>NC_138192.1:89309027-89931527 GCF_964194105.1 Spermophilus citellus
TCTTGAAAAGTGGATTTGCTTTTGGAATGCTGACAAAATCAGGTTATTAAGCATGTCCAATTCATGGGCCATAGTAAACCTACCAAGGTAAAGAGTACTACCCTGTGAGGCCTCTTGAGAGACAGCCAGCTTTTCCTCTGGCAAACACCCCTGCAGTTACTGTGTACCTTGTCTACACTTGGAACTTAGCTCAAATTTTGCCTTCGCTTTGATGCCTTTTTTGGACCTTCCATCAACTTCCAGCAGGGGTGCATTTTATGGATCATGCAATCTGGGCTCACACAGAGGCTGGCCCATTCAAAAATAAAAAGTTTCCCAGGAGTCATTTTAGATTTCTCCTTATAGGAAAAATATAAGACTGACTGATGTCTCTCTTCATGTTCTTCCAACAAAAAGTTTTATCTTCAAGTTTTTATTCCAGAAAAGATTTTTTTTAAAAAAACTATATCTTTATTTAACCTACAGTAGTCTAAGGCTTTCTGTGAGAGGGGGCCAGGTCCCATATGCAAGTTATCCTAATAGTTTACTTTTGTGCAGAAGGAAAGATCTTTGGTAAAGACAAGAATACCTATCAGAATTAAAAAAAAAATAATTTTGTAGTTGTATATGGAAAGAATGCTTTTATTTTATTCATTTATTTTTATGCGGTACTAAGGATTGAACCTAGTGCCTCACATGTGCTGGCCAAATGCTCTGCCACTGAGCTATAGCCCCAGCCCTCAGAATTTTTTGATGTTAATGAAAATACAAATTATGTTCACTATGACCAGGAGGCCATTCTTTTATCAATGGATGTGGTAGCTGATGTTCCAAAGGAATAATTTGTCACTGCACACATAATATAAACCAGGGTAGTAATATAATTTTCATTTAAATTAGGATGCTTTTGATAATGAAAGTGTATAATATTAGCTATGCCAGGACCACAGGAACAAGCTAGAGCTATCCTGAGTAAAGACAAGTATGGTCACCTTACCTACAGGTCAGACTAATAAGGAGGTGTTAAGGTCTATATAGCCATACTGTTTAATAGCCATCACCTGCTACTACATCAGTGAATGTAGTGTAGTATTTAAAAAAAAAAATTAAAAATACCATCCTGGCATATAAGGATAAAAGTAGTTTATAATCTGAAAAATTCATACCTGAAAACTTGCTTTCATAGTGAAAGACTACATGTTGAGATTATTCTAAGCAATAAAGTACAGGAGAAATGAAGTTTACTCATAATTATGAATAATATATATTTTATATTTTTTAATGTAGAGAGATAAAATAAGTTACATTGGAAATATGGGGCTTTGGAGCAGGGGCTATACTTTCAATTACTATATAGAGTTTTGTATTCTGAAGGTAAATAGAATAAATTTCTAAAATAATATTATATCACAAGCATATTCTGTGTAATTTCTCATCATTTCAGTGATATATTCAGTGATTCCATAGGATTTCATTAGAAGAGACATAATTAAATTAGCTGTTCCCTCCTTGCCTTATCTTGAGGCTACTTTCCTGATTTTTTTTTCTGTCATCAATAATAAAGCAGTCCTTGCTGAGATAAAATCCTCATTATCAATTTATAACAATAGAATAAATGGGAAAAGTAAAATAACACACTTTAGAATCAATAAATACTCTAAAAATAATTGGAAGAGATTATACTAACATACTATTAGTAGTTGTGTGTGAAAATGAAGGCCACTTTAAAAATCTGCAGATCCCATTGTCAATACTGATCTCCTCCCTTGGGGTCAACTCAGATTTCTTATATAAGGAGATGATCGATTACTTTTTTGAGCAATGATACTCATGGACTAGATTCTTCAGAGGTAAACTGTTCAAATTTTTTAAATTAATGACATCAAAATAAATATATGTGTATTGTTTAAATTAAACAATAGCATGTTTTGTTTAACTAAATACGTATTGATATATTATGCTTTTGTAAATATCGTTTAATGATAAACTAGCTATTGAATGATATTTCCTTTATTATACAACTTATTGTTTTTTTTGAAAAAACATCATCAAATTTTGTTTAAATTTTCTACGTATCTTTAACTAACTCATCCGTAAACACTGAAAAAAATATAAATTCCTATCATTATAGTCAAATGAACTTATTAATCTGTTAGACATTATATTTTGTCACCCGGAAACAAATCTGCTCTCTGTTGGGAGGGAGACACTATCTCTGTTCTCCAATGCTATTTGCTTTATAAAAATCCTTGAAAGATAGTCTGAAACAGTAGCTGTCATGAACCATGAAGAAATGGGAGACCCATGTAGAAATGTCTGTCAATACTACATGTACCTGAGCATGGACACACACCCGTAATCCCAGTGGGTCCAGAGGCTGAGGCAGGAGGATCCTTAGTTCAAAGCCAGTATTAGCAAAAGTTAAGCTCTAAGCAACTCAGTGAGACTCTGTCTCTAAATAAAATACAAAATAGGGCTGGGGATGGGACTCAGTGATTGAGTGTCCCTGAGTTCAATCCCTGGTACTCCCCACCAAAAAAAAAAAAAAAAAAAAAAAAAAAAAAAGTTCTGTTTCTGGGTTCTTTATTCTATTGCACTGGTCTGTCTATTAATTATACTTTCTAGTATATTTTAATAACTTAAAGGAACAAACACCCTTTTAGGTTTTCCTTTATAGTGTTTTCCTAATATCTTAAACTTATTAACTTAGGGATAAGAAAAATCTTAATGTTGGTGAGTCATTCTACCCCAGATCAATGTATATTTTTCTGTTCATTCAAATTTACATTTTGTCTTTCAGAAATTACATATAATTCCTCACTTAGTCTCATATTTTATATGTTTATTTCTACTGAATCTTATTGCCATTCTAATTTTCTACTTTTATGTAATTTATCTAATTTTTATTTGCATTTATGAACACAATTGATTTCCATATATTTTTTCCTACTTTCTTATTAAACCTTTTTTGGTTAAGCTAGAGAGAATCTTTGCCTTGTTAAAAATCTTTAGTGTGCCTTAAGTCAGATGTTGGCTTTAGGATTAAGTTATGGTAATCTATATTTTGTCCTGTTAAAAAACAGCTATCAATTCCTGGGGTTTTTGAGTATTTTTTTAAAACTAAGGAATGGATTAAGAAATATTTCAAAGGTTTCTTCAGCATTTATGCAAAAATCATACAGTGTTTTTTTCTCCTTTGAGAATATACCTGGTATATTATATTAGGTGGATTTTCCAGTACTGGACCAACCCACATGTCTTCAGAATATCCCACCTGGTCATGTGGCATTATTGTTTTAATGTAGTATTAAATTCTATTTGCTAGTATTTTATTTAATATTTTTGTACTGATATTCATAAATGATATTGACTATTTTTATACTGTTAAGTTTGCATATCAATGTTATACTTGCTTGGTTAAAAATATTTGAGGGCTTTTGGGTGCAACTCAGAGACAGAGCAGTTGCCTAGCATTAATGAAACCTTGAATTTAGTCCTCAGCACTGCCAAAAAACAAAACAAAACAAACAAAAAAGAATGAAAAACAAAAGAGAGAAAGAAAGAAAAGCAAAGGAAGAAAAAAAGAAAATTGGGAAGTTTTCTTTCATTTTCAAAACTGTGAATCATTTGAAAAAATTATTGACCATTTGGCTGTTTGTTCTTTAAAAATTTAAAAGAATTCCCCAAATAATACATTCAAATGCATTGGTGTGCTCGAGGGTGGACATGTGTGGGCTAATCCTGCTTTTCTACTTACTTTTTTTTGTTTGTTTAATCTTTCTATCTCTAATGGAGTCGTTTTGTCAATCTATATTTCCAAGAAAATTCAGGATCTAATGTAGGTTTTCAAAGAGGTCTGAAAATCTGCCTCATGATTTATTTAAACATTTTTCTGTTGCAGTTCTCTTTAATTCTGCATTTTGTATATTTGTATCTCCTGGATTTTTTTTGATCATGTTAGTTTTTAGATAAATATTGTTAATTTTTTTAAAAACAGGATTTTGGTTAATTAGTCAAGTCTTCTACTTTCCTGTTTTTTAGCTCATTAATTTCTATGCTCATGATTTCTCATGTTTTCTTTTAGTTTATTTTGTTCTTTCTAGAATTTTTGACATTTGTTTAAATTCTTTTACTTTTTAAAAATATGTATTTAGTTTTATAATGTATTTTGATGGCTGCTTAATTGTATTTTTGTGTAAGTAGTGTTTTCATTATTACTTTTTAGAAATTTCTTAAATTTAATTTTCCTCTTTCATAGGAGTCATTTGATTCTTAATTCTTTGGGTGCTCTTTTCTCAGCTCATCAATATCAAGTTTCTTTAGTTGATTTTACTTTTTGGTTGTGGTGGGTTTGGGAATGGTTTTCAAATGTTGTACTCTGGGTTTTTTTTTTTAATTCTTGGAAATCCCTTCATTTTATTTTTATACTTTTTTCTCCTTTACTATACAAATGTCAAAGTATGCTTTTCCTTTCTTGTTTTACTTATTTGTTTCCCATAAACTCTACTTTGAAGATTGCAAGTTCGATCCATATGTTCTATTTCTGTTAGTACTTTCACATCTCAGAATACCTTTCATTTTTTATGATTTTGATTAATGCATTATAGCTATATATAAAAGTGGGGTTCATTTTGACCTAACAACACATGTATGGCTTATAATTTGCTACATTTCAATCCCCAGTATCTCCTCCCTCCTTCCCCCTTTAACCTATTCTCTCTCGTCTACCAGCTTCTCTCCATCTATTTATTGTTTTTACAAATTGGTATTTTATATGTATATATAAAGGTAGAATTCACCTTGGTACATCCACCTAGGCACAGAGCATAATATGGTGAACCTTACTGTGCTGCTACTCCCTTTTCCTTCCCCCCAACCCTCCTCCACTCCTCAAATCATGGTGTCTCTCTTTTCCCTCTTATTTTTCTCTGACTTCCACATATGAGAGAAAACATTTGACCCTTGACTCTCTGGGTCTGGCTAATTTTGGTGACTTAGCAAAATGTTCTCCATTTCCATTCATTTATTGGCAAGTGCCATAATTTTATTCTTCTTTATAGCTGAGTAAAATTTCATGTATGTGTACCACATTTTCTTAATCTGTTCATCCATTGACAAATACCCAGGCTGGTTCCATAGTTTGGCTATTGTGAATTGTGCTGCTATAAACATTGATGTACCTGTATCACTATAGTATGCTGCTTTTAGTTCTCTTAGGTAAATGGAGTAGGATAGCTGGGTCATATGGGTGATTCCATTCCTAGTCTTTGGAAGAATCTTCAAAATACTTTTCAAAGGGGTTGTACTAAATGCAGTCCTATAAGAATATCTTTCTGGCAGTTTCAATCTAGGCATGAATTTTCCCTTTATGACCATGGTTTTGTTTTTGTTTTGCTGCACTGGGGATTAAATCCAGGGTCTTGTGCAAGCTATGTACATGCTCAACCACTGAGCTACATCCCCAGGCCCCTGATCATAGTACTGGATCAATCTTAGACCTTGGATTAACCTTGCAAATTTCATGCATCTTTATGTCCCTACAAATTTTCCCCAAAGTGTCCTTGCTCATCACAGAGGCTTGTGACAGAAAAATTACTAGAATTTGGTGCATGTTTACTTTTCAAATAATTTTTAATAATTATTTTGAAGCTTGTATATTTTATGTCTTTCAGTTATGTGAAGGGCATGTTTTCTTGTAGTTTTGTCTGATATTATTTTAGAAGAACACAGGTGGGGAGGAACAAAGGTGTAGGCAGCAAACATTGGTGTAGGCAGCAAACATTGATGTAGGCTACTCAAATAATTTTTTTTAAAATAGATTTTTTTTTTTTTAAATCTATGAATTCCTCCATTTTCTCTTTGCTTCAAGAGACATCTATTGCTATGAGTGCTGGACATCTGGGCCTTCTACAGCACATGTGAACTCAGTCTTGCCATTCCTCCTTGCCAAATTTGGATTCAGAATTTTTGGCTCTGCTTAGTCATTCTGATGAGTGGCTGGATAGTATTCACTTACTGACCTGCTTTCCAGCTACCAGAATTTTATTTTTAACTCATCTCCTTTTTTTTTCTCCGTCTTTGGACTTTCATGACTTTAAACAATACATACTTCTCCACCTGTCAGTTTTACAACCTGTGAGGATGTGAATCTTGATGCATGCTTTTAATACATGTTCTTTATCCAAAGGTTGAAATGTTTTCATATGAAACATAGCTAAGGCTCTTACAAAAAAGAATCTTTTTTTTTTTTTTTTTTTTTTTTTTTTTTTTTTTTTTTTTGTTCTGAGAAAGTGATACTATGCTGTCCTTGTGTGTTTCTGGAAGAATGGAGATCCAGAGTAATTATTTTCCATGTACATGGTATACAAAAATTCTTTAGTGTGATTTTTCTTTCAGAAAAGAATATGCAGAGTCATATGCCCACTCCTATAATTTTTTTATTGTGTGACTCTGAGATAGGACCTTGAGAGAGAGAGAGAGAGAGAGAGAGAGAGAGGTATATTAAACAATCATACCAAGTAAATGCTAATGTTATCACTTTAGAAACTCTACTTTGAGGCATAGTAAACTATGGATAGGCTTCTTAACAAAAATAAGTGAGAGTCATTTTCATGTTCATAAATTGGTAGTTTAGTTAGATATTGGTGGCATGTATCTGTGGTAGTTACTATTATTCAACAATATTTACTTCTCTGTCCAAGAAGAACAGAAAAGGATTACATTTTTACATACTCTCTTAAGTTAACTGTATTCTATAGCAAAATAATAGTAAAGTTAAAGAAGTTAAAGTAAGGTAGTGATGTCTATTTTATTTGTTAATTGATTTTTATAGCACATTAGCCTCTCTGGAGTTGCTTAGAAAGGTAAATTAGTCTTCTTTAGTACTTACCCTTGCGGATATCACACAAGGTGAGTCTATTGAAAAATCAGCACTTTTAGGATTTTTTGAACATTCTTTCAATTTTTGATTTGCAGTTTATACTTGAAATCATTCATTGGTTTTCATGTTTGCAGTGTTAGAATCTGCAACATATTTCCTGTCCTAACAGTGCTTGTGAGATCCCTTTATTAACCTCTGTTTTGGCTGCTTGGATGAAGAGTGATAATTTCTTTGAGGTAACCCCTGGTCTCTCTCTATCAGTGAAAGTGAGTTAATGCTCTATAGTCTATATTCTATGTCTGTCAATTATAATGTTTTTCAAAACTTAGATCCATTCAGACAATTTTGGATGATGAAATAACAAACATTTCCCTAGGAACATGTTTATAAGATGCTTTTTCATAATATAAAAGTAATTTCTGCAATAATTCCAAAAAGAATGTAGGAGAAATCAGGTGTGATTTCCAAATATGAAAGAATATATATATATATATATATATATATATAAATTATATATATATAATTGTTAATAGAGTAACTTAAGTAGAAAAATGTTGTTTTGTCACTGTTGGCAGGAAGTAAGTTTTACTTTTTATTCTAATGGTTTGTGAAGCAGCTGCAGTCTTGTACTCAATTAACTTTCTTTATTTGGTAACTTTTATTGAGAACCTATTATTTGCCAGATATTGTTCTGATGCTGTATATGTAACACGTCAGTTAATCCTCCTTATAATGCTGTAATTGATAAATTATATTTTGTGCATAAATAAATATGTAGCAATGTATCCCATCATTGTGTATAATTATAATGCAACAGTGAAAATATGGAAAATGCTTTATTGATTCCTTGAAACTTGCTAAGAAAGAAAATGTTACCTGTCTTTGCCCCTTTTCTATGCACATATAGTAGAACACATGTCAATTAATTTGATCATGGCACATGATCATGGTGCAATGTATATGCATGTCAAATTTTTACATTGTTTACCTTGAATATATACAATGTTTGTCTGTAAATTTCATCTCTGTAAAGCTGGGAAGAAAAAGCCAAACAGCTGGAAAAATAGAAGTTTAAGTAATTTGACTCTGATTACTTGGCTAAAAATTGAAAGTACTGAGATTTGTGTCTTCAGAGATTTTGATGTTAACCATTACACTATAGTTATTTCTTGTGGCAAGTGGTAGCATCAACCCACGTATCTGAGATGATTTGAAGTTCATAGCCTGAGATATTGCATACAAAGTCTATCTAATATTGCTGTTTCTCTCTATTTAATCAGTGTAAGGCATGCTCATACTCTTTGATGAGCTTTCACAACCAAGTCACAAAACAAGAAGAAAAATGTTTAACTGTCTTTATTTGGATGAACTCAAAACTAGTAGAAACTTGCTTACACATAAATACAAAAATTGAAAATTTTTTAAAATTAGGGAGCAATAGTTATGTACATGTGTAGCCCCTCTTAATCATTTTTAAGGTTATATCAGTTTTACCTAGAATAGTAAAATAATATTCACCCAAATACTGTGCTCTATCTTTTGTTTGTGCTGTTACATACATTTTTTTCCTTATTCCTAGTGTTTCTCAGACAGTACTCCGAGTGAAATATAGAGATGGACAGCAGTCATGCCTTCATTGTGTTTCACAGTTTATTATTTGGGGATTAAAGTGGAGAAAATCCAGATGGCTGAAATAATTTGTCTTGGGTGATTTTTTTACTTGTAGAATAGATGTTACTGATACATAAGACTGAAAGCCAAATTTTTAAGGAGGTTGGAATAGTCTCTACCAAAGGGAACTCTGCCACAGCTAGTTCACTATCCCAGACAAAAAAACAAATGTGATCAGGACATGTTCTGACTTGCTTACTGACTCTTTCATCTGTGTGGATGCACATAGTTTTTAGGATCAGGTATTTCTAATTCAACCCATGAAGCAAATATACTAAAAACAGGCATGAACATGAATAATTTTCAGGAAGAAATTTTTAGATGGATTTAAAAAAAATACTTATTTTTTGGTTGGACACAATATTTTAATTAATTTATTTATTTTTATGTGGTGCTGAGGATCGAACCCAGGGCCTTGCATGTGTTAGGTGAGCACTCTGTCGTTGAGCCACAACCCCAGGCCTTTAGATGAATTTTTAAAAAATCTTTTTATTTAACCAATGGCTTAAATAGAAACTGAATCCCATATTAAAACTTTTGTTCAGGACAGCAACTTGAAAGATTGTAATCAACATCAGATGGTAGTCAACATCTTCTTTGAGTTTCATATTTGTTTTGTGAGACATCTAAAACTCTAGCTTCAACAGAGATGTGTAAACACTATTGTATGTAACCAAAACTCTTTCTAATATAGAGTGCCTCTGGTTCTTTGTATCTCCAGCATCTAGATCAGTTCATGTCACAGAGAAGGAAAATGATGGACTTTTTTTGTAGAATGAATGAAATAAATGGTAATATTTGTATCTTTTGGATAATTTTAAATATTTTCACCTAGGGACCAATTTTGTTTTTATATGTTTTACAGTTTATATTTCTTTTGTTCTGGGTTCTCTAGTCTTGTTTTAATCTTAATTTCTGATTTTTTGAAATATCATGTTATTTTCTTTCAGTGAATCAATTTACTTTTAATTGACAAATAATTATTTATATTTGTGGTGTATAATACATCTTGAAATACACACACACACACTGTGAAATTGCTAAATCAAGCTAATTAACTTTTATTACCTGATATAGTGTATACTCAATATATACATAGTATTTTCCATTGGTCATCAATATAAAAACATAAGTTTAAAATTATGTAAATTTGACATATTGAGGCGGAGAACATGAACTAGAATTACAATAGTATGTAAGTTGGTGGCTTTGTCTTGTCACTTTGCAGAAGTCCTGAAGTCCAATAACTCATTGATCTAATGAGTTATTATCAGCACTGAAGGTAGTCAAATATGAATGTAGTCTTGGGGAGGGGATTTGCATGCAGAAGCAGAATTATCCAGAGATGACAGAAACAGAAAGCAGAAAGGTGAACACCAGTGCCCTGCCAGTAGATACCTGCTAATCCCTGACAATGTGAAAAGGGAACATACTTTAAAAGTGTACAATTTCCTTGTGGTTTCCTTAAACAATGTCCTTCTCTGCCTAGTCTTAGGTTTCTGGGTGTAATAGTTTACCACCCTTTTCGCTGATCCCAGGACAAAACAAAGAAGAAAGGACAAATCATTGGAGAGTAGCCCAACATAAGTGAGAACAAAACTTCACTGCTGTTGTGAAATATAGCAAACTGAGCTGAGGATAGCTATGGGGGAGCAAGCATTTATTAAGGGGGGGCCAAGAGGCCAACAGAAATAGCAGCCCTCAGATTTTTGTTCTATCTTTATAATTGCATAAATTCCTATCCATATTGGATTAGAATGTGAATAGTATTAAAGAACACCAGAAAGTTCATGATCCCTGCAGGTGACCTTAGAAAGTTTGAAGGCAATGGGGACATAGCAATGTAGCGCTGTTTCAGGCTGCATAGGTCTTTTCTGTGTTGAAGTCCTTCAGTGTGAAGACTGAGCATCTGTCCTGACATGATAAAGTGTTTAGAATAAAAGCACACCAATGTCAATCTTGAAATACTGCTTAATTGGCTGATTATTTGGCACTAATTTTCCATTTATAATTGATCCTCACAAACTATTGGCTTCATTACCAAAAAAGCCTCTTATTATTTTGTATGTTGATGTGTTGACTTTTTTAGTGTATGACCAGAGGAAAAAATAAGACTTCTTGTTAAATATGCTCCCTGAAGACCAATTTTGAAGGCAATTATGCTTTTTTAAAATGTTTTTAAAAATGTTTTTATGTTGAAGAATTTTCATGGACTGCCAGACATGGTGGTGCATGCCTGTAATCCCAGTGGCTCTAGAGGCTGAGGCAGGAGGAACACAAGCTCAAAGCCAGCCTCAGCAAATTTGTGAGGCCCTAAGCATTTTATCAAGACCCTGTCTCAAAATAAAGAATAAAAAGGGCTGGGGATGTAGCTCAGTAGTTGAGACTACTACATTTTTAAAATTTTAACCAGGGTTTAATCCCTGGTTAAAATAAAATTTTTTTAAAAAAGAAACTCAATGTCTTGGATAATTAAATTCTTATATAAGTGTGCCTGTTTGATACATATTTCTCCTTTAGTTTTAAAATACTGAAAAATTTTCAGCATATGTCATTTTGTACTGTCACTGAAAAACCACCCTCTTTTTGAGCAGTTAGCAAAATCTACTCTTCTGCCATCATCCAAATTGGCATTGGCCTTTATTGCTGTCTCTTAACTCTTTTAAAGAATGCCAAGACACTTTGGGGGAAAATTGTAAATGGGAGAAATACTAACATTGGTTGAGAATCTCTCTACTATCCCATCAGAAGATTATGTTACTTGTCCCTTGTGGAGTGAAATTCTCACTTATGAAAAATTTCCTCATCCAGTAATTTTTCAAGGTCCCCAGGAGAATCATTGGTCAATTAAAGCTAAGAACACTGTTGCAGAGTTTTCCTGAAGTCCAGAACCTTCCAGAGAGTTTGCATAAAGAATAACATGCCAAAACACATATTTTTTTTGTTATTCAGATCAACAAAATCCATGAAAATTAAACGAAATCATGGTCAAATATTTCTTTTTATACCTATTCAATTTTAATATGCAAAGATTTATTTACTTTAGCAAACTCATCTTAACAAGAGTAATTGGCCTTCATTCTAACCTCTCAGCA
Organism: Spermophilus citellus; assembly: GCF_964194105.1. NCBI lineage: Eukaryota > Metazoa > Chordata > Mammalia > Rodentia > Sciuridae > Spermophilus > Spermophilus citellus. Next base: position 89,320,653 of record NC_138192.1, read on the forward strand.
GGCACTCTTTTGAAAGACTAAAACATTGTTGTGGCTCATTTGTCACCCATGTGCAAAGTATTTTTCCACTTGTGTCTGTAGTCATGGTCATTTAGGTAAATTCTAGTCCAAACCTTATTTAAAAACTTATCATGGGATGTAGTAATAATATCCATTGCTTTATACTCACATATTGCTTTTAACCTTTAAAACATTTCCATCTCACATTTCTTTTAATATTAGAATGTCATATGATCTGCAATCATATTAGTTTGCTATCCTAGCACCAGAATGCATTCAGAGGAACTCTAACCAAATTCTGTAACTATTGAAAGGAAGGTCTATTAGAAAGTATCATACTACTCAGGAGGAAAGTATTGATTCTACCTCATTCTAAGTTGCTTGTACAATATCTGGAATATATATTTTAGGATATTACATTGCAAGTGGACATGAAGACATGAGGGAGGCCCTCCAGATTAAGAACATTCTCTAAAGCAGTCATATGAACCATAACTGAAATAGCTGGGAATGGTTAACAGGATAAAGTGAATTTAGGGCTTCTGTTTAGTCCTATGAGGATGAATTAGAATCAGCAAATGGAAGTTAAAGGGAGATGAAATTGAGTCCAATTTAAGGAATAAATTTATTATAATGCGTGTATCCTTGGTACCTAGAGTTGTATCTGGAAAATGTCAAAGTCAAAGGAGAAGTTTGTTGTGGTACATGTGCACAGTTGAATATATTATGCTTTCTAAATGAATGAGCTCATTGTCACTGCATACATCAGGCACAGTGTGCATAAACTGTGGTTTAAAGTATTGGAGAAAGAATTCCTGCTTTGGGGTGAGGTTGAACTGCTTGTTTCATTTTTAGTTTCTTTCCGTATTTGCATGTCTATTATTCTAAGAATTCTTATACATATTGAGCAGTGTTATAGTGGTGTCTTTATGCTAGACAGAACACTTAAAAGGCAACAGTTTTCTTTTTAATGTATAGGGGTTTCTCCCTTGCTTTGCAGATTTGAAAGCTTTATCTAGACTTCTTAGAGACTATCTCAGCATTTCACAGCCTGGCTTCCCGAAGATGATGATCCCATCACAGTTTCCAGTTCCAGGCCATAGAATTCTAGTCAGTTGCTTCCCCTCTGGCCATAATTTTTCACTGCACACAGGCACTCAATGAATGCACGACTTTGGTCTTTGCAAGACAGGAGTGAGTGATTATGGAAGAGACAAAGGAGGAACATGTGGAAGAGTGTGGAGTTAGGCAGAGCTTGCTAGCACTGCTGCTTCTCCTTGCTGTATTCTTGGCTTTGTGCCCTCATCATTCTGGTTGCCTTCAGAAAATCTTTTATAAGACCACTGAGACCACACACTCCTGGGCATATAAACATCATATAAACATAATGTTTCTGTAATATGTTCTCCAGGACGATGTTGGATGTTTCCAAGTAATCTGACTTGCAAAATGCTAGCTTTTGTTCCATTTCTGTTTGCAAGTGTGGGAAACTCAGTTTCTCCATGCAAGATGCCTGTGGTTTTTCTTCTTCTTCTTTTTAATTTCATTTTAAAAATAGGCTTTATTATTTGTTTTAGAGAAGTTTTAGGTTCATAGCAAAAACGAGCAGAAGGTTCAGAAATTTCCCAAATACTCCCCATCCCCATACATGCACAGCCTTCTCCATTATCAAAAGCCTTCACCAGAGTGGTACATTGGTTATGGTTCATGAACCTACATTGACACTTCATTGTCACTCAGAATTAACCACTTAATTTAGCATTCACTCTTGGAATTATACATTAAATGGATTGGAAAAGGTATCCACTGTTATAATATCATACATGATAGCTTCAGTTTCACTGAAAATTTCTCTATATTTCACTTATTCATCCCTCTCTCCCTACTCACCATGGGCAATCAGTAATTTTTTTTTACTGCCTCCATAGTTTTCCCTTTTCTAGAATGGCATATAATTGGAATCATACAGTATGTAGCCTTTTCAGATTGTCTTATTTCACTTAGTAAAATTCATTGAAGTTTCCACCATGTATTTTCATGGCTTCAGAGCTCATTTTATTTTAATGCTGAATAATATCCCTTTATCTGGATCTGTGACAGTTTATTTATCTCTTCACCCACAGAGGCTGTCTTGGTTGCTTCCAAGTTTTGGTAGTTATGAATAAAGCTGCTTATAAACATCTGTGCACAGATTTTTGGATAGCTATGTTTTCAGCTACTTTGGAAAAATACCAAGGAAGGAGATTGTTGGAGTGTGTATTAAGAATATGTTTAGTTCTGTAAGAAATCACAACTGTCTTCCAAGTTGTACCCTTATTGTACCTTACCAGCAATTAATGAGAGTTCCTCTTGTATCATACACTTGCCAGGATTTAGTATCCTTAATGTTCTGGTGTGTAATAGAAGTTTCAATTTGTTTTTCCCTCATGATATATGATGTGGAACACCATTTTATATGGTCATTGTATCTTTATATTTTCTTTGGGGAGCTGACTATTAATGTATATGGCCCATTTTAAAAATCAAGTTTTTCATTTCCTTATGATTGACTTTTATGAGTTCTCTGTATATTTTGGATAACAGTCCTTTATCAGGTGTATCTTTTACAAATATCATCTCCCTGTTGTGGCTTGTCTTTTCATTCTCCTGATAGTGTGTTTCATGGGGAAGAAGTTTTCAATTTTAATGGGCTCTACCTCATCAACTCCTCCTTATGTGGGTTGTTTCTTTGGTGCTGTATTTAAAATTTCATTGTTAAATTCAAAATCATCTACAAAATCATCTTATATTATCTTCTAGGAATTTTATGTTTTGCATTTTATATCTAGAACTGTGATCCAGGGGCAAGTTTTTTCTTTCTTTTTTTTTCTTTCTGTATTTGGATGTGCAGTTGTTCTTCAAGCACTATTTACTGAAAAGTATGTCTTTGTTCTGTTGTATTGCCTTTGCTCTTTGCCAAAGATCTACTAACTATATTTATATGGCTCTATTTCTGGGCCTATTTATTAAAACCATTGTGATTTTTCTTCTCTAGTTTACTGACATTGTGGATTACATTAGTTAGTTTCTGAATATTGAGTTCTATTGATCAATTCATCTATTTTTTTCTCTTTTAATGTTATATTGGATAATAAGAGCCATTTACTTTTCCATACAAACTTTAGAATCAGCCTGTCAATCTGTAAAAAAAATGATGGTATATTGATTTGGGATTTCATTGAATCTTTAGATTAAGGTAGGAAGAACTGATATCTTGATGATATTTGAGTCTTAGCATTCATGAAAATGGAATATTTCTTTTCTTATTTAGTTCTTCTTTCATTTATTTTATAGTTTTCCTCACATGATCTTGTGCATATGTTGTTAGATTTTTAGCAAAGTATTTAATTTTAGAAGTCTAGCAATGAAATAGAATGCTGATGTGTTGTAATATAAAATTCCACTTGTTTATTGCTATTATATAGAAAAGTGAATGACTTTTCTTTATTAACCTTATATGCTTCAACACTGTTACAACTGTTTATTAGTTCCAGAGGTTTTTTACTTTGTTTTGTTCTAGTGACGCTTTGGATTTTCTCTGTAGATAATCACGTCATCTGCTGACAAAGATAGTTTTATTTCTTCCTTCCCAGTCAGCATACTTTTATTTCCTTACATTGTCTTAGTGCATTAACTAAGACTCTCCGTGCGGAGTTGACAAAGAGTGGTGAAGGGGGAACATTCTTGACTTGTTTCTGACCTCAGCAGGAGAACTTAAACTTTCTAACCATTAAAAGTGTGATCTTTGCTATAGGTTTCTGGCAGACAGTCTTTGGCAAGTTGAAGAAATTTTCCCTGTGTTCCTAGTTTGCTGATTTTTTTCTCACAATCATGAGGGATGTTGCATTTTATGAAATGATTCTTCTACATTTATTAATACTATTGTGATTTTTCTTCTCTAGTTTACTGACATTGTGGATTACATTAGTTAGTTTCTGAATATTGAATCATCCTTGTATACTTGGGATAAATTCTAACTGGTTGTGGTATATAAGGCCTTTTATAAAATGGTGGATTAAATTTCTTTTCTTCAGTTTACTGGTACTTATTTGCTCTTCATTTTCTTGTTTCCCAAAGTACATGCTTAGATTATTTATTTTAGACCTTCTTTTTGAATAGGTACATTCAATGTTATAAATTTCCCTTTAAGCACTTTTCTGCTACATCCCACAAATTTTGATAAGTTGTGCTTTCATTTCTATTTAGTTAAAAGTATTTAAAAATTTCTCTTGATTTCTTCTTTGACCTATGCATTATTTAGATATGGTTTGTTCAAACTCCTAGGATTGGGGATTTTCTAGCTTTATTCTATTATTGATCTCCAGCTAATTCTACTGTGGTCTGACAGAAGACATTGTATGTTTATTTATTCTTTTGATGATGCATGTTTTATGGCCGAGAATATGGTCTATCTTGGAGAATGTTCCTTGTGAACTTGAGGAGAATGTGTATTCTGCTGTTATTGGAAGAACTAGTCTATTGATGTCCATTACATACTGCTGATTGATAGTGTTGCTGAACTTAGTATATCCTTCCTGATTTTGTAAAGGTAAGTGGAAGGAAAAAGATCATATAGGCCATAGTTTGCCTTTGGAGTTTGAGAATCATTGAGGAACAGCCAATGAAAGACTTTAAGTCAAGAAGGAATATGATCAGATTTTCTGTTTTAGAAAGATTGCATTGGTTTTAATATGCCTAAATTGAACTATGTGGTATTAAGGTTGCAAGACAAATTAACAACCATTGTACAAGTTGATGAAAATATATACTATATTGCTGCACCAGATTTGAAAGATATTTTAAAGGTATGTGACAGTCATTTTAAGAATGGGAAATGAAAACAATTAAGAAAAGGAAGTAGGCTAGGTTCTTAATTTAGGCCAGTAAATGGATGAAAATATTGCAAACCTTAAATTTGCTTTTTTTATTATTGGTTGTTCAAAACATTACAAAGCTCTTGACATATCATATTTCATACATTTGATTCAAGTGGGTTATGAACTCCCATTTTTACTCCGTATACAGATTGCAAAATCACATCGGTTACACGTCCACATTTTTACATATGGCCATACTAGTGACTGTTGTATTCTGCTACCTTTCCTATCCTCTACTGTCCCCCCTCCCCTCCCCTCCCATCTTCTCTCTCTACCCCATCTACTGTAATTCATTTCTCTCCCTTGTTTTGTTTTTCTTTTCCTTTTCCCCTCACATCCTCTTATATGTAATTTTGTATAACAATGAGGGTCTCCTTCCATTTCCATGCAATTTCCCTTCTCTCTCCCTTTCCCTTTAAAAAAAACAACAACTGAGCTTTAGGTATTTGAAACAAAATCAGGCAATATATCTAGAAGAGAATTATGCAAATTATTCTTGGATAGAGTTATAAAAGTCATAGGCGAATATGAGGTAGTCGAAATCATCAGTATGTTTATTAATAGAGAAAATGTTCTGGGTTGGTATTATGAGTAACATTAAAGTGTCATTGAAAAGGTACTGTCAGAATGATAGGAAAAGCTAAGGAAAAAATGGTATTATGGAAGCCATAAGTTAAAGAGATGTCCAACATTTAGAAGTTGTCAATATGTGAAGTTGTGTTAAGAACAAGGAAGACAAATATTGAGTGGAAACCACTGGATTTATTATTTAAAAGATTGTTGGTGTCTTCAGTGAGATATTATTACAAGGATGGGGAAGCCAAAGAACATTTTGGATATTCCATCAGCTAAATGCAATAAAGTTCTAACAAATTTGTAAAAGAATATAATTATTTAGCTTTCTTACTTCCTTTCCTTTTCTATGCCAAACAACCAGAACAGAGTGAGGTACAGATAGTGCTTTGGTGTGGAGCATTTTATCCTTTATTACTTATTAAGTAATAGTACATAATGTAATGAGACTTCTATCTTTCTAGCTTTGGGCTAAGACAGTACCTTCCATTTCTCTTTCCAAGAAATCAACAAATCTAAAATGGAAACATAAACCAAGTGTAATACACTATTGTTTATTTCTAACTAAATGCATTTTATTTTTTTTTGTTTCTTTTTGTTTTATATCTTAAGAACAGAATTTAATTGTATTTTTCCATTAACGGTAGTTCATATTTGTTATGAATGAATTATATACAAAAGGATCGATTTACTTAGTGGCAAAGTTGAAACATAGAAAGACTGAATAGAATGATGCCCATTTATTAAATTTAAAGTCAACATTAAAATATAAATAAGCAATCACTGGTGAGCAAAAAGATGTTTATAAGAGTTTATGGAAAACCTATGATCTAATTCTTACTACTTATATATAAAATTTTTACTTTTATCTATGTGTTAGCTATAAAATTTTTGTTATACCATATTTTAAATAAAAGCCAGTTATCATTAAAATTAAAATTTCTGATCACTATAAGATACAGTTTATTACTGGCTACAAAGTAGTGATCAAATCCTGAAATAATTTTTGACATAAGATTATCATTTTTCCTGACCTTCTTTCTAGCAACTATGCAAATATTGTTATTGGGAATTCAACAATATAGCTTTGATTAACATAGTGGTTTTTCATTTGCTTGTGAATTCTCTTTCTTGACTTTTTTTTGGTCTTAAATTGTTTTTTGACTATTCTGAACTATAGAAGTACTTCCATTGTTTTTAAACATATTTTCAAAATAATGGCTCAAAACTTTTAATTAATTAATAAGTGCTATTTTTCTTTCCAAGAATTTGGTCCCATGATCTTTATTTCAACTTTCATTATTCAGTCTAAAAACCTACCTTTATCATCTTTCTCAAAATTTATTCCTCCTATTATCTAGTGGATGTATGCATTTGGGAAATTTTTCTGCATGCTACTTAACAGTTAAAAACATGCATTGTATTAGAAAATTTTGTTCTAATTTTAACAGGTTACTGAGAGATATATTTATTTTCTAGTAGAGTTTCCATCTGAAAGTGAAAAAAATAATAAATGTATTTTTGGAAGCAAAATAAAGCAATTTTCTTCATTGACAACTGGAAGTGACCAATCATTGAAATTCAAAATAAAAAAGCTAAAGTATACAGAGCAGCATTTCTTATCAAAATATGTTCTTTTTAAAATAACAGACTCAACAGTTTGCTACTATTCTGGAAACATATTTTACCCTCTTTTTAGGATTCAGTTATTAGGTAAAGTAATGTTTAATATCATAGGCAAAGCATTCAGTTTCTGAGATAGTGCTTAATTCTTAACATTGCCAATTTATTTGAAGGCATTAATGACAGTAAAGAGTACAGTAAAACTTGTACCTGGAATAAACCCAAATAGTTAATTGTTTTTGCTTATATTTTGTTTGGATTTGTATTACCTGCATGAGGTATGACAACAGATTAAACATGTCCTTCCCTGATGATGATTTTCACTTAGTTAGAAGTGTTTACTGAGCATTTGCTATGTGCTAGGCAGTTTAAATCCAGAATGCACTGGAACACATGGAAAATAACAGTAATTCAAAGAAACATGGGAATACTCAAATCATGATAATTCTCAAAATCACAATATTTTTTGTTAATAATATTTACTACTTTCCATCACCAGGAAGTTGTGTATTTTAAATGCAAGTATTTTAGACATAGGTAGGGAGAAAGTTAAATTCACAAGACCTATTAGATCACAGCTGTTGATGGCATAGGGTCTTAGAGTCTATGTGAGAGGTTTAGAGAATTGCTACAGAAAGTTCTTCTCTCGTGTCTATTTCTGTAGTTATTTGAAAAGGATATGAGAAAGAAAAATCTAAAAAAAAATAGATCAAGCTGTATTTGAAGAACAAAAAACACAATGAAATCCGTGGCTGTTCTGTCAATGCTGTCAAATCAAACTTTTCCCACCTACACTCAAAATAAGCAGTTCTCTCAATAGCTATTTGTGGAGTTTGTGTGCAGATAATTTTTGCCACAGATCTACTGTTATACTGGATAGCTAAAGGAAGAAAGGCCTGAAAACTTTATGGAGTTCTTATACATAATTCCAAGTAAATACCTTCAACATTTTTGAAATGTGTTTTTACATTCTCTCATTTATATATTCTTTCCATGAGACATCTGTTGATGTAGTAGGGATATTTAAACAAACAAGATCAGGAAATCCAGGGTATTAAAGGCACAGTCTTCACAGCTCATGTTTAATTGCTTGCTTAATTGCCCAAAACACTCTACTTACAGTACTAAGCATATTATGCTTTATTGGATGGTATGGGCATTTATTGAGTAGCTAAGATCATCATTCATGAATCATTTTCTTTGGCTAGAGTTAAGAAGAAATCAAATTCCATGTTTATTGCAATTCATTAAAAATTGGACCTTAACTGCTAAGTAGAAGGCCTCACCTTAGTGAGACTGAGAGAAAAATATTAGAGTAAATTTGGTCATAAGCAATAGAAAACAACTCGGATATCTTAGTCTATACAAAACCCCCAGGTGTCTTAGCCAAAAACCAAAAGGAAATTTTATTATGAGAACACTGAGTTATTTAATTGATCCAAGGAATAATTAAATTAGTCCTTAGGAATAGCAAAAACTGGGACAGAGCTGTGATTCTTAGAAGCTATTAACATACTCTATAATTTCTTTTCTGATAGAAGGCGTCTGTGGCATGAACCTGAAAAGAACACTAGCAATCCAAATGCTTTTTCTTTCCTTTTGTCCTTGCTTCTCAGAGTCTATCTTCCTAGCTTTACTAACTAGTTTTTTTTTTCAAGGCATTTTCCCTTTCAGGCCATTTTCTTCTTTAGAACCACACCCCACCCGCTATAAAATTGACACATTAAAATTATTATTATATTATTATGATGGTAAGAAATGTTAAATCCAAAAAAAAAAAAGGTAGGCAAAGAAAGTTGCCCAATGCTAAGAGCATAATTTGTCTAAGATGTATTCCTAGACATCTCCCAGATGGGAGCTATCTTACTCAGAAGAGTCTACCTCTTGGTTCCATGATTCCCAGACTCATTTTTTTTTTTTTTTTTTTTTTTTTGGACTAGGGATTGAACTCAGAGGTACTTAACCACTGAGCTACATCCCCAGGCCTTTTTTATTTTTTTAACCTGAGACAGGGTCTTGCTAAATTGCTTAAGGGCCTTGCTAAGTTTCAGAGGCAGGCTTTGAACTTGTAACCCTCCTGCCTCAGACTTCCATGCTCCTGGGATTAGAGGCATGTGCCAAAACACCTGGCTTCCAGATTCCTTTGAATTGATCCATTTTAACATCCATCCCCTTCCCAGGAACTGGAGTGGAAAATATGATTTAGAAGACAAACATGTCCTTCGAGTTTGGCTTACGAATGATCAAAATTTCATATTCTAGGAGAATGATAAATTCTCTGAGAATTTTTTAAAACCATTTTTGCTAGATGATCTTTTAAGTTGTGTTGTATAATTTTTGTCTTAATTGAGGAGCTTGTAAGAATTTTAGTTCCTAAGGGAGACAAATGAGAGAGACCTTGTGGAAATACTTTGTGTTCTTCGTTTTCTAGCTTTTCCAGCTTTTTCCTTTAAATCACAAGGATCATGTATGCTGTAGCCACCAGAACCCTGCAAGTTGAAAGCACAGCCTCTTTCCTCCTATCACTTCCCAATTGCTCCAGACATTTTTTCTTCTCACTCTGGTCTTAAATTCCTTTATTTTATTTTATTTTATTTTATTTACCTTCATGTGCTATTCTGCCTTTAGCACTAACCCTCATCTTTTAGATTTTCCTCTTGTTCTGCTCCTCTGGCTCTGATGACTCTTATTGTTAAAATATGGATATGTTTATTTTGCTTTGAGCAATTTGGGATGATCTTTTTTCTTATGTTTTTCTCTTCTTATAGAGAAAACATTTATTTAGGTGATGCATCCACTGGAAGACCAGAGTCAAAATAATGAGCCTGACAGGTCTAGAGAAGACATCTTCAGGAAAAGTAGTTTCAAACAATGTAAGTCAAAGATATTTCTTATTTTTAAATTTGAGTTTTATTCTGTGTGTGTTTTCTATCAAAGATACAGGAATTTTTTTTTGAAGGAACAAATTTGTGTTTTAGTGAACTGGAAAGGCTAGAAATTAATAATTTGCCTCATTACATGCATCTTGTAATAGTTAAGACAATCATGAGGTGTCAAATAGAATTTTTACTATTATTTTTGAATTGGCTAACGGCCAACCTGAGAACAAAAGATGTCCCTCAATCAGTCTACATTTAAAGAAAGCCCCCTTTGGGTGTATGTACTGAATATTGGTCAAAACCCCAATAATATAACAACACCTTTTTTCTCCATCTCAATAAGAAGAGAAATGAGAATGGCAGAGCTCCTTGGCTTTGTGGGCTGAATACGATTTTATAAGAAGTTTATTCCCTGTTATTCAAGGGAATAGGTGCTTTTTTACAGAATAAAACCACATAAGAAAGAGTCCAAGATAAATAAGATTAGAGGTGTCTGATAGAGATATTGGCATCTCATTCTTTGGACTTACAATAAGATGCAAGCATATAGGACATGTCTTATGTAACACAAATATCAGAACATAGAGTGAGGGAATCCTTAAATGTTGATTTGGGATTCCAGGCATACAGAATATTTTGTTTTTCTGCTCCCACTACTATTGGAAAGAAAAGCGGGTTGTATGATGTATGTTTTCTGGAACAGATTTAACAGTAGTTGGAGTAATCAAAATGAGCATGACTTCACCTGTACTCTGATTGTTTATGTTGCTTAAAGGACCCAATGATGTTGTTGTGGAAGAAGACTCTGACATTTCCTCTAGCTTGACAGGAAAGGTAAACCATGTGGTCACTTGATGTCACATACAACTTAGCAAACATATTAAGGGTGTATCAAAAGCAGATACAGACATCTCCTGGAAGAGTTCTCATCTTAGAGTCTTTGGGAAAGTTAGACCAAAGCTCCAAGCCAGGTGGACACAGCCTTGAGACAAGAATGAGGACAGGATTTCAGCATTCAACCCTCCACTTAGCTGGCCCCTCTCTATCCAAATTGTACCCTTATGCAACTCCACATGGTGGTTCTGCCTCAGCTACAAAGAGGGCAGAGATAGTGTTGAATGCTTCCCCAAGAAAATTCTCGTGTATCAACCATGTGGGCAGACACCATTAGCATCAACTGGACTGAATGGTAGTGAGTCTAGAAAACCTTTTACCAATATGTAAGTGGCCACATTAAAACACTGGGCTTCTCTAGCCTCCTTTCTTCTCTCAGCTGGAGGACACTTGAACCTAGAGAAGAAAGAATTGTCTCTGAGCCAGGCCATCTGGTCATCCTCTGGATCTTTAGCAATCAGGACTCAGTTCTACACTCCAATGTGGGGACTGTAGGATGGGAGGATAGAAGCACACAGTCAAGGAATTAAGTTTAAGAATTAATTTTTGAGGATAGAAATGGTTCTTAAAAATAAAACAAGGCAGTGTTAATAGCCAAATGGAACAAGAAAGGGATGGAATTTAGCCGAAATATTATTAAGTATAATATTATTAAGTATAATAACATAGCATAGCTGGAAGGTAGTTACTGAGAAAAATTGAATTTTTTTTTTTTGTTTTTTACACTGTTGACTTGAAACTCTTCAGTAAACTGCATACTTGAACTTTAAAAGTCGTAATATAAGTCAAAGCAAAATTTTTAACCTTATTTAGGAATTCCCAGTTATTAAACACTGTATTTTCTATTCTTCAACCTTTATCTTACTTTTATTTTTAACCAGTAGTTTTACAGATATTGTGGGTCAGATCCACCCTATGCACCTTCACAACACCAAGTTTTACATATCTGGATCTTTCCTATAAGCTCTTTAAGCACTTTACAGTATATTCAGTCTGCGCCTGCTAAGTCTCCAAAATCTGGTCCTTTAACTCTATTTTCTGATACCCCTACCCCACAGAAAAGGCTTACTTAATTGTCTTATAAAATAAGATTATTACTGTCATATATGTTTTGATGATCCTCAGTTTCTCTAATGACATGTATTTTCTTATGCAGTTCTTTTTTTATGGCTTATTTTGCTTTTTTTTGGGGGGGTGGCACTCTTTCTGCTTAACTTCTTTTTAAAAATTTATTTATTTATTTTAATTAGGTGTATATGACAGCAGAATGCATTTTGGTTCATTGTACACAACTGGAGCATAACTTTTCATTTCTCTGGTTGAACATGATGTAGCATCTCACCATATGTGCAGTTATACATGTACCTAGAGTAATGATGTCCATCTCATTCTACCATCTTTCCTGCTCCCAAGTATCCCCCACACCCCTCCCTTCCCTTTGCTCAATTAAAGCTCCTCCATTTTTCCAATGCCGTCTCTCCCCCATTATGAATCAGCATCCATTTATTGGAGAGAAAATTTGGCCTTTTTTTTTTTTTTTTTTTTTTTGGATTGGCTTACTTCGCTTAGCATGATATTCTCCAATTCCATCCATTTATCTGCAAATGCCATAATTTTATTTCTTTCAATTCTGAGTAATATTCCATTGTGTATATTTACCACATTTTCTTTATCCATTCATCTATTGAAGGACATCTAGGTTGGTTCCACAGTATAGCTCTTGTGAATTGAGCTGCTATGAACATTGATGTGGCTGCATTACTATAGAATGCTGATTTTAAGTCCTTTGGGTATAGATAGAGGAGTGGGATAGCTAGGTCAAATGGTGGTTCCATTCCAAGTTTTCTAAGGAATCTTCATACTGCTTTCCAGATTGGTTGCACCAATTTGCTGTCCCACCAGCAATGTATGAATGTGCCTTTCCCTCCCCACATACTTTCCAACATTTATTGTTGTCTGTATCTTGATAATTGCCATTCTTACTGGTGTGAGATGAAATCTTAGAGTAGTCTTGATTTGCATTTCTCTGATTACTAGAGATGTTGAACATTTTTTCATATATTTGTTGATCGAACACATATCTTCTTCTGAGAAGTGTCTGTTCAGCTCCTTAGCCCATTTATTGATTGGGTTGTTTTGGTGATAAGTTTTTTGAGTTCTTTATATTTCCTAGAAATTAGTGCTCTATTTGATGTGCATGTAGTAAAGATGTTCTTCCACTCTGTGGGCTCACTTTTCATGTTATTGTTTTCTTTGCTGAGAAGAAGCTTTTTAGTTTGGATCCACCCTCGTATATTAATTCTTGATTATATTTCTTGTACTTTAGGACTCTGGTTAAGGAAATCAGGACCTAATATGACAAGATGAAGATTTTCACCTATATTTTCTTCTATTAGGTGCAGGGTCTCTGGTCTAATTCCTAGGTCCTTGATCCACTTTGAGTTGAGTTTTGCACAGGTTAAGAGATAATGGTTTATATTCATTTTGCTGCATATGGGTTTCCAGTTCTCCCAGCACCATTTGTTGAAGAGGCTATCTTTTCTCCAATATATGCTTTTGGAGCCTTTATCTAAAATGAGATAACTGTATTTGTGTGGGTCTATCTCTTTGTCTTTTATTCTGAACCATTTGTCTACATGTCTATTTTGGTGTAAATACCATGCTGATTTTGTTACTGTAGCTGTGTAGTAAAGTTTAAGGTCTGGTATTGTGATGCCTCCTGCTTCACTCTTTTAGCTAAGGATTGCTTTGGCTATTCTGGGTCTCTTATTTTTCCAAATGAATTTCATGATTGCTTTTTCTAGTTCTATAAGGAATGACACTGGGATTTTAATTGGAATCGCATTGCCTCTGTAAAATGCTTGGGTAGTATAGCCATTTTGGCAATATTAATTTTGCCTATCGAGGAGCGTGGGAGAACTTTCCATCTTCTAAAGGCTTCTTGAATTTCTTTCTTTAGTGCTCTGTAGTTTTCATTGTAGAGTTTGTTCACTTCTTTTGTTAAGTTGATTCACAAGTATTTTATTTTATTTTTTTGAGTTTATTGGGAATGTGGTAGTTTTCCTAATTTATCTTTCAGAGGATTCATCACTGAGTATAGAAATGCATTTGATTTATGGGTATTGATTTTACTTACATCCAGGTACTTCGCTGAATTCATTGATTAATTCTAGATGTTTTCTGGTGGAGTTTTTTTGTTTGTTTCTTTGTTTTGTTTTGCTCTTTATATCCTCTAAGTATAAAGTTCTTCTATTCCTATTCATATCACTTTAATTTCTTTTGTCTAATTGCTCTGGCTAGTGTTTCAAAAACTATGTTTAATGTTGAGTTATGTTCCTACTATCCCTAGTTTTTCTAGTGTTTTGAACATGAAGGGGTACTGTATTTTGTCAAATGCTTTCTCTGCATCAATTGATATAATTATATCATTCTTATCTTTGAGTCTGTTGATGTGATGAATTATATTTAGTGATTTCCGTATGTTGAACCAACCTTGAATCCCTGGAATTAATCCAACTTGGTCATGGTGCATTAATTTTTATGTATTATTATGTGCTATTTGCCAGAATTTTATTGAGATTTTTGCATCAATATTCATCAGGGATATTGGTCTGAAATTTTCTTTCCTTGATGTATCTCTGCCTGGTTTTGGTATCAGGATGATACTAGCTTTGTAGAATGAGTTTAGAAGGGTTCCTTCCTTTTCTATTTTATGGAATAATTTGAGGAGTATTGGTATTAATTCTTCTTTGTAGGTCTTGTAGAACTGAGCTGTGAATCTGTCTGGTCCTGGGCTTTTCTTGGTTGGGAGGCTTTTGATGGCATCTTCTACTTCCTTGCTTGAAATTGATCTGTTTAAATTGTGTATGTCCTCTTGACTCACTTTGGGTTGATCATATGCCTCTAGAAATTTGTTGGTATCTTTGAGGTTTTCTATTTTACTGGAGTATAAATTTTTAAAATAGTTTCCAATTGTCTCCTATATTTTAATAGTGTCTGTTGTACTATTTCCTTATTCATCACAAATTTTATTAAATTGTTTTTTCCCTCCTTCTTTTCATTAGGGTGGCTAAAGGTTTGTCAATTTTATGTATTTTTTCAAAGAACCAGGTTTTTTTTGTCAATTTTTTGAATTGTTTCTTTAGTTTTAATTTCATTAATTTCCACCCTGATTTTAATGATTTCCTGTCTTCTACTACTTTTAGTGTTGGTTTGTTCTTCTTTTTCTAGTATTTGAGCTGTAATGTCAGGTCTTCTATTTGTTGACTTTTATTTTTTTAATGAATAAACTCCATGCAATGAACTTTCCTGTTAGCATTGCCTTCGTAGTTCCTGGAGATTTTGATAAGTTGTGTCAGAGTTCTCATTTGTCTCTTAGAATTTTTCTTATCTCCTCCCTTATGTCTCTTTTTATCCATGTGTCATTTAATAGTGTATTGTTTAATCTCCAGGTGTTGGAATAGCTTCTCTTTTTGATTTTATAATTAATTTCTAATTTCATTCCATTATGGTCAGATACAATGCAGGGTAGCATCTCTATTTTTTGTATTTGCTAAGCCTTGCTTTGTGGCATAACAAATGGTCCATTTTGAAGAAGAATCCATTTCCTGCTGAGAAGAAACTTTATTTGCTTGTTGATGGGTGGAATATTCTATATATGTTTGTTAAGTTCAAATTATTGATTATATTATTGAGTTCAACAGTTTCTTAGTTTAGTTTTTGTTTGAAAGAGCTATCCAGTGGTGAGAGAGATTTATTAAAGTTACCCAATGTTTTTGTGTTGTTGTCTATTTGGTTCTTGTATTTGAGAAGAGTTTGTTTGACATACATAGATGCTCCATCATTTGGAGCATAGATATTTATGATTGTTATGTCTTGTAATGTATGAATCCCATAAGCAGTATGAAATGTCCTTCTTTATCCCTTTTCACTAGCTTTGGTTTGATGTCCACATTATCTGAAATGAGAATGGAAACTCCTGCTTGTTTACATGATCCATGTGAGTGATGCATTTTTTTCTACCCTTTCACCTTCAGTCTGTGGATGTCTTTTCCTGTGAGATGAGTCTCTTGAAAGCAACATAGTGTTGAGTCTTTTTGAAAAAATTCAAACTATAAGTCTCTGTCTTTTATTTGATGAGTTTAGGCCATTCACATTCAGGGTTATTATTGAATTATGATTTGTATTCTTGGATATTTTGGTTTATTTTTGGTTTTTAACTTGACTTGGTTTCTCCCTTGACTGGACTTTCCTTTTGTGTAGTTCTTTCCTTTGCTGATTTTCATTGTTGTTTTACATTTCCCTCTCCTGGAATATTTTGCTGAGGATTTTCTCTATAGTGCAGGCTTTCTCACTGGAAATTCTATTAACTTTTGTTTATCATGAAAGGTTTTTATTTTGTCATCAAATATGAAGCTTAGTTTTTCTGGATATAAGATTTTTGGTTGTAATCCATTTTCTTTCAGAGCTTGGTATATGTTGTTCCAGGATCTCCTGGCTTTGAGGTTCTGGGTTGAAATATCTGCTGAGATACAAATTGGCCTCCCTATATATGTGATCTGATTCCTCCCTCTTGGAGCCTTTTAAGAGTCTATCCTTATTCTATATGCTAGGAATTTTCATTATAATGTGTACTTGTGTAGATCTGTTGTAGATTTGTACATTCGGGGTCCATTAAGCCTCTTATATTTAATTTTCCATTTCATTCTTCATGTTTGGGAATTTTCTGATATTATCTCATTGAAGGGACTGTGCATTCCTTTGGTTTGAATCTTTGTGCCTTCCTCTATCTCAATAACTCTTAGATTTGGTCTTTGGATGCTATCTCATAATTCTTGGATGTTCTTTTAATTGTTTCTTACCATCTTCACTGTGCGATCAACTTTATTTTCCAGACTGTATACTTTGTCTTCATTATCTGACATTCTGTCTTCTAAGTGATCTAGTCTGTTGGTGATGCTTTCTACTGAGTTTTTTATTTGGCTTATTGTTTCCTTCATTTCAAGGATTTCTGATTTTTTTTAAGAATCTCTATCTCTATCTTGAAGTAATCTTTTGCTACCTGTATGTATTTGTTACCTTATCTTTTTGTTCCTGTGATCAATGGTTGCCTGTAATTGTTCTCTCATCTCTTTGTTGGAGTGATCAATTTTTGCCTGTATTTGCTCATTAAGGTCATTCTTTAATTCACAGATTATTTTAATTATGTATATTCTGAACTCCTTCTCTGTTATTTCCTCAACTGTGCTATCCATGGATTCTATTATTGTAGTATCCTGGTTTGTTTGGGACACTTTCTTCCCTTGTTTTTTCATGTGTCTTTTTTTCTTGCAGTGTGGATCTGAGGTATTACATTTTCTGCCCTACAATCTTTAGTATCCATGCAGATTATGTGTACTGTCCCTTGGTTTGGGGCTTCCAGATGCTGCTGGTGTCCTTCATGGATGCCACTGCAATTAAAGGTGGTAGCAGCAATATTAGAGGTAACTCAAGATAGCAGTGGGGGTGTCCCAAGATGGATGCAACCTATTTCAGAGATGAGACTAAAAGGGTGGGCCTTACACTGGCTTTGGGATGTCTTTTCCAAGATGCAGCTGCTTCTAGGTCTGTTGTTGCCAGGTGGAGGTTACTTCATGGGGAGGGCTATGGTGATGGCTGCAGAGTTCAAAGATGGAGGTGGGTTAGGCCTAAGTTTCCAGGTGGGCTGTGTGGGCCTAACCTGTGCCTAACCTGGGCCTTACCTGGGCCTGGGCTCCCCCCCACCCTGGTCTTGGGGGCAGTCCTGGGCCAGAACCTGGGCTGCTGTGCGGGTCTTCCAGTGGGCAGGGTAGACCAGGTTGTACCCTGGCCCTGGGTTCCTGCACAGGTGGGTGGAGGTGGTCCTGGTCCAGGGTTTGGGCTCCATTATGGGTCTGCGGGTCTGAGGGGGCAGTGTTATTTTGCTTTTAAGAAGATGAAATAATACTAAATATTCGAGGAAACTTAAAATGAGTCTAAAAGTTTTTTGACTTCTGCTTTGTGAAAATATTTTTCTTTGGGTTATATATATATATATATACATGAACTAATTTTTGGATTTCAAAAATTCAAATAAATTAATCAGAAAAGCAATTTATCTTTTTTAATAAAGTTATTTCTTAAAATTACTGATTTATTTTAAAATATTATATGAATCTCTGGATTTTCTCCCCACCATGTGAACACATAAACTAAGAATTAAAATTATATCAATGTGTATGAATTTTGCTTTTCCCAAAAGAAAAAAGAATGGAAACATACTTCCAATATAACAAACACTTTAAGCTGGTATTGACTTGAGAATATTACAATTAATCACAATATAGTGCTTTTATAAAATTTCAGAACTAGGAGTCTCACTAAGTTTGAGAGATACCATCTTTCAGTGGTGACATACTTAACAAATGCTGAAGTGGATGCTTCCCATATATGACATATATATATATATATATATATATATATATATATATATATATGATGTTGTTTCTTACTTGTTTCGAATTTTTGGCCCAATATCAAATTCTGAGATTGCAGTTAATTTTGACATAATAGCATCCTACATATAGACTGCAGATGGAATGTTAAAATCCTGTAATCTGATTCTCCTCATTGAATTAACAGAGTTCTATCATTGCTTAGTGACAAAACTAGTACTTACATCAAGGGAACCACAACACTCAGTGTAGTGTTCATTTTTCCTACCCTAGATTGACTGTCTTTTGATAAAACTTTTTTTTTTCTTAGCAAAAAAGACTGTGATGTGACTTTAAGTTGTATTTTTCTGTCATACACAAAATATGCTATGATTCTTAGAAAAGGAGAAGGAGGTGACAGCAGATTGTCAGTTGACATTGTTTATCTCTTCAGTTCTCTGTTTTAACTTCCCTTTGAAACTAGTATTTTGTCCTTGATAATTGCAACTGCCAACACCAACTCCTTTAACATTGAAGGAAAAAAGAGACTAGATGTAGTCTCCTTTATTGTTATGGGGGAGAATATACAGCTGGTAGTTATAATTTGAAATGGTCCAGGAGTAATATGGTCAGTGAGGTCTGTGGAATTTTTATAATATTATTATCAAAAATAGGGTATCTGTACAGAAGAATGTGAAACTCATTTTCTAAGAGGAAGTACTACGTATGACCATCCTCAAGAACTGCAGATTTTGTGAAGTCTGTCAAATTGAGGATAAAACAGAAATAATGTAGCAAACAAGAGATTTTGTTGCAGATCACTTTTCATCTCTTCAGCTTTATTTCTGTTATGCTCCCACATTTTCCCTGTACTTTTATGACTCCCAGGTATTTCACTGTCCTAGACTTTTTCTCTTCCTCCTTCTCCTCTTGCTTCTTTTCTCCGCCCCCCTCCTTCTTCTTCTCTCTCTTTAAATGCAGCTCCCTCTGTCCTTCCCTAGCTCAGTTTTTGATTCTGCTCAGGGGAGGCCACTCTGCAGTTGTATCACTGCATGTAACCCCCTATATCATGATATTTAAAGGAATTTTTTACTGGCCTGTCTTCGATATTGCCAAATAAGAAAGCACACCTTTAATCCATATCCCTGTATACTTAATGCAACTATTGCATGATTTCTGCTCACAAAATAGAGGAGCAATGTTAGAGTTAAGATATGCAAATGAATAGGCATAAAATATATTTTGTTCCAGTTAGGAATTATTTCCCCTCTGCAGCTGACCTGAACTTGATTACCTACTATGAGCATATCTTGTACTTTTTCTCTAAAATTTTCTTCTAGCAAATAAAAACAGGATTATAAAAATGTTTTGGTGTTCACACATTATTCATAAAAGAATGACATTTAAAGTTGACAAATTGAGATGTCTTTTGTCACACCCAGTGATGTCAGCCAGGCTCACCTCTGACATCAGCGAGTTTACTGCAGTTCATTTCTGTAGGGATGGATCAGCCCATGGGTACTGGGGACTGAAAAGCAGTACAAGGCATTTTAGCTAAACACAGATGGAACAGGAGCACAGGGCTTCATATCAGTTAACATAATCTAATGTTCCTACCAATGAATTCCAACTGGCTTCAGTAAAATTGGAATTTGTTCCTAATTAAACTAGAAAAGAGACAGAAATTCCAGATACAAGCACATAAAGGACTAACTCCTCACTGTTAATCACGAGAGCAATCAGACTTCAAATTGTAGTTTTATTCAAATGATGTGAAACATACATGCTCTACATATATCTATTATGAAAATTTTTTTCTTTCACTATTCTATGCATTAAAGAAAGTTAGCATTTTTTTTTTTCCTTTTTGAGTTTCAGCTGAAAAATACATAGTCTCCATTTTTATTGGAAAAAAAATCTTCTCCTCTTCCAGGGGTGAATGGCATAGTTTGTACTTTCAATTCTTGGACACTGGGCATTTTTAATTAAAAACTCATATAGAGGAGTTTCCCACTCCAGGCAACAGTGTGATTTTATTTATTTCCACAGTATTTTCAATGTTGTCTTACCTGTTAGTATCACAGCTAGTTTCCAAGGAAGCCTTTCAGGATCATTTGATAAGAAGCAAGCAAAAGATATGTCAGAACAACAAGAATGGTAATTTCAAGAGCTAGGAAATCACCATGTCACAAAGATAAGAGGTGTAAAAGTCAATATTTTTATTTTTGTCAATTTGCCTTAAGTATACTTTGTTTTTAGCTGATGGATTTTTGTCCACTTCATAAAAGATCTGCTACTTAATATAAGGCTTGAATTCCATTTTTGCCTTGACTCAGTAAGCTTGAAATCAAGGTTCAAAAACTTTTTGTTTATTATAAAGTCATTATTATGCTAAAGAGTTTTATTTCTGAAGTTTTTAGGAGTAGATGATTCAATAATTTATCACATAGATTAAGTTATACTCCCAAGTATTTAAAGGGCAAAAAAATTATTGCAAAGACTGAACCATGAAGCAATTTATCATTTTAAAGATAATCTTAGAGAAATATATTTTTCACTGATTATGAGATGAAGTTTATCCTGTACTCAAACATTGAATTCCATGGCTAATAAAAACATGTAATGTGTTTGAATTATGCTTAAACGATAGCAAAAGGTAAACCAATATTTTTCTGAATCTTTTTTTTTGTGGGGAAGAGAAAAGGAAGAAAGTGACAGTCCAGACTAGGAGGAAGGAATTAGAGGAAAAATAATAATAGAGATTAACCTCAGAGAAAGAGTTGTCTCCCAACTTGTTATTCATTTCTTTCTCTTCATTCTATTATAAGTTATTATGAATAGATGTGGTTCATTTTCTAGTTTCATTTAATCGAATCATACAGTGATGTTTAAGTTACACTATATTTTGCAGAAAACTAAATATTTCATGGCATTTTTACAAGGTTTGTGACTATCAACATTTATTTATAGCTAGTTAAAATTAATAATAAAATAACCCTGTAACTGCAACTGAGTTTTTCATAGGTTCAACTACATTAAATAAAGATTTATTGAAATGGAATTGGAACCTCAAAATTATCAGCAACTGTGGCAGACCTAGAGACACAACTGTTTGTGTCATGGGCAATACTAAATTTCTCTTATTATTTTTCAGCATTGCTGTATATGTGTCCATTGCCCCCATACTGCTACTACTAGTTGATTCCTGGTCTTTCCTTTTCTCAAGGCATTCTAACATCCCTCAATTTTTATGGTCTTCACTCTATTTCACGTCATCTCCTGGCTTTAGCTCCTTCTGCTAACTGCCTTGTTTTCTTTATGTTTTCCATTTGAAATTCCCAAAAGAGATTTGACTGGCCCAGCTCCTTATTTGGCATCAGAATATGTCATAAATCTATTTCAGTCTTCAAAATAGATGTTCTCAGGTCAAATCAACTGTAGATGTTGGAGTCAGATCATGAAATGTAGTTACTTTTAGAAGAGACCCTGAGTGTGTCCAGACAAGTGCTGCAAATAAAGTAGTCAACTCAAAGCTTCTGGAACAGGGAGCAAGGTTTTCAGCATAGCAACACTGGAAAATGGAAATTTATAATATAATTTTGATATTGATTCATTCAACTAATTTTTTTATATATCATTGAATGACTGAGTGCCCAGTACTGTACTACGTTACAGGTTCACAGTACTACATTGCCTGCTTATCTGGAGTTTGCATGCTGAAAAAGGCAATGATAAAAAATTAAGGGGGTGAATGGTATAAATACAATAAATACTGTGAAAAAGAATAGTGCATATTGAAGGGACAGAGAGCCATATGTTTGTCTAAAACTATGGGAGGGAGTGTTATTTTATATAACATTGCTGGGGTTGTTCTTTTTTGAAAAGATGGCAATTGAATAGATACATGGCTCAAATCTCTTTTGAATTAATTACCTCTGACTATTCTCAAAAGAGTTTCCTCATACTATTTCTCTATGTTTTGATATCCTTTAAGTAATGAGGTTTTATTATTTTTGTTATTGTTATTCTTTGTTTGCTTTATACCCCAAGGAAAGAGGATTCTTTTATACCAGCGATTGAACACAGGGGCGTTTAAACACTGAGCAACATCCCCAGCCATTTTTTTCTTCTTTTTTATTATTTTAATTTTGAGACAGTGTCTCATTCAGTTGCCTAAGGCCTTGCTAAATTGCTGAGGCTGGTCTTGAACTAATGATCATTCTGCCTCAGGCTCTTGAGTTGCTGAGATTACAGGCAACCTGGAAAGAGAATATTGATAAGCATATATTTACAGTCAGTATTAAATCTTTCCCAAGGGATAGGAAGGGTTGTGAAACTGTCCCAGAGAAAAATAAAAGGATCTGCGTCCTCTGATTGCCAAAAAACAGGGATCCAGCAAGCCTGAGCTTGAATCTAAGATAGGGTCTTAGGTCTTGGAGGTTTCTGTAGTATGAGTGCCTGTGCTTCTCTCAAATCATATGTTAAAATTGTCACCATTCAGGTGATGGTATTGGGATGTGGGAGCCTTTGGGAAATGATTAGGGCTTGAAGGTGGTACCCTCATTAATAGGATTATAAAAGAGGCCCTAGAGAGTCCCTTGCTCCTTCCACCTTGCAACAACATAGCAAGAATGCACTATAAACCAGGAAATGGGCCCTCATCATATACTAAATCTGCTGCCATCTTGATTTTAAACTTCCAAGCCACCAGAAGCACAAAGAGAAAAGTTTCTAGTGTTTATAAGCACCCATGTTATGGTATTTTAGTACAGCAACCTGACTGAACTAAGGTAGGAGTTAAGCTATATAATGGCTCAATAATTTCTGAAACAAAACTTATCATCTATTTTCATATAAAGCTTATGTTTTAATATCATGTTGTATGACATCAAATATGTCAAACTATAATTCCATACTTGATCTTGTTTTCTTTTACTTCCCTTCCAGACAAAATTAGTCACTGATTCCTATTCATTATCTTATAGAACAATTAGGAATTTGTTTTCTGCTTTTGATTTTGCTGTGATCTTCATTCTGGCCTTTGATTTTTATCTTAACTTATTGTCACATCCTCTAAACTAATTTACTTAGTACCAATCCTTTTCTATTCCAGATCATATACTGATCTCAGAGTTGTCATCTTAGAGAATGCTGGTCTCTCTATACATTGGCTTAAAGTCCTCTAAAGCTATATAATGGATTCGGGTGTTAATCAGACTCAGATTTGAATGCATTTCCCATTCCATGCTTTATTTCTCTCATCTCACACTATCATTTTTCATTATCTGCAAAACTTTTACCCTTTCTCTAAGTCCCAGTTACAAGACACCATTGATGAGAGAGGAAAATACTTCCTACACATGCTGATTCTTTCCATATGAAAGGTTCTCTATTTTGTTGTAGTTTCCTAAGTTTTTTTCCTTAAGAGAAGTGGAAAGATTTTACAGATTAGAAAACTGGGCAGGAAGAACCGGGCATTCATGGTTCTGCCCTTTCCTCTCACCACTTTCTTGGAAGTAGGCTGATAGGGAGGACTTTCTTTCTTCTTTTCTTTCCACCATGCGGTGAGAAGGACATGCTCTCTTCTTCCTAATTCTGAGGCTACATGCCATTGAGCCCATTTTTAGCACATATGTCAGACACTTAGCATAGACTAAGTGCTCAAAAATTATTGTTGAACAGATATTAAAAAGATAATACAAGTCATATCGGATTCTCCATCTACCAATAGGACTCTGGCAAACAAATGTGATATTTTGATGTATGCTTCTTTGATTCCCAGTAGTCACTTCATCCAAATACTTCATCCCAAATCTTCTAGACATGTGAATTCCTCTTCAATAATCCTAAATTGTCTGTGCATTAGAATCATCTTGGGGTGCTTGCATAATGTTGTACAAATTTCTAGGCATACCCCCAAGATGATGATTTAGTAGTGGGAAGTCCAGGCCAAGAGTTGATCATTTCATCAGCCCTGCAAAAGATCCTTCAAATGGAGTTTGGCTACTGTCTTTAGGTTCTTGCAGTTTGTTTATATCTAATTACTGTGTTTTGTTTATTCACAGTCTTATTTTCTCTAGTAGGTAATGAATTCAGTGGGGGTGTTTGCCTCAGCATTTCAAACACACACTGTAGAAGTTGGAACCTAGTAACGGTAGAATACATGTTTGTTGAATAAACATTTGTTGATAGACACATTTGCAGCTTGTGTTTTCTTTTATATCTCAAGCCAGCATTTGGGGATATTAAAAGACAATACAATGAGAATGTTATTATTCCATTAAGCAAGATTGTGTTAGCTCATGAAGAGCCCACAATTCATGTGTTTTTCAAACTCTGTAGCTTTTAATATGTTTAAAATATCCTCAAATATGTTTTTTTCATTCATAATTCACAATTTTACAATAAACTGAAATAAAGTTTCTCTACAGAATGCATGGTAGAATGATAAGTAGTAATAAATTCATACTATGTATAATATATAATTTACCTTAAGCTTTGACCATGTCACAAATACATCAAGTTTCTCAGTCTAGCTTTTACTTACATTTATTTTTCATCTGGCCACATCAGCATGTTTGCTAGGCAACAGAAAGAGGAAAGACTTTCAAAACATAAATCCATGAATCCCCCTCAAGAGAGGAAAAGGCAATATTTGCTGCATTACTTAGGGAGCAAAAGGAAAGGGGAAAAAAATCACATTAGCTTTTTTGCAGCTGTATTTCCATATTCAAGGCCACACCTGGACCGGGTAAAACTTCTCTGATTATAAACCTTTGGCAAAAAGGAAAAGTTGCTGCCTGAAAAAGCAGACTGTGTCTTTGGGGATTCCTTTTGGCTATTTCAGTATTAAACAGATGTACTAGCTTAAGCTTTATATTCTGAAAATAGCACACAGCATGTAGAAGCCCTGAGTCTGTTGTTGAAAATTCTCACAGTGAATTTGGGTATTTATATGTATTTGAAAATAGGAATCTATTAGCTACCTTAATCTCTTCATTTTATCCTGAAGAATTTATTTTCTTGAGCTATGTTGTGAGTAGGGTGTTTATATATTCTAGTTACAAAAACTGAGTTAATTTCATAAATATTTGCAGTCTCAGCTTGGGATCTATAAAAGTTTGTATTATCAAATGGCAATTATTATTGTCATTATTTGTCTCACATGTAAGGTAAACCCTGAGGAGAAACATGCATGCACAATACCCTCCACACACACTCATACACACTCATTCACTCACACTCATGGCTTTCTTAAAACAATCACCCCTCAACTGAATAGAAAATAATGGCTTCTTTATTTTATCATTTAAATAGAAGTAGTATGCATTTTTATCACAAGTATTTGTAGTTAACTTTGATAAGATAAAGTTTAACAGTAAATTAACCACTTTCATAAACATTCATTGTTTTCATGTGAAACTTAAGTATAATTTTTATGAAAATATTCTAGTTTCAAGGGGTAACAAGACATATCTAACAGCATATGCTATTTTAAAGGATTTGAGTTGTGGGAAAAGTTTTTATACCCAATGACAACGCCAGGAACTTTCGTTTAGGCCTCAGTAATTCCCGTAAGAATTATTTTATACAGAAAAACACTATATTTTTAAAAGCCACCCCGAGGAAGTAAAAAGGTGCTTGTACATATAGGGGCAGTAGTCAGTTAGATCTTATAAATCTATTTTTGTGGTCATAAGGGGGTTAATAATCTACCAGTTCAATCATAAAAGAATAAAATCCTGTCATTGTACTGATGTGACAAATTTGGAAGACATTATACTAAGTGAAATAAGCCAAATACTCACTGATGATTTCACTTACATGTGAACTCTTAACTCTGCTGAACTCATAGAAACAGAGTGGAAGGATAATTGCCAGAGTCTGAGTGTGAGGGAAGTGGACAGATGTTATTAAAGGGTAAAACCTTCCAGTTACAAAGTGAGTAAGATCTGGGCTCTAACATACAGCATGATGACTACAGTTAATAATACCATATTGTACACTTGAAAGTTTCTAAGAGAGCAGATTTTAAGTGTCTTTAACACACACACACACACACACACACACACACATACACATACACATACACAATGGTAACCAGGTGTGGTAAGGGACATATATTAATATGAATGTGATAATCATTTCCCAAGGTGTGTGTGTGTGTGTGTGTGTGTGTGTGTGTGTATAAATATCTATATCTATCTATCTATATATGTATATATATATGTATATATCAAAACACTACATTTTTCACCTTGAATATATACAATTTTGTGAATTATTTCTCAATAAGTCTGGAAAAAAAAGAGAAAACTTCAGTCATGAAAAAAAATTAAAGGTTCTATACAAATAATATGGCAGAGAAGTTTGCTAAAATTGTAGATATATGGAATGTATATTGGGAAATAAAAAGCATGTGATGGAAAGCCTTGAATGTTAACCCCAGTGGGAAATAAATATCTAATAGATAATTGTATGTTTGCTGTTGTCTCAAATTCAAGTATTATTATTTTCTTTGTGTAATTCCCAACCATGCTGGCCTTCTCCCTGACAAGCTCCTGTGGGTGAGAAATCTGTATACCCAAGGGGAATGTGCTTAGTAGACCTTGTGTCCTCTGTACATCTAGACAACACTCCAGGAACCCAAGATTCTTCCAGGGCTTCTTCTCTGGGGGTTGGATAAGGAGTTGTAGTGGTTAGTTATGCCCCCAAAGTCTTTGTTTTCTGAGTGTTATGGGGATGATAAGTGATGGTGGTGGGCTGCTTTCTGCCTGAGGTCCCTTGTGGCAAACTGGAGAGTAGTAGGAGGAAACAGGGGAGGCAGAGGCCCAGGCCTCCATTTATACTCTTGCCCTCTTTCAGCAGCAGGTCGTTCTGTACAAATGCAATGATTTCCTAATTAGACATTCTCTCTCTAGTCTCTTGCTATACACTTCATTCTCTGCCTTAAAATTTTCTGGTAGCTTCTCATTGGCTATAAGAGAAGAATAGCTTTCTTGGCAAGATACATGAGCACTTTTTATTAGGTTCCACCTTCATCTTTTTTTTTTTTTTAAGAGAGAGTGAGAGAGAGGGGGACAGAGAGAGAGAGAGAGAGAGAGAGAGAGAGAGAGAGGGAGAGAGAGAGAGAGAATTTTAATATTTATTTATTTTTTCTTAGTTCTCGGCGGACACAACATCTTTGTATGTGGTGCTGAGGATCGAACCCGGGCCGCACGCACGCCAGGCGAGCGCACTACCGCTTGAGCCACATCCCCAGCCCCACCACCTTCATCTTTGGCCCTCATGTGCATCTCAGTCTCAAGCCATACATTCTGTTTCTTTCAGGCTTCTTAAAATTCTATCAGCACATGATGCTTTTTCACATCTCTAGGCAAAATTGCATGTTTTTTCACTTTGTGCAAGTTTTTTTTTTTTTTTTCATCTTTCTGCTTTCAGAACTTGCTCACTTATTTCTCAAGATCCAATTAAATATAATGTAGATTCCTTGGTCCCATACATCCTTTTTTTTTTTTTTTTTTTTTTTTTTTTTTGCTCCTCTGTACAGATGCCCATCTTCCATTTCTTGACAGAAACTAAATTATTAAGGACAGAGGTCTCATTTACCTTTTTAAGTCTTTACACTATCTCTTTCTCAGCCTGCATCCTGGTTCCTATGGTAGAAGCTCATTGCATGTTTTTAGAAAAATACAAAACAAAATGGGGTCAGGGAGAAGAATGGTTTAATCCTCCTTTTGTCCCCTTCTCCCTGTTCTACTGCTTCTGTTCGTTTTTGCATTTCTTCGATATATGTCTGTCAGGTTGGTCTTTGTTAGTAGACATGGAATATGCCTCCAAAATGTTCTTATGCTGCACAAATTTAGAAATAATTGTAGCTCATTTTCTTAATATACACTACCTGTGTTTGTCAGAATTGACAGTTATAAGGAATTCTATGAAAACGTGAATGAAGTGTTTAAAAAGAAGAAAATCTTATTTCACAGACTTTTTATTTTGCTCTGGCAAACTGCATGCTATATTCAAAATAACAATCTCTGTACCAAAATGGGTTGTTTTTCTCTGTGAAAATTGGTACTATGTAGGCAGAGAGAGTCTGTAACCCTCTTTGGACCTTGAATACACATCTAATTCTTACGAGATGAAATGGCCAAGTTTAGAGAGTCATACATTATTTTATTTTATTTCTTTGGGAAAATGAAAAGCCCGACAACTACTGAAGAATTTGCTCTTATTTGAACACTGAAACTGTAATTATCTGGACACAATTGTATTAGTAAAGATTTTCAACAAGTGGTTACCATGCAAAATTTGGAAGAGTTTAAATATGGAAATAGGAAGAGTTTAAATATGGAAATTTTTTCATAAATTTTTGAGGAGAAACATGCAAGAGCAATTATGAAATAATAAAGACAACATCCTTTGTTTTATAGACTTTAAAAGTTTCTGGAAAACTTAAGAATACCTATGAGGAAAGTGAACTATGTAGCAGGGGAAGTACTAAATACTCTGCATAGTATTTATTTATTATTTATTTATTTTTATGTATTTATTTATTATTTATTTAATTTTCTGTTTGTTTATCTTTAATTAGGAAGGTATTACCCCCATGCTATACTTTAGGAAATGGTTTCTTAGAGAAAGTGAGTAACTTGACTAGTGCTTCTAGAACCAAGATTTAAAAGTATTTCATATGCCTAAGAAAGCCTGCTCTTAAACATTGCATTATAAATTAAAGACTGTTGGTAGTAAGAATGATATGGAATGGCAAGAAATAGTTGATGAGTTCTAAATATCTACGAACTACATCATGTTTTTGGAAGACAGATCATCTACCATTTTCACTCTCAGAGGTTTTAATATGTCTAAAAATACCAACACAATTAACACAGAGGAGACTTCCTGGGGATTAGGACTAACTAAAATTAAAGACCAAATGCTTCCTACAACTTCTAATCAAAGATGAATCCTCAGGAAATGCATTGTATCCTCATTATCATTGTTCAATGAAAGTTCCTAACCTGAATCTCATCTACTATATCCTTAACCTTTTGTTAATTATTAATCATGACTCCTCAGCCGAAATAGCTTTTGTCTGTGATTTATAATCCCTATATTCCCTCTACTCCCAAACACATGTTCATTGGGGAAAATTGTTTGATTTTTGCATTTTAAAAAGTGTAATTAAAACTCTGCCTACCTCTATTCTATAAATGACACCCTTGTCTACTACGATGATTGTCAATTGTTAAGTCATTTTGAATATAAATTGCTTTTAATATGTGATTCTTTTTTTTTTTGCACACTTAAAGAACTAAACAAGGACCACAGAGGAAATTTACTTCTTTGGGAAATGAAAATCCTGACAAAGACTGAAGAATTTGCTCTTATTTGAACACTGAAAATTTCAGGTATAAGGAATGGGATTGATTTATTTTCAAACTGCAGGATATCAGATTTTGCTTCCCATCTCTCAGCAGCTGAATTTCCTTTCAGCATTTTAAAATGTGAGGGTATCTTTAAGTTGTTTCCTTTGAAGCTTGTCATTTTGTAAGAAATGCTAACAAAAGCAAAGTTGTATACATATATGGTATGTATATTATAAGCAAATTAGCAGCTGCTTCCTCTCTCTCTCTCTCTCTCTCTCTCTCTCTCTCTCTATATATATATATATATATATATATATATATATTTATTTATATATTATTATTATTATTATTTTTAATGTAGGTTCTAATTTGTTCCAGTGAATCCTGGGAGTAGATAAATAATGAGGCAAAGCTCAGGAAATGTCAGAGGAAGGTGTTTCCTGGGAGTGTGTTAGTCCATCACTTTCAGGAAGAGACAATCTAGTCCTCTGTCAAGTTGGTCTGTTTAGGCCTTTGCAATGTGGCAAGCTTCCTCCGATTCATGTCTCTGTAAGTAGTTATAGCTCAAATAGGAGTGGCTCTCCTAGGTTTCAAACTCCGCTTCTAGGAAAATGTTTCCATCATTCACCATTTCCTACAATTGTTGTACCTCAAGCTGAAAAAGCTATGCCTAGCTGGGAAAAGGCAGGATTCTGGAACTCTCCTTTTCCTGTCTATCACCTGAATGACAGCCAGAGGGAGGGCAGAGGGATATAGAGCATCATGATATCTCCATGAAAATGGAATTTTACAGCTTCTGAAACTTACAGTTAATTCCTGAATGGGTGCTTAATTTGCATATATTTAGTACTAACTGGGAAATTTAATACTAAAGTTAGGTTTGGTAATTTTTTGATATGTTCTCCCCCCCCCCATCCTACTTTTCTTCTATATAAAAATATTCTACAATTTCTTTATATTTGAAAAATGATTAAACAGAGGTTGACAGGAATCACATTCTTCATTTTTCCTCTTGGATTTCCTATGGCCAGATGAAAGCCCAGCTGGATGGCTGCCCCCCACAGATGGCCTGCAGTGTGTACTCAGGGTTAGATTGTTACACACGGGGCTTGCATGTTTCTTAGGTACTCCACAGACTCATCTATGCTTTCTGCAGTAGTTATCAATGACACAGAGGTTTAAAATATTGCAGTCTTTCAAGTAATCTGCTATTACAGGAATTTTCACAGTCTGCTTTGTAGGCATTTTTCACAAGTCCGTCTACCGCCTCCTATGAGGAAATCACATGGTTATGTTACCTCAGAAGAAAAAAACTTCTATTTTCCATCAGAATAAAAAGTGTTTAAATCAAGGGTAACTCTTGATCTAATGCCAATGTAAATGCATAACATCCATGCTTTCTCCAAGAGTAAAAATAGAAAATGATCTGAAAGATTCTGTTTATTGTCATAGCACATAGAGATTCTGAGGCTAAATATTCTTAGCCTTTTTAAAAGAAATTTTTTTCCCACAAGAAATTTTCACATGTAGGCAGAACTTTAAAGGTTGTATACCTATCTATCTTTGTAGCATCTAAAATGTAGATTAGTAAAGTTGATCCACATTTAAAACTAGAAATCATCTGTAAAACTCTAGTATTGGTAAGTGACCTATTGAATTGTTAACAATTTTGATGTAAATTTTAAGACAAGAGGAAAAAAGGTTCTCCTTTTGGATATATTCATCCACGTGGCATTCAATAAAGTAGATAAAATTAACAGTTGTGCAAAAAATATCAAGAGAGGGAAACAAACATATTTATTTTCTAGGCATTTCTCAGATTTTCCTTTCTCAGTTAAATATGGACCTGAAACTAATAAATACCTAATAGAAGCATATAAGTTTTGCTTTTTATCCATTCTTCCACTCTTCTTTGTTGATGCTTTAGAAAAGATTTTTTAGCAAGTATATGTCATTTGCCATTTTGTTTGCTTTTTCCCTTTGTAAAATGAAACAGTTTTCCCACAAAGAGTTGTTTTGTTTCAACTGATCTGGGTGCGGCAGGGGGACATCAGCAGCTGTGATGTGGTTCCAGTATTGAGTGGCCACTTTTTGGAAGTTTCCTCAGCCACCAAGGAGGTACTCCAGCATAATGTCCAAAACTGCTGTCCCGGCTCTGCTGAGAAGGATCTCCGAGCAGCTGGCCAGCAGGGCGCAGTGTCTTTCTTGGCTTTTGCTTTATTTTTCAGGATATTTCCTGGCTTCATTGTGATCACTTTTTTCATTGTCAGCCAGCTTGTGAACTCTCAGGAACAGACATCCTCACAAACAAAATGACATTATGAGAAACAGACCCCGATATTGGCACATCAGCAAAACAGATGGGGATTTGGGGGAAAAGAAAAAAAAACTTCTTTGGAAAGATTGGCATGACTTTATTATATACAAAGTGTTGCTCCATTCTCTACCATCCAGAGCGGTACAATTTAAACAAGGGAATTCTAATGTAATTACATTACAAGAGAACATATTGTATAAGTCAAAGGATCCAGTTGTAGGAGTTTTAAGAAGATGCTTGGTAAACCTTTGGGTGACCGAGTATGAATTTATATCTTAGAACTTCAGGAACTTAGAAAATTGAGATAATGTATTAAAAACATGTAGGAAAGTTTTATTATTAATACTTATTTTTGACTAAAATCATTAGTCTTCCTAATTAACTCTCAAAATAATAATTGGCTACAGAATTTTGAAATTAATTTCTAACATTGAGATCTGACACTTATAAAGAATTTATAATGGACTAGGCATAATATGTAAAAACATGCATAATGCATTTAATAATTAATAATCCTATGATACAGCTAATTCTATCACCTCATCTTTAACAAAAGAAGAAATTGAGAGAGAGGCAATTTGGCCTAACTAGCCCAGCTGGCACATGATAGAGCTGGGTCTGGACCACTAAGGATCTGATTCCAGAGTTCATAATCTTAGCTTCTACAGCTTCCTAACTCTCCTTATACGCAATCGTTCTTGATATCTCTGGTTCCCAACTTAAGTTACATACTAAATAACAGGGAGAGTTAAAACACACAATGCCTAAGCCTTACTTCAGAGCAATTAAATCAATTTCTGTAGTGGGAGATTTGGTCTGGGCATTATTAATTTTAAAAAAAGTTGTGGGGAATTATTCTGAATTGTAGTCAAGATTTAGGTCTTCTGTCCTAGAACAATAGTGTTGTACATAGTGGGGTCACAAGATGAAAATGATAACTTTCTTTTCCTCATAGGGGAGTATATGTTTCTGGTGATCAGTGTAACAAATTAGCACAGACTGGGTGACTTGAAACAGCACATTAATTTTCTTACAGTTCTGGAGGCAGAAGTTTGAGATCAAGGCTACTAGGCTGTGCTCTTCAGAAGCTCTTGTGGAGAATCAATTTTTGTCTCTTCCAGTCCCTTTTCTGGTGACTGCCTGCATTCCCTGGCTTGGGTCCACACATGTGATTACATTTAGGTTCTACCTGGATAATCCAGTTTAATCTTTCCATCTCAAGATCCTAATTAAATGGCATATGCAAAGTCCCTTTTTCAAAATGTAACATTTATAGTCTCAAGGGATTAGGGCCTGATATCCTTGGGTGGCTATTACTATAAGAGCCAAACAACAGAAGACAGAATGCCAATACAGATAAAAACACATTGGAGAAGTGATCTCTATGATGGTGTTTACAATAGGTTCATGGATGTTATAGAAGCCAAGGAAAGCCAACACTTAAGATTTTTTTAGGTCATTCATATGCTGTTCTTACAGACAGCTTACATTCTATTTGTAAACTCCACTGTAAGTTATTATTTCTTCCCAGATTTAGCTTTTAAAACAGTGGACATTGACTTTTGTTGGGAATTGGGCTTGCTGATCTGGGACAGGTAAGAGAAGAGAAGAAAGAACATTTGATTCACTTACCACCTAAGAATTGGATGATCTGGAGAAGAGTGTGAAGTTATGAATATGTGCATGGCTTTGATGATGAGGTATTCTTTTGTCCTTCTTAGTTAATGGTATTCCATCTTTGATAATTCTCTTTAATTTTTTAAAGTTTATAACCCTTAAGAAAGAATACAAGAATATCATAGTATCAGCTTTTGTTATATTATGTAGTATTTATATAATATAGTATCTATGTACAGTATATTATGACACTATTCAGCACCAGTACTTTCTCCAGAATAAGAAATATAGATATTATTTATTTATTGATTGATTGGTACTGGGGATTGAACCCAGGGGTGTTCTACCATTGAGTCCCATCTTCAGTGGTTTTGAATTTTTTTTTTCTTAAAGCAGGGTCTAGCTAAGTTGCTGAGACTGACTTTGAACTTGTGATCCTTCTTCCTCAGTCATCTAAGTGGCTGGGATTAGAGAAGTGAGCCACTGCACCCAACAACAATATAGATTTATATCTCTCAGATTTGTTTTTTTAAACAAAAATGCATTTTTTTGCTATAAAAACAAAGATTAAGAATGCATTCTAATGAGAGTTTGTAGAAATATTGCTCCAGCTACTGTGAACATCTGGATTGCCTAGGAATCACCATACATTTCTCTAATAAAAA
This sequence comes from Spermophilus citellus, assembly GCF_964194105.1. Classification (NCBI taxonomy): domain Eukaryota; kingdom Metazoa; phylum Chordata; class Mammalia; order Rodentia; family Sciuridae; genus Spermophilus; species Spermophilus citellus. The sequence goes on from NC_138192.1 coordinate 89,354,936, forward strand.
TGTGACTAATGGTGTTAGAACCTTCCTACTTTTAAAGTCCATCTGAAGTTCAAGTGCAAAACCAAGGACTTTGAAGAGAAAATAACACAGCTCTGAAATTTCCCACTAAGAACTTTGAGCAAGTTACTTATTATTATGTCTAAGAATGGGTTAATACTACTTATTCATAGAATTGTGATGTGGATTAATTATAGCATATACTAGAAGTTTCCATCCACACAGCCTAACATAAATTCAATTCTTATTTGTCAACTGCAGAAAAAGCCAATAGGTGGAAAGCTATAAGGAAGAGTTCACAAAGTCCAAGCATGCTTATTCTTGTTGGAATTCTGAGCGTGTCACTGAAACTCTGAGGCCTTGAAGTGGATGGATATCAATAGTTGAGATACTGATTTTATATACATACATTCCTGAACAGAGGATCAGAAGAATGGAGTCATTGGTTCTATAGAGATTTGCCTTGATTAATTTAAACTCAATTCAAAATTTTCTACATAGAAAGCCCAAGAATACACTACACTTTCTTACTGCGTTTTATTGATTTAGATCTTTTATTCAACTTTTCATGGTTATTTTGAACTTAATTTCATCATGCCTAAGGCATGAGTTAAAATCCAAATTTAGTCACAATCATAGACATAAGAATATAATATACCTTCAATTTTATTATCCATGTCATCCAAAAGCACTTACTGTAGCAGATTTAATTCTATTTTTCAATAAAATGAATTTGATCAGCAAAATCAAATGATCTAGGAAGCATCAGCTTCATAAACATACAAATGCAATTCACCCTGTGCTCAAAGCATTTTATCTCCTGAGAATTACTGAAAAAATATCTTCAGGCAAATTTACATAGATTAACTTCATAAAGCATTGTATTTATACTCATTTTGAATTTACAGAAGGTTATATACCCTTATGGAAAAATGACTCTATTTTGATACATTGCATTTCAAGACTTGGTTCAAGTCTTGAAATTCTGTACTACTTCCATTTTGAATATTTTAAGCAGAGAGAAGAAAATTGAATATCCTACTAGGGATAGGATTCTATAGTTTAATTTTATTGTTCAAAACACAGGTTTATCATTTCCTTAAAAGAAAAAGTATAGATCTCTAAAAAAATACATCAAACCTTTTCTGGAAGGAAAATTTCAGAAAGGTTAGAAGGGGTTCAAAATTACTCATCAGAATTTAAACTTTAAAACTCATACACAGTAACAATAGTTGTTGGACATTGACCTAAGCTCATGTTACCTCATGGTGAAGTACTGAATCAAAATCCAGGCAATATGCTTGGAATTGATTGCACAAAGATTTGACTGAAAGAGTTTAGACTTCAGCAAAAATTCATTACTGTTTCCTTGGAATAAAAAGAAGCCACCAATGAAGGAATACTATGGTTCAGCATCACCATGTTGCAAATCCAGATTCAATAGAAATACCTTTGCTGAATATGGCGATAACTTTTCTCAGTCATTTTTACATGCTTTAGTGACTTCAGAGTTCCACAGAGAAAGAACTCCTCTAATATACTTTTCTTGTGCATTCAGCATTTTTTTTTTAGGGGACATTACGAAGATTAATAAATATAGGTGAGGATTCTACTCTGGAAAGACATTTCCCTTTTCAATTTCCTTCAAAACTTTAACTGAAAAATTTGACCAGTAACCAGTAAATATTTTTTAGCATCTCTTTTGGGAAGCAGTGTATTGCAATAAGGAATAAGCTGGTTATAAGTCATAGAGCTATGCATAATGCAGCAAGAACAACAAACAATAAAGCTAAGAACTGTGCACTTACTGTGACATCAAATGTAAATAAGAACCTAAAATGTTGTAACAAACTTAGAACTACCCTATGCTGTGTCTTGATCTTTAGCAATTTAAAAACATCTTTTCATCCAGAGAGGTTATCATAGTGACCGAATTTAATAACAAAGCTATTATGAAACAGCATTTATTATCTTAGCAATTATTCTTCTGTGTAGCTTGTATTTATTCTCTAATTAAATTCTTACAACAATCCTTGCTTTTACAAATATAGACAAGGGATAAAAGAGATTTGATTAATTTTCTATTGTTATCCTTATTTTGAAGATCTTTAAACTGAGACACACAAAAATAAAATAGCTTGCCCAATCTTACTCACTGGAATTGATGGAGCCAGCATTTAGTCACAAGTCCCCTGTACTCTCGGAAGCATGCCTGTAACTACTTTAGTCTGTTATTTTTCCTTTGCTTAATTCCTTCAACTTGCAATATTTATCCTATTATACTCACTTGCATCATACTTTTATATTAATACAAAACCGCACTCTATCTTGCTTTTTTCTTTAAATCATTTCCCTTGCATTTCTACTTCATCTACTTTAAATTTTCATTTTCATGTTTGTCTATTTTTTTTGTCTTTTTAAAAAGTGTTTTTTAATTGACAGATAAAATTGTATTATCATGTACAATATGTTTTGAAATATTTACTCATTGTGTAATGGCCTATCTAGCTGATTAACATAGTCATTACCTCACAAAGTTATTTTTATAAAGGAAAATCTCTTAAAATACTGTGTGTAGCCTTTTTTCAAGAATAAAATGTATTTTCCTTAACTATCATCATCAAGTTGTAGAATAGATCTCTACTTTTCTATTATTTTATTAGGCTATAGGAAATAACATTTCATGTGATATATAGATGAATATTTAAATAGTTATTTAATAATGATAATAGAATTTGAAACCCCAAAAAACAAATACATGGGTTTTCAATATGAAGCATACATATCTAAAAATAAGAAAATTCACTAATATATTGCTTTTACAAATTGATGTGATTTTGATTAATGACTTTTTGGTAAAAGCAATAAGAATAAATTTATAAAGGAATACAAAATGAATATGCAAAATATCCCTTAAACTATTAGGGAATATCAAGGGAATAAAATGAAATATTGGCAAAAAGTATGAGGAAATAGAATGCGGTTCTGCTGAAAATTAGCCGAACATTTAAAAAAATATAATCACAGACCCATAAAATCCCAATTAAAAACCTGGAAAATTTCTGTATATTGGTGATATTGTTTATATTAGTAAAATATTTATAATCTTGGTAGATTTCAAAAAGAATTTGGAAGATAATCCAAAAGTCAGAAGTTTAAAACCAGAATATAAACTCAATGATTTTGAATTGGATTTGAAGCTGTAATATTGTATATAGTCACATAAATGTATTCTTAGGCTGCTTTATGTGATTCAACAAATAATTCTATGTGAAGATTTAATAAATAATAAAGGGTGTGCAGTTCTTAAAGAACCTTATGCTTACATTAGCATTCAGGAGTAGGTAATGGTACGAATGTTGTAGAGTGAGCTTGGTTAATTATTAACATTAAGAAAAGTACAGCCAAAAAGAGATTATTATTTCATTGTCTACTGGAGAAAGTATATCCGTTCAAATGCTCTTTGCATTCAAAGATTTTAATATTGGAAAACTTGTTTTAGGATATAATTTATTTTCTAAGAAATTCACCATGCTCAATCCCTTTATTTGGTTAAAAGGAATGGCAGAGTAAACACTTCCCAGAACCTCCCCTGTAAGAGAAATGAGAATCCTGGAAAAATAGTCAAAGCAAGCTTTTTCCAAACTCTAGACATTATCTAATGTTTTATAACAATCAAAAGAGAATTCACTGGAGAAAAATAACTCAATCTTGGTAAGAACCACAAGTTGTGCATTTTAATTTCCCCCTTTCCAACCTTTTCTCCCCAGCCCCATTGCAGCCTGACTACTTAATTGAACACTTTTGAAAGGTAAATTTTATGATATGTGAATATGTCTCAGCAAATACTAAACAAGTTTTTTATTAATTATATAAATAAATATAAATTTTTGAAAGTGATTTTCAGTAACATTTGTATTAATAAGTAAAAAAAATTATAAAATATTCACATTTCAGTAAATTCAACACATGAAGAAATAAAGATATTGTACATAGAATTCTTAAAAAAAATCCTCTTCAAGTTATTAACGTATGATTTTAAGGGGAGATTTTATAAATAAATAATATTACAAAAATCATTTCATAATCAAATTCTAAACATTTTTTTGTGTGTGTGTGTGAGTGTGTGTGTGTGGTGCTGGGGATGAACCCAGGGCCTTATTATGTGTGTGAACCCAGGGCCTTATTATGCACATGAAGCAAGCACTCTACCAACTAAGCTTTATCTATACATGGTTTTTATAAGAAAAAAAATATTGATCATAATAATCGTCCTATAGATCATGAGAATACATCAGAAATAAACACATTATAGATTTAAAAATTTAATCTAGTATTATAAAAGAATTTTTAAAATGTAAGCAAATAATGAAGTTAACAAAAACCAGAATAAATTGATTTAAAATGGTTAGAAATTACATGATTAGAGAAAGAAGAAATTGAAATAATCCAAATATCTAGAAACAAAATAAGGGTTAATTCATATATAAAGGTTATTATATGCTAGAATAAACAAAAGGTATGATGAGGATTGGCTTATCATATCGGTAAGACAACATAAATAGAAGACTAAAGCAAAGAAATGTGTAAAAATTAAAAGGAAATAGAGAGCTATCACTGTAACAATATATAAAACTTTTAAGGGAGTGTGGTAAATATAGAAGGTGAACCATGAAGACCTGACATCATACTAAAAGAATTTTCCAAAGTGGGGGGAAATTTGCAGCTTTGCAGAGGACCAAGCTAAGACAACCTGGAATTCTAATCCAAAGAATTTCCAAGGTCATAAAGATCTATTTTTTAAACTGATGAATTTGTGGTAGTTTATATAGCAATGGATAGCTAATGAAAAAGAAAATAAAATGAGATTTAAAAATATGCTTTTAATATTTATTTATTTACTTTAAAAATATTTTTAGTTGTAAATGGACACAATACCTTTATTATTTGTGTTTATATGGTGCTGAGGATGGAACTCAGTGCCTCACCCATGCTATGCAAGTGCTCTACCACTGAGCCACAACCCCAGCCCCTGTTTATAATATTTATATTCTGAAGTTTGAATAAATAAAAATCTTGTCTTTTTAATCCTAGCATGATTACAGATTAAAGATGGTGACTTTATAATAAACCAGTAATTTAGGGTAAATTTTATATTCCCAGATGCCCCGCAGCTGATCTGCCCACAGAGACTTCATAAAAACTATAGGCTTTCCTGTGACTACTACTGAACTCTAGTAAAAGTGGGTCTGCTGTTGTGATTTGGATTTCAGATTGCATGTTTCCATCAAACAGTGTCAATATCAGTAAGAACTGCTTACCTCAGCACTTACTTTAGGACTTGTGCACACATTCATGCCCCCATTTAATTTCACAGCCATTTTATAAGATTGGTATTTGATTTTAATACTGAAGATGAAGAAACTATGAAGTAATTTGTCACAGGGCTCACAATGGTTTTAAAAGATAGAATTGATTTAAAATCTGGTAAGCTTCACTGTAAAGACATTCAAGAATAGTCCACTGACTGTTAGATAGTCTGGTAACATTCTAGTTTAAAGTAACCTATGTGTTGTCCTAAAGACACACAGTACAGTGTACTCAAGGGGAAATGTTTAAACAATGTAAACTGACCTGATCAACTTTTAGGAGATAACCTGTTCTAAAAGTCTGTGCATTGTTTTAATTTTCTTTCTTCAAAACTAAAGTATCTCAGAGCTAAGTCCATTCTAGGATGATATCAAATAAATAAACAGCAAGTCTAAAGTGGGGCTGATAATTTTATATTTAGGATTATTTTACACGGAGCTCTTCTATAACATGAATTTGGCATACAGTGGATCTGTATTGGATTGTATTCAACATGATTTAGTCACTTTTGTATGAAATATCTTATGATAAAATTTATTCCATTAGCCTTCCTATTCACTGTAGCTCAAGAAAATATAAAATAAGTCACCACTGCCAGATTGTTTCAACTATCTTTGCAACTAAAGTTTAGTCATGCTACATAAATGCTTCCTTATTATAACTTCTGATTATATATTAAAAATTTTTTTGAAAATTTTAAAGTATAAGACTTCTATTCATTCAATAATATGTATATAGAGATAATTATATGCCAGAAAAGTTGTTAAAATTTCTAGATGCCAAAATTAAAGAACTAAGAGCTTATAAAATAGTAGAGAAAATATAAATAATAACTAACTGATAAATCACAAATACTCCATAGAGACATGTATAATGTGCTTCTTGACACCACTGGTTTTGGCTTTAGACATAAAAAATCTAGTTAAAAGGGCAAATTATTTTTTATGATGCCTAGAAGCAATAGCAGTTCACACAAGGCAGAAGTGTAGGCTTTATAGTGTTTCACTATAAAGCCATTGTGACAAAAGAATAGTCTACTAATATATTAATGAAGAGTTATGTATGGCATAGAAATCATGGGCAATATATCTTTCCTACCTTTTAGCATTATATTTGTATTTTTCTACTTGGTTATTTTATCTTCTGCCGACTTTCCCTTTAAATAATAAAAACTATGTCATGACAAAATAAAAAAAAATGTTTTAGCTAATTAAATAAGAAGGATTAAAAAGCCAAAATCTTTTTTTTTTAAATGTTAGTCCAAATAATTTTTTTTATTGGTTGTTCCAAACATTACAAAGATTGCAGAATCACATCGGTTACACATCCACATTTTTACATAATGCCATATTAGTAACTGTTGTATTCTGCTACCTTTGCTATCCTCTACTATCCCCCCTCCCCTCCCCTCCTATCTGGAAGTTAAAAGAAGTAGAATCTTATACCATGTACTAAAATAAATTTTCTATTTATTAAAGATTTACACTAAGTTTTTACCATAAGGAATATTTGACATAAAAATAAAATTTTGAAATTATGTAATATAAAGTAAAAATTCAACCAAAATTCATGACAAAATGATACATACAAGATTGAAAGTATATATGCACATGCATGGAAGACTCATTTTAAAAATATTAATAGCTAGGTGCAGTGGTACAAAACTGTAATCTCAGCAACTTGGGAGGCTGAGACAGGAGGATCATGAGTTCAAAGCAAGCCCCAGCAAAAGTGAGGTGCTAAGCAACTCAGTGAGACCCTGTCTATAAATAAAATACAAAATAGGGCTGGGAATGTGGCTCAATGGTGGAGTTCCCCTGAGTTCAATCCCCAGCACACTCCCCCTCACCCCCCAAAAAAGTGAATTGCTTTTATTAAATGAAGAGACCAATATACCACTGATGAATTAGAAAACAATTTTGGTAAAACTGATACCAGTAGCTATTAATACTTCTGGCTCCCAGCCTTCTAGACAGGTAATGGTTTATATCGTTCCATTTTATTAAAAGTTAGGGAAGGGATTGCAACTTGCTTTGGTCAATATATGTGAATGAAGTTACATGTGTTAGTGTTGGGGTGAAAATTTGACTCAGTATCAAAAAACTTTGAGGAATTTGTCAAATATACTTTCCAATTCTGTAGTCATACTGGAAGCCCTTATTAATATAGAGCCATCAGGTTGAACACCAAAGTTACTTCCATGAATCCTGACTTGGATTTTAGATTGCACATCTCCCCTGTCTTGCCCAAAAAGCATGAGTGAAAAATAATCCTTTCTAGATATATGCCATTAAAATTTAGGAATATTTGTTTTAAGATCACAATTTATTCCACAATTCAGCAATCTAAATTCCTCAAGCCAAATCTGGACTGCTCCCTGATTTTGCAAATAAAGTTTTATTTGAACAAAGCCCTGCATTTTCACATATGTATTGTCTCTGAATACTTCCATGCCACATAGCAGAGGTAAGTACTTGAGATGGAGACTGTATATCTTACAAAGTCTAAAATATTTTTCTCTTATCTTTTCAAAAACTATTTTTAGACTCTTAATCTACCTTAAATCCATGATTGCTAGACCAATAGACCAATGGAGAAATACAGTGGGATAATAACCATATGAGAAAAGGTTAAATTTTACAAGTAAGTGAATTTCAGTAGAAACATTATTCCAGTTATCATCTACAAAAATACGTAAACATTAAATTACATGACAATATACACAACATCTAGTTTGAAAGAGTTTAAATAAAATGCATATTAAAAAGTTCACTCCTATTTATGATTGAAATATTATTTATATAAGTTAGAAAACACAGCTATTATACTAATCAAAAGTCTAAAAAATTATGATCATCATTCATTTCTAAAAACTTAGAAATTTGGTCTAAGAAAAAATTAAAACCAAAATGGTATGCTTAAGAATTTTGAAGTCAAATTTTGTTAAAGTTTGTAAATAACCTTAAACCACAAATTATAGAATTGGTAAATAAATTGTGATACACCTATATATTGGAATACTAAGTAGTCATTACAAATGAACAGTAGAGGTATGTTTATTGAACATAAAATATTCACACAAAATATCAAGTTACAGAAAGTACTAAGTAGAAACATTTCACTAATGGCCCCATTTCTTCTCTCTCCCTGCATCCAATTTCTTGTGATGTTCTTTTGAATATTAATCTCACTCTTGATAATTTATCCTGGTAAATGGATTAGGTAGAAGTGACAGTGTGCCAGTTCTTAATTTAGACTGTAGGCAACTTCTCATAATGTTACTTACTGCTTTTCATATCTCTGCCATTGCAATTTGAAGTCCATGCCTAAGTTAGTACATGGGCCCTTATGAAGGAGAGTAATTCCCCTGAGATGAATTCAGACATAACAATCACCACTGACACCTAGATGCATAACAGAGCTAAGGGGAGGTGATCAGAGCTATTCAGACTTGAGCAGCTAGAAATCTGAAATGAACCTCCAAATGAGATGCATACAAAATAAATATTCATTGTATGTACTACTAAGTTTGTGAGTAATTTGATATCAATCTAAGAAGATAGACCCATTTTAGTTAGGGAAAATATCCATAAATTCAAGCATGACAAAACATATTAGGGGCATTAAAATCAATGGTTAACTATAATCATTAAAATGAACAATTTTAATTTTTTCTTTATATTTTAAAATAAAAATTATCATCTATTATTTTTCCATAAATGTGATTTTAAATAAAAGTGATAACACATTTAAAAAGTGTTCCCTTCCATGTTAAGCAGAATAAAGCAATGTAAAAACTTTTTTATTACTACCTTGAATAAAAAGTTTCCCATAGAAAATAAGAAATGACTCCTAGTTCTCAACAATAAAATGATAAAATGATAAAAAATGATAAAGTGATAAAAATAAGGATATATTTACCAGCTATTATCATCTCTGGATACTAGCCTTTATGTACTATATTTTGGGTTACATAAAAATTGTAATAATGTAATATTATACAGAATTTAAAAATAGACTTTAATTTCTTCTATTTCCCAGCCAAAATATGAATAGTGTGTTTTTTGCCATTAAAAACATTATCCAACTTATTCATGGCTAAAGGTAATTTTCCCAGGAATATTCTTTTATAAAAAGTTTAAAATGTTTTAAAATGCTCCTACAGTACTTGCTGGATGATATTTGAGACAATGGCAGAATCTCTTTACTTTTGATGTAAAACAGGCAAGATTAATTCATTCATAGCTTTAAAATGTACCCCAGGAGACTTCTGGGTTTTGTAGTATTAAGTTATTTTCACAAATGTCTTTTAAAATCTGAAAAACTTATAAGTTATATTTCACATTTCTCTTTTCCTCACTCCTCATATCCAATTTATCAGCAAGTCCTGATACTACTTTTAACTCCTCTGTTATCACTACAATGTTGAAATATAATTTTGGCAGTAAGGGCATACTGAGGGTTGAACTCAGGGGCACTCAACTACTGAGTCACATCCCCAGCCCTATTTTGTATTTTATTTAGAGAAAGGGTCTCACTGAGTTCCTTAGTACTTCACCGTTGCTGAGGCTGGCTTTGAACTTCAGATCCTCTTGCCTCAGCCTTCCAAGGCACTGAAATTTTAGGCATACGCCACTGCGCCCAGCTCAAAGTATAATTTTTAAAGTCAGAAATGACTTTTCTACAAATATTAAGTATGCATGTGTCAAATGTTTATTTAACTCATTAAGTAGGGAATCAATAGGATGGCAAATGTGGTTCAAGGAGCATTTGAAAAATAGTCTATTAGAAAAGACATGCTGGCATGAGTTTACCTTGTTGGGGGCAAAACTGGTTAATATCATGCAGAGCAATAAAATCAGAGCCTTTTCCTGTAAAGAAACTATATCTCCAATGGACAAGAAAAAATATATAGCATAGATTATTATCCTTAATTCTAAATATCAAAGCAAACTAAAGTACATACTCCAGAAAATTAAATTATTCTTGAGTGATCCTATTAGGTAGTAACTCTAGTATGACCAAAATGACGTGCAATTTTTCTATTGATATATTAGTTATTTTGGATTATTTTCAATAGTTCCCCCTCCCCCCTTAGATTAGCACTTACTTCCAAAGTATATTCTTCATCACAAAAAAGGTAATCTGGTGTTTGGGTCTGATTCATTTGCCTAGGTTAATAAAATGTATTCATTACCACCTTCTTCTTCATGATATGACCAGCAAGTCTAGAGACACTCAGTTTTGAACAACTATCATTGCCAGAGAATGAGCTTTCTAGAGTACAGGATAGCTCTCCAAGTGGCCTTGGACCACCCGGGGTCTCCCGGGTTTCTTTGTTTGTAGTTCTCAAGAGTAACTGTAGAATGTGCTGGGAATGCAATATCCTGAGATAAAGAAGAACTGGCCAGAACAGCTGGGCTCTGATTCTGCTGTCCCTAGAGACAGCATGTCCTTCATTGATTTTAGCCCACCATGTCATAGATCCTCAGTGGTATAAAACATCTTTGGGCTGCCTTTTGGAGTCCCTCTACTGTGGTGCAAATGCAGCACAAGCAGATGAGGTTCTTCTATTGTAAGCAGATTTCCTGAGCGCTGTGAGACAGGCTCAACCTAAATCCTAGGCTTTTGCTATCCCTTGCTGCCTATCTGTGGGTAATTAAGTTAATTCACTTAATTTTTCATGTGAGTGTTCTATTCCACCAGACTTGTTCAAGTAGTAGAAAATACCGTCTCATATGCACTGAGCTGAGCTTGCACAATCATTCACAGTTAATTTGCTTTGCATAGAAATTGCATAAGGAAAACCTTAAAAGTAATAATATACCAAAACAAATTGATTGGACAAAGTGTGACCACAAGTTTCTTTTCTGCATTCTACATTGTCTCGTTTTTTTTTCTTTTTTCGTTTAAATTTGACTTGATCTTAGTGACTTTCTTTATCCAATAAAATTCAGTAGAAATGGCTTTATGTCTTTTCACTACTATATCACACTAAAACCATGTCTAAGATGGTATAGGCCCTCTATAAGCATTGGCTAACCAAATGAATGATAGTTTATTATGATTTTGATATTGAGTGTCCCCCAAAAGCTCATGTGTGAGATAATCCAAGAAAATTTAAAGATGAAATGATTAGGTTATGAGAGTCTTAACCTAATCATTGAATTTATCACTTGATAGAGATTAACTGGGTGGTAACTGTAGGCAGGTGGTGTGTGTGTGTGGTTGGAAGAGGTGGATCACTGGGGGACATTCCTTCAGGCTATATATTTTATTCCTGGAGAGGAGACCTTTCTCTCTGGCTTCCTGGTGCCATGTCTAGAGCCGCTTTCTTCCACTTCTCCATTCCACATTGATGTCCCACCTTATTTCTGACCCTAAGGAGTGAAGGCAGCCATCAATAGACTGAGACCTCTGAAACCATGAGCCTCCAAATATATTTTTCCTCTTCTAAACTGTTCTTATCAGGTCTTTTGGTCACAGCAATAAAAAAGCTAACTAAAACATGTGCCTTGACATCATTTGTGCAGCTGAATGAGTTATCAAGATACATAATATTTACTTCAAGAAAAGTACATTTTACCTCTGCCCTAAGGAGGTTCCAGCATTAATGTCTGGAGGGAGTAGTTGTCTCCTGTCATTCTGGTGCATGCTCTCCCCTAGAAGTTCAGAATTCTTGTGCTATTTCACATACTGGTAGCTGCCTACATCTTGTCTCTACTAGTGGTATCTCATTGTCTTTTAAAATATGTGCCTTGGTTTTATGCAACCCCTGAAGTCTCTGCCAAGGCATGATGGGTAATAATGAGTTCATCCTATAAATCATTGCCTGACTATATTAGTTATGTAAGAGGAAGTACACAATAAAGGTCATAGGTCTTGGGTTGGAATCAGACGAAGAAAGACTCATGTTGAGTCATAACACTATTCTTAAACTAATAAAGGTAGTGAATTTAGAGCACTATGAAGACATGTATCTCCATTTTTTACACATGAATTGGGGAACATAATACTCACTAGTCAGATGTTATAAGGATTAAAAAGAGCTATGTATAAATTATTCCTCTTTAAATAGTAAAGCATTAAGTACTTAAAGGTATTATCAGAAGTTGTTTTCCCAAAACATTATATTGCCTTAAGTAGCTGGCTCCAAAATGTTGAGAATTTTAACTATGAGTTATGGGAGAGATCTTAGGCAAGGTGTACTCTTTCTAGATAGCCATTCTCTCTTCTTAGGACCAACACTGCTTACAGATGTAGCTTGAAGATATTGCAGAATCAGTTCCAGACCACTGCAGTGAAGAGAGTATTGCAAAAAGAGTGAGTCACACAACTTTTTAAAGCTTTCTAATGCATATAAAATTATGTTGATATTGTAGTCTATTAGGTGTGCAATAACATTATGTACCATTATGTATAAAATGGCAGTGTATATATTTAAAATAGTTTATTGTTTTAAAATAGCAAGAATCATCTGAGTTTTCAGCAAGTTGTAACTGTTTGCTGATCTTGCCTTGATGTTGATGTTCCAGACTGATCAGGGTTATTAAAAAGTGAGGAAGAAGATTTGCCACATCGACCAATTCATCTTTTGTGAGAGGTTTCTCTGTAGCATGCAATTCCATTTGTTAGCACTTTATCCACTGTAAATTGTTTTTTTTTTTTCAAAATTGGAGTTAGTCTTTTCAAGCCTGCTGCTATTTTTTTGACCAAGTTTAATTAGTATTCTAAATGATTCAGTGTCATAAGAAACCACTTTCTTTGTTCATCTACAAGTAACTTCTCATGCATTAAACTTTTATCATGTTTAATGGATGAGAAGTTACTTCTTGTAGTAACTTCTCATCCATTAAAGCAGATGAGATTGAGCTATTAAGTCACATCTTCTGGCTGCATTTTAAATTCTAGTCCTCTTGCTATTTCCACCACATTCATTATCACTTCCTTCACTGAAGTCTTGAATCCCTCAGCCATCAGTGAAGACTAGTATTAACTTCTTCAAAACTATAAATGTTGATGTTTTGACTATGAACCTCAACCATCTCTCTCATGAATCAAAAAATTACTTAATGGCATCTAAAATGTTATTTCCATTTTACTTTGTCCAGGTCCTTTGGAAGTCTTAAACAATAAGCCTTGAAATTCAAAATGACTCCTTGCTCCTTTGGCTACAGAATGGCTGTTGTATTAGCAGACATGAAAAGAACAGTAATCTTATTGTGTATCTCCAGCAGAGCTCTTAGGTTAATAGGCCCATTGTCAATAAGACATAATATTTTTAAAGGAATCATTTTTTTCTGAACCAGGAGATATGAATAGAGGTATTTAAATGGTCAGCAAACCATATCATACAGAGATTTGCTGTCATCTTCGCTTTTTTTTCTCCATTTATAGAGTACAGGCAATGTAGATGTATTATAATTATTAAGCCCTCTAGAATTTTTAGAATGGTAAATGAGCCTTAGACTTAACTTAAAGTTGCCAGATGCATTAGACCCCCCAAAGCAAGTCAGCTTTGAATACAGACATTGATTTCTCCCCTATCACTGTGAAAGTCCTAGATGGTACCTCTTCTTAATATGAGACTATTCTTTCTACATTGAGAATCTGGTGTTTAGTGTAGCCATCTTCATTAGTTATCTTAGCCAGATCTTCTAGGTAACTTGCTGCAACTTCTACATCAGCACTTGTACTTCACCTTGCACTTTTATGTGATGGCTTCCTTTCTTAAACCTCATGAATCAACCTCTGCTAGCTTCAAACTTTTCTTCCACAGATTCCTATCCTCTCTCAGCCTTCATAGAATTGAGGAAGTTGAGGGCTTTGCTCTGGATTGGGTTTTGAGTTAAAGGAATGATGTGGCTGATTTGATCTTTTATTCAGACCACAAAAACTTTCTCTAAATCATCAATAAGCATGTTGTGCTTTCTCATTAGTCATGTGCTTTATGTTTTAATTTCTTTCAAGAACTTTTTCTTTGCATCCACAACTTGACATGGTGCGGGAGGCCTAGCTTCCCACCTATGTGGGCTTATGATATGTTTTCTTCACAATGCTCAATCATTTATAGCTTTTTACATAAAGAAAGAGTTGTGTGGTTCATTTCTCTTGCATGCCTTCAGGTCATTTTTGGGTTACAACTGACATAATTTCAATATGGTTGTGTCTCTAGAAACATAGGAGCCCAAGGAGAAGAAACACCAGGCAGTGGACCAGTTAGATCATATATAACATTTATGGATTAAATTCATTGTCTTGTATGGGTATGGTTTGTGCTACAAAACAATTATAATAGTAAGAGCAAGCTCATATATCACAGTAACAGATGACAATAATAATAAAGTTTGAAATATTGTAAAAATGACTGAAATGTACATTGAGTTAAAAAATGAACACAAGTTATTGGCAAAATGGCATTGATAGACTTGCTCAAGCCAGGGTTGCCACAAAACTTCAGTTTGTTAAACAAACAAACAACACAATATCTGTGAAGTACAGTAAAGGGAAGTGCAATAAAATGACGTATGCCTTTACTTTGGAAGAAGATACTTCAAGAAAAGTTGAATTTTTGAGCTGTGATTGACAAATTCTAGCAGACAGGAGAAATTTTAATTTTGTTTCAGGAAGAGCTGTAATTTTCTTTCTGCAGTAAGTCTAGAATTATAAAATTTGGAATTATATGTATAGTATATATTTTACAGCTTTGTTTAGGTAATACATAAGTTATATGGAATCTTTTGATCTAATTTTTTTCTAGCTCTTACCTCTCAAGTAGGCTCTTACCATGGTGGTATTTTATTTGTCCAGAAGAGTGTTAAACTATTAACAGTAGTTTCCCCTATTCTAACAAGGATCTTCAGAAATAGTATTTTAAATCATGTTGTATTAGTGAATAGCATAACAGGAAAGAAAGTATTATTTGGTCCTTGGGAAAGTATATTTATAGGAGTATTTTTTTTTCTAATTACTGAAGTTCATACTATTTGGATATGAACTAAAATCCACGTTAGATATTATTGTTCATCTTACCTCAGTTCAGGAAGAGACTAACCAATACTTCAGTAGCATATTAGCTTCTATTTGCTAGAGATCTTTATTTAACATTGGATTTTCTTTGGTCAAGGTCAGTTTCTGCACACTTTCAGTTGGTGAATTCTTCTCATTATTATGTTCTCCAATTAGGAATGTAGTTTTGAAGTCAGGTTTTCTTTTCTTGTCTTTTCCTTCGAAATTTTATAATGTAGATAGTTAAATATAGCACACTTGAAGTATTTGCTATTGGAATGTATTTACTTCACTTTTAAAAAGGTAGTTTAGATTTATCCTCTTTTTTATGGCATGAAAGCTAAACTTTAGTAAACTAGAGGTCATAATTAATATTACAGTGGATGTGATCAATGTTAATAGTAGGATCAAACTCATATTGTCTTCCTTGATAATTATCTGTGGGCATTATCATTCCAGAAATCACTTTAACTCATTCTCTCTTTGATTTAGGAACATTATTTTAAAAAGCATACCTTTCGATGGCTCAAATTTTCCATGGAACTCTATTTGCTCCATTGAAAGGAGCCAGCTGTTCTACATTATTCCAACTTTTCTCTGCTATGCCTACCCTGGTGGCAGGAATCACCTTTCAAAGGTCATACAGAGCCAGTAAAAGCCATTCATTCAGTGCCAGGAGTATTCTGGTTTCTCTGTGACTGAGTTCATTATTACTCATTATTAAATCCATCATCCATTCAGTTACAGCACAGCATGGGTGGTGGGGAGCTATTTCCTTTTTGGCTTTAACCAATTCCTTGGTTTGTATGTACCTGAAAGATATTCTCAGAGGCCTGGCCAAATAGACCAGCTTTTTAATCATCCAATCAGCACACAGTCTTCACCATTCACAGCATTTGTAAGCATTTTCTCAGACATGGCTTATAACTTAGCCAGATTTTAATAATATTCCTAAGTGTTTATAAAGTTATTCTACTTCAGTGGCTGTTTAGTAAAGAAGGAATTATAGTACTTGGTTCTGAAATTTTCTGATACCTAAAGGCTACTCTACAAAAGTAAAATGATGTGATGATGTTTCCAAAATCACATCAAAATCAAAGAAGTAAGCCACTCAGTAGAGACTCAAGGTGGGCCTTAGGGGAATTTTTGTCTTTTCCCAATTTCATTGGTATTTCCTCTGACTCCACCCATGCACACACACAGACTGGCACAGAAATGACTTCATCAAGAAGAACAATTGATGTTTCTTGTATAAAATGTTATGCAAATGCTCAATCAAAGCTATTCCCCTGATCCTATTCCATTAAGTCTCTTCCATATAAAAGTTTGGCAGTTTCCACTGATATATCCTCAATTCCCTTCTATGTGGCCCAAATATTTTGAATTAGATATTTACATCTTTAAATTACTATACTAAATATCTTCAGCCAGTGGTGTGGCCAGATGAATAGTGAGATTAAAGAGAGTTAAATATTTAACTATAAACTTTTTTTTTTGAAAAAAAACCACTTATTTATGTGGGAAGTGTGGACATATTATTTCAATTGTTTCTAATGCTTGAATTTATCGGGAGTATTTTCCCAGATACTTAACACATTACTAGTCACTGTTGGCTATATAGCAAGCATAGGGAACACATTCCTATAAGGATATCACTCACTATTGGAGAAGGAGAGATAAGTACACTATTCATTGGATTCAAGAGACAGCAGAAAGTACTGATCTGAAATATGCACAATATGTTCCTGTCAATAATAGATATCCGATACACATATTTGTTGAATGATCTAACATTTTGAAGACACATGGTTTGATCATTCTTTGTGTGTTCTTTATTCCAGAAAGTAGCTTCAGACTCAGCTTTGATAAACTAGAATCCTGGATTCATTTTTCTCATTTCCTTCTTGCTTTTGCTTATCCTTCTACCCATCCAATTTGTTAAACTTGGCCCTTTTTGCTATCCCCACTCCACCTCCATAGTTCAAATCAGTATTATTTCTTTCCTAAAATTACAACTGGTAGGGACAGACTGACTCTGTTCCAATTTATGCTATTCTATAACTTGCCTTTCAAATCTCATATATACTGATATATTTTTTTGATTCCTAGAATTCCTCATGATTTCTTATCTTCATGGCATTTTGTACCAACTGTTATTTTGTTCATAAGATACTGCATGCCCTTCTTCTTCCAGTGAATTTCTTATCTAAGATATGTTTTATTCCTGGTAATGTTCTGAGCCTTAAAATCTAGATTAGATGTCTTCCCTATATCATTGTCATAATTTTCACTGCCTTCACGATTAGAGTCACCATACTACACATTTTTGTGGGGCTCGGGTTTGAACCTAGGGCTTTGTGTATGCTAGGCAAGCACTCTGCCACTGCGCTATACCCCTGACCTACTGTACTACATTTTCCTTGTCTAGGTGCATATTTGTATCAGTGACTACATAATAAATGCTCACTTTTGTATCTTTAGCAAATATCATCCTGCCAATAAACATTGGATAATCATTTATTGAATTGGCAGATATAGGATAAGGGTTTCAAACTATGGGATGAGGGCTACTCATTCATTTTATAAATAAAATTTTACTGGAACATAGACATGCCCAATAGAACGTGTTGTCTGTGGCTGGCTCGCTTTCTTTCTTTGTTTCCTTCCTTCCTTCCTTTTTTCCTTCCTTCTTTATATAGCAGAGATTAAAAATTGGAACAGAACTCTATGGTCTTTAAAATGTGGTCTTTTGATAAAAACCTAGTGATCATTTATATAGGGTGATGAAAGTTTATTCCTTTCTTTTTTAGTGAACTTTTTTTGATAGTTTATGTCTTCTTGGGAATTTTCCTTTAATAAGCTAAGTTATCAAATTTATTGACATTTATTTATTTTCAAATTTATTGGCAAATTTGTTGATAGTTATTACTAAACTATTGTTTTTAATGTCTGGGGATCTGAAATGATCCTTATTTTTTTTTATTCTTATTACAGATATGTTAGGTTTCCTCTCTTCTTCCCTCTCTCTCTCATTTTGGTCTTTTCAAATAACTAGCTTTTAGTTTTATTGATTCTATTTACTATTTTGTTTTCAGTATTACAGATTTAAGTTCTTAATTCATTCTCTTTGTTTGTTTAGGGTATAATTTATTCTTCTATTTCTACTTTTTTTTGAACCTTGTTTAGGGTTTTTTGAATGTTTTCCTCTGTGATTTATTATTTTTCATTACTTTTAGAAGATTCTCAGCCACTATATTTTTAAATAATTTTTCCTTTCTGTTCTCTTTCTTTATCCTGGGATGTCAGTTGCACATATGTTAGACCATTTGATGTTGTCATACAGTTCTTGGATGCTGGGTTCATATTTTCTTCCTGTCCTTTTTTGTTTTCTTCCTGTTCTGTTAATATTTAAATCAGTAGACTTTCAGTAGAGAAAATTACCATTCATAATGTGGGTGGGCACCATACAATCAGTTAAAGGGCTTCTAAGAAAAGAAAGACTGAGATCCTTTGAGGAAAAGGGAATTTTGCTTCCAAATTGCCTTTGAACTTGAACTGCAATATCAGTTCTTCTCTGTGTTTCCAGTCTCTGGTTAGCTCTGCAGATTTCAGACTTGATTTATGCCATAATTACATGGTTACATCTTTAAAAGCAAATCTCTTTGTGGCTTTTTCTTTGGAGAACCTTGACTAATATGAGACATCACACCCACCATCTAGTTACTAAGTCAATATTACATATTTTAGGTATTTGTTATGGTAGCATCTCATTTCTAGTGCTAGTTTCTGTTTTATTTATCCATTGCTGTGTAACAAAGGAACTCAAAATTTAAGGGATTAAAGCAATTATCATTTTATTTTCTTATAACTTTGTATGTCAAGAATTTGGGCAGAATGTGTCTGGCTTATCTTTGCTCCATAGTGTGAGAGGCCTCAGCTGGGTTGCCTCAAATGACTGGGAGATTGTTGGGATGGTTTGATTGGGGCCATATGTCTGTGACCTCAGTTCTGGATAAATAGCTAAGCTTCTTGGTTCTCTTCCACATGATATCTTAATCTGTCAAACTTTAGCTCAAAGTTTTTTAGTCTAGCTATTTCCAGACCCCAAGAAGATTTCTATATACAAGCACTTGTTAAGACTCTAATGGAAACATGTTTACTATATATTTGTTGTATTAATCTGCTTGAGATTCTGTAACAAAATGACATATGCTGGGTGGTTTAGTCAACAGAAATTTATTTCTCACTGTTATGGAGGCTGGAAGTCTAAAATCAAAGTGATAACCAAGTTGGTTCCTCCTGAGGTGTCTGTCTCCCATTGGCCTATATTTGGCCCTTCTTTCTGTGTCCTCACATGGCCCTTTCTCGGTGTGCACACATCTCTGCTGTCTCTGATACCTCTTACTCTTCTTACAAGGACAACAGTCTTATTTGATTAGAGCCCCATTATTATGACTTCATTTAATTTTAATTATCTCCTGTCATGGGCTGAATGTTTCTTCCCTTTAAAATTGAGATCATGGATATTAACCCCCAATATAAGAGTAGTTAGACAAGGGGTGTCTGATATTGATGGTCTGTGAAGTTGTATGTATTCAACAGAAGAGCACCAGGCCTAGCTGCCTGCTTGTTACTGGTTGCTTTTTCTTTCTATGTTGTATTTGATTCCAGCGGATCTGGGACTACAATCGTTGATACAAACTTGTGTTTCAATATGTTCCAAGTAAATGTTTCAAGTCACAAGTAAGAAGCTCTTTGGGTTTTATCTGTATTAGTCCCAAGCTTTATTCTTCTAATTTCCTGGCCTTGACACAGATAGCCTCATGGAATCCACAAAGGAAATTCCTTCTAGGTGTGTTCAATGTGTACAGGACACCTCTCCTCATTTGGAGGAAGCATATTTTGGAGATTCATATGTCACGTGGATTGCTTCTAAGCAAATTGGAGCAAATCAAGGTTTTTATTCTTTGGTTTTGGTGTGGTTTTCAACTTTCCTGTGCCTTTCTGTCTCATCATTCTGCAATCACCCACAAGTGTCCCCCACCCCCACAGGCTTCCAGAATCTAGACTCTGCTTCAGAGGCACCACCCTTCAGTCTGTCCTTTTGAGCTGAGTGCTTTGGGCTTTTCCTCTCTAATTACCAATCAGGATATACTTGCCCAGCCCCATTTCCTCAGTTCTCACAGCTGCATTATAAATTTGGCTAACAAATCCTTGTTAATGCTTTATTACTTTTTTAACACTTCATGACAAATCCAATTTCATTGTGGCTTCCTGGAAAAAATCCTTGACTTCAAATGCTGAGTCTTTCTGGGCTGGAAGTGCAAGAGTTATTTGGGGCCAGACAACACTTCTATGCCTGCCAGGCTTCTTGAACAAAGCTGGTGGCTTTCTGTCCTGATGGTCCTGGTTGCTAACTGTTCCTCTTCTACAGTCAGAGTGAGAGGATTTATTTATTAATGTTCTGCCAGGTTTTGAACAATGAATCTAGCATCCTCAATTTGGGAGGAGTATAAAGGACACTCTGTACTTTGGAATGCCCGTTTCTGATAGAGGATAGAGGAAAGAATGTTTCATTATTTCATTGCTGATTTCCAACAATAGGTTATCTCTCTCTAAATCATAATTTTGTTTGAGATAGGGATTATCCTGATTATAGTAAGAGGTCCAAATAGTTACTTAACTCAGAGGATGGTTACTGTCATTCTCTTACACACACACACACACACACACACACACACACACACAAACTGACCTGTCTTGTCAATAAGTAAGTTTTCTTTGGAGAGCATTAAAAGAAAAAGGGTGATTAATTACTTTTATCACTATGCCTTAACATCAAAGAAGATTTCATACTCATCCTGAGAATACCACATGGTCTCCCTAATTGTTAGATTTCTCTCTGGGGATGAAAAATTTAAATACTTTTACTGCTGAGTAATATATTTAACATGTGTGCTAGAATGATTCCCAGTGGTTATTGTAAATTATCTCTTTGCAATACTGATTACATAAAAAAGACTTTCAACTGCTGTTGTACTAAAACAGATGGGACAGTTCTCATCACTGAAAAGTTTGGCTGTATTTGTGATGTTATGGACAGTATATAATTCCAATTTTCATTATTATAACAAAATACCTCAAGTTAGATAACTTTATAAAAAAAAGAAGAAGTTCATTTTGATTCATAGTCTGGCCCAATGGTGATAAAGACATATGACGATGGCCTTCATGATGGCAAAGTCCCAAAGTGGCTAAGGACACACAATGGCAAGAGACAGGGAACATGTGTGAACATGCATGTGTGTGTGTGTGTGCCTGTCTGCCTGCCTGTCTGCCTGCCTGCCTGCTGCTCCTTCTTGCTTTTAAAAAAACATTAGTATTTAATCATGAAGGCTTCATCCTCATAGCTTTTTCTAATCCTAGTAACCCCTAGAAGAACCTACATCTAAACACTAGAGTTGAATTGTTTCCATCCTCTTAACACTTCAAAATGGTATGTCCTGACACTCCTAAGAAAGAAAGATGGCTTTCCTATGGTTTTATAAAGGAACTTCCAGTAAATGAAAATATAGATTACTGGAGAGACAATTACTGAAATTTACATTGTAAAAATTTTATTTTTTTTATTAATTAATGCAGCAGATTTGGGCAATAGCACTTAAAAGTGAGAAAACCAAAAAATCATAATGCATTGAAAATAAGAATAAAGCCCAGAACTAACCTAGAAAAATGTAAGATGTCATGTAAATATGTGCTTCCAATTCAGGATTACAGTTGAAATCAGTTCTCACTAATTTCAACTATAGCAGTGGTTTAGAGAACAACAACAACAACAACAACAACAAAAACTGTTAATAGGCTTAAGATGGTGGTTGATCCTTATAACCCAGGAAATCTAACTGAAGGGCAAAGTAATTTGTTATGATCAAATTGTGTCCTCCCATAATTCATGTTACAAACCTGGACCCAGTACCTCAGAATATTCTTATTTGGAAATCCGATTGTTGCAGATATAACTAGTTAATTTAACATGAAGTTCTTAGGGTGGGCCCTAATCCAATATGACTACCCTTATTAAAAAGGAAAATTTAGACACAGAGACATGGACACAGAGAAAATGCCATGTAGAAATGAAGGCAGAGGTTGGGGTGATGCTTTTACAAGCCAAGGAGCACCAAAGATTGCCAGCAAACACCAGAGGTTTCAGAGAAAGTTGTCTCTCACAGCCCTCAGGAGAAGGCAAACCTGGTAACACACTGACAGACTTGTAGCCTTCAGGACTGTGAGACATAAGTTACTGTTTCCCTCAGATTGTAGTATTTTGCTATGGTAGCTCCATCAAACTTGTATCATAATGTACATATCTCACTAGCATTTTTATGTTGAATGATTGAGTTTATGGCCTAAAGAACTGTGCATAAGGATTTTATGTAACTCTCCAAGAAATACTCAGTAAAGTTCATTTTTTTGTAGTTTTATGTGAGTGTAGTACCTTTATTTTATTTATTTATATGTGGTGCCGGGGATCGAATCCAGTGCCTCACACATGCTTAGTGAGCGCTCTACCACTGAGCCACCACCCCAGCCCAAGTTCAATTTTTTTACCATCTAAAATATATGTATAACTGACTTTCTTGTTATTGTAATGCAAATCTTATGAAAATATAATATACATCAAAAGATAAAAACATCATTAAGTGTATAGAAGGATTAATTATGAAAAACTAAAGATAGTTATCATTTTAATTATTCCTAAACTTTACAACACAACATCATAACACATTCACAATATTGTGTAACCATCACCACTGTCTATACCTTGAACCTTTCATTACACCTATTTGTGCACATTAAACAATAGCTCCCTCTCCACCTTCTCCCTAATTCCAAGACATTTCTCATCTGCTTTCTGTCTCTAAGAATTTTCCTCTTCCAGGTACAATTACTTTGCATCTACTGAGGTGATCATATGGTTCTTGTTCTTAATTCTATTTAAGTGATGAATTACATTTATTGATTTGAACCAACCTTGCATCCCTGGGATTAAACTCACTTAATCATGGTGTATCTTCTTGATGTAGTTTTGAATGCAGTCTGCTAACATTCTAAGAAAGACTTTTGCATCTGTGTTCATTAGGGATATTGACCTGCAATTTTCTTTTCTAGAGGTGTCTTTTTTTGTTTTGTTTTGTTTTGGTATGCTGGTAAAGCACAGTTTTTATTTTGATGAAATCCATTTTTGTCTATTTTTCCTTTTATTGCCTATACTTTTGGTATCATATTCATTAAATTATTGCCAAATCAAAAGTCATAAAGATTTTCTGCAATGTTTCCTTTAAAGAGCTTTATAGTTTTGGCTTTTAGACTTAGGTCTTTAATACACTTGAGTTAATTTTTACACATGGTATAAGATAAAGTTCCAATAATTTCTTGCATGTTTTGACTAGTTTTTCCAGCACTATTTGTTGAAAATGCAGTCTTGGATGTTTTATAAAAATCAAACTACACACAAGCACACACAATACTTATGTTGGAGTGTGTGTGAGGGAATTTATTTGGGGCCTCTTTATCTGATTTTATTTGTGCAAACGTCTATACTTATGTCATATTATACTGTTTAACACCTTGTATTCAGTGTTGAAATTGAAATTGTGAAGTGTCAGTCTCCAACTTTATTTTTATTTTTTCAGTATTTTTGTTGGCCACTTGGGGCACCCTGGAATTCCATATGAATTTGGCCAGTTGTTTTTTTTTTTTTTTAATATCTGCAAGAAAAGATAGTTGGACTTTTGATGGAGAGTGTGTTGAATCAGCAGAGTTTTGCATTTTCCAGTAAATCATACACTCCCCCACCACTCAGGGTAACAACTATTCTTACTTCTGCATGGGATGTTAGTTCTGCCTGTATTGGTCATATTTTTATGTCCAAAGACATTAAGCCCTAAGTTATTGAAAAAGAAATAAGTCATGAAGAACAAATCTCTTTTGTGTAATATTTTTCAATTAGTTATCCACAAAATTTCCTGATTTTGATTTTTCTTTAAAGAGTTCGTGAATTCTAAATTTATGTTCTCTATTTATTTTGAAAAAAACATTTAAACTTTCATAAAATAATGATAATATGAAAGATTTTTTTTTAACCTATTTGATACTAAGTTGCCAACAAGATGCTGAGTTACTCAAGAATAATGATATGTAATTCCCACATAAAATAGGTCATTTTCCTCTGCAACCAAAATCTACCTGTTCTAATTAAAGTTGCTATAATGAACTACTATAGAATGGGTATTTTATGAAAGACAGACATTTATTTCTTATGGTTCTGGAGTTTGGGAAGTCCAAGTTCAAGCTCTGGCAGAACCAGTGTCTGGAAAAGGCATGCTTCCTGGTTTCACATAGCCATTTTCTGGTTGGGTCTTCACATGGTGGACAGCAGTAAGAACTAGCTCTCTGGCCTCCTATTAAGGCATTGATCCTATTCATAAGGGCTCCACCTTCATGATGTAATTACTTCTCTTCTATATCCTTACACCATCACACTGGAGTTAAGATTGCAACATAGGGATTTTGGGAGATACATTTAATTTATAACACTGGTGATGGACTTTCTCTGTAATTTTTGTTCTTTTTCTCTGTGTAATTTAAAGCTATTTGGGGGAAAGTACTTTGAGAATACATAAATATCACATTCTACCTCAAACTTCCATGAATTTGTTTTTAGCAACCATTAATTCTTCTCGGCTGAATTAATTATTTGGGGATGCTTTCCATATAGTGACTATTACTTTTATCATTTCTTCTACAATTGTTGGTTGGTATTCTACTGTAAGGAAAACTTCCTATTCTCATTCTATTAAGTTAATGAAAGTAAAGAGTTAATGAATTTGTATTTGATTTTAAGAGTTATAATCTTTTAATATCTTTGTTTTGATACTCAAATTTTCTCAGATTTGGCTAGTTAGAGACCCTTCAAGGTGGTTCATACAGTCTTTGGACATGGCTCATTTTTTTTTGGAGCAATTTCTTACCTTCTAACACTAATGATGCTCCAGGTTTATCTTACACTTTCTCCACTCTGGTCCAGGGATCTGCTATTTCTTTAAAGAGGCCTGGTTCCTTTTAGAATAAAACAGTATTTTAAAACCAACATTAGGTATCAAATAAACTTATTGTTGTTGCTCTTATGCCCTTTGACAGGATGCTGCCTGAGACTATTTTATAATTTTTATAAATTATATATATATATATATGTACATATATATACACACATACATATATATATATTCAAATATATATTGGTACAAATGGATATTACACACACACACACACACACACACACACACACACACACACAAACACAGAGCCAAATTCAGTGATCTTCCTGTCTCTGCATCTATCTACCTATGTAATACACTGAGTCCATATCAATACTAATTCAACATGAAAGTAGTCATTCTAGTTTTTTTCCTTTCCATATTTAAAACTCTTGTTATCCTTAACTTATAACTTATTAGGCTAAAAGCCCCTGAATGTAACCAAATATTGTTCTTGTTACCAACAGCTTTATACTAACACCTTTTTCACTTAACTTACTCTATCCCAACTAACTATTGACACCCCACCAGGCAGACACCTTCTTGACACTTATCAGACTCTGCATGACATGTTGGGCTATAAATACCACATAGGTGTAGCTCCTAAAATGCTATCTAGTTGGGTTTCAAAATAACAATATAGAATAACACAATTTATTTGTGAAAGTTGCCTTATCTAAGAACATTAATATTACCCAGGATTTTCCTGAATCTTTTCATTTTTATGATGAGAAACTTTTGACAGAATCACAGTGTAATTCCATCACAACAGATCATCCATTGGCAGGTAGGAGTACCTAAACATACTTTTCTATTTTTTAAAAGTATATAAAGTTCTGGCTCTTAGAAGTAAATGGAGAGATCATTTTCATTGCGGCTTTAGAGGTATTAATTACATTGTGAAGTTATTGGGGCTATTATTATTTATAAAGTCTATTATTATTTATAAAGCGAAGTTTTTCAGGTCAAACCAGACCCGAACTCTAACATTTGCTAGTTTCCTGTACTCATCAGTGTTCTCCAAAGAAACAGAACCAAAGAAGAGATTTATTATGAGATTGGCTCATGTGATTATGGAAACAGACAAATTCTGAAATATGCTATCTACAAACTGAGACTCAGGAAAGCTGGTGGTATAACTCAGTCCAAATCTGAATATCCAAGAATCAAGTGAATCATTGGTGTCAATCTCAGTCCAAGGGCAGGTGATGACCAATGTTCTGGTGCAAAAAGGCAAAAGGAAGCAAGAAAGGGGAGGTTTCTCTTTCCTTTTCCTCTATTGTTTCTATTCAGGCCCTTAAGGGATTGGATGATTCTAAGACTAAAGGGAGAGTGCAAACTATTTTACTGAGTCCACGATTCAAATGCTAATTGCATCTGGAAATACCATCACATAGACACCCATGTGTCAATTTTCCTGGGCATCTTTGGCCCAGGCAAATTGACACATGGTATTAATATCATATTATTTTAATAAAAATAATATTATGAAAATATTTACTCCAGATTGATTTGCTCATGAAACATGCTCAGTAATCAACTAAGACTTATAAAGATTTACATTTTAAATAAAATTCAATATTTACTTTAGATAGATAAAATCATAGGAGACTTTTATATTGTTCAATAAAATTTATTTATGTAGTTTAAAACTGCATACTCTAACAAGTGTGTCAAATACATTGCTACTCCAAACCCAGAATTATCTTAATCTGAAGCACAAGGTTAATAATAATTTACTCTCCTAAATATATCCACTTTTGATAATAGATTTCATTTAGAAACATATCCTCTATTCATTGAAATTATCTGGTTGAAAAAAATAGGTCGCCATGTTCATGACAAGGTTTTTCTTTAAAAATAGCATTATAAAATAATTAATCTACAAATTTTATCATGTATTTTGAGTTTTATTCTTTAGTCAAATAAGACTTCCAGAAAGTTACAATTTGGAATAGTAGCTTCAGAATTTTCTTCACTGAAACATATTTTGTTGATAGTCTCTAGGGTTTTAACAAGGATTGGTAAAAGTTCTTTTTGTAAATGTAGGCTTATGGTATTGTTTGGATATTGTTTTATCCTCCAAGACTTCATGTGATGAAAATTAATTCACATTGAGAGATGCTAAGAGGACAGAAACTTAATTCAGCTATGGTGCTTAGCGGTAGGACCTTTGGGAAGTCATTAGGATTAGATGAGGCCATCAGGATGGGGTACTCATGTGAATACTGGTGGCTTTATTGGAAGAGGGAGAGACCAGAGGAGTAATACATAACATGTTCCCTATCTCTTGACATGTTATGCCATGAAATTATTATGAAGTTTTAAACTACCTCAGGACTCTGATAGCTAGAAGGCTATTACCAGATGAGGTCCCTTGGCCTTGGATCAGAATTATAGATCAAAATGAACCTTGTTTATTAGTAGTACTTATTCTCATATTTCATTATAGTAACCAAAATGAACTAAGATAATACCATACTAATTTTTTTCTGTACCAATTTTTTTCTCTTAAGCAGATGCTCTCTTAATATTTTGAAATGGTTATTATACAACTCACCTTTGTTTCCTTTATGCCTTGGTTTCAAGAAAACTCAAACTTTGTTTCTTGAGCTTCATGCTCAATCAACGGATCACATGAGCCTTGTGAAAAATGTATTTTGTAGTACTTTGGCCTATACTGTTTTTTATCATTTATTTCTCTCTTTCTCAACACACACACACACACACACACACACACACACACACACACCAGCTATAAAATAATAAACATAGCAGCAGCTTGAACAATCTAGAGTGTATTTCTCAGTCATTCAATAGATTAGGCCTTAAATAGTCCCAAACTGTTATATGTTACTATTATTATACAAGGACCCAGAGTTTTTCTCTCAGTTCTCTCATTTGCTGTCTGAAAAGAAAAAAAAAAAAAAGAATCACTGTTGTATGCCATGTTTTGATTTTTGTGATGTAAATATTCCTAACCACAGCCAGTTTTAAACTACCAATGGTTTTACCACTTACATTCAACATTTCCTAAAATTTACCAGTCTGCTCTGTCAGGCTAGGGTATGGTTAGCTTCACCATGGGCATTTCTGTCTTCTCCATGGTCAGGATGGGTTTACTGTCAGGCCCTCATTCCAGTCAAAGGAAAAAAGGTCTTTTTGTTCTGAGCATGACTTGATGTTGTCCACAGCATTTCCATTTACATCCTACTAGTCAGAAGTTAGCCACATGCCCATGCCTAGTAGACAGCATAGGAAATGAACTCTTTATTTGCATTTAGTTGATTCTGTGTTTAGTTAAAAAGTGGAGACTTGGGTCTCATGAAAAATACAAGTGGATGGGGTGGGGGTAGGTGTTGGTGAACAATAGCAGATTTTACCACAGATAGGCATTAAAGTCAGTGACATTAATTTAAGAATAACTATGAGAATGACAATAATGATTAAAATGAAGAAAACAAACTTTTGTATGAGTAAGTTAATATATGACAGCTATCAATTTGAAATGAGTTTTTCATTCAACTAACAATGGAATGAGTAATAACCAAAGTGCCTTTTTAATAACAGGCAAAGAACAAAGCAATCACACACACAAAAATGACTTAAATATTTCTAACCCATTTTCATAACTTTTCAGAAGGTTTTCTGGTGAGTTTTAAAAAACCTATTAAAATTACCTATTAGCTGGGTCAGGTGCTGTACACCTATAGTCAGTCCCAATGACTTGGGAGTCTGAGACAGGAGGATCATAAGTTTGGGGTTGGCCACAGCAATTTGGTAAGACCCTCAACAACTTAGTGAGACCCTGTCTATAAATTTTTAAAAATTTAAAAAGGACTTGGGATGCAGCTCAGCCTGGATTCAATTCCCAGTAACAATACATAAGTAATAATGATAATAATGATATAATAATAATAGTTACAGAAAAACAAGTGAACTTTGATAAGTGTCTCCTATTTCTTAGTTGTGTATTACTGAAATTAAAACAGCAAAGGCAGTTTGAGAATTTTATATTCCTAAGAATTTAGATGAAAGAATGAGTAATGTATGAAAACTTGTCGATAATCACAGTTGAACAACTGGGCTGGGTTTGTTTATAAAGATAAATAAATGAAAGTCCATGACAACCAGCACATTTCACATAAGATTTTAGATTTCAATTTAAAAGTATATTTATATTACAGGAGTGTGCTCTTCAGACCCACAAATCAAAATACCATCTCACACTAATCAGAGATCCTCCCTTCAAGTGTGCTTCCCCACCCATTTCCTGCCCAGCAACACCTCTTACTTAGTCCTTCTGACCTCTCTTCAGACTTTAAAATATGCATTAAAATTCTTTAAAAGGTTGTTTATACATCTAAATAAATAAATAGATAAATGACCTGAAAGGGTGGTTGCATTGATCTGTTTTCCTTAGAAAACTGTCTCATGACTCTCAGTCACATCGGATACGTAATTTATGTCTTTCAATTCTTTTATCATTCTTTTAGAAAATATCAAAAAAGGAGACATTTTGTATCATATTTTCCTCACTTTCTATTTTGGACTATATTAAAAAAAATCTTCTTGTTCCTAACAGAAATAATTGATCCTTTTATGTATATAAATAATTGAATAACTTTTATGTATATAAATATGATTTTTTTGTCTTTTTCCCATACTCAATTACTTTATCATTTTGTTTATTATTTATTTTTTTTTAACTTGGAGTCACCAAAAGCTGTGGCTACCATCTTCCCTTTTATAATCACTATGATCATGTCATTTTTTTCAGGATATTTTCTCTAAATTTTATGAGCTTGAGTATTAGTTAAGAATTCTAACAAATAACAGTATGAAATATTTATTTCAGTGGGTGTCTCTAGTGTGTAAGAGGATTTTAAAAGCACATTGGATTTAGAGTTAGCATGTATCCATTTAGGGTTTGCCTTGCTCTGAGATCTTGACAAAGACATTTGACTTTTTGAGTCTGAATTTCTACATCTGCAAAATGGAGAAAATAATGATTTTAAGGGTTTATTCTCAGAATTAATAATTTTATCTTAAGTGATCATTTGATTCAATATTCAGTTCAAAAGTGTGAATGGAACTGAGGTGACATTCAATATCTCCAATCTCTCTCATCACATTTTCTTATATATGGAAATAACTTAAATTTAAGTTTTCTCACCATAAAATATAAAAAAAACCCTTAACTGCAGCACTCTAAGAATTTAGGACTAGAATATTTGTTCTAGAAAATACCAGACAATATATAATTGAAGACAATACACAACAATAATAGTCATAATACATAATACTTATTCAAATATTACTTTCATATCATTCTTTCTCTGTTATAGACTCAAATACCTATCAATTTATCCTTTCACCATGATCCACATAACATTATACATTTTCCTTTATATTCCATTCTTTTAGAAATCAAAAACTCAGAAAATAACTTTATAAATACCAATTATCTAATATTTGAATTGTATCCAAATTTTAACTATTTTTGTCTTAATTACTGTCTTTTATAGAAACATTATAAAATACATCAACATGGACTGCATTTGTCATTTTTTAAAAATGATTTTTGTGACATTATTTGGAAACAGATGTTTGTACTTTTATTTTGAAATAGTTCTTCAGATTTTTACTGATTTTTATGATGATCAGTTTTTTAGAAGACACCTCCATTGTGTGGTTGTATTTGACTCCTTATGCCAGAAAAAAACATTTTTTTTCCAGGTAGTTAAGGATGACAAATGATGACTAAAACACCCTTAAAAGAGAAATTAGTGCTCTCCTATATTAAAAATAGGACTATAGATAAAGGTTTCTGGTGTTACAGAGAGAGATCTTCCTGCAGAGCCAAAGCTCCCTTTGGGGTGTGCAAACACAGGGTTTTACAGTCTTGCCTGAAGAGTTTCAAGTAAGTTTCGCATGGCAGCAGGCAGGAATTTATTCAAAGAGAAAGGAAAGAGGGAAAGAAACACTTTCAAGGGAAACAAGGAGAGTGGGAATTAGGAGAATGACAGCATGCCCTTCCCGCATTCCAGTTTCTATTGGGGACCCAAGGGAAGTTTCCAGAAATTCTTGACCAGGTCCATTTCTTCACCTTTGACTGGCAGCAGTATTGTATCAGACTTTCAAGTCTCCACTTTTGCATGGTCTTACCCCATGTGGTAGAGGTAGTGGGGAGATTTGACTGTTAAAATAACATGCTAAAGATCCAAGGAAGTTCTGCATCTCCTTGGCTCATGCTGATGAGTTCTAACTAGAGCTTGTTTTTACAGATTTTGTGCTTGGGATCTTTGCTCCTAATTATTCTGTCTCCCTGAGTTCCTTTTTTCATACTATAAAGGGTTGTGAGACTTATTCTGAACCATGATCAAGGAGATTTTCATCGCCGATCTTTCAGGAAGCATGTTTCACTAATGATGAACTAGCTGAGTATGGGGTTGTAGTTCAAGGGTGGAGCACTAGCCTAGCATGTGTGAGGCAATGAGTTCAATTCTTGACACCACATATAAATAAATAAAATAAAAGTCCATTGATAACTAGAAAAAATATTTAAAAAAATATATACACATATATATTCGATAACTTAATTTGAATAAATGTCAGAGTGATAAGAGAAGGAGCACTAGAGTCAGACAGATCTAGAGCAATAATAGTAGTTATTCACTGAGCTATGACACTTTATGAACACTCTGCCAACATTACCTTATAAAATCCTTGCAAGTCAAGGTGGGTTTCATCATATCCATTTTACAAAGGAGGAAACTGAGGCTAACAGAGGTCAAGTCATTTATCCAGCTCACAGCGTCACTGCTATTCAGGTAGGAAGGATCGGGATTGTTTCCATCTGTCTGACTTACTCCAAAAGAATTCTTACAGCTAGTTTAATATTGCCATTTAAAGTGAGGTTTTGTTGATGTTACTTTTTGTGTCACTGGCCTCAATTTTCTCATTTTTAAAATGTAAGTAATTTTTACAGAGTAAACAAATTGAATGCAAATTGACTGGCTCCTCATAGTCATAAAATATACCACTCAGTCCTCTTTCTGATTATCACTTAGACTTCTAGGTGTATCTTGCTAGATAATTTTAATAGTTAAATATATTTAACCATAATGCATGTTTTTGATATGAGAAAAAAATAACCTAAACCAGATTTCTAGACTAAAGAAGTCTGTGTAACTTAATTTATCTGTGGATAGAAAAAGAATTTGTATTTAGTATTTGGTATTACCTAGGTTTCTTTTTGGTGCTTCATCCTCAAAATAATAACTTGTCCTTTCCCTTGAACATTGAATTTTTTTTTGTCATGTATTTTTAGATTTTTGAAGTAACAGGAAAAAAATTAGCACTGTTTTTGTTTTTTGTTTTTGTCCCTCTGTCTTCATTTTGTTCACATTTCCTCTATCACCCACCTCCTAGGCAACGAAGTAAACAAAGGAAAACCTTTATTTTCAAAAAATTAAAATAAAAGATTAAGATAAAAAATTGAGGGGTAAGTGAAGATTATCTTTCTAGATGCTTATGTAACTAAGAAGAAAGTGACAGACTCTCTTATTTAACTTCCTGTACCAATGCAGCAGCTGTATGCCTCTTTAGGAAGCTTCTATGAAGCAGGCCTCAGCAGCCTCATGCAAGGGCAAGAGGATCCACAATTAGCCTTTGACCTCAGATCATCTCTCCATTACATACTTACTGCTCTCTCTTTCTTTTTTTCTTTTTTTGTTACATGAAAGCATATATCCTCTCAGAATGAAATAATTTTACATGTTCAAAGTAAACAAAACTGCTCATTCTGGTAAAACACCCCTCAGAAGTTTCTTGCAGGGAAGGAAACAAAATCTGTACAGGATTTTTCAGATCATGGTCTCACTATGTCTGCAAGTGACTTAATTTTCATGGTCACTAAATTTTTGCTTGAAAATTTGCTGCTTTAAGAAATTCCTTTAATGATATTTTAAAAATAAAGAAAAAAAATCACTAGTTAGACCTGTTGAATGGAACCAGTTTTGAGCTAAATCATTAGCTAACTGGCCATAGTGGATTTAGTTTGTAAAGTGGTTATAGGAAATGAGGCATGTGGCCAGGACATCTGAATCATCTCAAAACCTCTGTCGTCTATGCACAAAATAAAACAATATTTCTTAATATCCTAGGGAACTATTTCTGTGACTCTTGTATATGGTTAGAAACAACTATTTCAAACTAAAGTTGCAAAAAGAAGTCAAGAAAGCAAAACAATTGTTATTGCCCTTTTACAGCAGGATAAATTCCCTTGTATTTTAATACTGAATGAAAAAAATTAGTATAAGAATAATAAAGTAAAAATGTTAGATGGTCAATTAAAGATTGTACACGAGGAACCTTAAAAATCAACTATGATTACAAAATTTTCATTGCAGAACACATACTCTACCCCAACAATATTTCCACTTTATGTATAATTGGTAACTTATAATATCCAGCTAAAAAAGGAGGCCTTCCTCTGAAAACCACAATGTTATTGTGTCACAAATTGAATATCTTGTCAGTAGTCAAATCATGTCTTACATCTAAGGCTGAGAGGTAACACTCTGACTTATTACTAAAGTTGCAAACACAAGTTTCTAAGTCACGGTGGCTACCAAGGGTCTGTCTAATATTCCTGGGTAGTACTACTAGTAGAAATGACTACTATAATAAGCACCTACTATGTAGCAGGCCCTGTACTCAGTGATTTATCAACTTTCTAATTAATCCTAAATTTTCAATTATGTTCTTCTAGTATGTATGCAAGACAACTAGAACTGGGGCAGGTTAAATAAATTGCCCCAAATACATAACTATTAAAGGACAATGCTAAGGTTTAAATGCAAATCTCAAACTCAAATCTAGAATATTTCTTCCACAATTTAAAACATGCAAAGGCGAATAAAAGAAGGAATAGTGAGTGGAATAGGAATGGTGGGCTAAGTAGAAATGGCCACTTTACATTCTCCAAATATTAAGGAATAGACTTTTGGTTAAGCCATTATAGAGGACATTTCTTTTATTATTTTCAAGTCTTATTACTAGGACTTGGATGGATGTATTTCAAAATACAGTCAGGACAACATGTTAGGGGGAAAAGATATTTCATTCAGTTTAAATATATTTGAACATGTTGACCTTATGGTACTTTTAGGAAATCCAGTGTACCTTTTTTTAACCCAGTGCAAGGAAACTGCTAGTGAGTAACAGCCAGGTGCACTGAGAGGGCAGTGCCTTTTTACTGCACTCTCCATTTAATACAGACCTCCTACTGTTGACCTTCAAAAAGTGTTTTCAGAATCAGAGTGAATCCCTATGAAGGGATAATCTTAATCATTTTTTGAAGCTGCCAGCTGGAATCTTAACTGGAAATTCTTCAGGAAGACAATGAACAACTGCTAATGCTTTCAGTTGTTTATGATCCCCCCAAATTGCTGGATCATTCATTCTTAAAGGATTATTATTGTAGCTGTATTGTTTTAGTGCTGTGAAGGTACATTTCCTATTTTTTGTGATTTATAGCTCTCCATCCTCATGAATTGTATCCATTTTCCACAAGCAATTGTGCAATGAAAGGAAGGATTAAAAGGTAGTTGACTTCTTATCACAGAGATTGACTTTAATCTACAATAATATCTTTTCTTTTTGTAATTAGCACATATTAGGCTTATCATATGTGTATAAATTAAATTGCTAGAGTGCAAATCATGGAGATTGGGATGTTTACTTTTGGTTGCTTTTCAGTTTACTTTGAAAACATTTGTAATAGAATTTCTTTAATAATAATTAAATTTTTCACTAGAGTTCTATTTTGATATTTAGCTATTTTGCAGAACTACTAACAAGCAGAACCCATACTCCAAATAGTTCTATAATTGTGATCAAACACTAGATTAGACACAGATAAAGTAACAATTTTTATTATATCAGTTTTACAGCATGTATATAGACTAGGACTTTTAAAGCTGTACTTTAATATAGCTAATATACAGGAGGCATATAAATATAATTTTTTTAATGTTAATGCCTTTTCAACTTGATGTAAGAACAGTTTTATACTATTTAAAACAAATTTATGGAAGAACTTTCATCCTCTGAACTTAAAAAATCTAAATTTAAATATTTTTTCTCTCTTCACTTACCACCACAAATACACAACCAGTCATCAACTTTTTATACTGACTCATGACATGCTTCCTTAACAAGTTCATTTGAAGTTCATTTATGCTTTGCTTTCCAAGTACTTAAGTCTCACTGATTTTTTTTACATTGTAATAGAAGTTTAATGTGAGGTGATAAAAATATTGTATAAAACTAGATGCAATTTTACATGACAGAAAAATATATGTTATATTAGAGAGGCTTAATGTTTTCCATATTTTATTCTGCCTATTAATGTGAAAAGTGACATTTTAGATGATTTTATTAAAATATTCTTTTCAAAATAGAAAATAGCACAGGTGATATACCATATTCAAGTTGAAAATGATCTGTGAGTTTTGATTAAATGACTGTCCCGATTGTGGAATGTTCATATCATGTGGAAAACAATAATTTATTAACATTCTAAGTGGACAATAAGCGTGATCCTTCTGAAATTTACCTTCAGGGATTTTAAGCACATATCTTTGCATTTTCTTGGTCACAGACTCCTTTAAGTTTCCGACAAAGCATATCCATACATAGATACCATCTTATGTATAACAGCAAAGAATATGAGACCCGAAGTCTATAGTTCATCATGAAAAATGTTCATGTACCTGTGCTAAGAGAACAAACATCTTATTAGGGGCTATCATCTTCTGAATCTGTGAATTCCATCCAGGGGCAACTACTGTATATATGTTGTGGACCGTTTCAGCTGCAAAAGGTAAGAATCTCTGCAAAACTGAGGCAAACTGGAATAAAGACCTACCTCATGGGATTGGTCATACTCAGCATCCTTCTTTTTCAACTTTCCTTTCTCCCTGTCAGTCTTCTGAAAATATTACAGAAAAATGACGTATTTGTTTGCAAGAAAATATAATAGATTTTCTAGGTTATTGGATGATAATGCACTAGGTTGTATCAGTTTCCCAAAACTAACTGAGCTTTAGAAAAAATGAGAGAATTAGAAGTAAGTAGATTGCCATCAAATGACAAAACATGTATTAAAATTAAAAATATATACTAAAATGAGAAAATAAGAATTTATTTTTGTAGATTAGAAAATTTTAAAGCAGTATAAAATTCACTTGAAAATTCTTAGAAGTAATATTAATAAAATTAGCTACATTGTTTCTGCATTATTTTCAAGGCCAAGAAAAGTGCCTTAATTTATTATTAATAATTAATACATTTTGAAGAACAAATATGTAGCTAATAAGTAGCTGCTTTCTTAAGTTAGTTGAGATGATTTTACAACTACTAATTAAACAGACAGAATGGGTCAGAGAATAAAATAGCCTTCTAGCCTTCAGAGAATTTACTCCTTATACTTATATTAAAATGTATATTTCTTAATAATTACTAAACTATAATATTGTAAATTCGCTACTCTCTCATTTTTACTTAAGTGACAGATAAAGTAAGGTGAGTTATTAACTGTTAATTTGCTCTTGTTGGTTGAGAAAATAAATAGCAATTAAAAATGTGTGTATATATATGAATGTTTTATTATGCAAGCTACTTTATATATGGAATCAATTAGTGACTGAAAAACCAGGTGAAAATAAAATTGTAACACTGTAATATATAGGTCATTATTAATATTAAATGCATTAATTGCACTACCTCAATATTTTGTGGAGTTCTACCTGAGTCCTATGAGTGGTCCTCAGAAGATCTGAAATTTTAATAAGAAGATGTGTGCCTGTGTATGCATTTTTTTTTCTGAAACAACAGAAGTTCTTAACTTTCACCAGTTCACAAAAAGGATACATGACCCATAAAATGTTCAGGGTTACTGAATTATCTGTCCCAATTATTCAAAGCAAAGTTTAAAAAAATTGAAAACATTGATGTGTTTATTTATTCCCAGAGAGTTAGCATGAAATAATAGACTAATTAGTTTATTTTTTACTGGAATTGAGTTACTAAAATGTTCAGTGTAGAAAACAAATACTAGCTCCTAGCAACCTCAGAAGAATGTTTTTCATGAACTTAATAACCTAGGAGAAGAGATATATGACTATAAATTCACAATGATGAAATTTATTTAAAATGATGTTCTCCATGGTAAAAGCTTCAATAAGAATGAATACAATGTCATAACATTTCACCCAATGTATATTTCTATTGGAACTAGCTTTCTGTCCACTTAATTACAACTGTGCTAATTTGTTAGACAACCAGTCCATATGGGAGGTATTTAGGTGTGAAATAGTTGGGGATAATAAGGTAAAGATTATTCTTTATTTGTTATATTATTGAAATAAGCAAATAAGACTATGCTTTTAAATGATGCATATATTTATTATTGCCGTAAATGTTACATGATGTTAAATTAAGTTTGGATTTAGATAAATGATGAATAAGTTTTAGTATATCTATGTCTCAATATTTCAATAGGACATTCCTATCTTGAAAAGAATTTGCTATTCATTTGAAGTGAAATTTGACTGTACATGCTGTATTTAATTTGCTAAATCTGACAACCTTATATATGTTAAATACTAAATTTTATTTCAGGGGGAACAGAAAATAACTTTATTGCATGAAAGTTTAGGGGTAGTATGGGGAAAATGCCCTAAAAGTTAAAATTATTTTATCAATATTTAACAGTAAATTTAGGTTTTCTATCTCTCCAAATGAATAACAGTAGATTAATTTATGTAGTAAAGAAAAAGTCATTATAATTTTAAATTTTAAACAAAGAATGTAGCATTATCTTTGGTTAAAGGTTGGATTTAAATATCACATAATAAAAACTCTGGATCTTTTTTATTATAAAATGATGTCCTGGGGCTGGGGTTGTGGCTCAGTAGTAGAGCGCTCGCCTAGATCATGTGAGGCCCTGGGTTCGATCCTCAGCACCACATAAAAATAAATAAAATAAAGGTATTGTGCCCAACTACAACAACAACAACAAAAATAGTTGAAAAAAAAAAGATGTCCTATAAAATTAAAATGGAGTGCAGACTTTGAGTTGCTACATAGGGACATGCTTGTGGTACACAGCATATGTGAAGTAATGAATCAAGCACTGGAGTAGAAAAAGTTATTAAACATGGCTGTATTTAAATCAGCAGCAATAGTACTGTCCTGGCATATATATGAAAAGGAAATATAACAGAAGAAGAAAATGTTGAAGGGCATTTGAAAATTAAAGGAAGAGAGAAGGATGAAGCAACAAAAGAAAACCTTGGTGGTGGAAGGGCAAGGAAAAATGAGAAGTAGACTCTAACCACAAGGGGTGGAATTGAGAGTGTTCTACTTGGAAAGGCAAAAAAAAAAAAAAAAAAAAAGAATTCATAGAGTTTCTTGAAGTCGAAAAGCCAGTTGAGAAATGCAGGTGGAAGGGTTGGGGAGGAAAGAAGGCAATATTTATACAGATCACAGATGGGTTGCATAAGAGCAGCAAAAAGTATAACTGCAAATCATTCAGTGGAGGATGTGGATGCTAAGAAGTGGGCTGTGAGTGAGGAAAGTGATGAGCTGAATGTATCACATACACACAGTGATGTCAGAAATAAGTTTAGTGAGAGTGTAATTATTAAGGCCAGTTAGCGGTTGCTACATGTGCATACCAAATAAAATTATTCACTGGATTCTAGATCAGCACAGGACTTGCCTAAATTACAGGCTTGGCTCACTGTCTTGTACCTCTTTTGGAAAAAAAGAAGGTATGAGGAAGTTTCATTTCATCATATAGAACATGGAATAAAAAAAAGTTCAAGACTAATGGCTGAATGAATGAACGAATGAATGAAAAGAAACTCAGACACAATGATTATACTGAAATAACTTCATTTCCTATAGTTAAAGAGCTTGTTCCTATATAACCATAGGAGTTAACCTAATCTGCTTTATTCAGTAAGGAAAATTAGAAAATGGAAAAAGTCTCTGTTTTTTGAATATCAATTTCAAAATTCATTGTCAGTATTCATTAACAAGATGCAGATATGTAAGTAAATATACAAGCTAAATATATCTTCAATACAGTCAGAGCATTTCCCCCAAATCAGCTCAAATGATAAAATATGATTCAATGTACTCTGATTATGCAAGAAATTGTCCTTATCTTTTAGGAAATACATAATGAAATACTTAGTGCTAATAAAGCATCATGTCTGCAACCTATTCTGTAGTAGTTCAGAAAAAAAATTACATGTGTACTATATTCAAATAACATAAAATACAAAATTATGTATTACAATATATAATATAGAAGGAGAGATAGATAATATACATTTTAAATTATCTACATTGTTAATGATTGGGAACTGCATGATGGTATACTGGAATTTTTTGGATTATTGTACATTTTCTGTGTATATAAAGTCATTTAAAAATAAGTTTAAAAGCTAACTTCTTTCAAATGAAACATGAAAATCTGAAAATTGAGATTCAAAACAACAAACTGAAATAAGTTAAATTTGATTTGCCTAGATAAACACATGAACTGGCTCCTTATTGATTTTGCAGTGAGTCTCCAAACAAGAGCAGACATCTCGATTCCCTATTGGTAAACAGGATTATCTGATTTGCGCTTTGGACTTTGTTCAGAGTCTCATTTTGAGGTTCTGGTTTCTAATTCATATGCAGCTTTGAAAACTCATCATGGTTCATAGCTTCTTGTTCATGTTGCCCAATTTATGAGACTGGATTTTGAGATCTCTTAGGTCAAATGCGTGTAGTGAAGCCAAAATTTATTTTACTGGATCCTTTTTGAGTATTCAGAACATTGATTTTCTTTAATGGAAATGGAATTCAAATGAAAAGCTGGGGATATAGATGTTTTGGATAGAAATTGTTTCATTTTCATGCAAATAAACTCCCAGCATTGTTACACAATACATTTTTAAATAACAAATATAGAGCACCAAATAGTGACCATTGTCAGACTCTGAACTGGTGGAGTCAAAGGAAACCCTAAAAAGACCCAAATTAGTCCTACTACTGCCATTTTAGTAATACACCTGATAATTGAGATAATACTGTTGCCTTCAAACACAGAAATCATTGAATGTGTATTCATCCAGGTCTTCAATTTTCTTAAGAAAATTAAATAGTACACAACAAACATCTGTGGGAAACTTATCCACAAGCTATTGCTACTTATTATGGGAGAAGACTGAGTTGCTACCTCTTTGTCCTCTTCTTCCTCCTTCCCTTTTTTTAAACTATAACTTAGTTTCCACAGCATAGCTGGGTCTTGGTAAAATTCATAAAATTGCTATAATTGGAAAAATAATAATTGCCAATTTTTTTGTTTCAACTGAATAGAAAGGAAAACTCTGGTTATGATAGCAACTACAGCCTTGCCTGTTCTAAATCTCCTTTAACTTCTAAGAAGAGGGATGAATGGCTTGTTTTTGAGATGTACCTTTGGTCTGTCTCTTCCAAAACAATGTGAGTACAGGGTAGGACAATTGCTCCACCAATTGTAATTCAAATAGTTATGTTGAAGAAATATTCAATGAACACACAGTTACCCATAAAATGATACTTCTTGGCTAAATTATACAGAAATTTATATTAGCTCTCCCTAAGTTTTCAACATTGTAGATATAAATCCAAAAGAAAGTAGATAATTTAGCATGGAGTCTCAATGTGCGGGAGAGAGATGAGGCTGACAACACCTTAAGATCAGTGAATGAGATATCTGAAGACAAACAAGAATATTTGGCCAGGCATGGTAGGGCACGCCTGTAGTTCTAGTTACTCAGGAGTTTGAGGCTGGAGGATTGCAAGTTTGAGGTTGGCCTGGACAACATAATGGGACCCTGTCACAAATTCAAATATAAAAGATTTGAGTGTAGCTCAGGGTAGAATTCCCCTAGTTTCAATCCAAGGCAAAAAAAAAAAAAAGTTTGGCAGTAAATAAATTTTTAAAAAAAATTTGTATAATAATGCGAAAAAATTAGCATATTTGCTCTTAGTTTTGAGAAAGAGGATACTGAGATTTTTGTTTATTTTGAATAGAAAATGTAATAGATTGATGAGGATGAAAGTCAAATGGGAAGACTCAAGGACAGTGTTAGGGCAGAGAGGAAATAAGGACAATAGGATTCAAAAATACATTCCTCCAAGAATTGTTCACATACATTGATTCAGATTTTTATGTAGTATTCTATAAATCAATTTGTAATACAGTAATTATATTAATTATTTTATTAGTTATATAATTCATCCTTGAGTCTTCCTGAGATGCACTATTTTGAAGCAGATTATTCTCCCTCCATGAACTAGTGCTATTAAAAAAATACATACTCTAAGTATATTCTTCATATCCCCCTAAATAAACTGAGAGATTAGAAAGCTATGCACTAAAGAAACATCTTTAAAAAACAGTTTCCAGTAAGTTTATTTGGGAAAGGCTATGATTGAGGAATCTGTATGGCAATTATCCCTGAAAAGACAATTATGTATGTCCAAAGAGATCATTTCTCAACATAAAATTTTAACCACTCTCAATTTGCTGAAAAGTAGACTAGAAAATCATGAAAATAGTAGGAAATGTCCCCAAATGAGTGACTTCTCCAGTGATAAGGCACTTTCTACAAAGTGTTTCCTCTTTGATACTGCTTGTTTATAATAGATGCTTTAGGATCATTCTTGGTGCCAGATTCTAGCAATTAGAATTCCCCTTTTCCAATTTCATAGAAAAAAAATTAATAACACTCTTTGATGTTTAACAAAAAACTATGCCATGTGAGAAAGTCTAATTTACTTATAACATATTTTGACTCTGTTTATGTGCTAGTTTAACTTTTTTGTTGCTGTAATAATGTGCTTATTTCTGCCTTCACCCTTGGCCAGACTCTAACTTTAGGTTTCCCTTATTTATTCTATTTCTGCCAGTGAATGAAAAAACATGGCACTGTTTGATCCTATTCTAAATAGCAAATTTCAATAGGGATTATGCATTGTTAATAAACTCACTTGAGAAATGAAACTGATTCTGAAAGCATACTGCCAAATTGTTTAGACTAGTTTCTTATTAATAATTTAAAGTGGGAATGCTAAAGCTGAATCATGTGGATCCATTTTGAACTTTGTTATGAGAAGGTGAAATAATCTGGCTCACTGAGCCAGAGACTATGTAACCTCATTCCTTTAGCCACTCTTGTCCTCACTTGTCTCATTTAAAGAGTGAGAAAATTGGACTACATGACATTCATGGTCCCTACAGCTCTGTGATTCTGTGATTTGCCCTCTTTCCACTTCATAAGTATGACTTCCATACACATAGCCAAAAACAATGTCAAAAATAAGGTCCTATGGGAATTGCAGACTCCATGACTCCATAAAACCTTAACTATACAAATAAATAAAAGGTACTTTGAAAGAGAATCAGTATGATGTAAGCTTCCCTGTCTTTGGACTTGCTTTTGACTCTGCTTGGAATTCTTTTTACCTAGTTCTTTACATGACAGGCTCTTTATCACTGTTATTACTGATCAATTATCACCTCCTAGACTTACTTTTTCTGACTGCCTGTCCCAGGTAAATAGTGGAAAATTATTTTTTAAGTCCAGTTCCTGTCTCTCCTCCTCCCTCAGAAAAATGTTCATAAAGACTTCTCCAGGATATTTCATGTATTTTGTTGTCCTATTAATAATAAGCATAATGTTTTGCCAATGAACAGTGTACCTTTAGGAACTGAACTTTCTAGTGCAATGGATTCATTGATTAATTGATTAAAAGAGATTAAGAATAATTGTAGATGCTGTGTTTACTGCTTTAGATATGTGCTGATTTCAGAGACTTAACTGTTGAATGCATTTGAACGGATTGCAACACTAAAATATGTGAAAAGAATTGATTTACTTTGGGCCCCAAATGCAGAATATATGAAAATATGTATCATCCAATACCAATATCCAGTCAAAGTGGCAAATCTACCCTCATAAAATTGGAATAGTGACTGTGACAGTTAGGAACCTCTAAACTGTGAATATTCTTGTTTTTGATGATCTTGACAATTTTGAGGAGCATTGGTTAGAAATTTTGTAGAATGTATTTCTGTTTTGCTTTTATAGAATTTCTATTTGGATTTTTCTGGTATTTTTTTTGCATAGTCTAGAGTTGTGTAGACTGGAATGTACATAGACTAGAGCAGGATTGCAGAGGGGAAAAGTTATATTTGATAGAATTTTGCATTCTGTTGATCACTATAAAACATTATCTAATGATCCAAAATTATATTATACAAAT
This sequence comes from Spermophilus citellus, assembly GCF_964194105.1. NCBI lineage: Eukaryota > Metazoa > Chordata > Mammalia > Rodentia > Sciuridae > Spermophilus > Spermophilus citellus. The sequence continues at coordinate 89,398,789 of NC_138192.1, forward strand.
TACACATTAGAAATTAAAATTTTTTTATAAATTTGTTTACTTATTCAGTATGTTCTTCCTCACAAAAGATGAACTCCATGAAAGCAAGTATTTTACTATCACTCACCTCAAAGACTGTGGGGAGCATTACAGTGGGTATGTGAAAGATATCTGTTGAGTGAGTGAATAAATGAGAGAGTGTATCTTGTGTAAAGGTGGCTGAATCCCATCTTAACTCCATTGAATGCTGTGGTTAATATGTACAGTAACACAGCAAGGTAAAGGCTCTGATTTGGGGCTTACAATTTTAAACTAATACAGAGCAATGAAAGAAGGTGATCAGTTATCCTTAGAGGAATCCTCATCTGAAGCGTGATCATAGAGGACAATATTCCCTAAATCAAACCAGGAAGATTGGAGTTTACCTAAATTCTCTCATAAAGATCATTATGTGTCTTCTGAGAGGTATATCACATCAGTATTCAATCAGAGCATGGAAAATAGAGGTAATTTTATGCCAGGAATTGGTGACAAAGATATTAGAAGATTGAAAAGTCAAAACAAGAAGGTGAAAATTCATGATGAACTTCATGATGATGCTAGTCCATAAAGCTGGAGAAGCAGCATGTACAACTTCACTACTCATAGCCCATTGTCCTGCCCTTAAGGCTGTTGCTCCTGGACCTGTGGCCTGACAGATATGTCACTTGTCAACTATAGCCTCTTCTGTAGCCACTGCTAGAGGCACTACCAGAAATGACGGGTGGGGGAGGCCTCTTCTTTCTGCTTATAGTTCAGTCTTCTTTCAGTATCAATCTTCTCACTGATGACAGGTGACTAACCAGTAGTCACTGGGCAAGGGAGTCACACTCATCCTATGCCAGGAATGGAGAGAAGGCTTGGCTGAGTAATACTAGTCACCTTGAACAAAGGAAGAATGAATGAAATATGAGATTTTCTAGTCAATATGGTCAGTAAACTTTTATTGAAAAACTATTGCTAACAAGATATACAAAGTATTAACAATATATTGTGCTAAATGACATATTGTGCTAAATATCTGGAAAACTAAAAATCTGTAAGGTACAAACCCCAGCTATTATTGTGGGAATAGATACATACATAACTAAAAATATGAAAAGCAGGTGGTAGTGTTTATATTTAAAGAATATAAATCAAGTAATAATTAAGGGCATAGGAAAGTCATTCAGTTTAATTGGGGTAACATCTGTTTAAAAGTTGACCTCTAGAACTAAATTGGCTTGTTTCAAATTCTCTTATATATATATGATAATTAAAGAAGATATATCTGATCTAGAATATATATATATTTCTTTTTCTATAAGGCTTCATTTTTATCATTCACTTTTTATTTATTTATTTTTGCAGTGCTGGGGATCATACTCAAGACCTTGCACTTGCCAGGCAAATTCTTTATCACAGAGCTACACCCCAGCCCAGTTTTGTTATTAGTAATTTTTCAAAACTATGCTTCCTAGAAATGATTTTTTTGCTTTTTCCTGATTTCAGAGTGGGTCTGTGCTTTTCAAATGAATTATTATGCCTTTGTTTTACATTAAAAAGTTTAGCAATTTGCATGTAGGCTTATTTTATTTTGTACTGTTTTACATCTAGCATAATGCCAAAATAATTGTCTGTTTATATTTACTACTTTATTACAGTGAAGCAGATCACAAAATCTAGTATCTGAGCTAATCTTTATCTTAACTCTTAAACTCAGACGTTAGTGACAGAAGTCAGAAGAATTCAAAATATTTTTTTTGGAAATGTTAAGGGAGAAATAAGCACATACCTTAGAAGCAACATAATTTTTGAAAAGGAATAAATATAAATATCATTCATTTTAATGTATTCAAGGATGAGTTTCTGTGGCCTGAATCAGCATTTATAATCAGGGATATTTGATTTTTTAAAGTACATTAACAATAAATAATAAACAAAACCAAAACCAAAATTTCATTGGAAGGCCAAATAAACTGTTAGTGAAACAAAATGAAATAATGCTTTTCAATGGGAATACAAAATAGGCTCAGACACTTGTGAGCAGGTTGAGCAGTAATAAAAGCATTGCCCTTTCAATGATTTTCTCAGAAAGAGTAAAGCCCTATTCTTTGTGACACCATACTATACCACTTATGGTTTACTTTCAGTGTATTGTTTATAGCATCAATTTACCACCTCTCTGTTAAGTACCTGAAGATGAATGTGTTCTTCATTCGTTTACTAATTCATTTATTCACTAAAACCATACATCCATTCAAGCATTAATGTATTTGTTCTTGGATTAATGGGTACTATTTTGCTTGCTTACAATATTCCAGACCTGTTTTAGCTGTTGTAGGCTACCATTCTATGCTTGAAATCCCCGGAAATAAAGGATGTGTAACATTTGAAGTAATTGTTAGGGATGATCACTTATTATTTTTGTAGTGCTGGAGATTGGACCCAAACATATTAGGTAAGCACTTGAGCATTGAGTCCAGACTAATTTTCCAGACTAATTACACATTATTTACATGTTCCATGGCCCAGGTCTCCATTACTACATTCTGTGACCAGCACTGCCTTGCAACCAAATGGAAAGAGCTACTAAGGTCCATGCTCTTGCCATCTAGAATCCAATACATGTACACTGGCTATAGAAGCCTTTTGATATTAGAAACCAAAAGAATTAGCTACATGATAAACATTAACTCTGTCTTGCATTCTCACCATATGCATTTATTTGTGGTCAGAGCTAGAGGCTAGACGATTTATTTATATCAATTTGCATTGAACATTTTCAAACACATCTTCACATTTTGCTGTTGGATTTTTCCCTCCCATTATGCAGAATGAACATGATGTTTCCTTCCATTCATTCCTTCTACCATGATCCCCTTACTATTCTAGGAATTTACCACCTCAGTCAGTTATATGAGTGGAGATAGCTTTTAAAGCATTCTTGAGCCAATTTGAACATTCTGGGATGCCCTTTAACCTGTAAGAGTCCTTGGCCTTACATGGCATTTTTAATCACTGAACTGAGAGTTGCCATATATCTCGATAAATTCTTACAGTTCCTATGTAACCATAAGGATGATGACAATGAGGATCAATAGCAATTTGGTTAAATCTGGTTCAGCTTTCAACATCACAAAGATCCTCTTCTCTAGCCAACATAGTTATTGGAAGACAAAAAAAAATATTATATAGGAAGTCTCTGGACCACCTAATGTTTAAGAGTGTGTTTATATATAGACATTTTATTTATTTTCTATTAAAATAATTTTTCATTTTTAACATAATAGACTAATATACCTTTATAATAAATGTAGAATTTTTTTTATCTTGTATCTTGGCAATTCAATATTTGAAAATCCTATTTATGTCTAACCCAAATTCTATCTCTATATTATAAAATATATTCATACAAAAGAGCAGAAGTGGCTTATTTTATTTAAAAAGAAAGAAAAAAAGACTTATGTACTAGAACCTGGTGTTAATCAAAGCAAAATCCACTTTGTGAAAGAACACTACTAAATATCAAGGTACCTTTGGAGCATAGAGATGTAACTTGGAAGGTATGGCCCCATGACAGTGAATCCTGAGAAATAAAATTTAGTACAACTCAAAAAGTCTAAAATGTTAAGAAAATTGTAGCAGATAGTAAGTAGCATATAACCTGAGCTGACTTATTTTTTGTTGTTGGATGCTCTACTGGGGGTGCTCTACCACTGAGCTTACATCCTCAGTATTTTAATTTTATTTTTAGATGGGATCTTTCTAAGTTTCTGAAGCTGGCCTGAAGGTTACAATTCTTCTGCCTCAGCCTCCCAAGTTTCTAGGATTATGGGTGTGCACCATCATGCCTGGCTAGGTAAATTTCCTTTGAAATTTATTGAGACTATCAATAAATTTTTGAAATGTGAAGTTTGAAATTTAAAGTCCCATGAAAAGTAATTGAATTCTAGACCTTTTATGAAGGGAAAGCAGAAAGGATTTGCTAATACATTGGAGGTAAGTATGAGGGAAAATGAGAAGTCAAAGATTAACCCAGGGTGTTTGACTTGACCAATCAGAAGACAGGATGCCAGATTTTAAATGCAGAAGAAGGTGGGAAGAAAAATTTGGAAGGATACAACAGGTTTTCAATTTTGGACTAGTTAAGGTTGTTTTGCCTATAAATATCCAAGTGAGAATGTCAGGCAGCTATCTAAATGTAGTAATTAAGTTGAGAGGCATGATCTAGATCAGATATATACATATGTGAAATGTCAGAGTGTAGATGGTATTGAAAACTCTATGATTAAAAATGTTGCATAGAGAATGAATTTAGCTAGAAGTTACAGGATAAAGACAGATCCCTGAATCCCTTCATTACTTTTGGTTAGAGAGATGAGGAAAACTCATACCAAAGGCACATCCAGTGAGTTATGAGGAGAACCAGAGGATTGTGCTGCCTAGAATCCAAGTAAAGGGGATCAGCCAGGGAGTAAGGAATGATCAGCCATATTATGTGCTACTGCTAAGTCAGGTGTCAGTGTGAAGGAAAATTTGACTGGTAATTTGCAATGATTTGATCACTGGTGATCTTCAGAAGAACCATAAGAGTTTTAAACTGCACATATCTGGGAATCATGAGCTCAATAAATTCTTCAAATATTCCAAGTAAAAGAACCTCCTTAAACATCTTTATAGTCAACATGTAAAGTGTGTAGTATTAGCTATTATCTTCCAGGTTTGGGTGTCAACGAATAAGACTTGTGTTTTAGTGAAAACTACATTATCATGGTTTGATTTGATCTGTTATGTTATAAATCACAGTACATTAAGAATAAACATATTTTGCTCTTTACACAGAAAAGCAAAAAGGTATTTTAATTTACTTAAAGACTATAAACTACGGTTTTTCAATTTGGTACAATTCATTTCTGTTTTAGCTGATTCCATTGAACTTTATGGTTCATTGATGGTTGACTGAGATAAGAGTTAACATGATGGCTTGTAAGAAATTTTTCTCTGGGTATGTCTGTGAAGATGTTTCTGAAAGAGATTAGCATTCATATCTGTAGACTGAGTAGAGATCATCCTAATCTAAGCAGTTGGGCATTACTCAATCCATTGAAGACTTGAATAGAACAAAAAGGAAAAGGAAGGGCAAATTTGTTCTTTTGCTAGAGCTGGGATATTTAGCTTCTCTGGCCCTTGAATAATGGACCAGAACTTAAAGGATTATCAACCCCAGTTCTTAGACCATTGTACTTAGACTGAATTTTAACACAGGCTTTCTGGTACATAAGTTTTACAAACAGTAAGTCATGTGATTTCTTAGTCTTCATATCGCATGAGTTAAATCCTATAATAAATCCTTGATCTATATAGATATAGATACACATATATCCTATTAATTTTATTTTCTCTGGAGAACTCTAATACAGTTCAGGATAATTCAAATTTATTTATGTTCAGTTCTCTTGGTAACTGTCAGAATTAAATCCACACTTCTAACAAATGATCCATAGTTATGCAAATCTTATTTATGGATGAAAATTTACAGAAATTCTTCAATATAACTTAAATGGATATTTAAAAATAGAGGCATTATGTATAATATATTTATCAAGTTAAAATATTATATAAAACAAGTAAGAGCTATGCAATTTAAAATTTAAGAAAAGTGTCATCATTTTAAATTCATGTTTATATCAGATTTATAATTTGTCATGAGCTGTATTCATTCAATCACATTATTAATAATGGAATGAATTAATTTCCTTGTTTTTACTTTCTTTGGAAGACTTGGCTATAGTTGGGAAAGGAGTCAAATATTTTACACAAGAATAACATCGTAACCAAAAGTGATACCAAGATATGCTTTAGTTTTAATTTAAACATCTAATGTAAACATTGTTATTGCCATTTTGTTTATGCAATTTGTAATTTGTGCATGGAAACATGAGGCATGGGAATATAAATATTTCAAATCTAATTCTTGAAACATACAAGACCTAGTTGTGTTTCCATGGACAGCATTTTATAACATTCCAGTTGGCATTGGTTTCAAGTTACTTAACTAAGAAACTGATGCAGAAAAGTAAGAACTTATTATAGGTCTCCACCCAAAGCTGCTGCTGATTAACTTCAAAAGATTTCCTCTGCAGATTTTCCACTGCCTTAAACAGTAGCTCTGAAGCACTTGGGATGAGAAACCATTTCCTTTATTTATGGGAAGTGTTGCTAAGTTGGGGCCTCTACACTTACAATGACATTTTGCTTTAGAAAGAGAAAGAAAAATAACCAGACCTTTGGCAGAGAATTCCTCCTTGGTTATAAAAGGTTACCTGAAAAGTAATGCATCCTAAGGAAGTAGCAACAGCGGAAACAATAGTTATAAGACTAATCATGGTTTCTAGGCATTCTGGACAATTTTTATAGAGAAATCTCTAATTTTATTTTAAATGTTATTGTTTATAACATTTAAGATAAATTATTAGATAAAATATATTTTGGAACATTAAATTATGACTTCCTGTGAATGAAGCACTGACTCAGTTAACTATTTTTCAGCTATATCTGAGAAACATCAGGAGAGGTCAGTCAGAGAGGATAATTGACATAGCAAGAAAGTTAATTCTTCCTATTGAAATTCTTCTACTTAAAAAATACATGGTAATACTTAAAGAAGAAACTCTATACAGACTTTGCAACCCCCAAGGCCAATTCTTCCTTTGTTTTGTTGTACCCATATTCTGCCAATACGACTTAGCTCCCATTTTCCTTCCCAAGGAGCCATTTAATTTTGGACTTTCTACATAATTATTAGCAACAAATTAACAAATGACAATATGACAATCTTCTTTTTCTCAAAAAGCTTTAAGGGAAAGGAAGACATTTCAACTCAAATTCAACTTATATACTTTATTTTTACATAACATGAAATGACACTTTCATCTTCATCATAATTCTTAAAAAAATATATATATATATATATACAAGTGCTAAAAGGAAATAATTATACATTATTGGATGCCTCCTTCCATTTTTTATTTAAACTCTATATTCTGAGTTCATCCTAGGTAGTGAAAAAATTGAAGAAGATTTACATAAAACTAACACAATATTTTCTTGGACACAACTGGGAGTAATTACAATAAAATATAAGTGTAAGAAAAATAAAGGGCTAGAAAATGCATGAAGATAAAATTACTTTTTGCATATGCTACCAAATATTCTCAAAAACAGATTTTTTTTTATTGGTTGTTTACAACATTACAAAGCTCTTGACAATCATATTTCATACATTAGACTGAAGTGGGTTATGAACCCCCAATTTTACCCCAAATGCAGATTGCAGAGTCACATCGGTTACACATCCACAATTTTACATAATGCCCTATTGGTAATTGTTGTATTCTGCTACCTTTCCTATCCCCTACTATCCCCCCTCCCCTCCCCTCCCAACTTCTCTCTCTACCCCATCTACTGTAATTCATTTCTCTCCTTGTTTATTTTCCCATTCCCCTCACAACCTCTTGTATGTAATTTTGTATAGCAATGGGGGTCTCCCTTCATTTCCATGCAATTTCCCTTTTCTCACCCTTTCCCTCCCATCTCATGTCTCTGTTTAATGTTAATCTTTTCTTCCTGCTCTTCCTCCCTGCTCTGTTCATAGTTGCTCTCATTATATCAAAGAAGACATTTGGTATTTGTTTTTTAGGGATTGGCTAGCTTCACTAAGCATAATCTGCTCTAGTGCCATCCATTTCCCTGAAAATTCTATGATTTTGTCATTTTTTATTGCTGCATAGTACTCCATTGTGTATAGATGCCACATTTTTTTTATCCATTCATCTACTGAGGGGCATCTGGGTTGGTTCCACAGTCTAGCTATTGTGAATTGTGCTGCTATGAACATCGATGTGGCAGTATCCCTGTAGCATGCTCTTTTAAGGTCTTCAGGGAATAGTCCAAGAAGGGCAATAGCAGGGTCAAATGGTGGTTCCATTCCCATCTTTCCCAGGAATCTCCAAACTGCTTTCCAAATTGGCCGCACCAATTTGCAGTCCCACCAGCAATGTACAAGTGTACCCTTTTCTCCACAACCTCTCCAGCACTTGTTGTTGTTTGACTTCATAGTGGCTGCCAATCTTACTGGAGTGAAATGGTATCTTAGGGTGGTTTTGATTTGCATTTCTCTGACTGCTAGAGATGGTGAGCATTTTTTCATATACTTATTGATTGATTGTATATCCTCCTCTGAGAACTGTCTGTTCAGGTCCTTGGCCCATTTGTTGATTGGGTTATTTGTTATCTTATTGTCTAATTTTTTGAGTTCTTTGTATACTCTGGATATTAGGGCTCTATCTGAAGTGTGAGGAGTAAAGATTTGTTCCCAGGATGTAGGCTCCCTGTTTACCTCTCTTATTGTTTCTCTTGCTGAGAAAAAACTTTTAAGTTTAATTAAGTCCCATTTGTTGATTCTTGTTGTTAACTCTTGTGCTATGGGTGTCCTATTAAGGAATTTGGAGCCCGACCCCACAATCTGTAGATCGGATCCAACATTTTCTTCTATCAGACGCAGAGTCTCTGGTTTGATATCAAGTTCCTTGATCCATTTTGAGTTAACTTTTGTGCATGGCAAGAGAAAGAGGTTCAGTTTCATTTTGTTGCATATGGATTTCCAGTTTTCGCAACACCATTTGTTGAAGATGCTATCCTTCCTCCATTGCATGCTTTTAGACCCTTTATCAAATATAAGATAGTTGTAACTTTGTGGATCAGTCTCTGTGTCCTCTATTCTAAACCATTGGTCCACCCGCCTGTTTTGGTACCAGTACCATGCTGTTTTTGTCACTATTGCTTTGTAATATAGTTTGAAATCTGGTATTGCTATACCGCCTGATTCACACTTCCTGTTTAGAATTGCTTTTGCTATTCTGGGTCTTTTGTTTTTCCATATGAATTTCATGATTGCTTTGTCAATTTCTATAAGATATGCCGTTGGGATTTTGATTGGCATTGCATTAAACCTATAGAGAACTTTTGGTAATATCGCCATTTTGATGATGTTAGTTCTGCCTATCCATGAACAGGGTATGTTTTTCCATCTTCTAAGATCTTCATCAACTTCTCTCTTTAGGGTTCTGTAGTTTTCATTATATAAATCTTTCACCTCTTTTGTTAGGTTAATTCCCAAGTATTTTATTTTTTTTTTGAGGATATCGTGAATGGAGTGTTTTTCCTCATTTCCGTTTCAGAAGTTTTGTCGCTGATATACAGAAATGCCTTTGATTTATGTGTGTTGATTTTATATCCTGCCACTTTGCTGAATTCATTTATTAGTTCTAGTAGTTTCTTTGTAGACCCTTTTGGGTCTTCTAGGTATAGAATCATGTCACCTGCAAATAGTGATAATTTAAGTTCTTCTTTTCCAATTTTTATGCCTTTAATTTCTTTCGTCTGTCTAATTGCTCTGGCCAGTGTTTCGAGAACTATATTGAATAGGAGTGGAGATAGAGGGCATCCCTGTCTTGTTCCGGATTTTAGAGGGAATGCCTTCAACTTTTGTCCATTCAGAATGATGCTAGCCTGAGGCTTAGCATAGATAGCTTTTACAATGTCAAGGAAAGTTCCTGTTATCCCTAATTTTTCTAATGTTTTGAACATAAAGGGATGCTGTACTTTGTCAAATGCTTTCTCTGCATCTATCGAGATGATCATATGGTTCTTATCTTTAAGTCTATTGATGTGGTGAATAACATTTATTGATTTCCGTATGTTGAACCATCCTTGCATCCCAGGGATGAATCCTACTTGGTCATGGTGCACAATTTTTTTGATGTGTTTTTGTATTCGATTCGCCAGAATTTTATTGAGGATTTTTGCATCTAGGTTCATTAGAGATATTGGTCTGTAGTTTTCTTTCTTTGAGGTGTCTTTGTCTGGTTTCGGAATCAGGGTGATGTTGGCCTCATAGAATGAATTTGGAAGAGCTCCCTCTTTTTCTATTTCCTGAAATAACTTGAAAAGTATTGGTTTTAATTCTCCTTTAAAGGTTTTGTAAAACTCCGCTGTATACCCATCTGGTCCTGGGCTTTTCTTGGTTGGTAGTCTTTTGATGGCTTCTTCAATTTCATCCATTGATATTGGTCTGTTCAAATTGTGTGTATCCTCCTGACTCAGTCTGGGCAGATCATATGACTTAAGAAATTTATCGATGTCTTCACTATCTTCTATTTTGTTGGAATATAGGTTTTCAAAATAATTTCTAATTGTCTTCTGTATTTCTGTAGCATCTGTTGTGATATTGCCTTTTTCATCCCGTATGTTATTAATTTGAGTTCTCTCTCTTCTTCTCTTCGTTAGCATGGCTAAAGGTCTGTCGATCTTATTTATTTTTCGAAGAACCAACTTTTAGTTTTGTTAATTTTTTCAATAGTTTCTTTTGTTTCAATTTCATTGATCTCCGCTCTAATTTTAATTATTTCTAGCCTTCTGCTACATTTGCTGTTGTTTTGTTCTTCCTTTTCTAGGGCTTTGAGATGAAGTGTGAGCTCATTTATTTGTTGGTTTTTTCTTTTTTTGAGGAATGACCACCAGGCGATGAATTTTCCTCTTAAAACTGCTTTCATTGTGTCCCATAGATTCCGATATGTTGTGTCTGTATTTTCATTTATCTCTAAGAATTTTTTAATTTCCTCCTGTATGTCTTCTGTAACCCATTGATCATTCAGTAACATATTGTTCATTTTCCATGTGATGTAGGATTTTTCCTTCCTTCTTTTATCATTGATTTCCAGTTTCATTCCATTATGATCAGATAAAATGCATGGTATTATCTCCACCCCTTTATATTTACTGAGGGTGGCCCTATGGCATAATATATGGTCTATTTTTGAGAAGGATCCATGTGCTGCTGAGAAAAAAGTATATCCATTTGATGATGGTTGATATATTCTATATATGTCAGTTAAGTCTAGGTTGTTGATTGTGATATTGAGTTCTATAGTTTCTTTATTCAATTTTTGTTTGGAGGATCTGTCCAACAGTGAAAGAGGTGTGTTGAAGTCACCCATAATTATTGTGTTGTGGTCTATTTGATTCTTGAACTTGAGGAGAGTTTGTTTTATGAATGTCGCAGCACCATTGTTTGGTGCATAAATATTGATAATTGTTATGTCTTGTTGGTGAATGGTTCCTTTTAACAGTATATAATGACCTTCTTTATCCCTTTTGATTAACTTAGTCTTGAAGTCGATTTTATTCGATATGAGGATGGCCACTCCTGCTTGCTTACGAGAACTGTGTGCGTGGTATATTTTTTCCCATCCTTTCACCTTCAGCCTGTGTATGTCTTTTCCAATCAGATGTGTCTCCTGGAGGCAGCATATTGTTGGATTTGTTTTTTTAATCCATGATACCAGCCTATGTCGCTTTATTGGAGAGTTTAGGCCATTAACATTCAGAGTTACTATTGATATATGGTTTGAACTTCCATCCATGTTTGAATGTTTATCCTTTTTTTTTTTTAAATATTTAGTTTGTTTCTCCGTGATTATCTTTCCCCTCGCCCTCTGTCTTTACTGAGGCACTTCCCACTGATGGTTTTGGTTATTGTTTTTCATTTCTTCCTCGTGTAGTGTTTTGCTCAAAATGCTTTGCAATGCAGGTTTTCTGGCTGCAAATTCTTTTAACTTTTGTTTATCGTGAAAGATCTTTATTTCGTTGTCATACCTGAAGCTTAATTTTGCTGGATACAGAATTCTTGGTTGGCATCCATTGTCTTTCAGTGTTTGAAATACATTGTTCCATGACCTTCTTGCTTTCAGTGTCTGTGATGAAAAGTCCGTTGTTAACCGTATTGGTTTACCCCTAAATGTAATCTGTCTCCTTTCTCTTGTAGCTTTTAATATTTTCTCTTTGTTCTGTATATTGGATATCTTCATAACAATGTGTCTTGGCGTTGGTCTACTGTGATTTTGTGTGCTCGGTGTCCTGTATGCATCTTCAATTTGTATATCTGTTTCCTTTTTTATTTCTGGAAAGTTTTCTGTAATTATTTCATTCAGCAGGTTTCTCATTCCCTTGGTTTGAATCTCTGTACCTTCTTCTATCCCGATGACTCGTAAGTTTGGTTTCTTCATGTTATCCCATAACTCTTGGATGTTTTTCTCGTGATTTTTTACCAGCCTTTCTGAGTTGGCTAGACTCTTTTCAAGATGGTATATTTTGTCTTCATTATCTGACGTTCTGGTTTCTACTTGTTCCACTCTGTTAGTGATACTCTCAATTGAGTTTTTAATTTGGTTTATCATTTCCTTCATTTCTAGAATTATTGTTTGATTATTTTTATAATCTCTATCTCCTTATAAAGATGCTTAACTTCTTCTTTTAGCTGTTTATGTAACTCATTCTCAATGTGTTCTTTCGCTGCTTGAATTTGCTGTCTTGTATCCTCTTTGAGGTTCCATTCCATCTGTCTAAGGTGTTCCTTGAGGTCTTTATATGACCATTTTTCTGATGACTCTAGGTCCTCCTGAATATTTAGGCTGTCCTGCATTGTTTGTACTCTTTTTCTTCCTTGTTTCTTGGAGCTCCTCATGTTGCTTCTTGTTCTGATTGACTGCTGGGTTACTGTTTATTCCTATAAATTTATTTGATGCTAGGGAGGAAAGGTATTAGAAGGGAAGGGAAGAAGTCACTAAGAAGAATGAGAGTAGGCAGGTAGAATTCAAGGAAGGGGGGATAAAAAAATGAAAAGACAAAAGAAGAAAGAAATAGGAATTCCCGCCGCCATCTTCCTCTTCTCACTATTTCGGGATGATGGCGGGCTGCTGGCTCGCTCTCTCCGGTATGTCTCTGTCTCGAGCTCCCACGCCTCTCTCTGCCGCGGTTTCTACAGCCGGCGCTGCCCTGGTTGCTCTCTCCGCCCCCGGCATTTAAATCAGCTTTTCATTATCTTAAGAAACACCTAAAATAATCAACTCTTGGCTGTCAGGAAACCAAGAGAGACACAGGAGCTGCATTCCTACAACCCCCTCAAAAACAGATTTTTAAGCTACAATTTGGTATTGTACAGAAAAGATAAAACAAAAAGCTTACAAAAGCATTAAGCAAGAGAAATCATTCTCATCTCACTCAGGAGCCAATGAAAACATCTTAGCCAAGGGTATGATGAATGACACATTTGGCTGGAGAAGAGATACTTAGTTTGAAGATCACCAAAATATCAAACATGCCAGTTTGCAGAGCTAACGCATACAAAGATGAACATTAAAAATATACTAATGACCTACATCTGCATGAAATTGTTTTTTCCAGAAAAAAATATTTAATTAATATTTCCAAAAAGACAAAATGCCTTGGATGGAGTGGAAAGAAGGAAAAACAGACTAAAGTAAAGAAGCAAGAATTTCAACGAGAGGAGAAAGTTACAGAGCAAGAAAGAGGATGAGGTAAAACACTAGTGTGTGCAAGAGGAAGAAAGTTTTATGTGAAAGATTTAGAAAGGAACAGAGTTCCAAGAAAAAGAGACAATTTTAATTACTTTTAGTTTTGCTTATTTGGTCTGCACCACTGAGAGTAATTTGTCTCTGTTTATCTCCTTGATTAGCACTGTTAATAAAAATGGTGATATCAGAGCTAAATTTCTAAGACTTAATAAGTTTCTGGAGTTATGCTAATTACTTCACATGCATTGTTTCTTACAACACTTGTAGGAAACCTGAAAGAATTTGCAGACAAGTAAAATAATGTTCAGAGCGGTTAAGAAACTTGTTATTGACCACATGGCTAGGGAGAGTTTGTACAAAGAGACTTTGTCTGACTGATGTCCAACTTCAAAGATTATCATTGTCTATTGAAACTATTATTAGCTTTACTGTGCTATCTCCACAAGGCTTGCCCATGGAGAGGTTCCATTCTAAACTGAATAATAAATTTATCCCACTGTATTTTCAAATTTTGAGATGCTACAGTGCTCTCACTTCTAGTTTTGGTTTATAACTGAATTAAAAATCAGAGCCAAACATTTACATGACTCTTCCAAACTATCCCTCAGATTATACCATGGAAGGTGTGGACAGTGGGTGGGAGGGACAAAGAGTCATTCAACTATGTGAAGTGAAATGAAAAAGAAAGAGAAAAAAGGGAGGAAGAAGGGAAGGAGAAATGGACAAAAGGGAAAATAAAACTAAAGCAGAAAAGAAAAAGTCACAGAAATTGAAAAGTATTGAAATATTAATTACACATATTGTCTTACAGGAAGATACTTACATTACTGAAGTTTGAAATCAAGGATGTGTAGCTAGGGGAGATGTGCAGTAATAGGCAATACTGGCATATGAATTAGAGACTCTTCCCATCTTTGTATATGTTATCCAGTTAAAAGAAAACTAATTCTAAAAACTACATCTGAAGATTATTTCTACTTAACAGAGGAGGAAACTCATTCTCAAAAAAAGGTTAAGTATCAGACACCAAGACACAGAACTAGCAATGGAAAAGCGGGAATGTGGCATCAGTAAGTTATCTTTAGAGTGGGTGGTCTAAAAGAGCTCCATAAAAATGTGAAAATAGAAGTCTTAGTGCCACTACATCTCATTACTTATTTCACTGAAGCATAGTAGCTTTGAGTAGGACTAGAGCAATTTTTCTCAAATCAATCACTTAAAGACTTCTATGGCATGGATATGATTGGAGATTATCCCCTGGGTTCAGCTGTTGGAAGCTTGGTCCTCATTGTGGCAATGTGAGAGATAGTCAAATCTTTAAAAAGGTGGATCCTGGTTAGAGATCCTTTAGTCATCTTTAGGCATGCAATTGGAAAGGGTTGTGGGAACCTAGCCTCTCTGGCTTCCTGTCTGGTGATGTGATCTCTGTCTCTTGCATTATGTTCCTACCAAAATATCATCTGCTGTTAGGTTCTTGCCAGAGGCTGAGCCAAAGGAGCTTCCTACTCTTGGACTTTCATCTTCCAAAAGTATAAGCTAAATTTCTCTCTCTCTCTCTCTCTTTAATAAAGTATGTAAATTCAGATATTTTGTTATAATAATAATAAACAGACTAATACACAAACCTATTATGGTCCAGATTTTGATTAGTTGGTCTGAGTTGAGACTTGGGATTCCATGAACGTTATAAGGCAATGATGTTATTATTTCATAGATGAGCCCTGCCAATACAAAAAGTTTAAGCTCTTGACAGGAATGAGGTTGAGGATATTGGGAAGTGACAAGAAGGATAGGAAGAAAGCATTCAAGTACAGAGGTGGACTTTAAACACATGATTAATAGTTCATAGACAATTAGAAATGAAATTTTCTTAGATACCATCACACTGATTTAACTTTATAACCGAGGCCATCCTTGAAAAGACCTGTGATTTGGATACCAAAGTCAGTGATGAAAGCCTGTAGCTCTTGTTCCCAGGCCTTCATTGCTTTGTCACAATTCTGAAGGAGGCACCTGCTTTGATGGTAGAGCTTAGTCATGAAGGAAGATTAATCATGCCTTGCTTTTTAAAGTAGGGAGTTGAGAACCTTACTTTCTAAACTTCATTAAAATATGTTTCTTGTTTAAAGAAATGTGAAGCTATAAATAAAAGGAAAGAAGAGCCTTCTATTAGTCAAGGTTCTCCAGAGAAACAGAACTAATTGGAAGTGTATATATGTGTGTTTGTGCACATAAACATGCATATGAAACGAGATAAGGATCGATGATAGATACATGAGGGATGTATTATAAGGAATAGACTCATGTGCTTGTGTAGGCTAAGTCCCAAGGTCTGCATTTGGCAAGCTAGAGGCCCAGGAGAGCAGATGAGTGCTTCTGGTCTGAGTTTAAAGGCCTGAGAACCAGGAGAACTGATGGAATAAATTTTAGTTTGAAAGTTGGCAGACTTAAGACTGAAAAAGAGCCCAATGTTTCACTTTGAGGCTTAAGTCAAGAAAGAGGGAAAAAAACTATATTCCATTTTCAGTCAGTCTGGGAAGTGTCCTTTTATTCAAGGGAGGTTCAGTACTTTTGTTCTATTTCAACTTTCACTGATTAGATGAGGCCCATTCATGTTAGTGAGTGCAATTTTCATTATTTTGTTTACTGATTTAAATATTAGTCTGATCAAAATCTTTCACAGACACACTGAGAATAATATTTGACCAAATATCTGGGCAGCCATGGCACAATTAAGTTGTTGCATAAAATCATCTTTCATTGTGCTTTGAAAGCTTGAAATGTATTACAAGCAGTTTATACAGAAATACTTCAGTTTTGTAATCCCTTTTAAATCTTGAATGAATCATGTTGTAGATATTCTAACAAACCATACTTGGTTGAATTTCATAACTTCAAGAGGTCAGCTGGAGAATCCTATTATTCTTCAGATGTCCAACAGGTGGTGCTGAGCATTTATTTACTGTGTAATCAATAATAACTTTTAGTTGCCCATTTTTGTGAAGAAAAATAAATATAGCAACCTGACTTTACCAATAAAAAACTTGAAAAATAAGAAATGAATATCAATAAACTAATAGCTACATAGTATAGTAATAACACCAGAGACACAGAAACAGATAATTTTGAGTTAAAATCTCAGTTCTTCTACCTCCAAACTCTTTGACTGTGGGGAAGTTCCTTCATCTCAGAACTATGATTTCTGCTCAAAAAATAAAGAAATGAATAGGACTTTCCTCTTGTGATGTTAGTTGAAATCATACACAAGAAGATTCCTAACCTGATACTCATTACATAGTAACATATGATCACATGCCAGTACTATTGCTATCATTATTTTAAAATAAATTACTATTCTCAAATTTAGCATGTAAGGAATATGCTTCTCTAATTATGTGTCCCACATTAGAACCAAATTTCTATGACATAAATCCTTAAAGAACACATGACAGAAGAAAATATTACATTGTATTTTGTAGTAAAATAATTGTGAATAAACACATAATGTGCTATGTGACTTTAAATGAATATTTTATCATCATATCTTTCATAAAATCTATAAAATATTTGGCAGTTTAACAAAATTATATTTGATGTATATAAATCCCTTTGTGGCTTGCTTTTGCCATTAGTCATTTAATTCTGCTCACTCCATGTCTGAGGGAAAATTCATATGAATAGGGATATGAGATTTAGTGTATTTTGTGTTTGGCATCATTTTACTATGGCTATTCTTGTTACAGAATTCCAAAGATGAAGACTGTCAATTTGTTAAAACAATGATTATCATGTTTATCTCCTTATAAAATACCTCACAGATTATAATTAAAATGTTCAGCTATTAGCCTGATAAGTTTCTGCTCTTTCATTAAACTTATCAGTTAAGAGAACATTTCTAAAGATATTTTCTGAAGAATTAATTCACTTTGTGGTCTTATTTTTTTCTAAAGTTGCCTCGAAGTTCTGTTACAATGCCCTCAGACTGTAAGAACACTGGACAGATTGTTTACCTACTAATGACTTCCTCTTTCAAAGGAAATTCTTACCAAGAATAAAAATGTTGTTATTTCTGTAACTACTCACTTCACATTCACAAAAGACACTGCTACTAATCTTTCTGGAAAGAAACAGAATGAAATAAAAGCAGTGTATATTGGCATTAAGGTAAAAAGGGGAAAAGAGGTATTTTGCCACCCTCAGGCCTTACTTGAAAAAATTCCATAAACATGCACACCATCAAAGTAAAAAATGATTTAAAGACTCTAGTTGATATGATATTCAAGGAACAGTGCTAAACAGAAGCAGCAGCAACAATGACACTGTAGAATCTTTAGTTAACTTGAAGTCACTGTGATGCATGAAATTAAGGTGAAAATATAATAATTCACAAAATTCTGCGTTTCAAGCTTGGGAATGGTATGCCTGAAGGTATGTGTAGGTTTGATTGTGTTGGTGTATTTAAGGTTAGAAAGACAGTTTACTTATATCTGTTGTCCCACCATGTTTCCTTCCTAAAAGGTGTGTGCCTCATGAAGACATTAAAGAGCTTACATTTGAATCATATGGGATATAATTTCTCATTTTTCTGAGTATACAGGTTGCAGAATCACATTGGTCATGCAGTCACATATATACACACAGTAATAATAATGTCTGTTCCATTCTTACTATCCTTCAAAAAAAAAAAAAGAGCCTACAGGATGAGGGGCAACCATCAAGTTTTGCATATTAACAAGATCATTGTGGCAATACATAAAGGATGGCTTGAAAAAGAAGAGGGCAGTTGAATTACTGAATTACTCCGGAGTTTCTACTTTCCTATTTTGTGTTCACTAAAAGTTATCAGAAGCTACTGTTTTCCACAGAGCTCTGCTGACATAATATGCTGTAATGTAATACTCAAGAATGTTTATAGATGGTACTTGAGAAATTACATATAAACAATTTCATTTAAATGCTAAGGGGGTAGAGTGTGCTATGGCACAAAGAAGGAATGCAAGAATGACCTGTAGGGTAGAGAAACCTCCTCAAAGGACCTAATTGTAGATGGTGTCCCCTGTGATTAATAAGCACTGGCTCAAGGAAACAGGTGTTGAAAGAGAGAGCTGAGTACCCTGAAAGGGAGCAGGAAGTGGAGAGGCTCATGATTCTGGAAAAGAAAATTTACCAATGTGCCTAGCATGTAGAAAAAAAAAAAAAGTGATACAGTATCAGGGTGGGTAGGTGGGCAGAGCTAAGAGTTAAGGACATAGATTATTTTTTAACATTTTAAGAGTAGTGAGAAATCACTTGAGGTTTTAAAACAGAAGTTGGGTGACAATGATAGAACTGAATTTGTAAAAGAATGCTGTAGTTTCTGGCTAAAGAACGGATAGTTCAGAGGGTTATGCTGGTTTTCTATTGCTGTGTAAAAAAATTATCATAAAATCATCATTTACATCCACTAGACACTAATGTGAAAAAATATATATAAGTAAATAGCAGAAAAATCAGTAGAGTAGAGGGAAGAGAACAGGGGGAGGGAGGGAGAGAGGAAGTACTGAATCTGAATTGGAAAAATAATATTCCGTGCTTTTATAAATTATGTCACAATGAATCCTAAAGAACCAATGCAAAATAATAAATTTAGCAACTTTTAAACAGTATCTGTTTATTTGGTTACAGGTCTGTAGATCAAAAGTCCAGCACAATGTGTCTGGAATATCATTTGAGGTGTCAAGAAACTGAACTCAGGGTTTTCTAATGAGTCTTTAGCTGTAGACTCTGGGGGAAAACCCATTTGCAAGCTTGTTTATATTCTAAACAGAGCAGTAAGGTTTTTATAAACCCTGGAGTTTTAAAATTGAGGTCCCCATCTTCTTGCTATGTATCAGCTGGAGGCTGCTCTCAGCAACTGTAGGTGCTTGCATTACTCTTATTGACCACCTGTACCTTCAAAGTGAGATGGTCTCTCCACAGTCAGAGAGTGGAGATAATAACAGGGACTGGGCCATTGGGTGCCACATTGAGATTAGGATTTGCCAATGATAACATGTAGGGTCTTATCCTTGGCTTTCTCGGTAGATGGTGATACCATTTTCTAAGACTTACTTTGATAGCCTGAGTTACATCTGGAAATATTGTAATTTGATAATTTCGTATAAAAATCATCTTAGTGGTGATATTGATTTATCTATGCAATTCCAGGGCTTAATATTCTAGGAACACTAATGTATTGCTATGAATTTTCAAGTGTTTACCACATTTCCCAAATACATGTGATCAAATAAATTAATTATACAAAGAATTGGAGGATTAATGCTATTGGGGAAAATTGCCATAAGATATAATTCAGAAGAGAGAATGTGAAGAATGTCATTGGTGAGGGGAAGTCTGTTTTGTTGTCTGTGAATGAAATGAAGCACAGAAGCTATAGTGTATTACAAAAAAAACTTGAAGGAAATTGTATTAGTTAGCAAAAAAGTCTTAGAAAATGAATTTTCCCTCAGGGAGTTACTGTCTTTTGCATTATTTTAGGTTATGAAGGTGAATGTTTCATTATATTTAAACTCTGGGCCAGTTTAAATGTAACAATTTTTTTTCTGTAATTATGGAGCAAAAGAGGATTATTTTTCTTTAGGAAGCTAGTATATTTTTGTTATGGCCTTTGGTATAATTGTGATTTATGAAAACACACTGAAGTGACAAGAGAAAAAAATCTTAACAGATATATTAATTTGTGAGAAATGTGTGATATGAAAAAAAAAAAACAAGTAAGAAGAAATGAGAGCTCCAGGATTTTTTTTTTATTCTTCTCAAGCTAGTAAAATTCTGGTAGAAAAGAAAAACAGAAGAAAAACAGAGAAAGGAGAGAAGGTTCCAGCAGCAATGAAGCAACAGCATCTTGGTGAGGACGAGCCTTGGTGGCCTGGGGAGACACAGTACACAGTTCTGCCTCTGATCTAACCTAACTGTAGACCAAGAATGGTCCCAGGGGGCTGGGGATGTGGCTCAAGCGGTAGCGCGCTCGCCTGGCATGTTTGCGGCCCGGGTTCGATCCTCAGCACCACATACCAACAAAGATGTTGTGTCCGCCGAGAACTAAGAAAAAATAAATAAATATTAAAATTCTCTCTCTCTCTCTCTCTGTCCCCCTCTCTCTCACTCTCTCTTAAAAAAAAAAAAAAGAATGGTCCCAGGGAGGGCAAAAGTGCACCCCTCATGGGAATGTGGAATGCAAAGCAAATAAGGAATAAATTCTCAATCCCTAAAACAAATAAAATAATCACTTGAATTAAAATTACCTGAAGCCAATTCACTCTCAGCATTACAAACCCAAGGAATATTCCTTGCCATTTTCTACTCATTTTTTTTTCTGGACAAAAAATATCTCAAGCTAACCACTATTATGTGCAGTCATATTTCATTTTTTTTTTATTGTGTCATAAACCCTAAACAAACAGGTTTTGTACATCTATTTTGTAACTTTAATTTTACTTAAAAGCCAAAGTATCAAGAAATGGCTTTTAAATGGTGAAATTTTCATAACTTTCTATGGATTGCAATACTTCTGTTAGAAAGTTAGAAAAAGGTAGATGAGTTCACAAAGTTACTTTTCACAGTTCTGGGATTCTGCTCCTGTAGATGACCACTATCTTATTAATGTATATTCATAAATATAATCCATGGTGGCTTTGTCAAAGGAAGCATTCCACATCTGCCTACATAGCACTGTCAGCTTCTACCAGCATTACAGGATGTGACAACAGTAACTCACTTCTGTTTTGTCAAACAAACTGTTGAATTAAGAAATCAAATGCCCAAGTAGTTTTGGCCACTGTATTAATGAGTGCCCAACCTTTTTTGTACTTATTGAATTGGTGATTGATGAGTTTGTCTTAATAAGTTGTGACAAGTAAAAAGGGCTGAGGAGTACCCTTCCCACAATGATTTTAAAATGTAAGCATTATTGTTCTAATATTGTTCTGAGCAAGAAAAAAAAAAGGAAAAAAAAAGAAGAAAAAAAATGCCAAAGATTTGGAGACTAGCAGATGATATTGAATGACTGAAAGGATCATCTTATAGCCTGGTCTTTATTCAGGAGTTAGAAAAGAAGTTATAAGCAGGAAGAGCAATGCAAATAAAGTGTCAAATTTTACCAGTATGAAATTCTTTGTAGAGTCATTCAGACTGTTACAACAGAGTGTCGTGGTTTGAATTTTGGACCCTGCATTACATGCTGTGTAAACTTAGGCAATTTGTAAAATCTCGGGGGCCTGGGTTTTTGCCTATTTCAAGTGGAGCTCACAGGGATGCTGTGAGAAAGTAACACAGAGAATGGGGATCACCATTCAATAATAATTATTAGAAACCAATAATTTGTCTATAGTATATCATGTTTCTCATTCTGCACATTCTTCCTGGTAATCAAATACATATAATCACCCTCCATCCAGATCCCCTCTGTGATCCAAACTCTTATTTTATTTACATCCATTGATTTTCACTTATTTAATTTAATTTCTTTTTTTTAACTAGGATTTTTTTTTTTTTTTGAGAAAAAGAGCCTTAGCTCATCTTATTCACTTTATCCAAAGTTTGCTAGAAGGTTCTATTGGATATTTTACTCAAGGGTGAAAACTCACTTTGCTTAGTCTCTAAATGCCTTTTCTTTCATGCAAGAAA
Organism: Spermophilus citellus; assembly: GCF_964194105.1. Taxonomy (NCBI): domain Eukaryota; kingdom Metazoa; phylum Chordata; class Mammalia; order Rodentia; family Sciuridae; genus Spermophilus; species Spermophilus citellus. The sequence continues at coordinate 89,420,886 of NC_138192.1, forward strand.
ACTTAGATCCCCTTGACTATTTCTTCTTAATATAATCTGTCACCATAATTTCTTCATGGTTTCACAGTTTCTTTGTGGGTTACAGGCACAGAAAACCTCAAGGTTTTATAAAATTAATTACAAACAAATTCTTTCATCTGGGCTTGGAATTGTGAAATTATGAAGCTAGAGATGTTATTGCCTCTTTCTCCTCATGAGAGGAAAATGATGCCTAAAAATAGTTAAATTGGGGGCAGCATGCCTGAGATACGAAACCAGGCATGGCACAATGGTGTCATTTGAACTCTTTATTAATTTATGCTTGCATCTGGGCTTTTCATTCCCTTTTTGTCTGTGGCATTGTGGGATGGATTCCTGTCACTAGGAACTGAGGAATTCCTGATTCAACCACTCTGTCTCCATTCCTTTGTCTTGAATTCAGATTTTCAACTCTCTCCGGGTTTGCTCCAAAGCTGCATGGCTCCACCACCACCAATTTGCCCTGCTGTAAATATTTCCTATCAATTCTGTCCCCTACACAGCTCTCAGATGACCTACCTAACAGACATATCTGACCATGTCATGTCTCTGTTTAAAACATTTTTTTCTTTTGGTAGCAGTAAAAAACTATTATCTTTAATATCATGTGCGAAGACTTAAAGATGAAGTCCCTCTCTAACTCGATGACATAATTTATCACTTTTTCTCTTAATATTTGTGTATCAGTAGCACTGGGAAACTAGTATATTCTGTTTTCCCTCTTGGTGCTTTTCTACACTCCAATTTAACTCAAAAGTTCTATTGTTTTTTGCCTGGAAAAATACTTCCATGCTGCCTGTTGTGCAGCATAAACTTTACTGTATGTTCTACTTTAAAATTAAATTAGATTTATGAAAATACTCCTTACTCACTTTACCCTCATTCTGCAAATCTAGGAGAGGTGCCTTTAGCTAGTTCATTTCAGGGACGAATAGTTATTTGATCATTGATTCACCATATTATATTGAAAGCATGTGTTCATCTCTCATTAACCCCCTTCTCCACAATGTTATCCAACCCACATGTATGACAATGTATTGTCTTTTTTTTTTTGGTAAGTTTCTGGCAAATAATGCCCAATGAATATTTATTGAATGAATGAATATATGATAGAAAAGCAACACTTTGCTAATGGACTCTTCCACTAAGAATCTTAAATTTGAACAAAGACTGGAAATCTTTTTCCAAAAAGAAAAAAAATATTAAAAGAACACAAATATAAGAATGAAAAAATATATAATCAAATAATTTTCAGCTGGATGCAGTGGCACACACCTGTAATTCCAGTTCATGAGTCTGAGGCAAAAGGATCACAGATTTGAAGACAACCTGGGTAGCTTCATGAAACCCTGTCTCAAGACAGAAAACAAAAGGCCATTGCTATATAGCTCAGTAGTGTAGTACTCAATTCCACAGTTAAAAGAAAAATCTCTGTCAGGTTCAGGGGGCTTACCTGATTGCTATCTCTGTTTTCAACTATTTCAAAAATTGTGATATTTAATTCTACAGAAGAGAATTAAGTTTGCTGGCTCAATTTGACAGAGGTTGAATTTGTATATTGAGTTAAAAATTATATTTACACCAATCTTCCATTGCAGATGAATATCCTTTCAGTATTCATAGAAGTCAAATTGACACTTCTGTTTTCAATTGAGTTAACGTATTGCATTAAAATTTCCAAACCTCATTACTGCTTACTGACAGGCTAATGAATGTAATATATTTCAATTTTCTAAGAACAGACAGTGCAGAAGCCTATTTTAAATTCTTATTTGATAATCTTTACCTCTTTCCATATGGCCACAATAACTCATTTTCCCCTTCCTGCTCTCTTGCCCCTGTTGGGATTTTTTTTTTCCTCTTCCCCATTCTGTCCTTTCATTCACAGCAAAAGCCTGCCTTTCCCCTCCTCCTAAATCCTACCCATCATATGTTCTGTCCTTATTATTTATCTCAGCACTATCTCAGCACATGCTAGATTTGGAACTATGTGGAAGGACTGATATGTATTTCTAGAAAACAGGCAAGAGGAAGGAGACTTATGTGGTGTTTTTTTGATTGAGCCTTATGTGCTGGGCCAGCCTTTCATTTAAGACCAAGGCAACTGCATTCTATGCTAACTTCACAGGGAGCACCTTTGGCACTACTTTATGTCTTGCATTTTGATGTTTAGAGGATCATAGATGAGCTCATCAGACTCTCAGACAAAAATTAAACATTATTTTCCCTCTTCTTTTCCTCTTATTGACACACTAGAAAGTGTCCACATTCTCTGAACTAAATAAATAAATAAAACTTCTCTTACCTCTGCCATTCTGTAGTTGCTGCCCCTTATTCTCCTTCCCATCACATTTAGCAGCTGTCAAAGCATAGAGTACCATCCCCTCTACTAGTTATTCGTTCAGTCTTTTATTGTTTTTATTGTAAGATTCCGCCTGTATGACAAAAGATTATTTCAGATTCATTTTGAAAAACATTTATAATGAAAACACCCCTGTTACGACCATCCCAATCAATAAGAGACTGCTCCCATTCTGGAAGTTCCTTCCATGCCTCTCCACAACCACAAAGCCCACTTTCTCAAAGTTTTTAAAAATTCAAGGTTTAAATAACAGTTTTGTTACTTTTTTTTTTTTTTACCATTTTACTTTCCTCTATAAATTCCTAATAGAGTGATTTAATTTGGTCTACTTTTCATTGGAGTGCATCAGAGTGTATGTTTATGGCATTTATGGATACATGTATTCACTGCAGTACATGCTACTGTTGGCCAAGAAGAAAAATGTTCTTGTACATGTATTCTGCTTTAGACACATAGGTCTATACCTATGATGGAATTACTGTCTTATGGACAATGTTTATCTGAAACTTTAGTAAAGAGACCTAAATTGTTTTTCAAACTGACTGTATGAATTTGTAATCCTCTAACTGCCTATGAGAGACATTACTTCTTAAAATCTTCACCAATACTAGTTATTCTCAAATTTTACCATTTTTGCAACCAAGAGTCTATGAAAACTAAAATTATCTTAACACTAGTCTAAATCAATCTCTCTCTCTCTCTCTCTCTCTCTCTCTCTCTCTCTCTCTCTCTCTCTCTCATCATGAAGAAAAGTCCATAGATTTAAGGAACACAGAACAGTTTAATAGAACAAATGGCAGTGTCCCTAAATATATATTAAAGAGTGTTTTCAGATATATTAAGACAAGGATCTCAAACTGAGATTATTTGGGGATATTATGGGCCTCAAATATAATGACAAGTGATTTTATATAAGAATAGAAAAGGAAAGGACATTCAGAAGAGAAGTCCTTGTAAAAGTAGAACAGAGATCAGAATTATTCAGCCCTAAGCAAAGGGCTACTTAAAGCCACCAGGTGAAGAATAATTTTCTTGAAGCACCTTCCAAGGGAATTCAACCATCCCAACAATTTGGACTTCCACCCCCAGAATTGTAAGAGAGAAAAATTTCTTGTATTTTAAGCCACTAAATATGGCAATGTACTATGGTATCCTTGGAAACTAATGTAGCTAGTTAATATGTGTAAAGCAAAGCATCATCTTATGATTCTTAATTGATTATTTTACTCATCATACCACACTATGCCCCTTTTCCTCACATTCTGCACTTTAGCATCTGTAACAAAGCATGACAGACAACAAAATTGAGTTTTTCTCTAAGCTGTGATAATATAAAATGTGCTTCAAATAATTGAAGAAACAAAATTAATTTCTGATGCATATATTGATTTTTTTCTTACACTTTTAAATGAAGATGAAGAATGGAGAGTAGGACAGAAAGATTTTTTTTGTCTAGATTTTATGTACATAAAAAGGTCTCCTGAAGAAAATATGTATATTTCAGAGGTATAAGGAAGTGGCATTAGTTTCCCCTTGTTGGTGTAACCACTACCACAAATTTAATGGCTTTCAGAATCATAGTTTTATTATCCTACAATTCTGGAGACCAGAAGTTTGATTTTTTTTTTTGGCTAAAATTAACATTCAGTAGTTCTGTATTCCTTCTGAAGTTTTTAGGATAGAATTCTTATCATTGCCTGATATGCATTATAGTTTGCTTATCCATTCACCTCTTTTGAGAGAGGTCTTGGTTGCATTCAGTATTTGGCAATAATGAAAAAATCTCTATCAAAATTCATATGCTTGTTTTTGCATGGATTCGGTTTCTAATTTATTTGTGTAAATACCAAGGAGTGCAATTGCTAAATTGTATGGCGAAGCTATGTTTAGTTTTGTAAGAGACTTTCAAGTTGTTTTTCAAAGTTGTACAGGAGAACATTTCTTCTGATAATGAATGAACATTTTTATTCCCTTGTATCTTGGTCATTATTTGATTTGCCACTTTTTTGAATATTAGATATTCTAATAGATGTGTAATGATATCTCATTGCTTTGATTTGCAATTCTTCAATGATGTAAAATTTTCCTATGCTCATTTACCGTTTGTTATGTTCATTGGTGAGGTACCTGTTCAGATCTTTCACCTTTTTAAAATTGGAATTTTGAGTTCTTTTCATATTTAGACATTGATTTCTTTACAAGATATGTGTGTTTTGCAAATATTTTTTCCTAATGTGTGACTTGTCTTTCAATTTCTTAACAGTGTCTTTCTCAGAGTAGCTTTTAATTTTAATGAAGTTCAATTTACCAGTTTTCTCCTTCTGGATCATGCTTTTGGTGTTCTAACAACTCATCATTAAATTCAAGATCACCTAGAATTTTTATACTTTTTCAATTTTTTACTTTTTAGAGTTAAGTCTATGATCTGTTTTGAGTTAATTTTTGTGAAATGTGTAAGGCCAATGTCTAAACTTATTACTATTATTTTTTTGCATTTAGATATATAGGTTTTTCCACCACCATTGTTTGAAAATAGTATCTTTCTACCCCTGAATTACCTTTGCTTCTTTATCAAAGATTGGTGGATATGTTTGTGTGGGCTTACTTTGGGACATTTTTTTTCAGTTCATTGAATGGGTTGTTCTTTCACCAGTTCCACACTCTCCTGATTATTGTATTTTAACGTTGTGTAGTGTCAGTCCTCAAATTTTATTCTTCTTCTTCATTTTATCTACTGGCTATTCTGGAGTTTTGGCTTTCCAAAACTTCAGACCAGTAAAACTTAAGAATTAGTATTTTGATTCCACAAAACAACTTGCTGGGATTTTAATAACAATTGATTGAATCTAGGGATCAATTTGGGGAGCCCTAACATCAACAATATTGTGTCTTTATCTCTATGAACAAAAAGTATTTATTTCTCCATTTAGTTAGATATTTTTATATATATTTCATCAAGTTGTATAGTTTGTTTCATTGGGATATTGTATGCATTTTCATTTTTTAGACTCCTAAGTAGTTCTTCTTTTCTTTTGTGCTAATATAAAAGGTACAGTGCTTTAAATTTCAAATTTAAAATATTCATTGCAGCATATAGGACAGCAGTAAATATTTGTATATTAAAATTATATCCCATGTCCTTCTGTAAATGCTCACTGGTTCCAAGAATTTTTATATTTTGTTAAACTCTGGAATTTCCTATATGGAGCAACATGTTACCTGTGAACAAAGATAGTCTTATGCTTCCTTCCTGATCTGTCTACCACTTATTTTCTCTTGTCTTTTTGCATTTTCTAGGATTTCTAGTATAGGGGAATATGCTAATTCCTGATCATAGGGGCAAAGCATATAGCCTCCAACTTTGGGATGGTAGCTGTAGGGTTTTTGTAGTCATTCTTTTGTAGCATCATACTATAAGTTAGGAAGCAAATTCTTTGTCCTTATTTTCTGAAAGAGATTATCAGAGATCAGTATCACTTTAGTGTGCTCCTTTTGAAAATTATCAAACTGTATTTGATTCTTAGCAAATACCTAGTTCCTAAAGACTTTTAAAATACTCATACATACTTCTAACTTGAAATTTTCATATCATGGTGTTTCTGTTGAATTACTGGCCCCACTTCTATATTACTTTGTACATTCATGTCTTTTACTCTTTGACTTTGCAGTTTTCAGTGCCATGATTTAGAGGTAAACTATGTGATATGCTTTACCCAGTAGGATTTTAATGTAATTCAAGAAAACACTTGATATTCTCTTGCATATGTATCATTCTCTCCAAAAGTTCCCTCCATCCACATGAGATGCACATGCGGCAGCTAACCTCTTGGTCCAAATTTAGAAGACACCAGGAGCAGACATGGACTCAACCTGCAGTTTGGACTGGAATCCAGACAAGCATAGTTGAGCCCATCTTTGAGATCAGTCTTTTTCTAGCCAACTTGAAGACACACAAAAAAGAATAGTCTCAAGATTTCTGTGTACACTGTCTGTCTCTCTCTGTGCATACATATAATTATTTGTATGTGTGTGTGTGTGTGTGTATATATATATATATATATATATATATATATCTCACAGGGAATATTAATAACTATAGAAATTAGTTTCCCAAATTAAAGTATTTTACTAATTAAAAAAGAGAACTTGAATTAAAAAAACAAGATATTTGTAGAACAATCTTCATAATTGTATTATTTTCCCATTGCAACTAGTACATAATATTTAAGAATGACATATGCAATTCAATCAGAGGACAGGTTCAAGATAAATTTGATCAAAATGAATTAGACATCCACAAGTTTACAACCAACTATCTCCACTGATCTTTACTTTAAATACACACACTTGACAATAAAAAATGGGACAATATTTTTATATTCTACAGTGTCTCCTACCATTATATTTTCCCTACATTCACATATAGGATTCATTTGATCAGGAAGCTTGGTTTTCATAGAAAAATAGCAGATCTTCCTTTTGTTTTTAAACATACATAAGTATGTTCAAGCTGAGAGGAGTGGAGGTAAGGACCTATTTATTATAATTTCAGTTTTCATTAAATTTGTTTTTCCAACCCTGGATATAGCATACTGGTGTAAAAGAGAGGCCACTTTATCCAAAAATTTAAATATTTTTTTTCAACAGATTGATACACACATGTAACTTCTAACAAAAGTAAAATTGCCTTAATAACTCTTCAAATGTAAGTTGAATATGGTAAGAGATGAATGTGAAGATTATTTGGCTTCCCAATAGAAATTGAACTAAAGGAGATAAAATGGTTTAGAGAAATAAATAAAGGGAAAAATTGAAACTGCCAAGAACACAACATAGCCAATATGCAGAAAGAATCTGTGATTGTACAATACTAATTGGAAACATTAATAATTCATTTTATAAGCAAAGAATGGCATGTAATTGCAATGCTTCCCACAATTTACACCCTTTTCCTAAACTGATAAAATATAATATAGTGCCTCAAATATTTCATTTGTCAGAGCTACTTGATAAACATCTATATTGTTCCATGGATAAATATAGAGGGAAAGCTCACAATGTAAACTGTTTAACAGTCACCTCAATGAAACAGTATTTTCTGCTCAAAATCTCTAAAATATATTGCTAAATATATTGCTAAATATATTGATAACTCTTCAATATGCTTTATATAGTTCATAAATGGTACGGAATATTAAAAATTCTAACATTTTATCTTCAAGTTCCCTTTTATCTTATGAAATTTTCTTTTTTCACAAATTTATTATTAAATTTTCCTTATTATAAACAAAGAGTAGAGATATCTTTAAATATAACATTTTCAAGAAGGTGACATATACCTTAAAAATTATTGTTTCAGTAACTACCTATTTGGCAGAACAACCTATCATATTTTATTCCAGATTTATCTAATTTTATTCAGAATTGACTTACTACCTGTGTGTAAGTGGTAGAGATTTGAAAAATGAAAGATTGATTACAAATAAATAAACATAGATGTTATTTTTCTTTCTTCCTCTTACTTAAAATAAGTAAAAAATTGGAAAATTAAATATAAAATATCTTTATCAAAATGAGAGACTGCAACACTAGTTTTCATATTTATACATTCCTGTAAACTATGAATTTTTAAAAATAGCTCTTCAATTTTTTTTGTCTTCCCTATCACTGGATTCAACCAACCTTGAATCAAAAATGTTCTAAAAGAAATTGCACCTGTAACTGAACATGTAGAGACTTTTCTCCCAAATAGCATAGTGAAACAACCGAAACTATTTGTGTAACATTGTATTTAGTATTTTAAGTCATCTAGAAATGATTTAAATATGGGAAGATGTGCATAGATTATATGCAAATACTGTACCATATTTTATAAAGTACTTGTGTATCTGTAGATTTTGGTATTCACAGAGTCATGTCATGAAACCAGTTTCCCATGGATACCGCAGGACAGCTTTGCTAAAATATGCATTTTTGATGGTGTAATAATGTTAATTTGTCAATTTCAAACTTTAATTCTGCATCATTTATATTGTAGCTCATGATGAATAGCTCCATTATTGTAAACAATGTAAATTAAGAGGAAGCCAAAATTTAGAGGGGGCTATGCTTTATAAAATTGCAATAAGCAACTGTTATACATGGCAAAATTCAAATTCTAATGTAATTTTTATTAACATTCCAATGCTTTCTAAATTTATGGAATATGATCATATAGTATTACAATTTATACATTTACCATTGAACATTAACCTTCATCTGCACATGAATAATTTAATAAAAATAAAAATGAATACTTTTGTTGAAACCAAGTCTAGAGGTTTTGTTAATAAATATAGACTATTAGGATTTGGTAAGGGAAATAGAAGTCTCTTCAAATGTTTTAAGCAAGAGGCAATTCAAATAAGAAATTAGAATCTAGTAAAACTAGTGGAGGATGGTAGGTGGCAAAGTCCAAGAAAGCCACAATGTGTCCAAGAAATACAGGAATACCAGGAATGAAACAAAATTTTATATATATATATATATATATATATATATATATATATATATATAAAACTATATGTGTGTATATATTATATACATACATATATATTATAGGAAGTATTAATAGTATTAATAAATACATACATATTACAAGAAGTATTAATATTAATTAATTATATAGATAGTGAGATAAGCTGTCAACTCCACTGAATTGAGTTGTTTGCAGAATTGGGGTACAAACAAATTCTTGGGTGTCACCTGCTATGTCTCATGTTTGTATGTTTCAAAGCATTCATGTCTGCTCAATACTTCTCTGAAGGCAAAAATGGTTCTTATTCTCTTTTCCTTGCAAATCTTGCATGATTGCTTCTCATTGGCAAAACTTGTATTGGACCCATGTTGGTCACCATTCTGGGAATTGAGATTTCTAGGGTTCTGGCTTTTAAAAAATTAAAGGGCATGTATAGCAAAACAGTGACTGACTATTGGCCTTCACTTTGTATTTCTTAAAAGTATTCAAAAACATGACCCTGAATGCTGCATATTTCAGTAATTTCTGAATGAAATGGGGTTAAATTTCCAACTACAATTACTATAGAATTATCTATTTCCTTTTTTAGTTATAATGAATTTTAAGCATTTTAAAGTTGTTATGAAATTTCCTTTCATCTCTAATGATATGCATTGCTTTAAAGGGCAACAATGATCAACAAAACTTACATACCTTCTACTTTGTTCTACTCATCTTCTAAGCTCTTTTTATATATTTGTGCAAAGATAATCATCACAAAAACATATGAGCTAACTATTTTAATATTTCTGCTTTATAGATAAGTTAACTGAGGCTCAGAGCAACTAGCAAATTAATGTATGTGATAGAAGTCAGGGATAGCATTTGAACCTTTTCAATCTAAACCTAAATGCTCTAAAGGCTGCAGAATACTAACTCAAATAAAAGAATACTCCTTCCATGTCTTTTGATTGTAAGGCTCTAAAATCAGGGGTTATGGATTTTAATTGTTTGTTTTATTGTGAGTGTCCAAAATCCAATAAGTTCGGGGAGAGCCTCATACAATCTTTTTTTCAAAATGCCTCTTTAAAAATATAAACAATATTTTTGCTCAAAGGTCATGCAAACAGAACATTTCCAGGTATGGCCCCTGGGTCATAATTTATGAATCCCCATCACATATATCAAGATGTGAATTCTATGACTTTTATATACAATTGAACATAATTGAATGATACAACAAATTACTTGAATAGGGAAGAGTCAGAGAGAGTATAAATGAATTTTATAATAAATAAATAAAATTAAAGCAAAAAATCCTCTTAGATGGCATGCAAGAGTAGAATATTATACCACATCAACAATTTTTGTGCTTATTAGATGTCAGCTACTTATTTAAATAGTTTTTAATTTATTGTCTCATTATATCTTCATATGTTTATCATAACTTGGCAAAATCTCCATAGCTAGTAGATAATAGAATATGGATTTAATACAATTAAAACTGATTTCAAAGTCAGATCTTTTGACTACTCTTAATTAATATGATAGAAAATTCCACTGTGTACAAGAAGTACAGCTAAAACTTAAGAGATTTAGACACATTGCAAGAAAAATGACAAAGAAAATATATGAGAAACAAGCAAATCTAAAATGGTGGTAACAAAACTATCAACAAAGATAGAATTCCAAACAAAAAATCATAAATAAAACAGCAGAGGAACTTCATAAAGGTCAATATTTGTGTAACATTGCATCAAAGATCCTGAAACAAAAACCTTCTAGAATAGAAGAAAAAAAGAAAATATTATTTTAATTCAAAATTTAATTCACTTTTCACAGGTTTTTCCCCACAGAAAAAAGTTAGAACATAAGGGACTTAATAGACAATGACTTTCATTGACACTAAGGTATTATCACTTTGTAATATGTAGTGAATGCTAAAAAACAACTCTCTTTTCACTTATTTGGCACCTCTCAAATTTAAATTATGCAAATAAAATTCTTTTTTTTTTCCAAAATGCATTCAAAATTTGACTTAGCAAAACAAATCAACATCAATGAATATTTGGATATTCAAATTAAAAAACAACAAGGACAGTCAGGCATGGTGGTGGAAGCCTGTAATCCCAGAGGCTGGAGAGGCTGAGACAAGAGTCTTGAGTTCAAAGCCAGCCTCAGCAAAAGTGGAGGTGCTAAGCAACTCAGTGAGACCCGCGGTCTCTAAATAAAATACAAAATAGGGTTGGAGATGTGGTTCAGTGGTTAAGTGCCCCTGAGTTCAATCCCTGGTACCCTCCCCCCCCCCACACACACACCAAAAAAAAAAAAAAGCAAGAAAAGTGATTTTTCAAGAAACACAGTAAATCTACAGCATGTACGTTTTTTCTAGGGTATACTCACATGTAAACACACACATAAGTGTGCACACCATATACAATATATACTTTATATAGTTATGTTTTATATACATATGAAATTAAGACCTATATTCCGTGGGATATATGTAGAAATGTTTAAGTAGAAATTGAAAATTCATAGTGTTAATCTATACAATTTAGAACGAAAATTAATTCCATATTTATTTGCTTATTTTGGTACATATATAATTAGTGGATTTTTTTTTCTTTTTTTTTTGTGTGGGAACAGACATAATACCATCTAGCAGAATTAGGAAACAAAAGAAGAAAGCATAAAAACAATTTAAAATCAGTAATTAGAGAATCACTAATAAGAGAAAATTGATAAAAATATTAGTGAAAATACTTAAAATTTTAGAAGGATTAACTTATTATAAGAAAATATAAGTTACTAACCTTGATCTCAGAGGGAAAAAAATCTTTAAAATTCTACATCTATCAACAATATCAGGCTCAGATATTTCACAGGCTAGTCCTGTCAAAACTTCTCCAACAGATAATCTGGCAACATTTATACTATGCCAGGAATAAGTCAAATTGATGTATTTATTAGTACTGATATTAAAGGTCATCAAGAAAAAATAAGCAAGAAATAAAAAAGTATAAAGTTATTTATAGTGTATTCCTACTTGAATTTGCAAAAGAAACTTTTATATCTACTTTTGGGCAGAGAAAATTCATGGGATTTTACAAAATATAAGTTGTTCCCAGGATCTATCTGCCTTAGAAGAATGAGTTTAGGAAGATTCACTTTTTAATTTTGTACTCTTTCATTTTCATGCAGTGTGAAATTTTATCATGAAACATTTAACTGTTTCAATAAACATGACATTTTAAAATACACATTGGAATTCTAAATAATATGATAATAAGTCATATGTCTTAGAAATGCAACTCAGAATAGAAGAATTATATAGATAACTATGGCCAAAAAAAATTCCAAAATTGATGAGTAGACAAGTGAGCAATTCAGTTAATCATTTAGATGTTTTGCTTTATGACATCACAATCTGAACACTTGTAGAACCTTGTCATTTGCATATTTTGGTGTCACATAATCTTAAACAAAATTAGTTTTTTTAAATACAAAAATATATATTATGAGATGTTTAATACTCTCAAGTAGATGTAATGAATAATATAAAACATACAAGCTTACATAAACTTAGTGCATTTTAAGTAAAATTTTACCAACATAATTGGTTTACTAAATTATATACTATCCCTCTCTCTAGAAGCAGCTTCTCTCTTGATTTTTTTTTTCTGTTTTTGTATTTGTATGTATACATTTCTAGATTGACTATTGCTGATTCTTAAGTATTATCAACATTCACTATAATTATGCCTGTGAAAGCCATTCATGAAATGCAAGTAACACTAACTTGTTTTCACTACCACTTTACAGTGTGTTTTTAAATTTTTTACTGTAAGTTCTATATAATACTTCTTTTCAAAGTTGTGTTATCTTTCCCTTGATAATGAACTCTTGTTTTAAGAGTTCTTATTATTTGAAACAATTTTGTTGTGAACACTTTCATATATGCTTTGTTTATTATAATAAGAATTTCTCTAGCTGAAACAATTTATAGTTGGGATATTTTATTTTTTACAGAGTATTCATGACATTTAGGATGCCATCTGTCATTGTTATAAAAGGGAAATTGTTCTACCCATTACTGTGGCATATAAGATGCATCCTGACCATTACAGACAATGAACTATGAAAGATAATGCCAAAGTGTGATATAAAGTAATATTCATTTGCATATTTTTAAGAAGTTTGTGTAAATTACTCTACATTCTTATTGGTATTATTTGGTATTATTACACTAAATTCTTGCTAGTTATGTGAGTATAAAATAGTTTTCTTGGTGTAACTTTCATTTCTTAATGAACAAATTAATTTTTACACCTGACTACTTATGTAAATTATGTATAGTTTCTGATTTGTTTTTTACATTCTATTATTAACTATACCGGATAGTCTAGAGTTCTTTTAAAAATGAAATTACCTTAGAAGGGGTTTAACTTCTTTATTTCATGACTTTAAACAATAAAAATGTTAGTATTTTCTTCTTGAATTCTAACCATAATATTGGGCATAAAACACATTCTGTGTTTAACCAATCCTCTGAAATTTGTGAAATTTTGTTTTAAGTCTGTGCATAATCAATTTTAAATTTAAAGTTTTATGAGTCAATGAATATTCTCCAGATATTATAATGTTGTATCCATACTTGTTATAGTAAACATGTTAACTGTATTTTTCAAATATTCTTTAGGTTGAAATTTATGGGGACAAGAGTTTTTATAAAATAACTAAAATTTATCCTTCAATAATTTGTCCAAAAAACAATGTATTATTAAAGTGGAAAATTGTCTTTGAATACATGTTTTAGTGGCCAAAAAAGTTGTCATTTTTTCCTTCAAAGTTTCATTGTTAAAGAAGGTCATTATCCTGATACAGGGAAAGGGGCTGGTCTGGAATTTGTGATCCTCTTGCCTTAGCCTCCCAAGTAGCAGAACTATAGACATGTGCCACTGCTCCTAGCTGAGGAACCAAATTTCTGCTTTGGGACAGCTGCAATTTTATGTCCTTTCCCTATACTAAGCCCCAAAACATTTCACAAAGGAAAATATAAATCAGGAAAAGATTACATGTAAAACTCAAAAGCTTAACTTCCTTAGAATTTCAAATGAAATATTATAATGCAGTTGTAGAAACAAGCAGGCAGGAATACTGGTGCTAATTCCCATGTGTTTTAACCTACCTTCAAAATATATGGGCTGAAGAATGGTAAATTGCTTTATTGGTATGAAATGTTCTTAATTTTTAAAAATTACATTAGGCAAGGAATGTTATTAAAACTAAAATTTCAGGAAATTACTTCATTTGAAAACAACATCTGAAAACAAAATTGAAGTAAATTTATAACTTATGCAGAAGTTTAAATGTTGTGACATAAATTATTTCAGTCAAATAGTTCTAGTTTCTGGAGCTGTTGACCAACCTATCTTATTTACCCACTGATGCAAACAAATCTGTCATCATCAGTCATATATGGAATGAAATAGAAAAAATAACAATGATCAGAGATATTTGCTGAAATGTGAATGATAATTTTAAAAAGTAAAATTTTTTTTCTAGTAGGAAGATTGTTGTTGTTGATTTTAAAAATATTTCTAAGGTTATAAAGTAAAAATATTTATAAAAATTTATACACACAGACACCTAAAGAGTGTCTGGGTTTTAGGTAGTTATTGTGCTGCAATACGTTTATACCTACCAAATAAAAGGTATGACATTAGATAACATTACTTTGCTCTCGTTTTTAAAAATTTTCTCTTCATCAGATATCTGTCAACAATACTGTAACATTTTAGCTTATCTAGAGGTAGAGATGTGATTCTATAGATACAAAGTTTGGTTGCTGAGAAGACAGTCAGTTCCAAAATAGGTTAGAGAGAAATAGGCTATTCTCATTTAAGGTAGATGTCTATTTTGGTCACTATTTCAATACTTTATTGAAAATTAAATAAATCATGCAAATGAAAAGCAGTTTATACTCTAAAAGAATAGTAGACATCTACTTAACTCTTCTGAACATACTGGTTCAGAAATAGTAAAGTTAAGACAGGTCCTGAAACAATGGTTCTCATCTATGCCAACAGTTTACCTTTGTGAAATCACTCTTAAACATTTTCAATAGCACAGAACAGCTTTGGCAATAAGTCAATGGTTGCTCAGTCTATAAGGACCTTATCATATTCCTGGATTTGATATTCAATGCCTTCTATAGTCCAATTCCATCTTTCTCTAAAACTCATTCTTTCAAGTATACTTAGGAAAATAATCATTAAGTCAACAATACAAAGAAAAATGTGCTTGCTCATACTCCCTTGTTTGAGAAATAGATTAATTTATAAAACAATGTCCTATAGTAAAGAGCATATTCTAAATTAATATAATTGATTTTTGGTAAAAATATGCATATATTTTCAGGGAATGTTTGAACTTTATTTGATACTACTTCCCTTAGCATACCCTTAGCTCTGGTCAAATTGGCTGTCTGTTTGAGCTCTTTTGCCTGAATAGGTTTTCTTAGAGTTCTCTTCCTTTGTGCTCTCAATCAATGTTCTGTTTTTATTTTTTTTTAATGTTCATACCTGAAATTTTCCTCCATTTTGAGACAAATGCTGACACCATAGATAGAATGACTAATTATAGTTTATAATTTAATTCTATTCTGCCTTCATTATTGATCTTTCCATTCATCATTCAATTAATTTTTTAATTCAATAAATACATATTGGGTGGCCAAATACTTATTGAGCTACCAAAACATGGAGGCATAAAAATAACTAATAACCTGTTGATTTATTTTGGCTTTTAATTCCCCACATCAGGGCCATGTTCAGTCACATGCTCTCTGCAGTTGGTAATATCCTTTGAGAAAATCACCATTCAATATTCTTATTGTCAATGAAGTGCTAATGTCTTGGATGTTTTAATTCAAAATCTTTAAAATTTATCAAATCACACCCTAAACAAAATAATTTTTGTTTTAAAAATTGTGCAGTTTAAATATCATTAGCAATAGAAAGTACTTACTGAGACCCCTGCTGGAGTTCAGGACCGGCCCATATCTGCCTTCCCAACCTGTGCAGGAGCCAGGGCCCTGGATAGGCCTGGGTCCATCCCATCACCTGCAGACCCTTCAGAGCTCAGGCCATTCTGATGACCTACCTGTGTGGGAGCCCTGCCCAGCATAGGCCTGGGTGTCCCCTCTGCCCCCCCACCTGGGAGCCCAGTCTAACCATCGTCCATCTTGAGAAACTTCAGCCATTCCCGTGGACTTCCCCACATAGTACCTCTACCTTGGGACAGCAGACAGGGCCTAGAGACAGCTGCATGATGGAGCAGGCATCCCAAAGCCAGTATAAAGCCTATCCTTTCAGCGCCATCTCTGAAAGAGGTTGCATCTTGGAACCCTCCCCCCTTCCCCCACCTCGAGTTACCACCGCTATTGCTGCCACCAACTTTAGTTGCAGTAGCATCCAGGGTAGGACACCAGCAGCATTTGGAAGCCCAACATCAAGATGAGGTACAGGTAATCTGCATGGATACTACAAAATTATAGGGCAGAAAGTATAATACCTCAGATCCACACTGCAGGAAAGAAAGACAGAAAGACAGCATGAAAAAAACAAGGGAAGAAAGTGCCCCAAACAAACCAGGATCCTACAATAATAGAACCCATGGATAACACAGTTGATGAAATGTCAGAGAAGGAGTTCAGAATGTTCATAATTAAAATAATCTGTGAATTAAAGAATGACCTTTTGCAAATACAGGCAAAAATTGATCACTTCAACAAAGAGATAAGAAAGCAAATACAGGTAACCATTGATGACACCAATAAACAGTAAGGGAGTAAGTATAGACATCCATTGATCACACCAACAAAGAGATAAGGGAGCAAATACAGGTAGCAAAAGATTACTTCAAAAAAAGAGATATAGATTCTGAAAAAAAATCAGAAATCCTTAAAATGAAGAAAACTTTAAACCAAATAACAAAACTCAATAGAAAGTATCACCAACAGACTAGATCACTTTGAATACAGAATGTCAGATAATGAAGACAAAGTATACAATATGTAAAATAAAGCTGATCACACAGTGAAGATGTGTGATCTTCTGTTCATGAACAGAACATCAAAGAATTATGGAATAACATCAAAAGACCAAATCTAAGAGTTATTGGGATATAGGAAGGCACAGAGATTCAAACCAAAGAATGCAATTGAGATAGTATCAGAAAATTTCCCTAGCATAAAGAATGAATTAAAAAATCAAATACAAGAGACTTATATGACACCAAATATACAAAATTACAACAGATCTATACCAAGTCACATTATAATGAAAATGATTAGCATATAGAATAAGGACAGACTCTTAAAAGGCCACAAGATAGAGGAATGAGATCACATTGTTCAAATTGAATTAGGATTATATACACAATTTGAACAGATCAATTTCAAGCAATGAAATAGAAGACACCATAAGAAGCCTACCAACCAAGAAAAGCCCAGGACTGGATGGATACACATCCGAGTGCTACAACACCTTTAAAAAAGAACTAATACCAATACTCTTCAACTTATTTCAGGAAACAGAAAAAGAGGGATCACTTCCAAACTCATTTTACGAGACCAATATTATTCTAAAACTAGGTGAAGACACATCAAAGAAAGAAAACTTTGGACCATTATCTCTAATGAGCATAGATGCAAAAATTCTCAATAAAATTCTGGCAATAAAATACAAAAACATATCAAAAAGAGTGCACCATGATCAAGTGGGGTTCATCCCAGGGATGCAGGGTTGGTTCAACATAAGGAAAGCAATAAATAAATAACGAGTCTGCTAACAAGCTAATAAACAGACACTTCCTCAGAAGATAACCAATCAACAAATATATGAAAAAAGGTTCAACATCTCTAGCAATTAGAGAAATGCAAATAAAAATTACTGTAAAATTACTTCTCACTCCAGTCAGAATGGCAACTATTAAGAATACAAACAACAGTAAGTGTTGGCGAGGATATGGGAAGAAAGGCACACTCATACACTGCTGGTGGAACTTCAAATTGGTGCAGCCAATATGCAAAGTAGTATGGCGAATACTTGTAAAACTTGGAATGGAACCACCATTTGACCCAGTTATCCCACTCCTCAGTCTATACTCAAAGGACTTAAAAACAGCATACTACAGGGACACAGCCACATTAATGTTTATAGCAGCACAATTCACAACAGCTAAACTGTGGAACCAACCTATATGCCCTTCAGTAGATGAATGGATAAAGAAAATGTGGTATATATACATAATGGAATATTATTCAGAATTAAAAGAGAATAAAATCATGGAATTTGCAGGTAAATGGATGGAGTTGGAGAATATCATGCTAAGTGAAGTTAATCAATCCCCCCAAACCAAATGCTGAATGTTTTCTCTGATTTAAGGATGCTGATTCATAATGTAGTTGGGGGGCAGAATGGGAGAATTAGATAAACTCTAGATAGAGGAAAAGGGGAAGGAGAGGAAGGGAGAGGGCATGGGGATAGGAAAGACGGTGGAATGAGATGGACATCATTACCCTAACTACATGTATGAAGACAGGAAAGGTGTGACTCTACTTTGTGTACAAGCAGAGATATTAAAAAGTGTATTCTATAGGTCTAATATGAATTGTAATGCATTCTGCTGTAATATATAACAAAAATTTAAAAAAAATTTTTAAAAATAAAGTACTTACTGAACTAACAGGAAGAAGTACTTTTCTCATACTTTGACAACTAGTGTCGTAGAGAGCTACAATCTCACCCAGCCTCATAAAATTTACTTTATCATTATTATTATTATTATTTGGTACTAGGAATTGAACCATGCTTTACACATACTAGACAAGTGCACTACCCCTCAATTATATTATCAGCCCTATAAGCTTCACTTTTAAAGCCAATTTTCTTAAAGACTGATTTTTAAAAACTGTGTGGGGAAGAGTCTTTACTATAGACCCAGGAGGATGGAAGTGTATTAATTCATTGACTTTTTAAAGTCAGCAAATACTTGAAAAGGAAAAAAAATAATAAATCAGATATTCTGAGTTCCATTTTTTTTTTCATTTTGGTTTGTTTTTCTACATCCAAAGGCATTCTTTTTCTCTAAAGTTTGAGGCAAACCATATATAAAGTCTGATGATAATTAACATTTGGTATCTAGCTAAGCAAGCCTGTGAAAATCATCTGATTAGATTTTTTAAAAAAAATCCCTTCGTAATAACTTTGAATAGGAAGTTACTAAAATGATTCTTTGTGGTAAGATGCATAATGAGATGCAGAGAGAAAGTCGGTTTTAGAAAAAGATGCACTCTATTCAAATGGTTCAGTTGTTCTGAAGCTACATTGCATTGGGAGCAGGAGATAAAAGGAGTACAGATCATTGATTCTTGGCCTGTCATTTGTCTTTGGGACCTCCCGCTCTCCTGAAGACTGGCTTTTCTGTACTCTAAATGCTTCAGTACACATGGACACAGAGAGAATATTAATGTGGTTTTAGTTGTAACTAAAATGTGATCAAGCCATGTGGGAAAGCACAATTAGTTTACAAGAGACCTTTAACAGCAACAACAGATTATTTAGATTAGAGGATGTTGTAAGTTTAAAATTTCCTGGCCAACAGTTAAAAATAAAAATGTGTGTCCCAATCTATTTTACATTTCTTATGCAGTAAGTTGATATTTTCTAACTTCTTCACAAATTATAGTATTTAAATATTGATTTTTTATGCCATAAAATATCATTTGTTTATGTTAATACAGGTTTAAAAATCTCTAGTCCAAAGACTTTTGTAATAAAAATATTGAATTTGTGTGAATTGATCTATTTATCAAAAAAAATTAAATATTGACAATCTGGACTATGAATATAGCCCTGTGTAGAGAACTTGGTTAACATGCTTGAGGCCCAAATTTCAATCAACAAAAACAAACAAAGGAAGATAATTAATTATTGGATATGTGGCTAGATGCTATTTATCATTTCAGATATGATAGTGTGTACTCTATTTACATGAACTCTCTAAACACTCTTAATACCTTTTTTAATTAGTGAGCTTCCTTTCTGCTTGTATAATTTCAGATGTTCATATGGCGTATTGCTTTTGCCACTCGCAGCCATAGTACTTTCTTCTATTCTATTTTTCTAGCTCTTCTGGAATACCTTCTAATTACTATCTCTTTCTTCTCATTGATTCTTCATTTTATATTTTTTCCTATATAAAACCATTCAGTCATGTGAAGTCCAGAGAAATTTCTACTTATGGCATCCTCACTGATGATTCAGAGTTAATTTAATTCAAGAGTATTTGTTGTGCATATTATGCAATTTATTTCTCAATGATATCCAAATGAGCATTCCTTTTATACCATCTTCCATAGTGCTATAATTTCTTCTTGGACATGTACATTTAATTTACTATTTATATTTGCTGAGAGTTACTATGTAAGGTTAGTTCCTGCAGGTTTAAAAGTCACATGGTTATATAAGAGTTTTTTTACCCATAGTTCCTGTATGGCTAGGGAATGATCTACTTTGAAGTCATTGCAAGCAAATAATATCTGAAAAACTGCAACTCTATTGTGCTGGTCATGGTTTCTAAGTACATATTAAAAACAAAATTATCATGATGTTCATTCTTTGATTATCTATAATTATTTTACTCTCATTTGTGATAATACAGCCATGAATGCTGAAATTCTATTGATGTGATAGATGAAGAAACATAATTTTCCCATCATGTTATTAATTGTTTCCAATAAGATGTTTGATCATTATCCCAGGAAAATAGTAGGTTGGAAAGTAAAATCAGAAACAGTCCTAACCTGTAGGGATTATGTTACCTCCTTATCTGAGATAGAAAAATATTTTTTCCTTAGAAACAAAACTTTCACTTTTTATCTTCTATTTCTTTAATATCTTAGTTGTTCAAACTCGGTTATAAAGGTGGGGGAGGGGACACGGTGCCTGCTGTGCACTATAGTTTGAGGGATTTGAGGATTTATTAATAAAACAAATGTTCTCCCGGTCTATACAGTGCAGCTATTCTATTCCAACCCACATGGCCTGAGGTCCACCCTTACTTAGGACAAGTGGATAATAAAGTAAGAGAAAGTCCTTTGTATTTGAAAGGAATGAATATGGAAATAGAGGATTTGGAAGTGGATGAGATTCTTAAAACAAATAAAACCTTAGAGAAAAGTTTTCCTTGAAATATAGGATACCTGGAAGCATAAAATGAATATACCATTCATTTATGGATGGCATGAAGAGGGAGGCACAGAAATTAGAGCAGTTCAAATAAACATGTGTGGGGCTAGTTGTAAAAGTGGTAGAGAAAACACCTTTTTCAGACACCTAGGTTACTTATATTGTCTGGTTCACCATCATCAAGGGTATAATACTTAAGAAGTGTTTATTAAGTTATCAGTGATTGATTGAGGGTGGGACATCCTGAGCACCACAAATATAGTGGCCAGAATAAAGAACTGTGCTGTTTATTTCTGGAAGATATAAACTTTGTTTCATTTTGTTTTTCTGAACAGAGAGAGATAATATTCCCTACACTACAGATGCTTTGCATATCAGTCACGAGAGGGGTATTTAGTGCTGTAGCAGGACAAAGTGTTCTCATGAATAAAGAAAACATTGGCCCAATGAATGGTAACCCCTAGATAAAATGATTACAATCTATTCCAGGAGGACCTGCTGAGCCCACCCAATTGTTTCTTAGAACAGGATATTACATATGGAAACAACAAAACTAGTATCAATGTAAAAAGTATCTGTTCCTTGATTATTTCAAGTATATAAACAAAAAGTTCATTTGTGTTTATATGCATGTCTGACTATGTACACAGAGATTATTAGGGGAAAGAGTAAATTAGATGTAAGATATATTAGGTCAAAGTAACTCTATAATTTTTATGTCTTCCAAAATTATGAATGCAAATTTTTAGGAATTATATTGGTTTTATGATCCTGGTTTTCGATACCTTAGTACCTTAAAAAGCAAGACTCTCATCATGAACAATGCATACCATTGGAAGGAAGGAAGGAAGAAAAGAAAAAAAAAGTTGGTCCCCTCATTCCTTCTATAATCCCAAGAGCCTTGCCTGCTGATTGACATGCGTTTCTTATAGGATCATGGCACTGTTTTATTGTGTTCTGGGACAAAACATTTACCCATGTAAATGCTTGTGTCCAGTGGGAACTGCATTTCCTTCTAGTCAAGGTGGCTCTTAGTGTATTAGAAGTTGCAGTGCCGTTGATATTTTTCTCATCATAATTTTCTCATCATAATTTTTCCATTTTAAGATGTTCTTTGCATTAAGAGCTGCAGAGATTCTTTATAATAACTGAATGAGTGTTCTTCATTGATCTTTTTGTTTTTCACAAAGTGAGAATGTGTCCTTGCTATCATTTAAACTGACCTTTTCCCACCAAAACTTGTATTGAGGCTTAAATTTTCCAACTGGGAAATGGATTCTAGTGGGAGGTGTTTGAGTCCTAGGGAAAGAGCCCTCATGAATAGACAAACACATTTTAGGGTAGTGAGTTTTCACAGGACTGAATCAATTAAAAAGAAAATGGTGGTTATAAAGTAAGTTTGTGTCCTCTTTGCTTCCTCACTCACCATGTGATCTCTGTGCACACCCACTTACCCTTCCACTTTTCTGCCACGAGAACCCCATAAGCTAATGATGATAATGAAATAATAATAATAATAATAATAATAATAATAATAATATTGAGTGGTTACCCAGGAATAGGAATTTATATGCATGATTTAATTTAAACCTGTAAGAAGGATACTTTTTATATCAATTAAAGAAGTATTAAATGAATTGAAGAGTCACTATTAGTAAGAACTACAGGGAGGATTTGACATAAAACCCCATGTCATTTTGTCTTTAACATCAAGTATTTTAAAAATAGGCATGATAAATTGACAGATACATTGAAAGCATTAAATCTGTTGTCCAATTTAGAAGATAATTAGAAGACAGAATCTATAGGGCTTAATAAATTAGTGGAAAGCTTTGTTAGAGTACTGAGTATCATTCCCAGCCAGGAGGATTAGATGATGCAATTGCCTAAAATAAAGAAAACTGAAAGAAAAACAGGCTTGGAGATGACAAGTTCAGGATTAGCCATGCTGAAATTTAAGCACTTATGTGACTTCCAAGTGCTGAAGTCTGGCAGGAATTTGGAAATATGACTCTAAATTTCTGAAAAGATTCTAGAATGAAATGCAGGTTTTAGTTAGAGAATGTAATTAGGACATAAGAGGTAAGATCAGAAGAGCAAAACATGGATTTTTAAGGAATGATGAAGGAAAATTAATTCAGAGTAAAACAACAACAACAAAACAAATAATAGAGAACAGTATCTTGGAAATTGCAGTGTAACCCCAAAATGTTCTTGTTGAATAGCATCATGAGAAGTGAAAAGAGGAGGAGAGGAGAGTGAAAGCAAAGAATGAATTAAATGTGCTCACTGCATTTTGAATCCAGGGAGTTGCTAGCGATGATTGAAAGCAGTTTCCTAGTAACAGGGAAAAGTCACAATGAAATGCATGTAGACATAAATGAAGAAAGGGAAGTGCAGATAATTTACATAGAAAACTCAAGATGCTTGAGCATGAAAAAGAAACAGATGGGAATATGCTATAGGAAAACAATATTGAGAGAGCGATTTTGTCATATTTTTGTTGTGTATTTTTAAATTAATTTGATACAAGGGTAATAGAGACAAAAACAAAACAAAACAAGGAGGACAGAACTGTGAAGATGATGCTTAATACAGCAGGATCACCAAGGATGTGGGAGGGAATGTTGTTTGTGCAGATATAGAGAAAAGGTCACCATGGCAGTGCAGGAGGACTGGGGCTAGATGGACGAGTGTGGGTTGGAGCATAGGCATTTCTAACTGAGGCAGTCTTCCAGCCCTGTATTTATGAAAGGTCAAATTGTGACTATTCTTAAAGCAAGTTGTCAAATTGTGACTATTACTTAAAGCAAGTTGTCCTGGGTAGTACTTCTGAGCACAGTATAATTGTATGGGCAATGCTTATGAAAAATTAGCATTGCAGGGGCCCCAGTGAAAAGTTTTGAGAGGGAAGGAATTTGTTCATATGGTTGCTTCTGTTTTAAGTTTTACTCTATAAAATATTATTTCCAAATTCAGAAACCTAGATGGCCTCTGATTTTTATTAATTACCTCTCAAGAACTGTGCCTGCTTCCTCCCATTAAGTGTGTTTTCTTATGTGCTGTTCTGTTGTTTAGACTATTTTCTCTGGTTCTTCCTATTGCTTCTCATTGAATTTTCTTATCTTTTCTCACATTTGTTTCCTTATGATAGTACAGGGCTGAGTCCTCCTGGTTCTTTCAATAACTGGCCACATTACCTTTCTTTCACTGAAAGCATTCCTTTTTCTTTTCTTTTTTTTTTAAGTGGGGGGTGCACACTGATAGGTGGGAATAGAGAGAGAACGGGTGTGAGTGGAAATATTGTGTGGGGATCATATCACTAGACCTTTATCTCTCTTCTGTTTCTTTCCTGAAGTTTCAGTGATGACTTTTCTGATACAATTAGCAAGCATTTAATAGACTTGTTTTTCCTGATTTTGAGTATACACTTCAGTAAAGTAATGGTTCAGATTATACTATAAATTCAAGAAATTAAGTAGGAGGAAATAATTCCCAATTGAAGCTTTAGACTGTACAAGAGCTTAAATTCAACTAGGAACAGAAATATTTTTTTGCAAAATAGCCAAGAGTTATGTGACGTGAAATGAAAAATGTTATATAAATATGACAATAGACAGATTTTATAGTTACATAAACATTGTAAAATAATAAAATAGAGTACAAAAATATTGTGTGAGGGAGGTCAGTGCCAGTAAGAAATCATGACCAACCAAGAAGAAGACAAAGAAAAATAGGATGTAAATGGATTAAAAAAGCTGTTCTGAATAACTAGAAGAGAGAGAGGTGCTTAGAGGAAAAATAGGTAAATCTAGACTTAAAAAGAAATAAATTCAACATAACCCATAAAACTTAACCATTTTAGAAAATTGGAAATTGTAAGTAACATATAGTTTGTAAATATGACTTTGACTCTTTTTAGATATCTTCAATGATGATTTGAAGGACATAATATAGGGGACCAATGAAGTAATCATGACACTTTTTATGTCATAAAAATACATATGTTTTTATGGGTTTCATATGTATCATATAAAATATACACTCTTAACAAATTTTTAAGTGTACAGTACAGTTGTTAAACTGTATGCACAGTGTTGTAGAGCCAATCTGCTTGACTGAATTTGTATATGCATTGAACAGTAGCTCCTCATTTCTCTCTCCCTTCAGTCCCTGGTGAACACCATTCAGTAGAATGCTTCTGTGAGTTTGATGACTATAGATTCTTCAATAATAGTATAATTATGTAGGATCTGTCCTTTGTGGATTACTTATTTCACTTACTATAATGACCTTGAGGCTCATCTTGTGGCATGTGACAGAATTTCTTTCCTTCATAAGACTGAATCATGTTGTTGTTATCAATGTACCACAATTTTTTTATCCATTCACCCAACTATGGACACTTTAATTGATTCTACATCTTGGTTATTGAAAATAATGTTGCAATGAATATAGTAATGCACTAAGTGTTTGTAATAGTAATAGTCATGCAGATACCACTGAGATCCTGGTTTCAATTTTGAATAATACCCAGAAAACAGATTGCTGGCTCACATGGTAGTTTTCTTTTTAATATTTTGAGCAACTTCCAAACTATTTTCCATAGCAGCTACACCATTTTACATTCCCACCAAAAGTGCACAAGGGTTTTAATTTCTCAACAGCCTCAGCAGTATTTGTAATTTTTTGGTTTTGTTTCATGTTTGCCATCCTATTTGGTGTGAAGTGATTTCTCATGGTTTTGATTTTCATTTCCTTGATGATTTGTGATGTCAAATATCTTTGTACATATCTATTGGCCATTTCTATGTCTTTTTTAGAAAAATTTCTACTCAAGTCCTTTTGTCATTTTTCATTTGTGTTACTTGTTTTTTTGCCTGAAAGTTGCATGAGTTTTATTTATATTATTTTTGTTAACTACTTAGATATATTGTTTTTAATTTTTTAAAATTATGTAGGATTCCACTTAATTTTGTTGATTATATAACTTTTTGGATTATTTCCTTTGTTGTACATTGTTCCTTTTGTTTGATGTAATCCAAAATTGTCTATTACTGTATTTGTTATTTGTGTTTTTGGTATGGTATTCATGAAATTATTGCCAAGTGCTCCTATGTTTTCTTCTACTAGTTTTAAGCTTTCAGCTTTTAAGTCTTTAATCGATTTTGACTTGATAATTTGGTATAGTATAAAAGACCATTTTCTTTTTTCTTATTTATTTATATATTTATTTATTTGGCACACAGATATCCACTTTAACTTGATCTATTTGATGGAAGAAACAGTTCTTTCTCAAGAGTGTACTCTCTTTACCCTGATCTTCAGACCATTAATCATATACATGTAAGCCTATCTAGGACTCTCTGTTCTGTTTCATTGGTCTATATATCTCTTTTTATGCTATACACTATTCTTTTGATTACTTTAGCTTTGAAATATGTTTTAGACTCAAGAAATTGAGGTCTCCAGGATTGTTCTTCTTTCCCAAGATTGTTTTGTCTACTTTGGGTCCTATGTGGTTCTATACAGATTTTATTATGTTTGTCCTATTTCTTTTCTTTTTTTTTTTTTTGATCTTCATGTGTTCGTTCCATGTTCAAGTCTTTTTTTTTTATTGATTGTTCAAAACATTACAGAGCTCATGATATATCGTCTTTCATACATTAGACTCAATTGAGTTTTGAACTCCCATTTTTACCCCCAAATACAGATTGCAGAATCACAACTGTTACATACTCACAATATTACATAATGGCATATTAGTGACTGTTGTATTCTGCTACCTTTCCTATCCACTACTATCCCCCCTCCCCTCCCCTCCCCTCCCATCTTCCCTCTCTACCTCCTCTGCTGTTGTTCAATTCTCTCCCCTTCCCACCCCCCGCCCCTCATAACCTCTTATAATTTTGTGTATCATTGAAGGTCTCCTACCATTTCCATATGCTTTCCCTTCTCTCTCCCTTTCTCTCCCCCCATTTGTCTTTGTTTACTGTTAGTCTTTTCCTCATGCTCTTCCTTCCTGTTCTGTTCTTAGTTGCTCTCTTTATATCAAAGAAGACATTTGGCATTTGTTTTTTAGGGCTTGGCTAGCTTCACTTAGCATAATCTGCTCTAATGCCATCCATTTCCCTGAAAATTCTATGATTTTGTCATTTCTTAGTGCTCC
Organism: Spermophilus citellus; assembly: GCF_964194105.1. Taxonomy (NCBI): domain Eukaryota; kingdom Metazoa; phylum Chordata; class Mammalia; order Rodentia; family Sciuridae; genus Spermophilus; species Spermophilus citellus. The sequence goes on from NC_138192.1 coordinate 89,448,188, forward strand.
ATAATACTCCATTGTGTATAGATGCCACTTTTTTTTATCCATTCATCTGTTGAAGGACATCTAAGTTGGTTCCACAGTCTAGCTATTGTGAATTGTATCGCTATAATCATTGATGTGGCCGTATCCCAATAGTGCGCTGTTTTAAGGTCCTCAGGGAATAGTCCTAGAAGGGCGATAGCTGGGTCGAATGGTGGATCCATTCCCAGCTTACCCAGGAATCTCCATACTGCTTTCCAAATTGGCCTCACCATTTTGCAGTCCCACCAGCAGTGTACAAGTGTACCCTTTTCCCCACATCCCCGCCAACACTTATTGTTGTTTGACTTCATAATGGCTGCCAATCTTACTGGAGTGAGATGGTATCTTAGGGTGGTTTTGATTTGCATTTCTCTGATTGCTAGAGATGGTGAGCATTTTTTTCATGTACTTGTTGATTGATTGTATGTCCTCCTCTGAGAAGTGTCTGTTCAGGTCCTTGGCCCATTTGTTGATTGGGTTGTTTGTTATCTTATTGTTTAATTTTTTGAGTTCTTTGTACATTCTGGATATTAGGGCTCTATCTGAGGTGTGAGGGGTAAAAATTTGTTCCCATGATGTAGGCTCTCTATTTACCTCTTTTATTGTTTCTCTTGCTGAGAAAAAACTTTTTAGTTTAAGTAAGTCCCATTTGTTTATTCTTGTTATTAACTCTTGGGCTATGGGTGTCCTATTAAGGAATTTGGAGCCTGACCCTACTATACGTAGATCGGAGCCAATTTTTTCTTCTATCAGATGCACTGTCTCTGATTTGATATCTAGCTCCTTGATCCATTTTGAGTTAACTTTTGTGGATGGTGAGAGAAAGGGATTCAATTTCATTTTGTTGCATATGGATTTCCAATTTTCCCAGCACCATTTGTTGAAGATGCTATCCTTCCTCCATTGCATGATTTTAGCTCCTTTATCAAATATAAGATAGTTGTAACTTTGTGGATTAGTCTCTGTGTCCTCTATTCTGTACCATTGGTCCACCTGCCTCTTTTGGTACCAATACCATGCTGTTTTTGTTACTATTGCTTTGTAGTACAGTTTGAACTCTGGTATCACTATACCTCCAGATTCACTCTTCCTGCTTAGAATTGCTTTTGCTATTCTGGGTCTTTTGTCTTTCCATATGAATTTCATGATTGCTTTATCTATTTCAACAAGAAATGCCGTTGGGATTTTGATTGGCATCGCATTAAACCTGTAGAGAACTTTGGGTAATATCGCCATTTTGATGATGTTAGTTCTGCCTATCCATGAACAGGGTACATTTTTCCATCTTCTGAGATCTTCTTCTATCTCTCTCTTTAGGGTTCTGTAGTTTTCATTGTATAGCTCTTTCTCCTCTTTTGTTAGGTTGATTCCCAAGTATCTTATTTTCTTTGAGGATATTGTGAATGGAGTGGTTTTCCTTATTTCCATTTCAGAGGTTTTGTTGCTGATATACAGGAATGCCTTTGATTTATGCATGTTGATTTTATAACCTGCTACTTTGCTGAATTCATTTATTAACTCTAGCAGTTTCTTTGTAGACCCTTTTGGGTCTGTTAGGTATATTATCATGTCATCCGCAAGTAGCGATAATTTAATTTCTTCTTTTCCTATTTTTATGCCTTTAATTTCTTTTGTCTGTCTAATTGCTCTGGCTAGTACTTTAAGAACTAAATTGAATAGAAGTGGTGATAGAGGGCATCCCTGTCTTGTTCCAGATTTTAGAGGGAATGCCTTCAGTTTTTCTCCGTTTAGGATGATGCTAGCCTGAGGTTTAGCATATATAGCTTTTACCATGTTGAGGTAAGTTCCTGTTATCCCTAGTTTTTCTAGTGTTTTGAACATAAGGGGATGCTGTACTTTGTCAAATGCTTTTTCTGCATCTATCGAGATGATCATATGGTTCTTGTCTTTAAGTCTGTTGATGTGGTGAATAGCATTTATTGATTTCCGTATATTGAACCATCCTTGCATCCCAGGAATGAATCCTACTTGATCATGGTGCACAAGTTTTTTGATATGTTTTTGTATTCGATTCGCCAGAATTTTATTGAGAATTTTTGCATCCAAGTTCATTAGAGATATTGGTCTGTAGTTTTCTTTCTTTGAAGTGTCTTTGTCTGGTTTTGGGATCAGAGTGATGTTGGCCTCATAGAATGAATTTGGAAGAGCTCCTTCCTTCTTTTTCTATTTCTTGAAATAGCTTGAAAAGTATTGGTATTAATTCTTCTTTGAAGGTTTTGTAGAACTCCGCTGTATACCCATCCAGTCCAGGGCTTTTCTTGGTTGGTAGTCTTTTGATGGCTTCTTCTATTTCTTCCTTTGTTATTGGTCTGTTTAAATTGTGTGTGTCTTCCTGTCTCATTCTGGGCAGATCATATGCCTTAAGAAATTTATCGATATCTTCACTATCTTCTATTTTATTGGAACATAGGGTTTCAAAATACTTTCTAATTATCTTCTGTATTTCTGTAGTGTCTGTTGTGATATTGCCTTTTTCATCCCGTATGTTGGTAATTTGAGTTCTCTCTCTTCTTCTCTTCGTTAGGATGGCTAAGGGCCTGTCTATCTTATTTATTTTTTTAAAGAACCAACTTTTAGTTTTATCCATTTTTCAATTTTTTTTGTTTCAATTTCATTGATTTCTGCTCTAATTTTAATTATTTCTTGTCTTCTACTACATTTGCTGTTGTTTTGCTCTTCCTTTTCTAGGTTTTTGAGGTGTAGTGTGAGTTCATTTATTTGTTGGTTATTTCTTTTTTTGAGGAAAGAACTCCAAGAAATGAATTTTCCTCTTAAAACTGCTTTCATTGTGTCCCATAGATTCCGGTATGTTGTGTCTGTATTATCATTTGTCTCTAAGAATTTTTTCATCTCCTCCTTTATGTCTTCTGTAACCCATTGATCATTCAGTAACATATTGTTCATTTTCCATGTGATGTAGGATTTTCCCTTCCTTCTTTTATAATTGATTTCCAATTTCATTCCATTGTGATCAGATATGGTGCATGGTATTATCTCCACGCCTTTATATTTACTAAGCATTGCCTTATGGCATAATATATGGTCTATCTTTGAGTAGGATCCATGTGCTGCTGAGAAGAACGTGTATCCACTTGATGATGGTTGATATATTCTATATATGTTGGTTAAGTCTAGGTTATTGATTGTGCTGTTGAGTTCTATAGTTTCTTTATTCAGTTTTTGTCTATAGGATCTGTCTAATGGCGAGAGCGGTGTGTTAAAGTCACCCATAATTATTGTGTTGTGGTCTATTTGACTCTTGAACTTGAGGAGAGTTTGTTTTATGAACGTTGCAGCTCCATTGTTTCGTGCATACAAACTGATAATTGTTATGTCTTGTTGGTGGATGGTTCCTTTTAACAGGATATAGTGTCCTTCTTTATCCTTCTTGATTAACTTAGGTTTAAAGATGATTTTATTCGATATGAGTATGGCCACTCCTGCTTGCTTCCGAGGGCCATGTGATTGGTATGATTTTTCCCAACCTTTTACCTTCAGTCTGTGTATGTCTTTTCCTATCATATGAGTCTCTTGAAGGCAGCATATTGTTGGATTTGTTTTTTTGATCCAGGTTACTAGCCTATGTCTCTTGATTGGTGAGTTTAGGCCATTAACATTTAAGGTTACAATTGAGATATGATTTGTACTTCCAGTCATGCTTCTTTATTTATTTATTTTAGTTTGGCTGGTTTTACTTTTTGGTTATTTTCCTCCCCCTTTATTGAGACACCTCCTGCTGGTAGTTTTGGGCACTATTTTTCAATTCCTCTTCTTGTAGTATTTTGCTCAAAATGCTTTGCAGTACTGGTTTTCTTGCTGCGAATTCTTTTAGCTTTTGTTTATCGTGAAAGATTTTAATTTCCTTGTCAAATCTGAAGCTTAATTTTGCTGGATACAGTATTCTTGGTTGGAATCCATTATTTTTCAGCGTTTGAAATACATTGTTCCAGGATCTTCTCGCTTTCAAAGTCTGTGATGAGAAATCAGTCGTTAACCTAATTGGTTTACCCCTGAATGTAATCTGCCTCTTTTCTCTCGTAGCTTTTAATATTCTCTCCTTGTTCTGTACGTTGGCTATCTTCATAATTATATGTCCTGGAGTTGGTCTATTATGGTTTCGAATGTTTGGGGTCCTGTAGGCTTCCAGGATTTGGCAATCCATTTCATCTTTCATCTCTGGGAAGTTTTCTAGAATTATTTCATTTAATATGCTGTCCATTCCTTTGGTTTGAGTCTCTGTGCCTTCTTCTATCCTGATGACCCTCAAATTTGTTTTTTTTATGACATCCCATATCTCTTGAATAGATTGCTCATGGGATTTAAGCATCTTTTCTGTGTTGACTATATTCTTTTCAAGTTGATAAACCTTGTCTTCATTATCTGATGTTCTGACTTCTACTTGATCAAGTCTATTTGTAATATTATCGTTTGAGTTTTTAATTTGGTTTATATTTTCCTGCAATTCTAGGATTATTGTTTGATTTTTTTTTAAGATCTCTATCTCCTGGTAGAGCTCGTTCTTTGCCATTTGAATTTGTTTGTTTAATTCATTTTCAAAATATACTTTTATTGCTTGGACTTGCTGTCTCATGTCTTCCCTAATATTCCTTTCCATTCGAGTTAGGTAGGCCTTGAGTTCATTCCCTATCCCTCCTTCTGATGTTTCTATGTCCTCCTGTATAATTAAGTTGTCCTGCATTGTTTGTACTCCTTTTTTCCCTTGTTTTCTCATGTTGTCCATGTTACTTTCCAGCTATATTTGATTGCCGTGTTTCTGCTCTCTTCTATAGGTTTGTTTTGGTTCTGTATTACTCTGTTGTTTCTTCTTTGTGTTGTTAAACTGTGCCTGCTAACGTAGATTCTGCTGGGAAGGAATTCCGATGGCCGAGCTCCAGTGATGTCACTACTCTGCTATGACGGGCCCCAGGCTCCTTGCTGGGGTGCCCTAATGGGGCTGTGTGACTGGACTGTCTCTGTTTGGTTTCAGCTCCCCGTCGAGGCAGGCGGGCAGTCTCCAGCCGCCCAGTATCTCAGGCAGCGGGCGGGTGAACGGTCGCCGGCGGGGGAGTGGACTTCAGCCGCCCAGTCGCGCGGGCAGTGGGCCTGCTGTCGCCGGTGGGCGGGCGATCTCTAGGCACCCCGTCCTGCGGTTAGTAGCCGGCGGGCCGGCATTCTCCTATCGCCCAGTTACGCGGGCAGTGGGTGAACTGTCACCGGTGGGCCTGCGGTTTCCAGCCACCCAGTCGTGAGGGCCTGGCCTCTAGTCCCCTAGTTTCTCCTGCTAGTCTTGGTTTCTCCTGCTAGTCCAGATTTCCCCTGAGTGATGGCTCTCGGCAGTTCAAACTGTACTCTGGACCTGCCGTTTGTTGGGTGTGGAGGGTGTCTATTGGGGACCCCCGCACTCTATTGTTTTGTTCCCGTTGTGGGGGATAGAACTGTACTGTTTCCTTCCCCCTCTGAAATCCCCTACTCAGCCCGGGGGTCAGTGCGGGCTCATCCAGCAGGATTCCACAGAATTGCAGCCACTTTTCTCCCTGCTTGCTAATTAATTACTTCTCTGTGGCGCCCCGCCTTCTGTAGCCGTGGGGAAGGCCGGGCAAATCAGTCAGCCCGGATCTCCGGGGTCGCACAATTGGCTATTGTGATCCCTGTTTTGATTTTTTCTGCTTGCCCCTCCCCCAGCGCTGGCTAGACAGGTTTCGTTTTGGCTGCTGATGGGAGGGGGAGTTGAAGGTCAGGAGTCTCTAGTTTTCCCCTAGTCTTTATGCGGGCTCACTCTGATACTCCCTCCCCCGGAAAGCCTAGGAGAGCCTAGGAGACACAGACCTGTTTTATTGTTGCAGTCTGTCGGAGAGTGGCGGTGGATACTTCAGCTCTCCAACATGGTGGCCGCTGATTGCCTTGGAGGGGTTTCCGTTGTGGGGGACGGGACTGTATCGCTTCCTTCCCCGTCTGAAATCCCGTACTCAGCCCGGGGGTCAGTGCGGGCTTGGCCGGTAGGGTTCCACCAAATGGCAGCGACTTTCCTCCCTGCTTGCTAATTAATCGCTTCTCTGTGGCGTCCTGCCTTCTGTAGCCGCGGGGCAGGCCGGGCGAATCCGTCAGCCCCTGTCCTATTTCTTCAAAACAAAAAAAGAAAGAAAGAAAGAAATTCATTGGGATTTTGACAGAGATTCATTGAATCTGTAGATTACTTTAGGTACTATGAGCATAATAGCAATATTAAGTCCTCCAAACTATGAGTATGAGCATGAAATGTCTTTTCATTTACTTTTGTCTTCTTTACTTCTTTTAATATATATATTTTTTAAATTTTTGAATGTATATAACTTTCAACTATGGAATAAGTTTACTACTTAGTATCTTATTCTTTGTGTTGCTACTATAAATAAAATGTTTTCTAATTTTATTTTTGTATTGCTTGCTCTTAGCATATAGAAATATAGTTGATGTTTTCATGTTAATTTTGTATCATAAATATTTGTTGAATCAGTTTATTATATCTAACAGATTTTTTAATGAAACCTTTTGGATTTTCTGTACATTAGACCATGTCAGTTGTTAACAGGCACAATTTTGCTCCATATTTCTCAGATTTTTTAAAATTAATTTTTAAATTTATATATGACAGTGGAATGCATTACAATTCTTACTACACATATAGAAAACAATTTTTCATCTCTAGTTGTATACAAAGTATATTCACACCAATTAGTGTCTTCGTACGTGTACTTTGGATAATAATGTCCATCATATTCCACTGTCATTTCTCTATATTTATCAGATATAAATGGATTTCATTTCATTTTTTTGTCCAACAGTTCTGGTTAGGACTTTCTGTAATGTGTTGAATAGAAGATTTTAGGGTGGACATCCTTGCCTCATTCTTGATCTTAGAAAAAAATCATTCAGTATTTCACTATTGAATATAAAGTTGCTTGTGGGATTTTCAGATATGGTTTTATCATACTGAGGCGATTTCCTTTTATTCCTTGTTAAGTTTTTTCACTATGAAAGGGTAGTGAATTTTGTCAAACTTTTTTTTTCTCCATTCATCAACATGATCATACAATTTTGTTAATGTGGTAAATTACATTGATGGATTTTGTAGGCTGAACCATCTTTGGATCCCAGGAATAAATCACACTTGGTTTTGTTTGGTATTTCTTTTAATATGCTCTTAAATTCAGTTTGTTGGTAGTGCGTTGACAATTTTTATGCCTATATTCATTAGCGACATTGGTCTGAAATTTTCTTTCAGTGTCTTTTTCTGGTAATGCTGACCTCATAAAATAAGTTTGGAATTGTTCCTTCCTCTTCAAATTTTTTGGAAGTGTTTGAGAAAAATTGGATTAGTTAATCTCTACAAATTTGGTAAAATTCACTAAGCCCTCAGGTCCTAGACTTTTCTTTTTTGGGAGGCTTTTGATTACTAGTTATAGACATGCTCCATATTAGTTATAGATCTGTGTAGAATTTTCATTTTTCTTGAGTTGGTCTTGTAGATTTTGTTTCCAGTAATTTTTCCATTTTTTCTATATTATTTAATTTGTTGGAGTAAAATAGTTTATAGTAATTTCTTATAAACATTGTTTTACTATGGCATCAGTTATAATGTCTACCTTCTCTTTTTTAATTTTAAATCTTCTTTGATGTAATAGTTGTTCAAGAAAGTGTTGTTTAGATGCCACATATTTGTTAACTTCCAGTTTTATTTCTAGTGTTGTTCCATTTTGATTGAAAAAGATAATTGTTATAATTTTAATCTTCATAATTTTGTTAAGATTAAAGATAAATGTATATCATCTTCTTGTTGCTGAGCGTGTTTTGTATATGTTTGGCAAGGCCATTTTGTCTATATGTTATTCAAGTCCCCTGTTTCCTTATTGATCTTCTGTCTAGATGTTCTATTCACTATTGAATGAGAGATATTGAAATGTCCTGCTATTATGGTGTTGATATCTATTTCCCAATTCAGTTTTGTCAAAGTTAATTTTATATATTTGGGTACTCTGATGATGTGTACATATGTATTTATAATTGTTATTTTTTTCTTTGTGAATTGATCTTTTTGTCATTATATAATATTTGTCTTTTGTTTTAATTTCAAGACTAAAAACTTTGCTCTCAGCCTATGTGTGTCTATAAATCTAAAATGAGTCTCTTCTTGACAGGATGTAGTTAAAATTTGGGTTTTATTTTGTTGTTTTTGGTTTCCATTGTTACTCTATATTTTTTTATTTGAAGTTTAATACATTTGCTATCAAAGTAGTTACTGGTAGAGAAGTACTTAGAATTCTATTAATTGTTTTATGTCTGTCTTGTAACTTTATTTTCCCTCTTTTCGCCTGCATTTGTCTTCTCTTGTCCCATGTGTGCCTGTGTGTATGTGTGTGTGTGTGTGTGTGTGTGTGTGTGTTGTTGTTGTTGTTTTTGTTGTTTTGGTCCTGGGGATTGAACAAATGGTCTTGCAGAAGCTAGGCTACATTTCAAAAACCCTCCCTTTGTGTTCTGTTGATTGATTGATTGATTTTTTTGTAATGGCATGCCTTGATTCCTGTCTCATTCATATCCTATCTTTTTCATACCTTTTATATGAGTTTTTTCAGGATATTGGTAATAGGAAAGGATTGTGCACATGTGTTGAAGGTACATCATAACTCACTTTACTTTCCTCTCAAATTTGCTATTAACCAAAACTGCTCTAAAAAAAAATCTATTTAAAAAATAATTCCCAAAGGTTATTTTAACTGAATGATTCTTTTTCCTTAAATGGGGGTCTCACATGTTTTTTTCTTTCTTTCTTTTTACCTACTTAACTCCTCTTTACTAAAAGTATTTATGGAAAAGTTTTTAGGGATGATAGCTTCGTAGGATCATGCATAGTGTACTCTTGTTTAAATTTTGATGATTTTTATCTTTTAAACATGTGACTAAAATCCTACCTGGTTATGACAAATCCATTCTTTTAAAAGAATTAGTATTATATTAGATAAAACAACTTGCATTTCAGAATTATTAGAAATTTAGCAATATTTTCAATAGTTGATTCAAAATTATTTTTTAAAGGCTGCAATATTGAACAATAAAATCATTCAGTGCTCTTTTGGATGAACGACTAAAACCCAACTTCAGTGTACAGCCATACCAGTTTGAATACATCCAATCTTGTCTGAAACCCAATTTCAACTTGCTCAGGCAAAAGAAGGGATTTCTTGGTTCATGACACAAAACTGTGCTGGAAAGGCTGGTGCTGAGGCAAAGGACTGGGACTCTGATGCTGCCAGAGCTGTCTCTTCATGTCTTGTTTCTCCACTTTGTGATCTGGTTTCATCTCTCTTACTGGCTTTCTCCACAGGGCTGACCACCTTCCCATTAGCAGCTTTTCATTGCCACATTTTTCTTTTTACCAACAAGACAGAAATCAAGACTTTTTCTTTTTCATACAAAATTCAATATTATCCGTGGAGGGATACAGTTAAATTCTTCCTTGAGAACTGTGTCTTTGGGTATAAGCCACATGAGAATGCAAACTCTCATTTGAACTCTGTTAGAATAGGAGGCAATGTTCCCATAAGAAATATTATGCTCCTCTTGATAGATAAATATCAATTTTCCTAAGGGGAACCTAGTTATCAATGAAGTTAAAGAACCTCATTGTTATACAAAATTACATATAAGAGGTTATGAGGGGAATGGGATAACAAACATGGAGGGAAATGAATTACAGTAGAGGGGGTAGAGAGAGAAGATGGGAGGGGAGGGGAGGGGGATAGTAGAGGATAGGAAAGGTAGCAGAATACAACAGTTACTAATATGGCATTATGTAAAAATGTGGATGTGTAACCGATGTGATTCTGCAATCTGTATTTGGGGTAAAAATGGGAGTTCATAACCCACTTGAATCTAATGTATGAAATATGATGTCAAGAGCTTTGTAATGTTTTGAACAACCAATAAAAATAAATAAATAAAAAAGAACCTATCTAATGCATAGAAACTAACAATGGTTAGTATATTTTCATTTTAGCAAGTAGTTAATAGTAAACATATATGTGCCTTAATCTCTGCTTTTATCACATAGTTTAGCTTTTTATGATTTACAAATGCAATTTATGGTGTTTTCATTATTTTTATTTCTGGGCCAATTTAATAAATACAATTTTGGAAACTATCTTTAGGATTGACCAATTTTTCTGCAATTTCATATATGTTAACTGTTTTGTATGTACCTAAGAACTTACTGGTTTTATCTTCTTCATTTCAAAATTATATCTGTATTTTAGCAACTTTGAATTTTTAAAAACATACATGATATTCAATAAAACAATGCATATGGTAAAACATTAATGAAAAACTAATGCCATGATAAAAAGGCAATAGTTTTTATAATGTCCTCTTGCATAAGAAGTCTTATCTTAAAACAGAAGATAGAAAGGATAAAATGTGGGTAAATTGTTACTTTGCTAAGCATATTATTATACATCTGAGGTGTGCCTTGTAACACTTTTCAGCATACATATCTATGTATCAATGAAGTACTAATTGGAAAAGAAGAAGATAATATTAATATTTTCTCCTGATGGGCAAGTCCTTATTTCTGAGAACACTCAATAAAATTCCTTTTTTGAAAAAAAAAACACAGTATGCATGGAAAATCCAGAGTTTGTAATTTAAATCTGTCAATAATTTGCCTTATCTAAGTGGATGCCCTGTGTTAGCAAAAGATTCAGCATGGTTATTTTATTTTGATTATGTAATACTCACAGAGCAATATAAGTGCTTTTATTTTGAGAGAAGGAAGAGATTTTCCCATGATATATTTCAGAGTACATAATAAAATTTTTTTAAATACAAAAAATAAAGCAATTCTTAAACCAAGTACATATCTACTTGAAAGTATTTTCAATTCAATGAGTGACTTCTGTGTACCATAACCAAATCATGTGTCTATGTAGAGCAATCAGGAAAGACAGATATAATAATAATCCCTATACTTCTTACCACTTCTTTTCCACTCCTTCATAACATATCTCAAAAAGGCATACCTCTCTCTAAAGAATAAGACTCTTAATTTCTTTCTTTATCCTCAATATTGAGCACAGTGCCCATAAATTAATGAATTCTCCAGCAAAAGTTTTTGAGTAAATAAATAAAATTAGAACAAACTGTTTAAATCCAATTGAGCCAGCTTTTAGGTCTTATAAAGAGATAAATGAGATTTGATTTTGAGTCTTAGAAAAACTAAAACAAATAATCTCAGTTTTTCAAGCATCATATGAAAATGCTTATTACATTATTAGTTCAAGATCAATCCAGGAAACTGCCTGTTTTACTAAATAATGGTTACTTATTGAGGAAAAGCTATTTTTATCATTTTTAAAGCAAAAAGTTTCACCAAGTATTGTTAATTTTTCTTCTTTATGAACAATGTTATCACAAATATTCACATATAAACTTATGTATGCATCTCTACATCTTTCCAAAAAATGTGTTCATAGAAATAGACATTTTGGAAGAATTATGTCACGGATTAAGATTTTGGATGCATGTGCGTCTTGCACAAGGTCCCTTTCTGCTTTTAATCTAACAGGAAAGGAAGCTAAAATACTAGAAAAAGTATTCCCAGGTAGAAAGGGCACCCCTCAATTTTGCTGTATGATTCTACTAAATTCTATGTAAAAATTTGTTCACATGGATATTTTTGTTTGTTTGATTTTAATAATGAAAACTTCCCAATGTAGTAGGCTTAACATGCAAGCAAAAAGCATAAATTTGAACTACTGTAATTGGCCTTCTGTGATCACTTTTTTTCTTTAATCATTAAATGAAATATAATCAAGTTTTAGATGTTTTTATTAAAAATCTTATTTTTACTGTATCCTATATTACAATTTGTATATTAGGGATTCTCTCTCTCTTCTCTCTCTCTCTCTCTCTCTCTCTCTCTCTCTCTCTCTCTCTCTCTCTCTCTCTCTCTCATTTTAGTACAAATAATATCAGAATTAAAATAGATGGAAATATCCAGGTTAAAACAGGAAAATATGCTTAATATGTAAATTGTTAATGTGCTAAAGTGAAACCATAATTCAGATTGCCCTTTCTCCTTTTAGGTTTTGCTGTTTCTGTCCATATTTGCCTTCTGTAGAGCCCACAAGAATACACAGATAATTTAGACTAAAATTAATGAAATAGATTTATATATTGATCTAGCTGAACGTTTCTCTAGGTGAACTCTGTACAAAGATATTTTCATAGGTTGTAAAGTTTTATCAGTTTAATAGGAAAGAATAAGCTTTACCATATTTGATTAAAAATAGAATCATTTCTGAATTGTTTTTCATATTATATTCACTGATTGTAATGAAGTGCATACTATCTCTAGCTATATACTTGAGTGGGCTGTATCTTGCAGAAGGATCACAGATTTCTTATACCATAATTAAGCAATTGCTTTTGGAAATGATCAGTAATCAAAGTTAGATAGCAAAGTAAAATTAAAATGTTAATTTTGTATTCTGAAAACTTCTGATGGATTTTTAAGTCATACTTCTCCCATAATTCCTTAATTTTCATATAATTCCTTAAAAACATCATATAGTAATCTTGTTTAGGTAATCATAGTCTCTTGCATGCTATAAACTGTGCTATTTCTACTCTTACAGGTTTTGTAATTACTAGTTTCTAAGACCATTAGACAACCAAACAGCATAATGATCACATACAATCAAGTGATCCTGTTGTATTAAGTCATAATAACTTGTCTATATATATATATATATATATATATATGTGTGTGTGTGTGTGTGTGTGTGTGTGTGTGTGTGTAATACAGGTAATTAAGTTTGATACTTTGAAATTTTATTTTGTTACTTATAGTAATAAAAAAATCTTTACTAATAATCAAAGGGAAGCAGGGGAATCTAATCTGTTCCTTTTTGTATAATTCATAAAAGAGAACAGAATGGCCGGTGACCATTAAGGCAATTAGTGCCATAAAATACCTGTGCCATCCGCACTCCTCACAACTACAAAAACACACCTGAATTGGCTATAGGAGAATCTGCTGCTTTTTTTTGTGAAACATTTATGAAACTGAGGACTACATCTTTTCTCTCTTCTGGGGGGCAAGGAGTGGTAGTGGAGGTGGTGAAAATGTAGTAAATACTACCCATTATTAACTCTCCATGAAAATGGGAGAAGAAATTTTGATAACAATAACCTTTTCCTGGGAATTTTCAAGATGGTGGAATAGGGGTGAAGACTTTATTGGAATTTAAAACTGTACATTCAAAGCAGATTAGGGACTCAGGAGATTGAATATATTAAAATAAAGAAGAAATTCCAGCAGCACATCTGCTACCTTGGCAGAGTGAAAAGCATCAACCAAGTGGTCCTTCATGAGCAAAATGGAGGAACACGGGAATTAAAGTTACACACAGTTTTAGAAGGCCTGAGGCATGTCTGGGTACTGAGCATTTAGAGATCAAGGACATTGCCTGACAGACCTGAAAGGCACACTGCAGAATATCCTTGTGCAGGAAATAAGCCTCCATATCTCCAGGCTGTGTGCAGAGGACAAAGGAAGGAACCACTTTGGTGCTTCAGCCCAGGGACCCACAGCGGAGGGAGCTGAATCCTGGTAGACCTGAGTTTGGCCTCAAATACAGGCACAGAAAACACATTGCACAACATACAGTGTGCTTAAGTGATCAGGACAAATCAAATGTAGAAAAAGGTTTACACAGGGCACAAATAGTCATGGAAACCCACCCAGCTCTACCCCTTTCCCTCCAATCAGGTTATTCAAGGACCTGCTTGGAGAGAGACAACTGCTAGGAATTTGGAAGGGCAGGGTGGGTGAGATTGAGTTTGGATGCTGAATGCATAATCAGGAAACATGGAGGCTGCAGGTGACAGAGAGGACTAAAAATTGGCTCCTCCCCAATATGAGTGGAACCCAGGGGAGATACCAGGGATACAGTCTTCCAGCATGGACCAGCAATTAGTGGGTCCTAGAGGTGTGCAGATCTAAAATCTCCAGACCAATTGGCATTCATTCAAGAGATTGGAGCCCACCTAAGCCTAGACCTTGCCCTCAGGAATTCTGCCTACAAGACTAGTTCTCTCACTGAAGAACCCAGAGGGTAGAGCATCACACTCCAGATGACCTCAACTGAAAATGCTGAGAAGAGAAGCTGAGAATCTTTTGGACTCCATTGGAAATAATTCTTAAACTTTTCATTTAGATTTTTTTGTTGTTGTTGTTGTTCTTTCTTCTTCCCTTCCTTTTCTCTGTTAAATTGTGATCTTAATAGTATATGGACATTTATGCATACTCATATTCTTTTTCTCATTTCTGAAAGTAGTTACTTTACAAGGATTCGTTTTTTTTTTTTTTTTTTTTTAAAGAACCAGGATGTTTGAGATATATCTATATCTATATCTATCTATATCTATCTATCTATCTATCTATATTTACTCTTTTATCTTTATTTTTAATTTAAAAAATTTACATTATATATATTTTTCTCTCACCTCTTTCCTGATTTTTTTCTCTTTTCTTCTATTGACAGCAAATACCTATTGTTTGCTCTTTCACTCTGCTTTTAATTTTTTACTTCTATTTTTCTCCTCACAATCATCACATCCTATATCACTTCTGTTCTCTCCCTGTCTACCATTTGAAATTGTAAACCCTTTTGCAAACTTGCTGTTATGTTTATGGTAGGCAATAACTGATAATATGATTTCTGTTTGCTGTGATAATTAACAATGTAGAAGTCATAGTAGGAATTATTTGGTTTAATTCTGTATATTTTTTGCATTGGTTGTTGTTATTACTTGTATACCCCTAAAGAGTGAGGTACTGGAAAACTTCTGGGACACTATAAGTCCACAGGGTAGAAACCCTACTGCCTCAGATACATACTGTTAGATGGGTAGACAGACAAAGAACATAAAAAAGTGAGGGAACAAATAACCCCAAACAAACCAAGATACTCCAATAATAAAATCCATTGACACTACAGTGGAAGAAATGTCAGAGAAGGGGTTTAGGATGTACATAGTTAAACTGATCTGCAAAGTGAAGGAGTGAAATCAGAGAGAAAATAGAGAAAGTGAAATATCACTTCAATAAAAGAGGAAGAGATTCTGGAAAAAACAATCAATCAGAAATCCTCAAAATGAAGGACCCAATAAACCAAATTAAAAGTTCAACTGAAAGAGCATCACTGACTGACTAGATCATTTGGAAGACAGAATTTCAGGCAAAGAAGACAAAATATATAATCTTGAAAAAAAGTTAGCCATTAGGAAAAGATGCTAAGGGACAATGAATAGAACTTACAAAAAATATAGGATAACTTGAAAAGACCAAATTTAAGATTTTTGGAGACAGATTATGGCATGGAGATACAAACTAAAGGAATACAAAAACTTTTCAATGAAGTAATATCAGAAAATTTTCTAAACCTGAAGAATGTAATAGAAAATCAAATATAGGAGACTTACAGGATCTCAAATATACAAAAGTACAACTGACCCACATCAATGTATATTATTATGAAAATGCCTAACACAGAATATAAAATTTTAAAGGCTGCCAGAGAAAATAAAAAGTAACATGTAGAGGAAAAGCAATCCAGATCCCAGCTGACCTCTCAAACCAGACCCTCAAAGTTAGGAGGTCTTGGGATAAATATATGCCAACCTCTGAAAGAAAATTGATGCCAACCAAGAATACTACACCCATCAAAATTAACCTTTAGAATGGATCATGAAATAAAAACCTTCTATGATAAACAAAAGTTAAAATAATTAACAACTAAAAAGCCCACACTACAAAACATACTCAATAAGATATTTCATGAAGAAGGAGTGAAAAATAAAAATGAAAACCAGAAAATGGAGGAACTACACACACACACACACACACACACACACACACACACACACATTTATTAATAGATAAACTAATTAAATTTAAAAACCAGAAACAAATAAAAATGATAGGGAATAAAGATCACATGTAATAATAACATTGATTGTAAATGGAATAAACTCATCAATCAAAAGAAATATACTGGCAGATTGAATTAAAAAACAAGACCCAACACTATGCTGCCTCCAAGAGACTCCCTCATAGATAAACACATCCACAGACTAAAGATAAAAGGATGAGGAAAAAACATATTACTCACATGGATCACATAAACAAGCAGGGGTTTCTAGCCTCATATCAGATAAAGTGGACTTCAAGCCCAAGTTAAATCAGAAGGGGCAAAGAAGGACGTTTCATACTGCTTAAGGGAATTATGCATAACAAGACACAACAATCATAAATATTTATGCCCAAAACAGTGGAGCATCTATGTACATCAAACAAATGCTTTTCAAATTCAAGAATCAAATAGACCACAACACAATAATATGGGGTGACTTTAACATTCCTACTTCACTACTGGATAGATCCTCTGAACAAAAACTAAAGAAGATACAGAACTAAAAATAAAATGGATAATTTAGACTTAACAGACTTATAGAATATTTCATCCATCAATGACTGAATATACTTTCTTCTCAGCAGTGCACAGATTCTTCTCTAAACTAGACCATTTATTAGGCCACAAAGCAACTCTTAGCAAATATAAAAAATTAGAGATAATATTTCACATTCTATCAGATCATAATGGAATGTCATTAGAAATCAATGATAATATAAAATATAGAACCTACTCTAGTCTGGAGACTAATAATATGTTATTGAATGACCAATGGATAGCAGAAGAAATCAGGAATTAAATAAAATGTACTTAGTGGAAAATGAGAATGGCAATACAACACATAAAATCTGTGGGACACTAAGAAAGGGAAGCGAGGAGGAAAGTTCATTGCACTAATCTCATTCATTAAAAAAAGAGAAAATCACCAAATGAAGAACCTAACATTACATAAAGTAGAAATTCATTATTGAAACTGTTTCTATTGTATAAAAAAGAAAATAATGGCCCCATAATCTGATGAACATTACATTAATAGTTTCTTGCCTTTGTCAATCATAGATCACAGTTGAGGCTAAGGGTTATTTAGAATGAACAGTATACACAGAGAATATGTCAGGGAAAAAGAAAAACAAAAAGCTTGGGTTCTGTCTTTTCAGTATGTAGTCCATTATAGCTGTCCAAAAGACAGGAAAACTACCTTCCAAAAGCTAATTATTGCAATGCTCCATGCCCCCAGATCTATGCAACTTTCATAGGGATATCCCAAACCTAAAGGCTAAGAGGAAGTCTCATTGAGAAGAAATAATACCTCCTTCAAAAGCATTTGTCAGAGATTTAAATACCTGTGGCTTGATCAATTTTAATTGAAATGACCCTTTTCTACTAGCTCCTTTGTTTCTTACAGCTATAGTTATAGAGCCTTATTACCTAATAGAGAAAAACACCTTTCCTCCAGTCATGTCTAAAGATAGAAGAAAACTGTATCTAAAGAAAGCCAGTCTTGGAACAACTGATTTAGTGCCTCATCAATTCATATTGCTATAAAGATGTTTATCTGAGCTCCACAGACTACTTCATTAATCCTGACAGACAGTAGCCATTACGGAAAATACCTCCATATATAGAAGATAAACATAGTTTAAGATAAGACTTCCTTTCCATCTTCTTTGTTTTTCTGCAAAAATCTCCAAATTTTTGAAGAAACGGAGTGTTCATTGTGATCAAAGTCCCCAGGCAACTAGGCTCCTTCAGTTTTCTTTTACCAAATTTCTCCCTGCAATCATACTTGATAATGCTGGATATAACTCAAAGCTGATGAGCACTTTTGAATATACCAGTACTATCTAGATGGGCCGATTTATTTTAGTGCCCAGATGGCAGTCACTGAATATGACATTAATGTGATTATTTTGACATATTAGAAATGATTCGATTTTGATGTAATTCAAACTAAGAATCACTCTCCTCTGTATTTAACAGTTTCTCCTGTCATTATTATCCATTTATATTTCTTTGTTTATCATTGGGGCTAGAAGATTGAAACTTAATTTAATACTCCCTAATTCCTATTATGTTATGCTGGTAGATGGTATTAAGGGGAGATTAGAAGAAAGGAAAAAAGAGCCAATTCCTTTCAACTTTTCCTATGGTATCTGGAAGAATTGGACACATGAAATGATTCTGAGAGCCAGTTGGGGTAGCTTTGAGATCCAGCATCTTGGAAACGTTTTCACAGTATTAGTGGGAGTACAGAGCCCAGATGTCTTGCTCAGAGGCACTAATTTGTTTATAAGATACAAAGTTCTTAGGTTCCTCTAAGAGAAGCAGAGGGAATAGCAACTCTACAGAAACTCAGCCTCAGACTTGGTGGCAGCTTCATAATCTTTGAATCAAAATCTTTTTATCTTTTTATTTTACTTTTACAGAACCATTTATATCATTTGTTCTTTCAGGAATGCCAAAAGCATTCCAACCAATTTAAAGATTGAAGTAGTCATTATCCACTAGAGTTCCAGAATTGCTTATTTTCCCATCTAAATACTGATCGATAGAGATCGTGGTACCACAAACAAATCTACACAGGATATGCAGCTAGGCTTTGTTACTTAACCAAGGTGAATTTAAATGCAACAATGGCCTAATTGCTAGTAGAAAATTGAAGTTTGGTAGTCAAAACCATACAGCAAAGAAATAGTTATTCAAGTTATTTTCTGTGATAATGTGGTGTGAAGTGTCCACAGAAGACAGAATTTTCGGGGCTGGGGATGTGGCTCAAGCGGTAGCTCGCTCGCCTGGCATGCATGCGGCCAGGGTTCGATCCTCAGCACCACATACAAACAAAGATGTTGTGTCCGCCGAAAACTAAAAAAAATAAATATTAAAAAAAAGACAGAATTTTCAGAAACCAAGGATCTGCTGTGTAATCAAAATTGAATAAAATCAAGGTGAGTGGAGAGTTAGGATGACTGCCTTTGACTCAACTGAGGAGACTTGAAAGGAAGCATTAAACAATTTTTATTCATTTCAGTCATTGTCAGACAATTTGACAATGATAATTTCTGTAATTATCCTAAAATTATTTATCTTTTCCAATAGTCCCAAGGCTTCTATAAATAAAATTGAGACTCCAAATTTTATACTGTGGGCGAAAAATTGCACCGTAAGTTAAATAGCTCTATTGGTTTTCATACAAAAGTCTAACCTGGGAATAGAATGCTTATATTCGTTATAATGGCACTGATTTCTACAATTAATAAAGTTCTTAATTTTTATTTGCAGAAACTTAGAGAATATATATGAGAATTTTTCTGAGAGTATTAGGCCAAAGAAGTTAAAACATAGCACTTCCAGCGGGGCCTGGTGGTGCATGCCTGTAATGCCAGTGGCTCCGGAGGCTAAAGCAGGAGGACTGTGAGTTCAAAGCCAGCTTCAGCAAAAGTGGGGCACTAAGCAACTCAGTGAGATCTGGTCTCTAAATAAAAATACAAAATGGGGCTGAGGAATGTGGCTCAGTGGCGAAGGATTCAAGAGTTCATTCCCCAATACCCTTCCTTCTAAAATAATACTTCCATCAATTTTTATCAATATTAATTCACCTAATCACGATTCTTGTACCAGTATGTTATTTTAAGCAGCAGTGTAGAGTGGCTGATTACTTTGATTGATTGACTGACAATGACCCAGGAATTTCCATTGTCCAATTAGGTGATGTCAGAATGTTCCTTGGAGCTACCTCTTTTAGAATAACACAAAGGAGAATGTTAGGTAAGCTTAGGGAGATGGGAATGTTAGAGTAAATTCAACACTTTTCCTCCTATCCCCCACAGGTCCAGAGGATATGCCTTTTATTAATGCACTGGAAAATCTTGGAAGTATTTGTAGAGTTTGCTTTCTAAATTTGGATGATAATACAAGATCTGGTCCAAAAATGTATTCCTTGATTTCAGCAAGATTGTGGAAAAGCCAAAATGTTAGTGGTAGTGCTTAAGTGATAGTAGTAGTGCTTAACAGGTGGGCATAGTTGCAATAATATACAGAAGAGCTTGCGTCACAATCAGAGTAATTTTTCCTGTAGCTTCAGCTAATCATTCAAATTCTAGAACTGAAGTATATGGACAACATACTGCTATATTATTGATTTTTTTTAAATTACAAATCTAGCCAAGTACAGTGGTTTACACCTATAATCCCAGCAACTGAGAAGGCTGAGCAGGAGGATTGTAAATTCAAGGTCATCCTGGGCAATGTCATGAGACATTGGCTCAAAATAAGAAGTATAAAAGTGCTTGTGTGTATTTCAGTGATAGAGCTGGGTTCTATCCCCAGTACTTCCAAAAAATAAGAAATGATAACAAGTCTAGGATATGCAGCTAGGATTTGTTACTTAAGCAAGGTGAATTTAAATGCAACAATGGCCTAATTGCTAGTATATATGACTTGAGTGATTAAAATATGTATAATCTCACCTAATGTCAAAAACTTAGCCACTTTATATTTATTTGTAATCCAAAGACAGAACCTCCTAATTGAAAGTGAGGCCAGTTACTTCAAAAAGAGACCTGAGATTTGACTACAAATGTGTATTATTATTTTTCTTCTTTGCTTTTCCCAAAGAAACACATTTTCAGAACTATTGTGAGTTAAAAAATGGAAATACTTTGCCCTTTATGGGATTATTAGAACAATGGTTTCGAACTGAATCATTACAGTGCACTCTTCAGAGAGGGTAACTATTGAAGATAAGGAATAAATATTTATTGGTATTAAGTCCATCTCATAGTGACCTAGTGGGTATGTGAATGCAACTTGTACCTATGAAAGTAATGAGTTATATGAAGATATAAGTTAGCAACAGAGGACCCAATACCCACATGGATTTTTGATCTGTGGAGTGAGAGCTATTAGAGAAAGATCAAGTAAAAAATCTTTGAAATGACTCTTCCTAACTGAAGAAGAAACCCCAAGCACCACCTTTCCCCTGATGGAATAATAAAAATCAGTGCCATCATTGAATACTGGGAAGATGCATATAAGATTAAAATCACATTTCATTTTTACTCAGTTATTTGTCATGTGCATGATACATGCAGAATGAGAGAGAAAGAGAGAAAAAGAGATACTTAATTGTTTTCAATATATATTTAACAAATTCCTCAAGGACACAAGGCCATCTAACAGAGGAAAAACTTTAGGCCAGATTCTCTTGAGAGCATCCCAGCCCCTGAATGTGTTCACTGAGAAATAGTCAAGTGGCAGGTGGCGGGGTAGGGTAGGGGTTGTGCACTGATGCCTACACACTTCCTTCAACAGAATTATCTCTGTGGAATTATTAATTATGAGAAACCAGAAAGACTTCAATGATTCAACCCACTCATTATAAGGACAAAGGGACTGTTGTAAACAGTTTGAAAAACATTACGAAGTTACACTGAGGGGGACAAAAGTATGTTTTCCTAATGCAGTAAATAAAATACTAAGATAAAATGAAGTGTCCATTATTCAGTAATTCTGGAATATGATTTATCTTAGATACAACTTCAATACATTTTTAATAATATTTAATATCTGAATACTGTTTTCTAAACTTCAGCAATTATTAATCATTATTATTTGTTTGATATTTCAAACCCTTTGCAAGAATGAAAATGAAATTAAAGATATAAAAATAAAGCAAATCCAAATAATTATTTTTAGTTCAGTACATCAGGATATCAAGGATGAATTAAATCCCCTTTTCTTCTGAAAGTGTTGTGAGAAGTCAAGGCAAAAAAAAAAAAGAGTAAAATGTTGTATGGAGTTAAGACAGCTGGTGTTTGTTAACAGTATTCATGGGTCATATTAAAGTCAGTGGGAATCGATGGGTGGGGAGATTTCTTTTCTCTTCTCCAGATGGCTTCTGTAGCTTAGCCTGTCAGAATTAAAGCCTGATGATGGAATAAGAATGTGTACATTGAGGTCTAAGCTTGCCAAAATTTTACGTTTTCAGGAAGATGTTCCTTGCTTCCCTAGGTCCATTCTTGACATCCTTCATCATTTTGCCGTATTGGAAGAACACAGAAATTAACATTAAAATACCTAGATTCTAAATCCTGTCTGAGAAATCTCAGGGAAATGATTTAATAAAGCATCTGAATTCATTTTTTTAAAAAGCAAAGAATAAAAGTAATAGAAATATATGCCCAAGAACAGACAGTTGTTGGGAAGTAAACACCTAATCTGATTTAATAAATGTTATAATTACATAGTGGGAACATATCAAAGACGAGTATTTTCCTGAACATTTGAAATCTATAATGGCAACTTCTCCTCTCAGAAATAACAGAATAATTGGTTGAATTGGCACGCCACCATCCTTAATTAAAATTCTGAGGTACACAAACTGCTTTCCAGTTTTGAAGAAAAAAAATTACAAAATTATAATACCAAAAATAAAGGAAGTGATGGACCCCAGTGTTGTCAGTTTTCTGCCTGGAGGCAACTTCTGGATGTCGTTTCAAAGAGGGGAATAAGTAAGATCAGAGCAGTCACTCTGAGTGGAGGAAATGGAGACTGAATAATGCTGCCTACTAAAGTGGCTGGAACTGGTGGGTACCAGTGAAAAGAAACAGGAGGGACAGGGAGCAGGAAGTCTTTATTCTACTATGGGTTCTGTAATTAGCTCCAGATAGTTAAATCAAGGATGAAGCAATGGAAAAAAAATCTATTAGAACAACTGTCTATTTAGGCATCATTAACATATTTCAGAAATATCTAATCTTATTTAAGTTCTTTTAGATTTGGGAAATCTAAAGCCATGTTCTTCATTCCTACACTTACCATTGAGAACATCTCTAAAAAGAGATGCACAGAATGAAAACTGAACTTATTTGTTCCGAGTTAAATAATCAGAAGTCAGACATATCTTAGGAAAACATTCAGTCCTCTCTTCATATCTTTAAAAAATGTATTTCTGAGAAACAATGCTTAATTTATGTTTTAAGAATGAGTGTCACCACAAATGTTCATTACTAATCTTTTATTCATTTACAAGGCATAATGCAAATTTCTAAAGATTTTATGATTTTAAAATGTAATTATAACTTAACATTTATATTATTATTCTCTAAGTTTTTAAAAAAGAACTGCTTCAAGCACAATAAAAATAAAGGAAAAAAAATGAATTATGAAATGTAGTGATTACATGGTCTTGGGATACAAAATGCATGGATTCCAACCCAGTTTAATCTTTCTTTGCTATGCAACATGGGATAGTTGACTGAACTTCTCTGCCAGGGATTTCATTCTATAAAACAGAAAGCATGTTTTATTTTGCACATTGCCTGATCTGACAATAGATATAAAAGACTTATCAAAGTTAGTGTAACTTCCCTAAACCATATTTTATACACAATATCCAGTTTTATTGAATCTTTATATTTAGATCTATTTGCTTTTAAATCTCAGTCTCATTTTTAAGAATTAACACATAAGAGATGAAGTTTAAATGTTTCAATATACTCTACTTTGTCTTATCCCAGAGATGGCAAATGAAATTGACTTTCATTATTCCCTATTATAATTTTTATATATTTAAGAAACTATAATTAATGTCTATTATTTTATATAATAAATTGGATATTCCAATTTTAAGGCCCAGGTTTATTCAATGAGGGTATAAATTTTTCAAACTGTGTTATTTAAATAATCTTTTATTTTAAAAAATTGTTGTGCAATCATACAAAGCAAAAGTTCAATCTTTTTATGATTTAGTGTACAGATCAGATATAGGGCTGGTGGTATAGCTCAGTGGTACAGTCAAGGTTAGCCTGCTCAAGGCCCCAAGTTCTATGCATAGCATTGTGCATGCGCGTGCGCACACACACACATGCACACACACTAAAATAGCCTTATAGTTTTTAGAATATGAAACTTTTATCTGTTAAAATAAATGTCGGACAGCTATGAAGTAATTAAACTGAGAAACAGAAGAGTAGTGTGTAATATTTTAGTGATTTAAAGTTTTCAAGCATTTGTAAAAATCTTAAAACTATGAAGCATTTGTGATTATCTCTTAGACTAATCTAGTCAATTCTCATCAAGCTGAAAGAGGGCCTTGATTTTAGAAGTGTACATAAGGAATGAAGGAGGAGATATTGAATATTAATATCTGAGAAAAAAAGTGAGATAAAATAAATACAGAAAGGAAGAGTGTACTTCAGATGGACTGCCCAGAGACATATCTTAGCTAAATGAGCTTCTGTTGCTAGTGCTGCTCAAGAATGCAGGAGAGAGAGATCATGGGAATAAGGAAAACAGTGCCTGAATGGTGCATCAGTCTGACTTGATGGACCCCTAGGGCTTTCTTGTTCTTGTATGAGAATGTGCTTCTGTGCTCATTCATCAAACCTGGTGCTATAGTGTTTCATCACAACAGTCACATATTTTCATGTTGAACTCTGATGCTATAAATAGTTTCTTTATTAGACACATATGATCTGATGTTTGTGTTTCCAAGGTGATCTTATGTAACTCACCTTGAATTTCACTTACACTTCTTAGCACTATCACATAATATATGAGATTAATCATGCCATAAAAGAGTTACCTAATGAGATCTTAAGAATCAAAATAATAAAATCTCCCTGCCAATAGAGATATTTCTCTATTAAATTCATTGTATTAAATTATTATCCAGATTATTTTAGAATTAGACATTAATTTTATCTCCTCCCATATGTACTTTTTCCTCTTTCTTTCTCATCTTGTTATTACTTTTTAAAAACTATTTGAATGAAGACCTGTGTATGGAAATACAAGTGGATGAAAAAAATAGAATCACATCTTCAAGTATATTGTAGTATGAAAATAGAGGAATTAAAAAAGCATGAGTTATATACCCAGCTAAAAGATGTTAAGAATTTTACTAAAGAACTATTATACTAATGCAATAACACTGAGAAGAGATAGAGGACATGCGTGCATAACTAAATATTTAAAGAAAGAAGTAAAATTAAAATTATTTATACAAATTTATAAAAATTCAGTTAATGGAGATGGAAGAGGAGATGTAGCAAAATACACAATGATTTTAGGCGGAAGTGAAATTCACTTTGGTTTACATAAGAAATGTCAGGAATAGTGAGAAAGTGAAATAAGAACAGATGACAGGGAACCTGGGTCAGTTAAAGTTTGAATTTCAGCAGACAAAAGGCAGACCTGAGAATTTGAACTGCTGTCATATTAGATAGGCTTTAAGAAAATTGCAAATTTGTTGTCTTTAAAATTTAGAAAATTTCATAGGTATGTCTGAAAACCTCTCTTACAGTCATAAATTTGTTATTAATTTGGAGTCTTGCACCTTGCTTTGGCCTTTTTTGTTGTTTTATTTAAAACTCACTGTACTTTCTTAAGGTAGCTCAATTATTCTCCCTTTTATATCTCCTGTTCTAGTTGCCACTTTCTTAACATTCTCTATTTCAGTCCATAGTCAAACCATTATTACAGATTCAACTCCAGAATAGAATTTTAGCCACATTACTCCTCTGCTAAAACTCATTTAATGATTATCTGTTGCTTAATTGTCTACAAGTTTAAATCTGAGGTCTTTTGCTAAGAATTCAAGTGCCTCATAAACTGACTCATACTTTCTTTTTTTCAGTGTTATTTCCCACCCTTCCCAGAATTTCTTTACAATGTAAGAGTCATGAAGAAAAAATTCTGTAATATTATGTCTTCATATCTTTGAATGTGTCATTGTCTTTGCCTGAAATGTTTTCCCTCTTTGTCTGTTATTGTATCTTCTATTCTTCTTTGATAAAGTAGTATAATGTAGAGGAAGGCTTTTTTAAAAAAAGTCTTCTTCTATAGACATGTAATTAACCATTTTCTAGAACCTTTCACATATCCCCTTAGCACTTACTTTTTAAAATGAAAATACTTAAAGACACCTGTATCTGTTCCCCTGGACTTAGATTCTTTGAATGGATGCTTTCCCTACTCCAAGTTAGTGTCAGAAATAGAGCAAACACATTTTTTTTCTTTTGATACCAGGGATTAAACTCAAGGGCACTTGACCACTGAGCCACATCCCCAGCCCTATTTTGTATTTTATTTAGACACAGAGTCTCACTGAGTTGCTTAGTGCCCCACTTTTGCTGAGGCTGGCTTTGAACTTGCGGTTCTCTTGTCTCAGCCTCCTGAGCAAACACAAATTTTTGTTGAATGAATGAATGAATACAAATGATCCAATCTAACAAATGTTAGAGTATACATAAAAAACATAAACATAGGTCAAGTAGATGAATATTACTTCAGAATATTCATTAAAAATTAGAAAAATATGTGATTATAATAATTAATGCATGTCTATGTTTTCACTTTAAATTTTCACCTTGTTTAGTTAGAAGTCATTTGGAATAATTTGCAATATTTAAGATGATCATGGAAATATGATAAGCTTCTTTTACCACCATTAATTTAAATGTAGAAAAGTACAGTGTTTCATTCCATCATCTATGCATAAGATGTATATATATATATATATATTTAAGAATGTATATATATATATTCTTAAATCTCATAGAAATAGCAATTATTTCTATAGGCAAGGATATACAAGATGATAATAACAGGAGCCTTAAGAGTTTTAGAGACCTAAAAATTTATTAGTTTCTGTAAAATGGAAACTATAATGAATGTGGGTCAGAAGAGGGCAGCAAAGTGTAGCCCAGGCCAGAAATCTGGACTTGACAAAATGGCCTGAGATATGAGAGTAGGACTGCAAGAACTGTAGAGGAACAAGATGTTCATCCATTGTTTTTGTGCCAAGGACACTATCTAAATGATAGATTAAAATTTTAAAAAGGGTATAAAAGTGATATTTTTTTATTTGATTATCTATTAACTAGATTCTGCCTGAGGTAAACAACATCCAAAGAGGGACACTACCAGGAAAGAATGGAGCCAAGACTTCTCTTAGATAACCTGGCCAAGACCAACTTGAGAAAATTGGATTGATAACAGGCAGAATCATTAAGATTTCAGCCTAGAAAACAACAGCCAAAGGGAGGGTCCAAGTATCAGGGCCAAAATAAAGTAGAAGTGGGCCAGAATAAGGTGACAAATAGAGTATGAATTGATACATTATAACTTCTTGAAGGTTTGGTGGGTATTGATTCTGATGCTTGGACAGGGTTCCTCCTGGTTAAAGATGACTTGTCATGCACAGATCAGTGTGAGATCTCAGGAGGCTAAAAAAGATTTGTCTAGTTGGGAAAGCACATCTTTTGACATCTCTTCATTTACCAGAATCTTAAGTTTGACATTTAAAGTTTTAATCTATCATATTAGATAGTGTCCTTGGCACAAAAACAATGGATGAACTGAGCTCAGTGATTTCTAGGAAGGCTTCTTCCTATGTGATAACTTACAAAATTTTATAATTTTTTCATTGTCTAATTCAATACACTGTATTAAACTGTTGATTGACACATCTATTTCTTTTCTCCCCATTTCCTACCAAGTTTAAACTGTTCAAGTGTTGGTACAGGATCATATAATAGGCTCTCAAGCAACTTGTTGAATGACATGTACTTTTAGTTCTTACCCCAATATAGATGAAATATATTTTTAGTACTGTCATAGAACATAAAATTATTCAATTGAATGTGGTTCACTGCCTATTAGTAACTAAAGTGGTCATCAGAGCCAAAATTTACACAGTTCTTTTCCTGCTGGAATGATAGAAATTTCTCTGAATTGGGACCTTATTCTTAGAGAAAGTATATGCTAAGAAGCTCCATCTACCCCACAAATCTGTCAGAAAAGTGCAAATGCAAAGCACCTTATTAAGTCCTGCCAGTGTCGCCACATTTGCACAAGGGTACAATCAAGGACACAATTTAAAATATACATTTCAAGTATATCTTTATTCATCTCACTGCACTCTATTTAATTTTTAAATGCCTATAGAGAGAAAAGTTCTACCAAATAAAACTTTCTTTCTTTTCTCTTAGTAGCTCATTCCCCCCACTTAGCTTACAAATTAAATATTTAGTTTCTTAAATATTTGAGTCATATTCAGTGTTTTCTAATTATTATTATATCACTTTAGATTTTTCTGTCTTAAATTTTAACTCATGTTTATGATGTCATGTAAAATAACATGTCCACAACTTATTGCTACAAAGACAGAAAGTTCATATTGCTCAGTGAGGGAAATTGATTACTGATGATGAGCTTTATGCAATCTGTTGTTCATTTTAATTGATCTAAAACCAGAGTCCATACACCAATACCATGGTTGAAAGACTTGTTTGAGAAATATTATCTTAATTACTTAAACAACCAAAGCAAATCTTTTAAAGCCATTGTCTATTTTCATGTCTATAATTTAAAACCATATTATAACACAGTGTTAAGGGTTGGATCTGGAATGTCCCTCAGAGGCTCCTATGTTGAAAGCGTGGTTCCTAATACAATTATGTTCAAAGATGGGGCTCTGGGGAAACAATTAGACCATGAGAGATCTGACCTCATCAATGGATTGATTTATTGATAGGTTCATAGCTGTTGGCATTGTTGGGATATGGTGGAAACTGTAGGAGGTAGAGCCTAGTTAGAGGAAGTAAGCCACTGGGGGCATACACCATAAAGTCTTTCTGTCCCCAACCCCTTTCTTAATTTTCTCTCTCTGCTTTCTAGCATCCATGAGGTGAACAGCTTTGCACCTCGACACCCTTGTGCCATGATGTTCTGCAACACCTGAAGCCTAAAGCAGTGGAGCCAGGTGAATATGGACTGAAACCTCTGAAACTGTGAGTCAAACTAAATCTTTATTCCATTAAGATTGATGTTTCTCAGGCATTTTGTCATAGTAACAAAAAGCTAACCTAGATATTGCAGCAGGCATGGATTCATCAGTTTCTACAAGGAAATTGTGTTGTTTTATTTTTTTGCTATTAAAATATAAGTTCTGAGAGTATTATAAATAACAAATTAATTTTTTAATATTCTTATTTTAACCATGTCTGTAATGTTTGTAATAATTATCTGGAAAATGGAAATGTAATTAAAATTTTCAAATGTCAGAATCAAATTAACAAATTTTTTCAGAAAAGGATTTTCAATTTTAATAGCAATATATTTATGAATGTATGTTTAAGAATGAAATGCTCAAGCACAATATTTTTACCATTAAGTTAGTGAATTATGGATATAAGTATGCATATAGACTCATGCATAAATATACATGTATATGTGTATATATGTATATATATATATAATATGTAATTTTGTGATTTTCACTTCTAGTATCTAAACATTGGGAAAAATCTTTGTAGCTTTAATAAAAATAATTTATCTTGATTCTTAAGATTTTATAGATATAATAAAAACATTTCTATTAATTTTAGAAGTATATTTTTCACAATACAAAATCATTTTAAATGAAAGTGAAATATTCTCCTCAAGTGGTTTCTATTAACACCTTTCTCATTAACTTTTAATCTTTTCTCTCAGTAAAAATAAAAAAGGGTAAAAACTAGAGATATAATATTGATATTAAAAACACTCAGTACAATCTATGTTATTTTTAGAGGTTTTATTTGCGAAAAATCATTTAGAGTGTGCATCTAGACACCACTATCTCCATTTAGAGAAATACAAACAAGTGACCACCAGAACCCTCTGTGTGTGCTGACTTTGGTGGTGAAAGTTCAAAAGCAGCAGGGCTCTTCCATCAGTTTGCAATGCCCTGGACCATTTGATTCACAGAAATTCCATTTTCATTTGGAAAAGGGCATGTTTCTCTAAGGTTTGAAGAGAAATTTGGGGGGGGGGTGTCAGAAAGATAAAGGGGTACAAAATAGTAAACCTGCTAATCCTAAATTTGTTAATAATAAGAATATATTGAAAACAAATACAAATATTGTCATATAGTAAGTAATTTATCAAAGATTTCAGAATAAAGAATAAAGAAATAAAAATAAAGAATTTGGAATTATTTGAAAGCAGACATTCACATGAAGAAATGGATTACAAGATATATATCATCAACAGTTTTTTTGCTGAATATTGCACATGCGCACGAGCACATGCGTGCACACACACACACACACACACACACACACATATACACACATTTCCTGTTCACAGTGGAAATATTGCCCTTGTATTTAGTACCCAGTTTTATCCCATTGTTTTTGAAGACCAGGATGTGATTCATTCTAAAAATAGCTTTCTCCAGTATAAAGTGTCTGAACTAAAATAGTTTGTTGTTTCACTATTCAGGAAAGTCCAAAGACCTTATATTTCTGTGTGTGTGTGTGTGTGTGTGTGTGTGTGTGTGTATGTGCACGCTTGTGCATCTGTGCCCAGGTAAGTGTGTTATCACCTAGCAGCCTCATAGCATTTCTAAAGAATTACAGTGTAGTTAAATACCATACACTGAAGAATTGTCTAGTGTCTGAGATGCCAAGGACATAAAAGACTATATTTATTCTTAGATATAATGGTCATCTAATTTAAAGAGCTAGTTTTTGAATTAACAAACATTTTCATCATTTTATAGAATTTGTTTTAACAGTAATGTCATATATTTAACTAAACTTTTAAAATTTCAAAATTTTCCTCTTTTGCTATACACTACATTCTGTGTATTTTATGTGAGCCAATATCTCATTTCTTTTTTTAATAAAACCTAAGACTTCATGACAAAAGAAAAGTAAAATGAAAACCTGTTTGTAGATACTTGGCTTCGGTTGTTGTTATATTTATTTATTTAGCATTAAATGAGAATTATACTTAATTTTGCATAACATCAACAGTGTTTTTGTTTGTTTATTGTTATTTTGTGCATTTAGCTTTCTTTTCTGAATTCAACAGTACTGTTAATGAAAAGCCTCAATGACTTGAGCTACAATGTCCATGCCCCAGGAGATTTTTGAACGCTTCCCATCTCACAGAGTTACCTGGAGACTCTATTAAGCAGAGCAAATAAGGACATTTAATGTCATTGAGATCTGGGTCTGTTGAAAATGGAGCACATCTTAATTTCAATAAATAAGACTATACTATTCAAATAGTTTCTCTTGCTAAAGTCCAGAGTGAACATTCTTGTAGTCCAGTTCAGAAACCCTTCAAGTGTTTTTAAGATGATGAATACTAATCTGAATGTGATATGCTGTTTTATGAGTCACATGCAGTTCCAGAATAAACAAAATATTCTTTGGAACTGTATAATTTTTAAAATTCAATTCGTAAGTCACTTTTAAAATTATACTAGTTCATTTATCTTTAACCATTTTTTCTTCCTTTCTTTTGCAAGGAAGATTTTTCTTTTTTTCCCCCATTAATTGCCTACCAGTGTAATTAAATGTTTAAAAACAGGAAGCAATCATTAGAAGTGAGACAAACTCTGTTATGTATTGAAAGAACTGAGAGTTTTTCTTGTCATCCTATCTTTGCAAATGGTGATGAATATTCATTAAGCTAGGGAAAGATCTGCCAGCTGCAAATCTTTGCAAGGTGCCTCAGTTCTTCATGTCAAAAGGAAACAAAATAAAGCCTCTATTTATGTTCATCATGATGGATGAAGAAAATAAGCCAGCAAAAGTATTCCTAGGAGGAAAAATGTTCTATTCATATATTTTAGAGTAATATGTGCATTTTAAATAAAGGTGATTTTCAGATGTTTCCAAAATTATCTTAAAATTATTAAAAGTAAAAATATTTCATAATTGTATTAATTCTTCATTTTATTTCCCTTGTGCTGTACTGTAGGTATCTAGATAAATAAAGACTAAAGGATAGGGGAAAACATCAGAGATAATGTTTGGAAAGACTATTCTGAGGATATGACATTTGCCCTAATTCATGGTGTGTCAGTCAATGAATTGTGTAGGTAACAAAAACCCCACTTTCCTCTGAGATCTTGGAGAAAATTATTAACCATTTAAAACACACCTGAAGGATATGTTTTAATTATATTTTTCAGTTAGCCCACATATTGTGGTTTGTCAAATAAATCCTAAGAGTCATAAATAATAAATTTGAAAGCATCTATTAATTTATTAAATGAAAGAGGTGAAAATATTTTAATTTTTTTCAGGATTGTTGCAGAGAATAGGAGATATCTTCTTGGAATTGGTCTCAAAAATGATATTGACAAAATGTAAGCTCTGCACAACTATAGTAAATTTTAGGAAATAGTAATGGATGAAAGGTAAGAGAAAGAAAGAGAGAATTACTCTTCACATAAAGAACAGATACCATTAACAGCTTCGTGATGACATCTCTTTTCTTTTCTTCCTTTCCTTCAGTTTTTGGTGTTTTGCTGATAGCCATGTTAATATTCATAGAAAAACATATTTTCTTGGATATGGAGAGCTAAGAAAAAGGGTGGTATCATCATTTCCAGAATATATTTTTCATAATGGACATGTGCAAAGTCTAGGAGACAGAAAATTAATTTGATTTAGTAACAGCTAAAAGTGGAATAACTTTAATTGGAGTATATGGAATTAAAGTTATGAACAGAACTTATCACAGTGCCAAAGTCCAGGAAGAATTGAATGGTGATATGTGAGCTGCTGCATTGTCCAGTATTTGTTTGCATCTTAAGTATTAACTCTAGATAAAAGTCCAAATATTATGTGTCAGGTTTCAATTCTATCAGTCTATTTTTATCAGAAAGTTTTTAGAATAATTGTGTCACTTTTTAATGTTGTTAGTCCCACATAAAGTTTTAATTGAATACACACACACACACACACACACACACACAACATTCTGGAATGATTTGTTGTGTTTGTATTTTCAAGAATTACAGTTCTCAAGACTGTACTAAAGAACACAAGGTAATCTCATTCTCTTTCTCCTAACATTTTCTGAATACTTAGGTATGCCCACACTTTGATTGCCTGAAATTAGACATTCTTGCAAGCTTCCTTGGAATTTTGATGCTAGAGATAAAAATATTGCTATTGAGGTATCACATGATTGTAATATCAGCTCCTTGGGAGGCTGAGGAAGTAAGATCAATTGAGCCCATGAGTTTGACACCAGCTGGGACAACACAGCAAGATCCTCACTCTGTCTTAAACAAACAAACAAATAAACAAATAAACAAAAATAAAAATAGAGACGCCAAGAAGAGCTTGTGTTTTAACTTAACTACTATTTGTTCTGATATTTGCAAAATCTCTTATTTTTAGTATATACTACAAAATGCATAGAATTTATAATTTCATGTTAAGTTTTGATTTTATTTTATTGATGGAGATGGGGATACCACCTGAAATGTGGCCCCTTATCTGGTTTTTATTTTTCAATTTCTTTACATGAGGAATATTATTTCTGCTCTGACCTTGGCAGGTTTCTAAAATCATGGTGGATTTGCAAGGCAGTATGTGAACTTGTTCAAGTCAGCACACTGTCCTGATTAGGAGTACAGGCACCAGAGGCAGAATATCTACCTCCCTGTATCTTTGCTCTTCATCTCTATAACCTTCTGGCAACTGCCTCATGGCTCTTTTTTAACTCATCAATCAAATGAATACTATGACACCCCCCTTTATAGTGTCATTGTCAGGGTGGACCTGTTACTGTATGTGATATACTGAGAATAGTCCTGGGATATAGACTCATTACTCAAAATAGCAGTCTTTATTATTGCCACTTTGCTCCATTTAAGGGGAAAAAATACCTAGACTTTATATCCAACTTCTTGTTTTTAAATCTTGGGCAATATAAAATCAAGTGTAGGAGAGAAATTATAAAATTAGAGAAGTTATGATGATTGAATGGAAAAGTGTTCTGGAGAGAACCTGAGCATAGAATCTATTAAATATATGTATTCACCTAACTTTATCTTTTCCTTAGTTCATAGAATTCATACATTATTTTTATTCATTTATTTTTTAATAGGACATAGCACTAAATGCAGAATGAGTGACTACAGAATTTGAGTTTTGTCCCTACTTCAGAAAGCTATTATTGAGGTAGACTCTTTTAATATATGAAGTGGTTTTAATATATAAAGTGGTTCTATCCTGCTGTATTTGAGGTGAATGCTAGTTCTGTTGTTTCCTAACTGTGTGATCTTGGGCAAGTTTCAAAACCTCTGTGAGTCTCAGTTTTCTCATTTGCACAATGGAAACAAAATATCCTGTCTGAAAAAAAAAATTTATTGTAAAGATTTTTTAAAAACAAAGAATAGAAAATGTATCCAGAGCATAAAGTAGCATTAAATAAATGACATTAATAGGTTCACCATTTTTTTCTAAAGGTGTAAATTATAATTTACTACTTGGTTGACCTCAGCTTTTCTTCTCCGTCTTATATGTCCATACCTCTTCTCTATCAAGCTAAATGAGGCATCATGTACAGAAAAGAATAGGAGACAGAAAATGTTCGATACACATGTTATGATTGTCTAAAGAGCTCTAATAACCTGTAACTGGCGATTATCCATATTTGACCTTAGCCCATCTGTTTTCCTTTAAATGTTCTCACACTCTCCCTTTTCTTGTATGATTTCTTTCCAGGCCCTTAGGCATGAAATTTCAGTCTTCCCTGTCTCCTCCTCTTCTCACTCTTTTCAGAATCAAATCTTGCAAAATATTCCTTAGTATTCCTTTGAGAGAAAATTGATTTCATTTGTACCCTCTTATCTACTGTGTTAGATGATTCCCTGGTGAAAGCATTAGTCACATTATGCAGTTTTTTTTTTCTTCACATGGATGGTCCTTTGATTAAAAAAGAAGTCATCTACCTAAACTCTACATTCTCTTATACTTGAAACTTGAAATTCCTTGCTGAGGACTCAAGCTCCTCGTATTTCTTATTATATATATGGTTTTTCTGTTTTTCTCTGTTTCAGCATACAACCCCCTTTTTGATTCTTTCTCCCTTTTATAGATTAAATAATTTTAAGATACATTGGATACATTGGATTATTGACCACTGTGGACAGTAACATATAAATATAATTTTAAATTTATATTATTGAATTAAAAATATTGTTTCAAAATAGGCCAATATAAAAATCAACAATTTTTATTTATTCAAATCTAGGAAAATTCTAAACTAAACATAATTATTAAAATCTTGTTTAAACATGTCTTACAAAGCCCTATCCAGTATAAGTGTACATATATTATTTATAATTATAATAATGCAATAACCACATTGTTTAAGCAAAAAGTAATCTCATTATTTTAATACAGATGAAATGCCACATATACAAAAGAAAAGATGTTTTCTAGCTACATATGTATTTGTTTAACTCACTGGACAAACAGTGGCTGGGAAAGTACAA
Organism: Spermophilus citellus; assembly: GCF_964194105.1. NCBI lineage: Eukaryota > Metazoa > Chordata > Mammalia > Rodentia > Sciuridae > Spermophilus > Spermophilus citellus. The sequence continues at coordinate 89,483,531 of NC_138192.1, forward strand.
TTCTCTCTCTGATTTCTTTAAAGTTGGGAGTGAATCCAATTTGATGAAACAAGAAAGGGGGGGTGGGGAAAAAGGAAGGATTTGAAAAATATTCTACTTGCATTTGTCTTCATTGCTAAACTTACATTTTACTCCAACAGCTTTATAAACTTATAAAATTCTAAGTTGGATTGAATTCATCTGTTTAGAGGAAAGTAATTATAATTATTGTCTCTGAGCCAAGATAACAACACACCAATTGTGACGAGCCAAGAAGCTTGGAATTCACAAACCGCTTTATATTTATTTATTTCTTCATGTTGGCTGTTTATCAGGAAGTGACTCCAGTAAAGAAAAGCTGTAATTCTTGCTAAGTAAACTCTGAAACCCCTAAGTGGTGGTGCCTAGGCTGCATTAAAAAAACTACTCCTTTAAAATATTTCTATGCAAATGTTCATTGTATTTATTTTATTAGCACTATTTCTGATCATTTGGGGGAAATAAAGTCATGATGATAGGGGTGAATTTGGTTTTTAATTTATTTGATTTTTTTTCTGAAGCACCACATTAATCTATGTATGGTACCTAAGAGTAAGATGTGCATGTGTGTGTGTGTGTGTGTGTGTGTGTGTGTGTGTGTGTTGTATAATTTTTAAAAGTAATTTTTTCCTCAATTGTAAATTCAATAATTACACAGAGTACAAATGACAATTTTAGGCATCCTAAAAGAAGAATTCAATGTAAAACATATAATAATAAATACAAAATTACTCCTGATTGAGATGATTTTGATAGTTGAAGATTTAGAAATACTTTTTCTAAAATGGCTTGTAGCAACTGTTAGAATATCTAAATCAAAGAGAAACATTCTCTGTTTCAATTATCCCCTTTTCTGTATTCAAAACACTGAACAAAATACTTAGCAATATTTTTGAAAGCAACTTAATTTTTTAAATGTACTGTTTTGTTTTGCACTTTTTCTGTTTTTTAAAACTTGGGCCCTCAAAGATACTCTTCATTATTGCCATGGAGTTATTTCATCTTTCATCTCATTCATTCTTTTTCTCCCTCCTATCCCACCTGCCCCCTTCCACACACAACCACTCCTAAAGTCCATTCATGATGAACTTTAAGAACCTTGATTTTCTATCTCATTCTTGTCTCTTATCTAGACACCTAAAGACATGTTACATTTTAGAGACAAAAATAAATGAACCATAGGAATCAAGGATGAAGAGGCATTTTTTTTTAAGTTAAGATCTTCATGTCACAGAACTTTTATTGTTTTGGGGAAAAGAATAAGAAAAAGCCTCTTTTCTACATTCCAAAAAAGAGTTAATTGGATTTTTGAAGTGTTCACAAACTTCAGGACAGATTATCTGGTAATATAATTGTGTAAATAATATTTTTCAAATGTACATACCCTTTAAAACTTTCCAACCACACTTATTCATTAACTAACTCATTAAAGAATTTTCTTTCTTTTTCATGATACTCATATTTCTCTTTCACTTAAAACATAGTTTGTTTATTATTAAAAATTATTTGCAGTGTGTTTGTATTAACTTAATGCTTTACAGATCTCTTGGCCATTATAGACTTCATATTAGAAGACTCACTTCTGTGAGGGCAAGTGCACTTTTTGTCTATTCACCAGCATGTATGATCTCATTCATCTGAGGCATCTAAAAAAGTTGATTTCATAGAAGCTGTGAGTAGAGTAGTAGTAACTAGAGATAGGGGAGTGTAGGAAGGAGTGAAGGGAGGCCTTAGTCAATAGATGCAGTGTTACTGTTAGATAGGAGAAATAAGTTCTGGTGTTCTGCTGCACAACAGGGTAAAGATAGCATTGTATACCTCAAAGGAGCTAGAAGAGATGTTGAACGTACTCACCATAAAGAAATAATAAAGTTTTGAGGTGATAATTACAGTGAGACATGCTAATTACAGTGAGTGGATCATTACCCAATGCATATATGAATCAAAACATCACAATATGCCTCATAAATAAGTACAAATATTTTGTGCCAATCAAAAAATTAAATTTTTAAAAAGAAAGACTAGAACACAAATTGTAATTCTGGCACTTTCCACCTTAGCCAAATTACTTAGTGAAGTTTTGTTTCTTTAATTCTTCAGGAATAAGTCAATAATTTTTAGGATTTTTTTTTGTTTTGTTTTGTTTTGAAATATACCATGCAGGCTGGCATCAAATTCCCAGGCTCAAGCAATCCACCAGATTCAGCTTTTGTAATAGCTGGGGCAGGCAGGCATCACCATGCCCAACTCTTTTAGGAGTTTTGTATGAGCTGAGTTAGTTTAGGTATTTATAACACTTAGTGAGATATTAATTACTAAAGGACATTTCAATGAAAACATTAAGGTTAGGTTTATTAAACAGCTGCTTCGTATTTCACTAGGTACTTTATCTTGTTTTAAACATTTATCTTGTCAAACATTTTTGTGCTAGTCTCCTCCTTAACTATTTCTTAGATATCATTTCATTTCCTCCTAATTCATAACTCTGCAAGGAAGGTATAATTCCCAGTTTACTTATATAAGCTTTACATGAAAGTTTCTAGGAGTCACAAAGCCAAAGTGAAAATGTGAGATTATATCTAGGGCTAGATTTTTACATTGATTATGATTGGATATGTCATTTGTTTTTAAGAAATACTAGCTAAAATATTCAGGAAATGTTTTTTTCAAACTTACAAATTTACAAGTTCATTTGCACAATTCCTGTTGAACCCAGGGTTTTTAGATAATGATGTGTGGCTTTTTATAATGTGAGGGGAGTGGTGATATTTGGCAAATATTTCAGTACACATTTCACTAACTGAAGATTCACTAGCTGAATATTTAGTAACCATTTGGACAAAGATCCATGTTTGGTACATGTCTGATTCATTAAAAGTAGGTTATGGACCAGAAAGTGATAGATTTCATATGAAAGGTGTCTTTAATAGAAACATAATTCTAAGGAGAAGATTGCAATTGAAAGGTTGAATGTAACCCATAGTCTTCCCATAGTGCACTATTTTGTAGCAAAACTTTGAGTAGATTTTGTCTTATTTTACTGCAACATACATGATGATATTTATTATTGATATTTCTCTCATAAGGCCAAGACATAGGCAACATTTTATAATGCTTCCTGAATAAATAAATTAATGAATAAATTAAAATCTTTCACATTTATGGCACGTACCAAGGTCACCAATATTCCCTTGTTTTTTAGCCTATGCAAAATTTGCAAAGTTTAACAACTTGACTTTTTGTTTTGGTAGTATTAAGAATTGTACCCAGGGCCTTGTACATGTTAGTCAAGTGCTCTTCCACTGGGCCACATCACCAGCCCACAACTTGACTTCTTTAAACTCTTTTCTTTAACTTTTCTGGCACATTAATTTTTATTTTCTACTTTTTAAATTTTTTATTAGTTCTTTTTAGATATATATGACAGTAGAGTATATTTTGGCATATTATACATACGTGGAGTATAACTTATTCTAATTAGGATCCCATTCTTGCGGTTGTAGATAATGTGGAGTTTCGCTGGTAATCTTCAGTCAGAATGACAGTTATCAAGAATACAAGTGACAATTAATGTTGGCAAGGATGTGTGGAAAAAGTTTCACTCATACATTGCTGGTGGGACTGCAGATTCCTTTTCTACTTTTATAAGTTTTATCTTTGTCATCTTATTGACTATTTGTTAATTATCTCCTAAGTTCAGGTTATTTACTGGATGCTCTTGATCCCCTCCTCAAATCATAGTCATCTCTCTGGGTGATCCCAAAATTGTCAAGGCCTCAACTATCACTTATGTTAAGGGAAAGAAAAAAAAAAGATGGGAGAGTTGAGGAAGAGGAAGGAAGGAAAGGAATGAGGAAGGGAAACAGAAAGGAAGAGTGAATTGTCTACTGGAAATATCAAGTTGATATCCCAGTATCATCTCATATTAATATGTCTAAAGAAAAATTAATAATCCTGATCTTCCCCTGCATTCTCTAACACATGTCACTATCTTCCGTCTTCGTTTCTTCTCAAACTTTAGGAATCCTTTTGTACACCTCCCTTTATGAGACTACCTGTGTTCACTCATCATGACATATTATTAACACAACTGCAGACTCTATGACCCAGCCTGTTTCTCCTTTGAAACTTCTGCTCACCTCCCCCTGTCCTCCACCTTCTTATACATTCTCTTTTCTTGTATTTTGCTCCTCCTGTAAATTTTTACCAGGCATCCAGAAAAGTAATTGGTTTTTTGAAACTCCTTTAGGACATATTTGTTCCCTAAATTAGTTACTTGATTAGCTTAGCTCACAGCTTCACAATGAGAAAATGTACTATAAAATCTCTCTTGGGATATCAATGATTTCTATTAGATTTCTTAGGACTTGATATATCTATTAGTTCAAAATATTTTCACTAATATGGAGATTTTCTCCCTTCCTGAAAAGATACAATGAGGTTATTGTTGTGTAGCTTAATTGAAAGTAGTCACTCTAAAAAGTAGATCTAATGGGCAGGAAAATGAGAAAAAAATCCTAATTAAAACAACTGTTAATGTACATTTCATAGCAACATTGTCATCTTCTGACCTTTCATGTAAAAGAGAACAATATCAAATTAGTCAAGCTATTGGATATTATCGGTTAACTATTTAATAACTGCTTACCCTCCTGTGTATACTTGAAAGGGTAGACATAACAGAGATTCAACTAGTACTTTTTAAACAACTTTTTCTCTTAAGGTAGAATAAGTCTTGGAATGCCTTGAAGATCTTGGATGCCAATGAAAGTTTTATTTATTTTGAAACAAAACTTAAGAAATTTATAATTTCTTTATATACTTTATAGTTTAGCATCTATATTTCAGTCATTCTCCCTGCTCTTTTTTTTTTTTTTTGGTCAATTAAAAAAAAATAAGGCTTAGCAGTGAGATGATCCAGACCTTATCCTTTGAGAAATCAAAGTGGCTTTTTACTTGGATTCTCAAATATTAAAAGCCTGCAGTCAAATTTGGCATGACTGACTTGAACTCAGTGAACCTGTTTTGATTGCTGATTTTCCCATATACTTAGCAACATAGCTCCCCTCTGACCTCTGGCAGCTGTCCACCATCCTGGGAATATTTTTTGAGTATCCAAATTTCCTTTTACCTAGCACACATTAATGCTTGTTCCTCACTTTTTTTTCACTTTCATACACTCTGTTTTCAGACAAATATTCCTTCTTCATTTGACATGCTCAAAGAGCCTGAGTGAAATGGCTGTATAAGCAAAAAAAAAAAAAAAAAAAGTGTATGTTAATCCAGAAGAATGAATGTTTAGGATCCTAGGCCATACATAAATTCTAGAGCCAAACACGTAAAGAATATCACACATATTTGATCAACAGCCACACCAACTCTTTCTTTCAACTTTACACTTTGTCTCTTACTAGAAGAGCTATTAATTATATAATCAAATCCATTAACCAAATATAACTCAAGAACTAATGGTAATTAAAATCCCACATTCACAGGAAGGAAAAAAATATATAAAACAAGGGTTTATCAGCATATAACTTTTTTTGTATAAGTTTTTGCCTGAGGATAAATAAATATGCTCAAGAGAAAATGAAAGATCCCAGAGGCAGCTAATCTAATTTGAAACAGAACTAACGAAATTATGAATGTGAAATCAATCTTTAGAATTTAAATCAATTATGGATGTAAAGAGTCTTTCGCTATTCATCAATTCACATTAAGATCTCCACAAGGGAATTTAAACATTTTTCTACCTTGGGCAAGTTTCTGAAGAGCATCCTGGATAGGAATAAGAGGAATGGAATGAGTTCTTTAATATACCTGCACACTTACAGGGAGTGAGTCCTGAAGGATGTACATTCGAAAATGTCCAAAGACACATTTACTCAGGTTTGATTTCTTGAATATAGTTCTCTGACTCTTGAAGATTTCTCTCCTGGATCAATGTAAAATTGTGTTTATTCTAAATAAATTTGCTGGTGTTTTCTATCAATTTTGTTGTTATCATTATGAGAAGAGACCATCCTATTGAGATATAAATCTTTCTAAAATAAATATGCTTCTCTCTGATAGCAAAAAGAAAAAAATAATTTCATCATTATTTTTATTGAATATTATCTCCAATTTTTTCTAAACTAATACCTGGCTTGCTGTTATCATAATGTTTTAAACAATTCTAGGTCTTGATTTTAAGAGCTACTCATTCTTTCTGCCAAAAAAAAATGCTATTGAAGTCATTTCCAAGGTATAGGCCCTAGACTAGATGCATTAGCATAACCTGGGAATCTATTTGTAATCCAGGTTCCCCCAGGACCCACAGGATCAGAAACTCTGGAGATGGGCTCACTAATAAGTTTCTTAAAAGTTCTCCAGGAGATGCCGTTGAATGCTTAAGTTTGAGAACCAATGCTCTTCTGAACTGTGGCTCTTACTGTTTGTATATATTGGTCTCCTTTGGCAATAAGATGAAGCCTATGCACTTTTATCAGAATATTGTTTAAGTATCAAAAGTAACAAATAATATATATCACTAAGGAAATGGTTTATATTAAAATTCAGTTACCCAAATATTAAGAACATATTCATGTATAGTAATACATGAGCTTTATTATAAGACATATAACTAACAAGATGAATGAGTGAGTTTAATACATGCCACTTTTGAAATATTAATTTGAGGATCGAAAAGTTAATTTCCAGATAGTTTCAACCATCACAATGTGATATGAATATATCTAATTACACTGCTCACTATTCAGATAATGTGGGTTTTTTTTGTCTGTATTCATAATGGAGGAGATACTAGATATCAGCTAGTGGATAATGAACATAAAGGTATGAAGTTTCTTTTCATCAAGTTCATGGACCCTCTGAATTCTATCCACAGAAACTTACAAGATAAGTGGTTTGCAGTACATCTAAAAAATGCTTGTCTTATAATCTGAATAAATATGATATACTGTAGAACAACATGAAAGACAGGATGTGAATCAAATGTGTTCTGGAAGACAGAATGAATTGTTCTTCCCCAGGGCCTCATAGTCTAACACCTATGACAGTTAAGGCACAGCTGATCCAGTCCTTTACTGGAAATTACTAACAGTGCTACGTATTTTCCTGCGTCAGCATGCAAAACCTTTGTATTCACTGTATTTTAAATCTTTTTCTGTATTTTTTATGAATGCTTACTTCTTAATTTATGTATTAATTGACACTGTTTAATTCTTTAGAACCTCAGAAATGGCAAGTTTGCAGGCATTCTGTTCATGTAGTCACTGCCAGCCCCATTTGAGGAAAGGGATACTCAAAGTTCAGAAAAACAGATCCAGGTCATGGAGCATAGTCAGGACAGTGGCTTCCACTCAGTTCCATGTTTCTGGATCTGGGATCTGACCTTGCTCGTGGTGGCTAAAGACACAGAGAGCCAGTGAGACCCAGCCACTATTTGAGAAAGCCACGGGGCGATATCAGTTGAATGGAAAGGACACAGAGAGGGTTCTTTCAGTTTTAGTCACTGTGGACAGTCTACTCAAACAGGAAATGACCAGAGTACAAAAGGATGAGCTACTTTTCATCGCATGATTGAAGAGACAATAGACTGTTGTAAAAGGAACATATCCATATTTTGTAGATGGAACCTTGTATAATAGAAATTTTTGTCATTTTTTCTTTCAAAAGCCATTATTTTAAAATGATGTTTTGGCTTTATGGATCTTTTATTTGCCAGGTTCTTTCCTCAGACTCTGATTATCAAGGGGCAGTAAGAAGTCCTTTGTAGAGGTTTATTATATATTCTTCTATATTGTCTCTTTTTGGCCTGTATAGTGTGATAACCTCAAGTGGACTTTATTTTCAGTCTTAACTTTATAACTTGATAACAGTGTGACACTGACACAAATTTTCAAAGGCTGTTTTGTTTTTTATCACTTGAGGATTACATTTGTCCTTTTGATTCAAATATCTTATTTTTGACAAATAAGAGGAACAGATGTTCATTGAGTGCCTACTATGTGTCAAGCTCTCATCATATAGAGGTTATATATAAGTTATAATAAATAACTTATTATTTTAAGGAGGGGAAGGAAACACAGAGCTAGAACAGTGAGCAGGTGCAGAAAAATGAGACTATAACACAGAAAGAAACTGTGAGCCTCTTAGTGGGGTGTAAGCATCTGCAAAAAATCAGTGGTAGCAGGAATCAACAAAAGCATTTTGGTTCTGCAAAGAGCTGAGTATTCACTATTAGCTTTTGCTAGGGGTAGAGGTAGGTCTACAGGTAGCTGAAGGTGGAAAAATTAAAAATGATGTTAGACAAGGCAAATCCATCTAATGTGGAACAGAACTGACTGCCTTTTTATAGGAGAAAGTAGGAACGCTTGTGAATTTTATTAGAATCTGTATATCATGTATAATGTCTGCATTTGGATAGCAGGACAAAGGCAGAGAGAAAAAGATCTTACATATATTCTGTTCAGAAGAAAGCAAGAGGACCCTTTGAATGGGGGGGGGGAGTTTTCCTGAGAATCAGTGTCTCCAGGGGAAGAAATACTGTCCCACAAACTCTGATGTTTAATTCAATATTTAGGGATACAGCTGATATTTATTATTATTTTAATGCCAGGAAATAAGGAATTTCAAGTGATTTTTAGAACAATAGTGAAATTTGACATTAAAATATCTCAATGAAAGAAGCGTATGACTTCTGGAGGAGCTTCAGTGTGATTTCATTTAACAAGTCACACTTGTTAGTTATTTTAAGGAGTGCACTATGCTTCACAAGCCATGAAGGTATAATATTTGAACTATAGATTATAAAGAATATAGAAAATATAATATAGAATATAGATAATTTTATATTGAATTCTATATTATATAAAATATATAGTTATTTGGATAATGTGTGTAGAATACTTCCTGTTTTCATGGTTGTTGCTAAAATTTTTAAATTGTGATCTGTTGAAAATAGCAGGTGAATGTGAGGTTTGATATGCATAATGAAAGCATAAAATAGACATATTACAAATAAAGAAAGAAGCAAAGAAAGTAATAAAGAAAGACAGTTAATAGTTAATACATAAGAACAATTTAATATGTATTTTCAACCAGGAACCAGAGAAGATCAGATGTTAATACAGGAACGTATTTATTACCAAAGCAGGATGCGTTTAGCTGGCACAAATATTTGGTCTCTTCCCCAATATTTTGGGGGCCTATTTTCACAGTCCAAATGGGAACTAATATATTTGACATAGTTCATATATATTAAGGAAGCCATAAAACAATTAAATAACTTCCTGTACCTGACAAATAATTATTTAAGAAAAATTGTTTCAAATTCTGGTAAATCTCAGAATCCTTGGAGATTTGTGCATATGCATGCTAGTATTGGATGAAATGGCACCTGGCCCTCAGAAGTTCTCTTTGAATTCATTCACAGCTTCTCCTTGCACAGATGGGGGCTTTGCATGTATACCTAAATACACACTTCAGCTTGTACATCTGAGTTCTGTCCACCTGTCTATATAAACAGCTATCACATGGCCACTCACTAATGCTAAGAGTGCACATAGAAGTGGTGTGGTCCATCATTGGGAAGGGGAATTTAGAAAACAAACAAAAAGTCATGCAGTTCCTGGGTATATGAATAAACCATTTACTATGGAATCTCCGAGAACCTAGGTAACCAAGACATGGTAATAAGCATAGGCTTAAGTTCTAGGTGGACATTTTTTCTTGACTCAAATAGCTCCTCATCGTAAGGCAGGAAGTCAAGCTAGAGTAAGGCGAGAGCTGGGATCTCTAGTGCAGAGATAAAAAGAGATCCCTTTTCATGGATCTGAGGCTATTATTGCAAATGCTGAGTTGGAATTAATGCCATGACAGCAAGCAACATACCTAGCCCCTTTAGCAAACTGGAATGAATGGTCATCCTGAGTTCATGGAATACTTGCTAGAGTGTCAATTGCAGTCTAGGAAGTGACCTGGGTGTGTAGAACTGGATCAAGTAGGGTTTTGTTTGCTTGTTTTTGTTGTTGTTATTGTTGTTAAATAAAGAGAAGATGTTTTAAATACTCTGAGGTGATGATCCTCTCAATATTAACTGGGTTCAGTCAAAGTTGCTCTTTATCTCACCACACTTAAAAAAAAAAATAAGAATAAAAGGAAGAAAATCCCTGGTGTTTGAATTGCAATGAGTTGCTTGTTCACAGGGCATATCTTGCCTTTGTAGAGCATGGGTGGGCAGCCAGAAGTACCCACTTCTGAAACTCTCTGGAGTTGGAAGATTGCAAGTCTCCACTGTAAGTGTTGCAGTGCTTTGGCCACACAGTACATATGGGACAAGTTGACATAGAAGTGACTTTCTCTTTTGCTATTCTGTTTTCATCCTTTGTTCCTTGCATGCTCTAAGCTGAGGTGAATGTTTGAAGCTAGTTAGCAGAATGTTTACAACACTTTTGGAAAATTAACATGGGAATTTTGATCCAAGGGAGGAGTTGTCTTGGTGTCAACTGAGATTATTTTTTATATAGTCTCCAATTGAAACAGAAAATTTTATTTTGTAATTGGGAGTGATGATACCAGATTTAACTCAACAATTTTTGTAATCACATCTGTTTCTGGGTTGTGAGATTATTTGCACAGTTTGAATTATAGCTTTGATTTGTAGTTTTCATAGATTCAAAATGAAATAGTGGTCTATCTTAATGACATACACCTGAAATCCCAGATACAGGAGAGGCTGAGGCAGACATTTCACACAGTAAAGGCCAGACTGTGCAACTGAGTGAAACCCTGTCTCAAAATAAAATTTTAAAGGGCTAAGAGGCAATGCTCCTGGGTTCATGCCCATTACTACAAAACTAAAAAAAAAAAAAAAAAAGTTGTTTAAAGGATTTAGTTCAAAACATTTTTTTAAAAGTAAACTGAACTGTGTTATAAATACCACTTAAATTGTAAAATATGTATGGAGGAATTTCATTTTATACTATAATGTTCTTCATGTTATGCTTTTTGAAAAGTCTATGTTTTATAACCTAACATCTGTTTTAAGATAACACCTTTAACTCAATATTGTGAATTTATATCACACGCAGCAATTTTTGACAAAATGACATAGCTTTGGGGCTGATAGTCTGAAAACACAGTGGGAGCATGTGTTCTGACTGGTTGGTACACATTTAATACTATTAAATATTTTTACTTTTCACCTCTGAATGACTTGAGACTTTTGTTTGTTTTTGTGTTAGTTTCTTTATTTACCTGGTTTTGTTCATTTGTTTGTTTTTGGATTTTTTGAAAGAAATAAAAGTACTTTGTTTTTATGTTATCCTGATGTTATTTTTATTATATATTTATACATATTAGCATAGCATTTTATTATTATTATTATTCTTACAGGCATGTGTGTTTAACATTTTTGAAGACAGTACAGACTAAATTTTTCCTGAATATTGAAAATTCTAATTATCTTGATATCAGCATGGTATTTATCTTAAAATTAATGTTCAATCTTATTTTCATGAATTATTATGATAACCAAATTATCTTCTGCTGTTTTTCCAAGTTAATATCGAAGGCAGTATGTTTTCAGATTTTTTTCTTCAGTTTTTGATATTATGATGTTAAATGATTCCCTTTGTAACTATATGATATGGTATTTTAGAAGTTACCTTTAAAAGAAAAAAAAGGACATCAACCATAGTATATATGAATAACTCAAAATGGACCAATGACTTAACTAAAAATGTAAAGTCTATAAATCCCTTAGAAGAAATTGCAGGACCTTGAGTTTGGGAGAAGATTTTAGATACAATACCAACAAATAGATTGTACTTCATAGAAATTGTAAATTTTTGTGCTACAAAGGACATTGTCAAGAAAGTGACAAATAAACCATAAAATGAGAGAAACATTTATCAGATGAGGGACCTGTACCAGCCATATATATTAAAAATTTACAATTTAGTAATAAAAAGGCAGCCTGATTAAAAATGCACAAGTGTTTGAATAGACTTGTCTTCTTCATTATTTGACTAGACAAAGAAAATATACAAATGGCCAATAAATACATCAAAAGATGCTCCAAAAATTTAGCCATCGAAAAAGATATAAATTAAAACTACAGGATACCACTTCACATATATTAAACAGATAGGTAATTAAAAAGTTTTGGGAAGCATGTCAAATAATCAAAATTCTGCTGTGATCCACACTGCTGGTGGGGATATAAAATTGTCCAGCTGTATGAGAAAACAGTCTGGGAGTTACTCCTAGATATATGCTTAAGAGCAATAAAAATGTATGTCCAAAGAAAAATTTTAACATAAATGTTTATAACAGCATTATTGCTAATAACCCCAAATTGGAAACAACACAGATCAACAAACAAATGGATAAATAAAATATAGCATAGCCATACAGTGAAATAATATTCAGACATAAAATAAAATAATAATTCAGACATAAAATAAGATATAGTTGCAAAAACATATATGGATGCTGAAAGAAGTCTGTCAAAAGATAATATATGATATAGTTTCATTAGTATGAATTTCTAGAGTAGGGAAATCTATTGAGGCAGAAAATCAATTAATGGTGCATAGGACTGATTTAGGTGCAGGGAAGTGGGAACAGATGAGGAGTAGATTAAAAATATATATTTTTCTCAAGTTCATAAAAATCTAATAAAATTTTGGTGGTGGCAATGTGTATCTGTGAATATACTAAAATTTACTAATACATTAATAAGTATGTAGATGAATTATGTGGTTTGTGACCTGTATCTCAATGAAGCTGTTAAAAAATGCAGTATAGTTTTAGATTTATGAAACAAACTTAGAATGTCTATGTTATCATTAACACTCCCACATAGCCATGTAAATAATCGAGTCAACTCCTATCAAATTAGCAGTAGTTTGAATCAAGAATATTGTTTGTTTGAAACTATTATAAACACAAAAAGGAGAAATTATAAGAAAACATTCAAAAATCTTTGAAATGGATATATATATATATATATATATATATATATATATATATATATATATTTAATCTCCCGCCTTCAAGTGCACGCACGCATGCACACACACACACACACACACACACACACACACACACAGAAAAAATTCAGAGCTATCAGATGACCCACAATTTATTATTTACTTATATATGAGTTATTAAAGTGTTTTTTTCTAATGCTTACTGGTGTGCCCTCCTGAGTTATACCTACCTTTGATTATTTTGAGCTATTTTACTAATATGTTAATTGCATAAAACTGATAAAAATGTATATTACTCTTGATCACAGAAATAGAAATTATTCAGTAAAAAGTAACTAATAGAGCAGTTTTGCATTTATTTATAAGTTCATTGCAGCATTTTAAAAATTCTCAAATATATATGATAATTCGAATTGTCCTTCAAAAGATTGGAACTTGTTACTGGTTTCATCATTTATTAATGAGTTAAACAAAAGTCCTCATACTTTTTTTTCCATTTGTGAAAATTATGACTATGCCTTCTTAATTTAAAAAATCTTTTAATAATTCTTTTTCTTCTTTTCTAGTGTTAAATACAAAACCAAATAGTGGAATATAGTGGAGAAAGGAGACAATTTCCAACACATTTTCCTATTTGGGGCATCTTTCCCCTTCCTATGGGCATAAAAAAGAATTTGTATAAATTATAGTTAATTTGTATTTTCTTAACTTGAGAATAAATTCATAACTTTTTTTGAATTGGTTTATTAAATTCACTTACTAGTTTATTGAAGACCTTAAGGAGTGTAATAGAGATATATCTATTGATTTTAAGAAGTATTCCATTGATCACTCTAAAATTTATTTTTAGAAATTGAATTATTTAGCACTCTATTATATACGAGTGAAAGTCAACTTTAACTGGTAACTTTAATATTTTCATAAAGTTAAGACAGAGACATTTTAAGTAGGTATAACATGAGTTGTTTTAATTGATCATAATACCTTGAATATTTTTACAGATAATGTTTCTATTAGCAGATTAAAACCAAGAGAAATTAAATTTACATTAAAATTTATGATCAATACATATAGCACTACAACCAGAAATTCCATGTACATTAGGTTACATTTGAAAAAACAATAAATTTCAGATTGGATGTTTTAGTGAATTCATTAATTCACTAGAAAACAACTTTTGAAAAAAATGACAAAATAGAATTTTTAGAAAATTAAAATATGACTTTCACAATTGCAGGAAAACGTCAGATCTATGTTTTAAAAGCTAGAAATTCCCCAAATTAGTTTTTATATACCAAAGAAGTTTTCTTCTTAAAAATATCAGAATTATTTTTCTTTACAAGTAAGATACAAAGATCTTAATTAGCAGTTCATCTTTAGAGAAATCTATTATTTAAAAATATTAATCTTAAAATATTTGAGTATAAAACTAATACTGATTAATCACAGATTGACTGGTACATCTGAGCACTGTATATCAGATGAACCTTGGCAATAAAAGAAATCTCAATCTCACCCACACTAAATAAGCTCAAAGCACAATAAAAATACTTCAAAATTACAATATCATTTTAACATGCTCTCTGACAATTCAACATTTCTACTGCCATGTATGGTTGAAACTGACAGATTGTCTAGAAGAATGCTGAAATACATGGACATTGTCTGCAAAAGACATGAATCTGTGTCTTTGACAATAAATAGCTAAAATTGAATTTATTAAGTGGAAATTTTGTATAATTTAGGCAGTTGAAAGTTCAGAACAGCCTGCGTTCCTTTTTATAACAGTTTGCTATGAAATTTGTAAATTTGAAACTAACTTAATGATACCTTTACATGCATAGATAAATTATAAACGCATTTACCAGACCATTTAATATGTAAATTCTTACTAATTTAGAGAATTTTCCTTGACAATTTCAAATGACTTCAGAATTCAACATTATTGATGGCTTAAGAAACAACTTATGATGAATAAATCATTATTTCAATCCATCTAAAGTTGACACACTTAAAAAACACACCACATAAAAACTTGTCCTAAAATTGATGTTCACTAATTGAAGTCATTGTTGTTCTTTGGAGATTCCAGTGAAAATAACATTAGAAAAACTGAATCCCATTTAAATGTCAGTTTAATTCATTAGCAAATTTTCCTACCATCTTAATTTAATTATTGAAAAAATGTCTGACAATTGTTCCCTAATAAAACATTGTTATATATATCTTCCTCTAGTTTCTTTTCTTTAATAATTTGGGACATTTCCAAACCCATATTTAATCATATAGTATAAGTCAGTAAAATAGTACTTTAATGTGGTAAAACCCATATGGAGAGTAAATTGGAATTTATTACAGTAGTTGTTGAAAATTTCTAGATTATAATATGAGTTCATCATCGAAATGGAAGGAAAATATGTCAAGCACACCCACTATTAGGGTATGAATTACAAAAACTAATATGTCAATAAGATAATGGCCTTTCATTTTTAAAATAAATATTTTATATTTACCATTGATGTTTCTGTTTTATTTTTTGCTCTCAAACTTCTGATGCTGGCATCTGGTTGTCCTTAAAATATTTACCAAATATAGAATACCAGACTCTATTTTATTATAAAGTCAGCCCAGACACAGTATCAGATATTAACACGTATACATTGTTGCATTATGTATCTACTTTTTTAAAAAAAATTACCTAGGTAGTGGGTATTTGAGACTATAAAATAAAATACTGGAGTATTTACAAGCTCATTTTTCACAACAATCCTTTTTTTTTTTTTTTACAAACTTCCAAGATAATAAGAAATCCTTCATTGATTTCCTTCATCTAAAATGATTGCTAATTTGTCTACACAGTAGAAATGGAAGGGGCAAAGATTTCTATTTACAGATTCAGGGAAACTGATTCCCTCCCACTCCTATAGCAAAGCAGGAAGTAGCTGCTAGGTGTTTTATAGCATTAACCAGAATGTCTCCCTAATGATACAGAAGTAGGATCACATATCATGCAGCCTGTTCACTAAGTCTCAAAAAAGGACATGCCATAGAATATAATCGTGATGTATCAGAAAATGAATAGCTCATAGAAACTCTGTTACTTTTTATAGGGAGAAGAGGGTAAGCCAACAGGGATAATTAACTCTGTCTGGTCCATTTGAAAAGGTATTACAAAAAGGGTTAGAATGCTTTCTGGGTAAGCAAAAATCAACTACACCTGTGACACTGGGATTAAGATTTTAAACAGCCAACATGTAAAAACTAACTTTCTCTTCAAAGTGTGGAAAACTTAGCTAGGTCTCCTTAGGTGACGAGAGTAATGTTATACCCAATGTGTACGTGAACCTTTGGTCTTACTCATCTGTCAGTTCTTGCAGTGATGTGCTGCAGCTGACCCACATCAGCTCATGAGAGTCAACTGTGCTTATCATTTTTCCCAGTTCCACATTCAGTGATGTCAAGTTGGTAGTTTGAAATCTGCCATAGTCAAAGTATTTACTGGCAAACTTTATAAATCAGGGCCTTCTTCCCCACATAGAGCTAGTTGTCAAAAATGTATCAACACAATTCTCCTTTAAGTTGAAGGCTGTCTTTATGGCATTAGATAAATTCATTTAATATTGAAGTCTTCTGCTGTAAAATCACAGGTCCAAATCCTTGAGTTAAGATTGGCATGAATCAGGCAATGATGCCTCTATTTTCATATAACTATATCACTTAATTTTTCTGGTTTCAAGACAACATTTTCAATATCATGGATGCTTTTTCCATTTAAGTGTTCACTAGGACATTCATGACTATCACTGATTGTGGACACTGTGTAGGATGCACTACGGAGAGCATCTGAGTGGGAAAAGCTGTTTCCAAATTGGATTTTGTATTGATTCCAGTTTCTTCTCAGAATTGCTTGAACCTATCAATCAAAAAGAAACAAGAGAAATCCATTAATTGAAGTGAAGATATTATATTTAAAACATAGCAAAATGTTTTAAATATAATATAGAATATAATAATAAAATATAATGTAGAAAAGTTGTTCTTAATATTTATTTCTTAGTTCTCAGCAGACACAACATCTTTGTTGGTATGTGGTGCTGAGGATCGAACCCGGGCCGCACGCATGCCAGACGAGCGCACTACCGCCTGAGCCACATTCCCAGCAGAAAAGTTGTTCTTGAAAAAACATTGATGTTACCGAATAATATTGCTTCATTTTCTTATTTAATTAAAAATTAAGTAAATTGTGTTGACATTAAGAAACATTGTTATTACATTTTAATACTTCTCTAATATTTTTATTTCATGCCTTGTCTTTGAATTATTAATAATTGTTACATATTTATTGCCATCAAATAAAGCATAAGATATAATAAATATAAAAATAGCAATCTTTTATTTAATGATTACCATATGCCAGAATTTGGGCTACACTCTGAAAATGAAAGAGCAGGGTATTCATTTCACATGGAGCTTACTTCCTAGAAGAATGAAAAGTATTGGACAGATAGGTGTAGATGGGATGAATACTTTGAAAAAAAGTTTAGGAATTTTACTTCTGCACTTCTGTGTATTTGGAACCTCCTTTCCATGAGTGAATTTTTAATATAGTGACATTTATTTTCTGATTTGAGCTAGAGATTGAGTCTAGATGGGTCACATACAGTGATTTTGTGTTTTAGTTTACATTAAGACCCTAAAAGTGTATGTGTGTGATTTAATATCGAGCTCCTTGATCCATTTTGAGTTAACTTTTGTGCATGGCGAGAGAAAGGGATTCAGTTTCATTTTGATGCAAATGGATTTCCAGTTTTCCCAGCACCATTTGTTGAAGATGCTATCCTTCCTCCATTGCATGCTTTTAGCCCCTTTATCAAATATAAGATAGTTGTAGTTTTGTGGATTGGTTACTGTGTCTTCTTTTCTGTACCATTGGTCCACTCGCCTGTTTTGGTACCAGTACCATGCTGTTTTTGTTACTGTTGCTCTGTAGTATAGTTTGAAGTCTGGTATCGCTATACCGCCTGATTCACACTTCCTGCTTAGCATTGTTTTTGCTATTCTGGGTCTTTTATTATTCCATATGAATTTCCTGATTGTTTTATCTATTTCTACAAGAAATGCTGTTGGGATTTTGATTGGGATAGCGTTGAACTTATAGAGAACTTTTGGTAATATCACCATTTTGATGATGTTAGTTCTGCCTGTCCATGAACAGGGTATATTTTTTCATCTTCTGAGGTCTTCTTCTATATCTCTCTTTAGGGTTCTGTAGTTTTCATTGTATAGGACTTTCACCTCTTTTGTTAGGTTGATTCACAAGTATTTTATTTTTCGGGGGGATATTGTGAATGGAGTAGTCAGAGACACCGCGTCTGATAGAAGAAAAAGTCGGCTATGATCTACATACTGTGGGGTCGGGCTCCAAATTCCTCAATAGGACACCCACAGCGCAAGAGTTAACAACTAGAATCAACAAATGGGACTTACTCAAACTAAAAAGTTTTCTCTCAACAAAAGAAACAATAAGAGAGATAAACAGGGAGCCTACATCCTGGGAACAAATCTTTACTCCACACACTTCAGATAGAACCCTAATATCCAGAGTATACAAAGAACTCAAAAAATTAGATAATAAGATAACAAATAACCCAATCAACAAATGGGCCAAGGACCTGAACAGACACTTCTCAGAGGAGGACATACAATCAATTAACAAGTACATGAAAAAATGCTCAAAATCACTAGCAGTCAGAGAAATGCAAATCAAAACCACCCTAAGATACCATCTCACTCCAGTAAGATTGGCAGCCATTAAGAAGTCCAACAACAAGTGCTGGCGAGGATGCGGGGAAATGGGTACACTTGTTCATTGTTGGTGGGACTGCAAATTGGTGCAGCCAATTTGGAAAGCAGTATGGAGATTTCTTGGAAAGCTGGGAATGGAACCACCATTTGACCCAGCTATTCCCCTTCTCGGTCTATTCCCTAAAGACCTAACAAGAGCATGCTACAGGGACACTGCTACATTGATGTTCATAGGAGCACAATTCACGATAGCAAGATTGTGGAACCAACCTAGAAGCCCTTCAATAGATGAATGGATTAAAAAATGTGGCATTTATACACAATGGAGTATTACTCTGCAATAAGAAATGACAAAATCATAGAATTTGGAGGGAAATGGATGGCATTAGAGCAGATTATGCTAAGTGAAGCTAGCCAATCCTTAAAAAACAAATGCCAAATGTCTTCTTTGATATAAGGGGAATAACCAAGGACAGGGTAGAGACGAAGAGCTTGAGAAGAAGATTAACATTAAACAGGGATGATAGGCGGGAGGGAAAGGGAGAGAGAAGGGAGATTGCATGGAATTGGAAGGTGAGCCTCAGGGTTATACACAATTACATATAAGAGGAAAGGAGGGGTAGGAGACAAATTATATAAGTGGAAGAAACGATTTATAGTAGAGGGGGTGGAGAGAGAGAAGGGGAGGGGAGGGGAGGGGAGGGGAGAGGAGGGGAGGGGAGAGGAGGGGAGGGGAGGGGGGATAGTGGAGAATGGGATAGACAGCAGAATACATCAGTCACTAGAAAGGCAATTTGTAAATCAATGGAAATGTAACTGATGTGACACAGCAATCTGTATACGGGGTAAAAATGGGAGTTCATAACCCACTTGAATCAATCTGTGAAATATGGTATATTAAGAACTATGTAATGTTTTGAACAACCAACAATAAAATAAAAAAAAAAATGTGTGTGTGTGTGTGTGTGTGTGTGTGTGTGTGTGTGTATTTGGTACTGGGATTGAACCTAGGGGCACTCTAATACTGAACTACATCCACAGCTGATCTACATCCACAGTTCTTTTTTATTTATTATTTTGAGACGGATTTTCAGTAAGTTGCTAAGGCTGGCCTTGATCTTGCTATTCTCCTGCTTTAGCCTCCTGAGTCTCTGGGATTGTAAGTGTTCACCACCAAATGTGGCCAGTATTGCTCATATTAAGTCAGTGGGCCCAAATAAGAATATTGAACTATACCTTGAACTTGATAAACTGGACATTCCAGGACTGATATGTGTGTAGATTGGCTTGGGGTATCCTGCTTCAAGGTTAGTAGCCCAGTCCTTCTGTCCCTATCTACTTTTACCTTAAGTGTGCATTGTTTGGTCTTCTCTAAGCTCTCTACAGGTCTTTAACCCTGTGACTATTTCCTCAAAGGAACTCTGAGCATATTAAAATAATTTTCCAGTAATTCACATACTATTAACATACTTATTCAGTAACTTTCAATTCTCTTTATATTCTCCTTATATATAGTTCCTCAACTTTCTATTGACTATATTCCTATACGCAAATCATTATTAAATCTTTATAAATGTATTTCATTGTATTTCCTTCTCAAAATTACATTCTGTAGCAAATAGGGATTGCCAGTATATCTTCAGAGTCCTGTTAAAGTCTCCTATATTCTGTCACTTAAAATGAACACAAAGTTGTACTGTCCCTTTATATTTTAGAATGTAGAAAATGAAAAGGAAGCATCAAATTCAGAGTGAACAATTTCTATAGTTAGAATTCAAAATGAGTTGTTAAAATTTCCATTTAGCTTCTGTGATTTAGAAATTATAAGTCAAATGCTGTAACTTGGGTTTCAAAGTTATGTTATTACAAAGTTCAGTAACAAAGACTTTCAAGCTCATTTCTTTCTATATGATAAACAAAACTGAGGAAATAATTCATTTTCAGGTAAATGTGCTTTGAAAACACAAGCATTTTTAGACAATAAATGTTTTTGTCTTGCAAAAAACAATGATACTTTGCTCTTGGTTTAGTCATTCTAAATCCTCCAAAGAAAAATTTGAATCAAAAAAATTTAAAAATAATATCTGTATATTTAATATCTTCAAGAACATAATCAAATGACAAATGGAATAGTTTTATGAATGAATTGTGGGCTTGTCTGAGCCATGTGTAAGCAGAGGTGTGCCCCTTGGAGAACTCTCAGTGTCATCTCACCGATCTCAGACCACTTAGACTTGCCTTAACAAGTCCTGCTCAAAAAGAATTCTGAGATACTGCAGAATGTATTGGTTCAGACAGCCCTAGGTTCAAATAAAACTCCCTGGAGGTGGAAAGAGGTACCAGAGCGCCCAAATATCCTCGAGTGGCTAGTTGCCTGGAGGAGGCAGGAATTATTTAATTCTTCAATTAATGCACAAGTGATAAGTCTCCATTCAGGCCAAGTGGTCCTCACAGCCTCTTCTTATTTACCTCAAAAATCTTTTTCTCACAATTAATTTCTTTGATGTGCTTCCCTATAAATAAAGCATGTGGAACCCCACTTATTGTTAGGGAACAGACTCAGAGCCTATTCCATCCATTGGGTCCCTGCTGTGAAACTATTTTTCTGTATCTTTTGTCTTTTAATTCTTATTAATTATTTCAGACTTTTAATTTCTCAGCCAGTTCACATCTCCATTCAGTTTACTGATCCCTTGGTGTGCAGGATGCAGCGATAGTTTTAGATTGTGCATTTTAGATAAATAAACAGAGATTTCAAACAAAAAAATAATTTTGACTCTTAAATATTTCTGATGATGTTTTAGTCAACTTTTTCTCTAACCAAAAGGCCTGAGAAGATCAATGTATATGAGGAAAAGTTCATGGTTTAAGAGATCTCAGTCCATGGCTTTGGATGCAAGGTAAGGCAGCATATCATGGCAGAAGGGTGTGGTATATGAAATCAGCTTAGGACATGGTATCTGGAAGCAGAGAGAGAGCATACTTGGCTCACCAAGGATAAAATATATATCCCAGAGCCATATCCAATGGTTTCCACCCAATAAATTTATCCAACTGGATTAATGCACTGATTAGATTAAGACTCTCATAACCCATCAGTCAACTTCTGAAAGTTCTAGAATTGTTTAACATATGAGCTTTTGGGGGACACTTCATATCTAACCCATAACAGATAGCAGATAAAAATTATTTTTATTATGATTCTTTTTATATGTAATAAATTCCTCCTCAATTTACTGTTATTGTTGGACTGACTGAATACAGAAATACAGCTTCAGGTGGAAAGAAAGTAGAGCATACCTTTGCAGAAAAGATTCTACATAAATTTGAGAAGCTGACCACAAGAAATATATTAGCTGCGAGCCCCCAAAAGGAAAGCTTAAATTCAATTCTAAAAGACAAGATAGCTTTTGAAATATTTGCATGTTTTGCCTTGAAATATATTTGATAAAGGCCATCCTTCTATTTCTTCTTTGCAACTAAATTATCACAAAAACCATGGAAGGTCAGTGTCCTGAAGTATGGGTTTTTATTTACTGAAGTTAAAAATAAACCTAATTAGAAGCTTTGCAGTCTTCTGTTTGTTTATATTATTCTCTATTAGGATGTTACATTTTTATCTGCTTCCTCTAATATAAGATTACACTGGCTCAACAGAACATTAAAGTGGCCACTTCATAAACTTAAATGAAGTGTTATTAAAGATTTGAGTATGTTTTTGTTGTTTTATTTATTAGCATCATACAAGTAATTTAGTCAAATATGTAGAATATAACATCACAACCTTATATGCTTGTTAATTAATACCTGATAAGGATCTAAGTCTCTGCTCCTTAATGTAAATCAGTTAAAAATTTTAATAGAGCTTCACACAGAAATCTACTTGTTCTCATTATAAAACGTGAGTTCAGTTGTTCTCAGAAAATATTTTTGTTCACTTTAAAAAAAAAATCTACCTTCCATTGTTGTTAAATATATCCTTCTGATGGCCAGTCTCTCATTCACGTTAATAGTGCACATTTTTGTCTGTGTGGACTAGGGATGAGAGGAAAGAGGACAGAGCACTTGTAAAGCCACTGTTGTTTAACTATTGAGAAATACCAATAGGAAGATGTTGGCTAAAAATAAATAAAAGGTGGAAGAAAAAAAAAGCCAACAATTTTAGGCTAAAGGCAAACCACTGGACCTAATGTGGAAAGCAAGAAAGAAACTAAGCCTGAGTAGATTGGTTTTAAGAACATGACATAGTTGGAACCAGACAAAGTGGATTTGGCACTATTTCTTCATGTTATGAAGTGGGAAAAACTTAGAGGCAAGGAGATAAAAAGGAGGGATTATAGTATTTCTTAAGATGAGAGATGAATCATACTCAAACAGGGATTGTATCTCCAGAGATAAAGAAAAAGGGACAGATATTAGAGATGTTGTGAAGAACCAAAGGATTTGGCAAGAACCTGGTTCAAAGGCTTATTATTATTATAATTTTCCAATGCCAAAATGTTCTCAATTTTAGGATATGGCAGAAGATCAAGGGCCTGTGTCTTTTTTGCTTATACAGATAAAGTGTAACAGGAGTGTGGAGCATTAGTTTTGATATTCTCTGGGCACCCTTTCTAAATAAAAGAGCCAATCTGAGATTCTGATTCCAATATGATGAATGTTGCCATTTGTACATGTATTTTTGAAAGTAAGTTGTTTGACAAACCTTTTAAGGGATCTATAATATACTAAGGATTTAGTGATGGTGGAACATTGCACAAAAATCTTTACATGCCCTAGTTTACATTAATCCTTGTGAAATTAATGTAGAAAGAACTTGTTTTTACTTCCCTTTAATAAAGATTAAATACCTATTCCCAAATTTGGAGCATTTCCCAAAATATAGCAGCCATTGGGTTTTTAATGCATCGTTGTGTTTATTCTATATTGTCTCCTATCACCAAATATTTTGCTAGTGATTATTTAAAAATTACACATTATAAAAATAAAATCTGCTTCTGTAGGAATAGAGGTAGACCTTTTGTGTTTCATGCACGTTCTTTGGCATGTGTCCAGATCATTCTCATCTCTATCAAAATGTTACATCCTATATTGACAGCATAGTGGACTGTCTAGCTCCATATGTACTCTAGTACATTTACAGAGGTACATAACAAAGACTTTATGAATCTTATTTTCAAAACAAATTATGTATCTGTTTATCCTGATAGTGTTACATCCATACTGCTCATTGACTTTGAGAAAATAGCAACATCTTGTTTTCAGTGTGTCAGAATCATGGAAATAAGCACTTAATATGTGCTGACATTCCACATACCATTATTAGTAGTATAGATATACACACTAAACATGTATATTTTGAAATTACAATATATTTTAATTTTAATCTATAAGCAATGAATTGCATTATTTGCCAAGAGAAATACATAAAATATTATTTAAGCCAGGCAAAACAATATTTCATGGTTTTCTATGACATGTACCATGATTTCCAATGCTGATTTGTGTTTTAGGACTGATTCTCATAAGATTAATGCCATCTGGTTCCCCATTTGAAGCTTTATGATAAGCTTCCCAGTTACCAACTGTCCACTTCTCATTCAGTTACTATCTGGATTTCTAAAGTGTACTCGAGTTTGCCAAAATCCTACAGGTTAAAATTTGTCAAGTAGATTAGAAACATATGAAAAACTAAAGCTGGAACCACTGAGTTACAACAATATCCATATGTATGTAATATAGTACCAGATTTTAAATTCTCAAACTCCCAAGTAACAAAGCCATAGATAAAAATCTGGAAGTATTCAGAATACATTGCCATGTTATGGATTATAGCAATTACAGAATTCTATTCTAAATTTCCCAACCACTGCACCTTTCCCTTGTACAACTGAGAGTTTAGTTTGTTTACATCTTTTTGTATCCACTTTAAAGCTTTTTCCAAAAGCTACACTGTGAAATAGGTCAGGGTGTGAGAACAGGGAATGGCAAAAAAAAAAAAAAAAAAAAAAAAGGATTCTCTCTCTTCTCTCTTGTTATAGTCCATCTTCTATGAAGTTAAGTATCACCTCACATCATACCTGAGGCAAAGTCCAGAATTAATAGGATCTGTTGGTAGGTCAGAAAAGTCGATGAATAAAAGTCACTGATGAAGTATTTTAAAGTGTGGTTGACTTTTCTCCAATATGTCTTGAGGAGGAAGTTTTCACTTACAATAATAAATATTATAGCTCTTTTCTCTGATAGAAATGGAATTTGAAATAATTGTTCTTAGGGAATTTATAATTCTATCTTATTTTTAAGGAAAATACATATCAAATGACAGCAGGAATAAAATCAACTGACATACCTCTCCATTGAAAAAGCAGAAAATTGTAGAGACCAAAAGACCCTGTAAGAGAAAAATAGAACTCTATTTGAATCCCAATGAAAAAGATACATGTATTTATAACTAACTCGACCCATTAGCAGTCAACAATGAAACCAAAGCTATATTCAAATTTAACAACAAATTTCTCAAACTGCATACTGATGTTGAATGCCATACCTGGAAGTGCATAAGGATGTGAATGATGTAGTCAAATACCTCCTCAGCAATCCTTCCTTCAGGTCTCCAGGGAATAAGAACAAATTCAATGCCAAGCAATGGCACCAGGATAAGAGTAGCTCTCACAGCTTTCATGTACAGATTGGACTCTGCCTGGTGTGTAACTTTTAACTTGGTGATGAGCACACGTACAATATTTAATAGAAAGAAAAGATTCACCTAAAAAAACAAAATGGCACTATTTTAATATTTAATATAGAGAAGCATTATTGGTGCTCCAATTTTATAAATCTTACAATATTTACAATATTAGCTGGGCAGGGTGGCACATGTCTGTAATCCCAGCTCTCAGCGAGGCTAAGGAAGGGAGGATGGCAAGTTTAAGACCATCCTGGGCAACTTAGAAAAAATCTGTCTCAAAATGAAAGAAAAAAATAAATAAAAAGGCTGGGGTTTTAGCTTAGTGTTAGAGCACCCAGTGGTTCAATCCCTAGTACTGAAAAACAAACAACAACAACAACAAAAATATTTACAACATAATAGATTGATATTAATTTGTGATTTTTCAAAATGTGATTTATAAGTACATCGATTTTCATCAATTATATTTGAAAACATACGATAGAATCATTTTGGAACACATTCCATTGTGAAATATTTGAGTGTTTTTTCCTAGCTTATTTTCTGATGCAGTGCTTTTGGATTTTTCTGTGATCCAAAAACTAAAGGTTTTTAACATTTTCAATTTAAATGAGAAATTATTTTAACAGATGTTCTTTCTTTCTTTCTTTCTTTCTTTCTTTCTTTCTTTCTTTCTTTCTTTCTCTCTCTCTCTCTCTCTCTCTCTCTCTCTCTCTCTCTCTCTTCTTTCTTTCTTTCTTTCTTTCTTTCTGTACTGGTGATTGAACTCAGGGGCACTTAACCCCTGAGTCACATCCCTAGTCCTTTGTTTAAATTTTTTATTTTGAGATAGGGTCACAATAAGTTGTTTAGGGCCTCACTAATTTGCTGAGGCTGGCTTTAAACTTGTGATCCTTCTGCCCCTTCTGAGTCTCTGGGATTACATGTGTGCGCCACCACACCTGGCCAAGAGTTAATTTTTATAAATGTCACCTGTTTATCAGTGTCTATGTTATTTATCTATTTTCCAAATATACACCATAATAACAATTTTCAGATTTTTATTTTATTTCCTTTATTTTTATAATAATAATCTTTATAACATTCTTTCTTAACACTAATTATTAAAACAACACTCCAAGATAGTGCTATATTGTCTTCTTTATCCTTATGCGGAGACTACATCACGATCGGAAGCCACATCATGAGCCCCAGATCATCCTAGAAACAAGAGCTCTTGGCATCCCATGAGACTTTCTAAAGTTGCTTTCTGTAATTGCATATTTACTATTTCCTACGCCTCAGTAACTTCCCCAAGAGACAACACTCCCTTTGAAAGGGAGACATAAAACTTTGATAATATAACTCAGGAAAGAATCCCTGCTCCAATATCACATTCTTTCTTTTACTCACTCAAGTCAATACTGTTTACTTTTGTCCTTTTCCTCTACTCTTATCCTTTATACCTTTCATAGGATTCTGAATATGAACTTCAGAAAAGCCTCATAGAGGCTAATTGCTTTTGTCTTTCCTTTGTTTTCACCCTGATTTAAATCATCTGTCCTATATTTTATAATCTTAAACTTTCAAACTATAGACCAATATATAATTTATATCCATGTACCTTAATTTAAAAAAATGAGAAAAATAACAGTAATCTCTCATTTAGTATGGAAAAGAATAGCATAGCATTTGCTAATTTAAGACAGCTGTTACAAAAATATCAGGCATAAACATATTCTATGCCATGGGACACTTCAATGGCAATATATGCTTCAAAAGTACACAGCTCACTAGAATCCTGGTGATGACACATCTGTGAAAAGGCACATGTTCAAAAACACAGGAAAAGACACAAGGCAGAATAAAGACAAAAGCAGAGTAAGCCATTTGAACAGGTGTAACAATGAAACATGACAAATTGGCAAGTCAGCTGTTCTATTCCTCCTCCTACAGCCCCTTCCAAGCATTCGTTGATATTTGAAAGTTTCAACCAAAAAGAAATCACTATTAATCCAAAGAAGAAAAGGTAACAATGTCCTTTATCTGCTTATAAATTGCAGAATATTTTATAATCTTAATAAATACATTAATAAATTGTTAAAAAATACAGTAGAAATATTACAATTGGGCTCCACAAAAGCTTTTTAAACACCAAGACTTCTCTTAAGTGACAAGTCTTTATTTAAAACATGAAACTAGAAATGAGAATTGACAGTGGAGTTAATCTTTATATTAGCGACTT
This sequence comes from Spermophilus citellus, assembly GCF_964194105.1. Classification (NCBI taxonomy): domain Eukaryota; kingdom Metazoa; phylum Chordata; class Mammalia; order Rodentia; family Sciuridae; genus Spermophilus; species Spermophilus citellus. The sequence goes on from NC_138192.1 coordinate 89,511,264, forward strand.
TGTGAAGAGTTTTGTTAAAGTGAATTGGACATTGTTCTGCACACCATTTCCACATAATTATCATATCCTATTTTATTTTCTGTAAATATTTCTATGTATTATGAACAAAAATGGAACAAGAATTTCAAATTTCAGATGAACTGTTTCTGAATTTTATCCAGCTTGGAACCAACCTAGTTATAAAGAGAAGCCTGTTTCTACTTTGATACCCATAAAGTTCAAGAGCAAGATAGAAACAAGACATTTTCATATTAGCAAACCACCTTAGGGTCATGGAAGAACACAGAGTGAATCTGCACAGTGTCTATAGAAGGGTTCCTGGAAGCCACTTTCATACAAGGATGGCCAGCAATTCCTTAACTATGCCCTGAAGTGACCTAAATATCTCCCAGTGAACTCAAATTAAATGTATCCTCTCTCAGCTTCCCCTTGGCAGGATCTGAAAGTGTTGCAATCAGTCTAATACCACCCTGCTCAAGGGAAATGTGATAGAGGAAGTCTGAATGGAAATAAACTGATTGTGGTTAAAATATGTTATTTATAAAAGTTGTACAAAGACATTGGGCCATATGAACAATTACTAGAGCCCCGCCCAGGACCTTGGAATTGGCAGAACCAGTGGGGGGCCCTGCAGTTTAAACAAGGGCAGGATAATTTAAACTGGTAGAAAAACAGGTTCCTAATCTTCTTTTAGGCCAATAAGATGCAAAAATGTTGTGCAAATATTGTGAATTTTCACTTCCTCTCTTGCTGAGCAGCCTGATGGGCTATATTCTTAAATTTTACCATGACAATGCAATGTATTCTCTCCTGAAGTTGATGTGAACAGGATTTTCTGAGGATTGGGTTAGCTGTTATTACATTTTGCATTTGCTAGGTGTTTTAACTTCTCAAATCTCTCCGGTTTAGGAGTTTGGATCACATAATTCTCTGTACAGTCAGATCTCTGGAATAAAATGTTTTCTTGTATTTGTTCTAGAAACTCATGGGTGGCCCTAACAACCCATTTAATTTCTTTGAGCTCTGCTTAGAACAGACAATTCAATGCAAGAACAGAACCATGATAACTAGAAATTACAATGAAGAAACTTTTTGAAGTGTTTTTTTTCCAGTTTATTGTATTTGAGGCATTGTTCTAATCTCTTAGCAGGAAGTATCTATTTAATCCTTGCAAGACCCTGTGAAATATGCTCCTTATTCCCTCATTATAGATGAGGAAACAAAGTTACTGAGAGGTTAAAAACAAAACAAAGCAGAACTTGCCTTGAGATACACAGCAAGGGTAGAGCCAAGATTCAGAGCTGGCTCTTTGAGTACAAAGAATACAAAGCCATGCAGTACCAGAGTACACTTCAACACAGTGTGTCATGCATGTCCCTAGCATGTGGAGAGTGCAAGAAAAGAAAGTACACCTGCCTTTGAGATTTTCTTAAAGAATATTAAAAAGAAAAATGTATTGGTTTTTTAACTGACTCTCTTGTGGGACAAGGCACAAACCCAGAATTTGACACTTGGTATGTGCTTTCTACATGTCAGGCTAAGCATATTTTATACATTAACACATTTAATACTTCTAAAACCTTTAAAAAATCACTATTATTATTTTTAAATTGATAATTAATATTTGTACATTTGATTATGGCACATTATCATAATTTGAAAACATCTAATGATCAAATCAGAGTAATTAACATTTTGAGTTTTTGAAATATCATCATTTCTATGTGTTGGGAACCTCCAAACTCTTTCCTAACTTATTTTTAGGTATATAATAATTGCTATAGACTCTTGATAACCTATGGTGAATAGAACATGAGAACTGCTTTCCTTCCTCTATATTTTGATATCCACCCTCCCACTGTTGCCCCTACTCACCCCTCCTAGCCATTCTACTCTCTGCTTCTGTGGGATCAACTTTTTATTTCCCACTAATGAGTGAGAACATGTAGTGTTTGTTTTCCTGTGCCCAGTTTATTTCACTTAGCATAATGTCTTCTGTACTATCCGAGTTGCTGCAAAAGATAGGATTTCATCCTTCTATGGCTGAAGAGTTTTCAATTGTGAACATATGTTACATTTTTAATCCATTCATCTGTGGTGAACAATTTGATTGATTTTGTATCTTGGCTATTATGTATGCAAATGCCATGAGTGTGCAGGTATAGCACAATGATTTCATTTTATTTGAATATATGCCCAAAAGTATAACTGCCACATCATATGGTAATTCAGTTTTTTGAGAAAACTCCATATTCTTTTTCATGTGGTACCAACAGTGTATGAGAACCCCTTTGTCCATGTCTTTATCAACATTTGTTATTTTTTTTGTATTTTAGATGATAGTCACTCTTACTAGGGTGAGGTGATATCTAAGTGTTGTTATGATTTTCTTTTCCCTGATGATTAGTGATGTCGATTATTTTTTAATTCAATGCTCACTAGCCTTTGTATATCTTCTTTGGAGGAATATTTTTTCAGATAATTTGCCCTCTTTTAAATTAGACTTGTATTTTTTCTACTGAGTTATTAGAGTTTCTATATGTCCTGCATATTAATCCTGTATGAGATGAATAGTTTGGAAGCATTTTCTCCCATCCTATAGGTTGTCTTTAACTTATCAATGGCTTTATTTGACATGCAAAAGATTCTTAGATGTAATCCTATTTGTGTAGTTTTGCTTTTTTTGCATATATATATATATATATATATATATATATATATATATCTTGAAGTGTTTTCCCTATTTTTTTCTAAGCATTTCAAAGCTTTGAGTTTTACATTTAGGTCTTCAATATATTTTTAGTTGAGTTTTGCATGTGGTGAGATGTAGGGATCTAGTTTGATTCTTCTGCATTTGTTTATACACTTTTCCCATTTCTGTTTATTGATGAAACTGTCATTTCTCCAATTTATGCTCCTGGAAATTTCGTAGAAAATCATCTGGCTGTAAATATCCATGAATATGGGATATCTTTCAATAGTGTGTGTGTCCTCTATGATTTATTTATCAGTTTTATAATTTTCATTAGGGATCTTTAGCTTCCTTCATTATTGGTTTGCATGCATGTGTATGTGTGCTCATACATATAACAAATGGGATTTCTTCTGTTTTTGTTCATTTTCAGACAGGTAATTGTTGCTATAAAAGTCACCATTTTTGCGTTCCTTAGAATGACAGACTTGAGGCACAGAATGATTAGTTTAATTGCCTAAGGTCACACAGCAAATAGAGGTACAAGTGAAATTTAAACCCAGGCAATCAATTATCAGAATTTATCCTCTTAATTATTATATACTTTTGAGAATGATATTTTCTTAGTTGCCCTCCTAATTTATCAGACCCATCTTCTCTCTTGTTCTGTGCCCCAGGATTTTACATCTGGGGATGATATCTTCATTTGTACTTTATTGTCCTCTGACATTGGTGGTATTTGGTCAAAAAAAAAGATCACACTATGGAAGGAGGGAGAAGCTTCAGTATTTCTTCTGTTGCTCCTTCTCATTGATGCTATGGTTGTATGCTGGATTTTCCCTGAAACCAAGGCCAGCATTGGTCCTGTAACTCTTTCCAGCACTTGTCCAACTCCATTAACACACTCTGTCCCCTCATTATGTCTAGCTCTGATGTCTACTTCCTGCTTGGTTCCTGTTACATTGCCATCCCTTATAAAAAGGTGTGGCCTTTATTGCCCACACCTCAAATAGAAGGACTCCAGTGGACCCTCGTCAGTTAAGCACTGTGAGGACATCATTTCCATTTCTGACAATGGAGACCCTGAAGAATGTAACACAGCCAGAAGATTCACAAATATGAGCAGCGCTGAGTTAAAGAAAACCTTAATTACGTACCAGTAAAGCAGCACAAATTGGACCATGGATAATGTAAAGGAGATGTGTATCAGAACTGATCCAGCAACTAAGAGAAAAAATAAAGATGTTATGTTGAAGATTTATGTTTCATTTAACTCTAATAGAAACTGTAGAGAGTCTCTTACTTGTCATTGTAATATAAGCTTCTGGCAATGGCATGTATGCAGGCAGGAATCAGTGGAAATCCTACAGAAACAAGAGACCAAAATTAAAAATAGGCAGTTTTCTTTATAGATGCAACTCCTAAAATAGTCATAAAGTATGAAAGTCAGTGATATTCTTGGAGCAAAAACAAAACAAAACAAAAAAAATACTGACCACTATATGTTTATTGAGTAAATATTACCTGTATGGTCAAGCAATAAGTACAATGTACTTTTATGTATTTTTATTTTTGTGTTTGTGTGTATGTAGGTGTAAATTTTCTTCTAATATAAGTCATTTTGAGTTGGTGGACCTCAGAGCTTAAGTCCATAAATGTGCTGCTTGAATGCCAAAGCCTAGAAGAAATCCAGTATTTATATATTGTCTAAGAGATGAAATTGGCTAATATTTAGTATACAATCAAAAATGGGAAAATGTGAGCCTGACAAGAATATCTACTATGAGAGACAGACTAATAGTAAGTCATTTTCTGTTGAAAAGAAGGAAGAAAAATGTTTTATACCAGCAATTTTGCATGGTTTTAACCTTCTAAATCATAGCTTTACAAAATCAGATGAAGAAATGCTTGATAAAGGTATCTAGAATGTTCTAAAAATTGTGTTTATGTATACACAAACCTCTTTATAGTGGTATCTATTCCTTACCTTGATCTAAACAGATGGTAAATAAGGAAAAGTTATTTTATTCATGTTTTGGGAAACTAGTCTTGTTGAATTCAGTTTGTGCATTTTATACATTTTAAAATATTTCAGCTACATTTTAAAATACACCAGAGTATGCCACTGCTTTGCTTTGGGAACAATTCCATGTCAAGAGTTTATGTGGAAAACAAATACATTTTTTTTCATGGCTTTATTCATTTATTGACACCAGGAAGAGACTAGATCCCTAATTCATGATTCTCATTTTGCTTTTTAGTCACTATATATTCAGTCAACCTAAACTATTCACTGGTATATTAAATTATATTGTTATTACAAAAAAATCCTTACACCTCTCAAATCTATCTTAAACAGTTGAATCAGCAGATGTATGTAGGGGCACTTACCCCAGCCAAGAAAATAATACCACATCAAGTGCTGCTTCTCAGCAAACACAGCCACCACAATGAGTGTGTGCAGGTAAATGCCTTCACAGAGCATCCAGAAGTAGTTGCAGCCCATCAGGTAAAGGTGGATAAACTGAGACACTTTACAACTAACCTGTGGGAAGAGGGAAATGATCTTTCTGTCTTTATTTGTGAATCAACATGTAAAGCAATACTCTATTTTAGGAAACATGAGAGTTTCTGCTCTTCACCCAAATTTCACATATTAATGGTTAAGATTTGTAAATGCTATTCTTTATAGTTCTGGTGCTTCTAAATTTTTTAGCCACAGACTCTAAAGATATGTAATGGTTTGTCTCTCAGAAAATTCTGTAAACTCCAAATCACTTCATTCATGGATTTGTGTTTCCATAATGCACTCTAGTTATTATGTCATTATAAGTGTAAATATTTCACATGTACTTTACATCTATTTTAATTATGAATTTCTCAATTGTTGAATTCTTTCAGAAAAAAATTAAGAATGTTAAAAACAATCTATTAAAAGTATCTAAATGTTGCATGCTATTAGTGAAAATACTTATTAAATAATATTCTAATGAGGTAATTGACTACCTTATCCAAACACAAAATACGAAAGCTTAGTGTGGGCATGAAGAAGGAAAAAATATGGTTTCTCTTCCTCTTTTCCTGAGGTTTCCACTTTCCCTCCTCTAGTCTTACAGAAACAGGAAGAGGGAGGTTCAAATATTGGATAATGAAAACACAAAAGCATAAGAGAGAGTTTACTCCCTTGATGAAGGGAATAAACTTAAACTTCCCACAGCAATATATGGCAAATTAATTATCCATAGAAACTCTGATTTCCAGTCTTAAATTCAATGAATATTAAGGGAAAACTATCATTGTTCTTGAAATAAAAATCTTTCTTTACAAACAAAGTTAAAATGAAAAGTAGTGGAAAATAAATATTGGGTGTCATAGACTAGTAATAGTAACATTTACATAGGAATTAGCTTAAAATATTTTTACATATTTTGTTTTATTTAATCCTTGTAACAATTTGGTGAGGTAGGCATTATCCCCAGGCACATATTTTATTAATAAAAGACTGAGTAGAGGAAAAGTAAAATGCTTTGCTAATACACACAACCTCAATCAAAACTACCTTCTAAACATGATTCTTATAATTCCAATTTTACTATTGTACACCATTTCACCTGTCAAATAAATATATAAAACCCATTTCTTTATTAAGTATATGTGCAGAATGCATGACATCAAATTTTAAATAGTGCAGCTTTATGTGAAATATAATAGTGTGTTAAAGTCTTCTCAAAGATAAAAGGGAGTTATTCAACTATATCTATAGAAACAATTTACCTCAGCTTCAAACTTTTATCTCTATGATTTTTAGATATTCATTTTATTTTATTTTATTTTTATTTAGATATTTGTTTGTCAAAGTAAACAAATTTGCATTAACATACATGTAATACAATAGAAGTGAATGTTATATTAATGTTCTTTTTATATATGTTCTTTTTATTGAGTTTTTAAAAAAATAAATAACAGTCTAATGCATTAAAATTCTTACTACATGTATACAGCACAATCATTTTAAATTGGGCTTCTTGATTTCAACAAAATGTTAATCTATAAACTATTTGGATAAGAATTTAGAACATGTTTTAGAAAAATACATTGCTACACATGGCATTGATGATATAAATAAATAATACATTTTACCAAGAAGATATTAAAATAATTAGACTGTAATTTGTGTTTCGTGTATTAAACAAAAAATTTTTTGTAACAAACATACAAGGTTTAGAAATTTGTTTTACAACTCTGTGACAAAACTCTGAATCTCCTGTCCTAGAGAAATTCATTCTAAAATGACAGGATGTTAGCGAGTTTTTTATATTGCTAATTTTACCCCAGTGTGTTTCCTAACCCAGTGATTTTAGGGTGGAACATACACAAGATTAAACAATCCGGATGCACATGAGCAAACAATGAAGGGAATTTTAGAACTTTGGAAATTACCCTAAAAACACACATAAAACACATACGAGAGTGTTGTTTATTGACCCATTGAGTGAAAATCCCTTTCCTTATCTGATTTCAGTAACTAGATAATGTTAAAACACACACCCACACACAATGACACTACATTACATACACACACACACAAAAAAAATCCATATCCAAAATTATAGTAAAAACTACAAACATTATGAAATTAGGTAATCATAAAAGTTGAATTTATATATCATCATTGTGTATATTTTAATTAAAATACACATACACAGGCACATAGATTGCATAAAATATATACAATTATATAAGGCAATTTCAACTTGTGTTTTAAAAAAAATGACTTGCAAGGAAACAATCTCAGAATGTTTGAGACAATGAAGGTTTGATAGATCTTTTTAAAATTTTATGTTAATTGAAATAGGACATGTATCATTCATTATTTTCCTGGTTTTATATTCTTTTTAAAGTCAACCTGATACAAAAAGTACAATTCAAATTGAAGTTCCTATTTTCATATATTGTTGTTTCTAGTTATGCAAAGTTAGTCACACTGATTGTTTTTTCACATTGGATGGAGTAAGTGTCATAAAGTCATCATTCCACTGAGTATGGCCATAAAATGAAGTGATAATCTATATAATATGTATAAATAATTGAAATAGATATATTCCTCCTTTTACTATTTGCTTTTTATATTTTAGGGAATATTGAGCAATATATTATCTTTCTGGATTGTAATATAGCTACATATACTCTGTATGTCAGTCCTGAAAACATACATGCCTGTTTACTTAGACACATGCTACGTGCACCAGACACTCATCCCCACATTGATTCTCCCTCGCTTCCCCACCAGTCCCTTGAACCTACAAGGTAGGCTTTGTTTTACTCACAGGATTTGTGGCCACTAAGGCTTGGTTGTTGGCCACTGCAGTGAAGTGAATGATTGTTACAATAGAGTTACAAACGAAAGAGAAGAACAGATTTTTGTGCAAGGTAATCCTTTGGCAACTTAGACTCCTATAAGGCAAGAGAAACAAAGTGTTTTGACATCATAAAATGTTTCTACAATTTATATTAAACATCATTCAAATAAGACACATTTCCAATTCACAGAAGCTGCTCTAATTTTGTAATCTCCCTAAGATTCACTCAAGATAAAATCTTAATTAAGGTAAACCAGTAATTGCCTCAAACCTAGAGGCAAAGTGTTACTTAAGCAGAGTTAGACATATGTAAGTATTGAAAATTTCCCATATAAAAACTGTACATAAGTTTCTTCTGTTAATATATGAGAATGATTAGCCTATAAATTCCCTTCCCAAAAGCAGAAACTGAGATTCAGTGCATATAAATTATCAAAAATTTATGTCAGTAATTAATTTGAATATTTTGGATGTCTCTGTTAGATTCTTACACAGATAATGTGCTTTTTATTGCAGTACCTATTCTCCTTGTTTTGTTGTGATGGTAATAATCATGCTGACCAACCACAAAAAAGACATCATTGCATTTAAAATATATGAATTGAAAAAAAGGTAGACTCAGCAACCAATAAGGTCTTCTGTGCTTTGCTAATTTTTTCTGCATTGCCCCAGATACACATAAGTTTTTAAAATAGCACCATCTTTTACTGAAGTTCCTTTTATGTAAAACAAAGGAGAAGAACTGTCCATGTTTATGTAGAAACAAATTTCAAGTTAAATGTCATCATTAATGATAAACAACACTATTTTTTAGCTTGGATTCTCAACCACCCCAAGTTTTTCTGCATAGCTATCATACCCACACTCAAAGGTAGACTAAGCACTACTTCATAAGGCATCCCTTGAAGGCTTGTTACAGGTAACATTTTAAGATAATAGACTGAAACCCACTTGAAGCTGAATACTTAATGTCAAGTCTGAACATATATGTAGGATACATGAGGAATCATTTCATTATCAGACACATAGAATTTCATTTTGTATATTTTACTAAATAGTATTGTGAACATGGTCATCCTCGATAATCCATCCTGTACAACTTAAGTCAAAAATACCTACTTTGAAATCTTTAAGAAAATTTCACCCAAATTTATCACTGTATCCCTTTATCCTAAAATGGCTATCTACTTAGAATGTTAGAATCAGATATCAAGGTTTTCTATATTTAAAACATGAATTTTAGGCTATATTACCTCTGGAATCTCTTCCAGTTTTATGTCTGCGATTCTATAGAGAGCTATAATATTTTAAAGACCATGGAAGCAAATGCAATCCAAATCAGGATTATGGACTGACAATACATGCTTTCCACAAAGTTGGATGGTACTAGTGGTGAATTCTTAGAAAGGTTTCAAAGAGAAGATGGCTCTTGGAATGATCATCAGAGTGATTAGTACAGTCATATACCAGCAAGTCTATGAAACCTAGCTAGAGTCCATCAAAATAGAAAGAGCTGAAAACTGCTGGTATCATATTAAAGAGTCATTTCCTTTTCCTTGGACTCTAAGTGTATAGGAGTAATGAAAGGCAGGTAGGAATCAAGTTTGTTATAAAAAGTTATTGATATGCTATAAAAAGAAAAAACTTTGGACCAAAAAGTAGAATTCTTTTTGTTATTGCTGAGAAAATTTGACAATAAAAGAAAGAATGAAATTCTCTTCACTCTCAATGAAGGAATAGTAGAAAAGGTCTAATAAAATATATATACTTTCCAAATCATTTATGTTATGTGTGGTTTACCATCTTCTATGATGGACATTGTGAACATAAAATTTGATCACATGCTCTTATTTTTAAATGCCTGCTTTGAGCTTACTCTATGTCTACAGAGTGCCAAGTATTATTTAGGGTCGAATGGCTTGCCCATTCAAATATGCACTTTTTTTTTTGCAGTAGAATTTAAGCAGCTCAACTACCATCACGGGGAAAAATGTTTTCTTTAACTGAGCTATTTTGCCCTTTTCTCCTCAACACCATTATATCTAGGTTCATTGGTTAAGATGTGTGTGTGTGCTTGTGTGTGTGTGCGCGCATGCAAACAAAAATTTCATAATTTTCCATTTATGACTGGAATACTGTAAAACTTTGCTTAGACAGCAAATGTGAAATATTTTTAAGGAATACATTAGAATGAAGAAAAATAAATATCAAAGTAGAGGAAAACAAACATAAAAGTAGCAATACATGAAGGCAAAACCAAGAGCTGAAAGACACAGGCTGAAAACTATAATACAAGCAATATTTATATTTTAATTGTGACAATTTATATTATTAATATCCACATGTGAGAAGGTTGGAAGAAATTAAAATAAAATGTTACCTATATTTAGTCAAATACAATTTTATTTATTTGTTTATTTGTTTATTTTTGTGGTACTGGGTGTCAAACCCAGGGTCTCATGCTTGCTGAGTACTCTACTCTGAGCTACAACCCCAGTTCCTAAAAATAATTTAAATTTGCTTTGTGTACACTTAAATGTCCTGACCTTCTCTATATATTCATTGTTTCTGTTCCTCTCTGAATTCTCACTTTCTCATGATCCTACTCCCACTTCAATGTATCTCAAAATGTAAGGACTCAAAAATGAGCTGTTGGTATATGTTCTCTTCTAAAGACATGATTATTGTAAGTATAGAAACAAACAAAAATGACATTTTGTTTTCTTAATATGTAGGAAAAGGTTCCTGGTGCATTTCTGTTTTGTAGACAATGTAATTATGGGCAAATATTAAAACACTTAAAATTGTTTTAAAACTTAATATCAAAACTAAGCAAATATTTAAGACAGGTTTCTGGAAACCATTTCATTATAGAAATTGAAAATATATTTAAATATTTTATGAAATCATCCAAACACTATGATCATCCTAGATAATCCACTCTATACAACCCAAATCAGACATCTGCTTTGGAGACCTTGACATTGAATGTAGTTTTCCAGATTTCTGAGATAAACTGGATCATTGCCAAATCATTGTCAGGTCATGTTGTGAAAATATAGCTTATTAACCTATTGCTTTAGCTTCTCTCATTTCTGCCTCTAGGCCTGGTGAAACTTCAACAAATATAAACAGATTCTATCTAACATATGGTTTCCATCAGTGTACAGTTGTAAAATGGCTTAGATTTTTCTAGGGATGCATATCATTTCCCTATAAACATATTCATTAGTGTATGTAAGTGAGTTGGTATAAAAAATCAACTTATAAATGAAAAGCAAAAATATATATTGGTAAACACATGATATGTTTAAATGAGACTCTGAAATCGAGGGGTATTTTTCAGTGTTATCTTGTAACAAGTTTTACCTATTTTAAAATTTATATGTCCTTATTTTTACCCAAAATATTTAAGGCAATTATGTATACACTAAGAGAATGTTTTACAAAACTTTCTGTTTTCTTCAATTTTTACAATACTCCTTTCTATTCTAGCATAACCGCAAAAATAGAAAATATGGTTCATGGTCTGGATTATTTCCATTTCACATTCTCTGCATGCAATTATTTTAGAAAACATTTCAATATGCAATTTCAGCCAGCAGATTTAGAGGCAATTGGTGCAAGGGCATCAACAGCACTATTACATTATATAATGTAACCATGCCTTTTGAATTATCTTTTGGAATGATTAGAAACAGGTAGCATCAAGTCAGGACATGTGATTCAGAGTGGGTTTCGAAGCCTGACCTGAGAGTGAATCCAAACCCTGCCATCTACTTACAGGATGAATTTGTGTCATCTAAGATCTCTAATCCTCAGTTTCCTTATCTATAATGTAGGAACTTTTATAGAAATAGCTTGAAGGTTAAGTGATAAAAATCACACCATATGATCAGCATAACATTCAACCTATGGAGAGCACTCCATGTTAATTTAGCTATATTTTCTGACGTCATTATCACATGACTGATCTTAATCAAGTACAGTAATCATTTTTTTGTCACATATGGTAAAAAATAGCATCAAGTAATATAAAATTGCCTCTATACTAAAATATATGTTTTAAGTAACTCAACAAAACAATAAAGACACTGTGATTTTTTTTTTTTTTGTTACAAAACACAAGACTTTAGTATTAGGAAGATAATTTCCATATAATAAAATGGATTTAGCAACCTAAATTACTTTCTGTAAAGAATTTCTTCCCTTCCATAATTGTCTCCAAATTACTACATTTGCTATTATGATGACCCTAAACATTATGCTATTTCATCTTCAAAATTTTTGCTACTATTAAGGACAAAATCTGCATTGGTTTTCCATTTGGTTTTGAGTTGATCTAAAAATTTCAAAACTGCTTTTGTCAACACTAATTATGAGCAAAACACATCATCAAAGGAGTGAATACAAGCAATACAAATATATCCCAGTTTACAAAGTGCTGCTTTCTCATTCTAATTGATCTTATTTAATAAATAAATGTGCAGGTCTTTTTCCAAGAAGACACAAACCAGTCTGAACACTACTGGAAAGAACAGGCAGAAAGTAACAAATTTACTAAAAGAGTAAAATCAGTATTTCTATGTTTTGTCTACTGAATGGAAGCTGCAGCTGATAGAGTCATTTGACTGTTCGACAAGGAATACATATGAACTTTTTCTAATTGCTGTCTTTTGGAGGTTGCTTGTGATCCATGGACAGATTAGAAAGAGCATGAGTGTTTCTACCAAGGTACTACAAGACAATCCCCCTGGAGGATAAATGGTAGCACTTCCTCCATAATGCCCCCTTGCCCCCTTGTTCCCTGTCCTGGCTTTGTAAAGCTTCTGATTCAATGTAAATGAGAGTGCAGGGCTGCATGGGGAAAGACCCTGTTCATTTTCTGTGGCCAACTGCCGTCCTTCCATTTATGAACTGCCTTGTTACCAGTTCTGTTTCTGGTTTCCCAATATACAGGAAACTGAGAAAACAGGAAACAGTCAGTCTTTCTGAACCCTCATTATCATTATACCCTAAAAACAATCAAATGAACACCCTGTTAGAAGCAAAATTTAGAATAATAGGGGCTAACATTTCTTGAGCCCTTATTACAATGCAGGCACAGAATAAGAGTTTAAAGTCTTTATCTTATCTCATAACCCTGTAAAATATCATTATCCTTTAATGAAATTCAGGTAAGTTGCTCAAGATCCTACTCTTGGTGATCTGTTGAATTTGAATATTGACATTTTAAAGGAAGCCATAGACTTTTATCTACTTAATTATTTAGTTGCTATTTACTGTTGCACACTAATCTACTGGGAACTGTTACTAGATTCTGGGGAAACTGTCAGGAATTATACAATTCAAGACCCTGACATCATATTGTTCTTACTACCGTGAAAAACAAATAGGCATATAAATTTAATAGCATGATTCTCAATGTTGGTATGTGCTTTTTAGAAATTAAACAGGATCATCAGAGAGACAAAGACTGGGGCCTGGTGGCAGGGGGAATACTCAAGATAGAGCTAAAATGAGAGAAGATAGGAGAGAAAATTATTATAAGCAAAGGAAACACCCTGAATCAAAGTCCTGAGCTTAAACTTTTCAAGGGGTCAGAACAAAGTGTCATAAGACATTGTTCCCCTCATCCTTACATTCTGTAGATGAAGAAAATTAAATTTAAATAACCTAGTTTACAGAATGACTTCTTTATTCTGAAGTTCATACTGTCTTGGGTTACATTTTCTTTCCTGCCTACCACTGGAACACTGTTTTGTATTCTTTATTTTTTCTTATATATATGTCTCTTTGATTTAAGACCTTCTCAGTTTTTGACATCTTCACTTCCCATCTGCATATGTTAGCAGCACAATATCCAGTCATTCTTAGTTTTTGTAGATCCCAAATACTAATAGAATGCTATAGTCTTGGGGACTTATTTTGACTTCTTTTCTCCCATGTGGTCATATCTGTGGACATGATCTGAGAAAATTAACTATGTATGCAAAACTGAAAAAACAGATTGTTAAATATAATTTTGGGGAGAAAATTGTGCTCTTTTCTAGTCTCTCCTTAAAATTATAAAGTGTTGAAAAAAAGTGTACAGTTCTTGTGTCAAGAAATAGACTAACAGCTTTGTTAAAATGATTTATTGTCATTATGTTCCTGTTAAAACTTAGGCACACTGTTATGGTTTTTATTTGTTTATTTGTTCATTTGTTTTGGTATTGGAGATGAAACCCAGGGGCACTCTATTACTGAACTATATCCCAAGCCCTTTATATTTTAAGACAGGACTCAGTGATTTGCTTAGGGCCTTGCTAAATTTTTGAGGCTAACCTGGAACTTGAGATGCTCTTGCCTCAGTCTCCTCAGTTGCTGGCATTATAGACATGTCTCACTGAGCCCAGAAGTACTTGTGTTTTAATTTGATTAAGAAAAATAGATGAAATGTACTATAAATAAGTTGCATATTATGAAAATATTAATACAAATGGACATATGTCACCTTTAACATACACTTATATCTTTAAATCATACATTTACTGTTTAAAGTAAGTTCAACTTCTCTCATTCAGTTTCTATTTTATATTTCCATATTTGAAGTTTCCTCTATTGGCCAGTAATACCTATTACCTTATAACAGAATGGGCTTTGTTAAAGCAAACCCATTACTTATTGCCCTCCTCTGTCATTTCAAATCTCATACTCCAATGTGGAGATAAAATTATTTTATTATATAATTTCAATTTAAAAGTTTTCCAACCAACACTCACATTACCTAATAGGAATATTTTCAGTTCTTATTACATTCAGTATGAAGAAGATGACTTTTTCAGTAATTGACTGCAAATAACTAATTTGGAGATAGAATAAGTATGGTTTAACAAAATATTATAAGAAAAATTATATTTAAGTAAGCAACAGCCATGTTAAGCTGATGGAAACCTGGAAGGTATGCACACAACAGAATAGGATGTTCAGCAGGATCTCAGTGCATAATGAACTTCTAAATGAAAAATCACACCATGGAGTTAACAAAATAAGGATAATGGTGAATAGGCTTTGAGAAGTATACTATTCAGGGAACTACTTTGAATGCAGCCCTGTTAAACTTCTGACAGTGCAGATCTCCAGATTCTGTTTTACCAAAACAGACACATCAAAGTGATTTGTACAGAGAGAGTCAATGTAGGATTCTCTTAACTAGTTACCTGTGCTCAAAATGAACTTAAAGGTTGAATCATGCATAGTTGTCAGGAGAAAAATTATAGCTCTGAGAAAGAACTATACTTGCTTTAATTAAAGATATACATGAAAGTAGAACTGTGATGACAGTTCACAATATTGATGAAATATATTCAGATATAATCTAAGAAAAGAGGTGAGGGTTTGTATCAATTGTCTTGAAAAGCATAAATATAAGTCCTTAAGGATTATTTTAACAATTAAGGTGAGAATGCTCTGGTCTACAAGCTGGATACAAATTTTTTTTGGCTGAATTTTATTTGATACCTTTGGCAACTCCCTAGAAAAGATATCATAAATTCTATAGGTGCAAATATGCAACTTGCCTTTAACATTGTTTACAATCAGTGTCTGAAATGTCTGCAAAGATGTGTGTAGTGGTAAAGTACTTGTTTAGAATGTACCAAGGTCCTGGGTCCAAACCTTTAGCATCACACACAAAAAAAATAATTAATTAAATTTTTAAAAAGAATGAAATGTGAGCAAAGATGTTCTTTCACACACACCCCACACACAAAACAAAGAAACAAAAAGAAAAAGAACCTCTTTTCCTCCTTTTTCCCATACAAATCAAATATTATATGCTCTCTTTCATGTGAAAGAAGATAGAGAGTTTTGTCTGGGTTGAAAGTAAGAGCAAGTCTTGCTATGCTTTTCAGATTTTAAACAGTAATTAAAACATAATTTGTAACTAATTCCAGTAAAGTTTATTTATTTATTTTATCTAAAGGGTTCTGCTTTGTTTTTCCAAGGATTATTATGAGTAAGAGTCATTGCCTCTCAGGGCTTGGCAAACCCCAAAGTTATCTCTCTCTCTCTCTCTCTCTCTTTCCCTCCCTTTCTGTTCTCTTTCTTTTTATCTCCTGCTCTGACTCTTTCCTTTAATTGGCTCTAATATAAAACAAGTATATCTGGTGAATAGCGCTTCATGTTCTCTGTTTCTAATTTAAAGCATGGATGAGTAGTAGATTTTTCTCTTCCCTTTCTAAACACAAAATAACAAACAGTACCCTAAGTCAACATTTTGTATAGTTCTTGTTTTTTATTAGGGTGGATCAGTGACCCTCAATTACCAAAGGGAGAAAAAAAAATTCTTCTACCAAAGACTAAACAAGGATGACTGCAGCATGAGGAGCTGGATTAAGGAGCAAAAAAAGTATGGTGATAGATTCTTGTTTTTATGCACAATGACTTTATGTGAAACATCAGCTCATCTAGGAACTGTTTTCAGGTAAACTGGAATAAAGCTAGTGATTACTATTTCTCCTGGGTTATTTTTGGAATCTGGAATGACCTCCCAAATCTCCTGTATTTTGGTCCCAATGCTGCAATAATGCAGAGGTGGGGCTTTGGGAAAGTGATTGGATCATGGCGGCCGTAACTTCAACAGTGGATTAATCCACGGACGAATTAATAATTTGATGTCATTATGGGAAGTTGTGAACATTTTAGGAGATGGGCCTAATTGGAGGAAGTAGGTAACTGGGGATATACCCTGGAAGGATATTTCTTATGGGGTCTCTCTCTCTCTCTCTCTCTCTCTCTCTCTCTCCCCCCCCCCCATGAGCTGAGCAGTTTTCACTCACCACACCCTTCTGCCATGATGTTTCTCCCTTGGAGCCAGCCAATCATAGACAGAAACCTATGAAATCATGAGCCAAAATAAATCTTTCCTCCTCTAAGTTGTTTCTCTCAGGTATTTATCACAGTGACAAAAAGCAGACCACCATACCCTGGCGAGCTTAATGAGCCATTCATTTTGAGCACTTAGTAAGGTGGCTCTGATCCTTCAGTTTAGCTGCAGTCTCCCAGCTTGTTTCACTCAAGTCACTTCTACTGATTAGAATTTTAGAGTCTTAGTCTTATTCTTGTTGTTGCAGTTGACAAAGGCCAGACAAACTCAAAGGTTTTATTGAAGGTCACAGAGAAGGCATGAGAAAGTCAGTCCTCAAAATCGTCTCCAAAGCCAGTTCACATCTTCATTCCACAAATCTGAGTGTGCCTACTAAGTGGAAGGTACTATGCTAAACCCTGGGATATATAAAGAGACAAAAATCTTCTGGAGCTAATTGTGTGAAGTTCTTCCCATTCAACCTAGTAGCTTTCCTTGTTTCAGTAGATGGTTCTGTGCATGAAGAATTAGAAGTGTCTAAATTCAAAGACTACAAAATTCTCTAATGTGTATTCAACCATAGGGTCAGCTGCATGGTATTTTGTGGTCATAAATAAGTTGGATTAAACTTGTCTGACTAATTATTGTCAATTTGGTTCACAAAAAGTTTTCTTCAATATTTACTTATTTTTTCACGATTATTATAACAATTTCTTTCTAAATATGGTGCTTCTAAAACTAAATACTTTGCACTTTACTTTTGTTTTTAAAAATACAATTGGCATAATATTCCTGCCAGGGCTAAATATCTATTCTAAAACATTTTAGGGGATTAACAAGGAAGAGTGATAACAATTCCAATAGTAGATAAGTTTGTTTGTTTGTTTGTTTTTGATGGTACTAGGGATTGAATGCAGGACCTCATGTATGCTAGGCAAGTACACTACCATTGAGCTATCTCTCAGCCTCATAGATAACTTTTTCTGAACCAGACACTGCTTACTTAGTACTGCTTTGCACTGATTATACTGCTATTATATCAATCATTATCACCTATGAAGTAGATACTAACATCATCTGCATTGTAAACATGCTAAATTGGGGTTTAGAGAAGCAAAAGAATGTGCTTCATATGAAACAAGTAAATGGTATGGCAGGAGCTGGGAGCAGTTGTGCATGTAGAGAACACACTTTCTGGCAGGGATGTCTAGACATATAAAAAGCATTTTAAATGCCATTCATAGGTCTGACCTGAAGAGCATTTCTGATGTCTTACCTAAGGCCTGAGAGTATATAATAAAAAAGAAAATAATTTGTAGCTTTGGTTCTTTCTGTTAAAATTATCCATTTTAAAAAGACAGTTTATTCAAATAAAATGACAAAGCCAAATAGAAAGATTGGAAGGAACACTGGAAAAGACAGGTAATTACTTAGGAAATAATTTAAATTAGGTATTAGACTGGATAATCTTTTCATAGCTTAAGGTTTACAATTTCTACTTGTTGAAATTCTACCCCTCATCAAAGCATTTGTTTCTATGATAGTATCATCTCAGGAATCCTTTTATTCTGTGAGTCAGAATCAGTCTTTCTTCCCTCACTTTTCCTCTTTGTAGCTCCATAATAGCACTTAGGGCTTTGTTTATTTGTTTTAGCTTGCATTACTATCATATAGAGGTAATGCTGGGTGACTACTGAAATGTAGTCCATTTGCCTAGATGATTGATGCAGCCTAATGAGGACATTAGGAAAGCCTACCATTTATTGAACAGCTCCTAAATGGTGGATTGTGTAAGTCTACTTTGTTCAATAATTTTAGAAACAGCACGACCCATTATTTAAAAAAAAAATTAAGGTTACTTAAAAGCAAAATCAGGTTAAGACAACTATTAGTAAGTGATGATAACAAGATTCAAATATGGTTCTAATCATGTCTTAAAATATCCATTAAAATCTTTATGCCAAATTCAAGTATGTACTTGTACTAGATCATCACTGAAAGATTGCATTTTTATTCCACTATAGAGAATGAGCAGTTATTTGTAATTTCAGTATAAACTTTTAAGATAAATGAGATGATTGAAACTATGTTTTATTTTATATGAAAACCAAGGCACAAATTTGCTTTATTGGCAAGACTGTCATATGTTTTAATAAGATTTTGCTTATGTAGCTTGCTATATACATGATTTTTAAGTTTGGAAAACTTAGCAAATAACAATACATATAATTATTTCATACAGGGATCTTTATTTTATTTTGAAAAAAACCCTGTTCTTTTTCTAAATAGCAACATATATGGAATATATGGACAGCATTTGGAATGACATTAAATTTCTGGACTCCCTTTAGGAATAAGCAAGTGTCTACAGATTGTATCTTTAATGTACTTAGCAGGTATATAAACAATTTCAACTTTAAAAAAAACAAATTTCCATAGATAAAATAAAGTAATTCTGAGATTTCAAGCTTTTAGCCTTCAATTAAAATTTAAAATTCCTTGTTAATATTATTTGAATAGCATTGTTTTTTGAATAAACTATCTATAAATATGGATATAAAAATATTGAACCAGTCAGGCATGGTGACACAGGCCTATAATTTAGCTACTCAGGAGGCTGAGGCAGAAGAATTGCTACTTTGAGGCCAACTGAGCAATTTAGCAAGACTCCACCTCCCTCCCTCACCACCCCCTTCTCTCTCTATATATAGATATCTCCAGATTTTCGTTTAACTTCTAATCAATGATGGTGTTTGCCTATGTAAAAGTTTATCTATGTAAATTGCTTTTAGCTTGAAAAATACCTTCACAAATACAAGATTCCTGTTACTGAGATTATATATTTTAAGAAATAACTCATCCTAAATTCTAAATTGGTGCTTCATTCATAAACTCTTGAGTTTCAAAGGATCACTATAGATCATCAAGTCTAGCCATGAACCAGTATAGAAATAACCCACTTCGACATGTCTCATAGGCTGGCATATAATTTCTGTAATTATATTTTGTTTAGCTGTTTGGTTTTACTTTTCTTTTGTTTTCAAATATTTTTATCTCTCTTTGTTATTATGCAAACTTCATTCCCAGTTAAAGTCATTTGGATTCTTGAAGTCATATGTTGTGCACTCTGTATGCTGTGATCAGCTTATATTATTTTCTTCAATTTCTTCACCACCCTGATAAACCAATTTTTATGAATAGTATTTTCCTATTGCACTGAGAACGGGGTGATTGAGTGTTCTGATTAGAGATTCAGAATTAAGCATCATATGTGTACTAATGCAGTCTGGCTGGTAGCATTGCTGTCATTGGTAGTTCACCATTGTCTCACTAATTCAAAGTGAGAATTTATCAAGTTAAAGTCTAGAATCTTACACATTAAGAAGCTTTGTTAATTTTGCATTGCACTCTATGGAATTGGTCAGGACTTTACTCCTATCTTTACTAAATTCAAATTTGTCTGGGGAGATACCACAGGGAGTTCTAGGAGATCATTATTCCCTGACTACTGGTTTTGGCATGTGATATAATTGCTATCCTTTGTAAATTTATTTTTTAGAAATTTAATTTACTTGGGTATTTTGGCTTATTACATACAACATAAAAAGAGATCATTTAATCTGAAAAATCTTAGTTATAATCACTTTTAATTTGAAGAGATGGTGATCTCCCAAATGGTATTAGAATTTCACCCCATGTCCGCTGTAATTAATTGCAATTTTGGAAATAATAAAGAAACTTAAGAAAATTTCACTGAGGAAATGATGCTAAAGCTTGGCATCATTTAGCCTCATTTAAAGTTGAGCATCATTTAACAACACTAGGGAGCATGCACAAAGATAAATCAGGGTATACTAGTGATTTTGATTTTATAAGAATTGTAATAGACTCTCAAAACTTTTAAAGCAAAAATGACAACATGAGATCTAATTCAATCTAAATGGTTGAAAATTTTCTGGATCCATTGCTTGGGAATTAAATGAAGGAAGTAGATTTACTAAGGCTACCTAGGACAAGACTGGTGGTGATTGCAGTAGAGATGAATTTCAGTATGCTGGTTAGATTGGGAGTATTTCAAAAGGTCTAAGAAGAGGATTTTAGGGAGAAAAAAGGAGGGAAAGGCAATACAAATTATTCCTAAATCTCCTATAAATGCAACTGCATTTCTGGAAGTGTCATGGCTGAAGATAGGTCACTCTGGAAGAAAGCCAACTTGGATTTGGAGGAGGTCGATATTACAAATTTCTTTTGGATATGTTGATTTTGAGATACTTTTAAGATGATGTATTTCAAGAGCCATAAAAAGATATATACCCTTTGACCAAGAAATTCCAAAACTCTGGAATGTAGCCTAAAATAATATTGCAAAATATGGGAAAAGTTATGGCTGAAAATGTCCATTGCAGTGTTTTTTATTAACTTATTACTGTAGATCTGAAAATTTTGTTTCAAAGTTGTTGCTTTGAGAAACTTTGTTTCCATTCTTTAGAAGAGATATTTAAAAAAAATTTAGACAATTATAAAAAAGATTTTCTACTCCAAACAAAGCATTAATTTAAGAAAACATTTTATAAGCTAACCATGCATTCAAGTGTATAGGCATAAAATTTTAATAAGCTCTTCATATGCAACTAATGTGATATACTAATTATGAAGTCAGTGACTGAGAATTGGCAGTCTGTTTTGATCAAAAATCTTTCAGTAATTTGTAAAATACAGTATAGTAAATGTTAAATCTCTAAGAAATGTTTTCCAAATTTTAGGATAAAAACACTTTTCAACTTTGATATAATTTGATACAATTGCTCAATTAAATGTCATATTTTAAAAAGAATATAAATGTTTAATTGGTTTTATTGACAGTAGGATTCTTTTTCAGTTTTAAATGGTGCCTAGATACTGCTATTGAAAGTATTCTTATATGGCTGATGTCAAAGATACTTAGGAAGTTATAAATTTATAAAACTGGTGATTCTGATGCAATCTCTACATACTCTAACGTTGAGCCCAAGAGGCATAGTCATAAATTGTTGGCTTTTTTTATTCAATATAGTTCAAATAGCTGATATACAAATGGTTTAAAGACTGCAGTTACATATATGTAAAAAAATCCTACTATCTGATAATGTCTAAATTTGTCTTATTTTAATGTACTACTACTCCAGATACACTTTTAGATGCTAATGCTCCAAGATCATCATTGATGTTTGTGATGATAAAGGGAGAAAAGAGAGAAAGAAGACAAGGAAGAAGGCCATAATGATGACAATGGCAATGAAGACACAGTGAAATACAGCTCCTGACTGTTCATCACACTCATGTGGTGATCAAAATTATGAAGAATGTAGTAAAGGTATAATGTAATACATGCACATAAAGGTATAGACATTGCCTTACTATAAACTTTAAAACCAATTGTTGATTTAAGAAATTGGTGCCACTGCACCTTTCCCTCTCAAAAGAAGTACCAGTAAATTTGAAAGTATAATCTAACTATTTTAATGATGATTTCCCCAAACTAAAAAAATATAAGTAAAGCATACTATGTTTAAATTATATTTTCAAGGGGTGGGGTAGTAGCTCAGTGACAGAGTGTTTACCCAGCATGTGTGAGGCCTTGGGTTCAATCCCTGGTACCACAAAATAATAATAATAATAATATACTAGCTAAATTATATTTTCAATAATATATATAAACAGTAGTACCAGTATTCACACAAAATTCTGGTTGCTATTCTACACATGTATACTGATAATAAAACTATCTGAGAAGCTGAGCAACTAAACATATAACATTTGACAATTCTTAGGGCAAAATCCAGTTGTTTATGACTCCCTTCACATTACTTCACTTGATTCTTATGTAACTAATCTTACTTTGTAAAATTAGGGTTAAGATATTTCATCAATCTCCTCTCTTTATATTTTACAAAGTCAAAATAAATCCAATTATTTTAACTGATCTTAAACATTCAGTTTTTTAAACATGACATCTATATTTTATATATTGTCACCATATGACATAAACATGCAAGACTTGCATTCACCTAAGAAAATTGATAAATTATAAAATAATTTTAATGTACTTACTTGAAATAAAAGAATATGCCAAGTGAGATAAGAAGTGATGCAATAGATAATCCATGTCCAATTATGGTCAGGTAAAACAAGTTCAGTGCAGTCTATGATTTATGTGAATAAAAAATTAGACGGATATCAATATATATAAGCATATATATTCCTACATGTGTAGAAGCTCAAATTCAATTGAATAGACTTTGTTCTTGAAAGCAGGTGATCTAATAGTCTGACAATGATTGCTTGCAAGCCAATAGATACTTACATGCATCTAGAATAATGAATATCTATATAAATTTATCAAGGAACTTATCAAAATTTATAAATGATATGCATCTTTATTTACGAAGATAGAAACCATATTTAAATCTATAAAGTAATACTTCTATTGATATAGGTCACATAGAACATGAAACTAGCATTTTATATTTAAAATCAAATGCTACTAGGCGATTTGATTTATTCAGACTTAAATGCCAGAAAAGCTTTCTTTCCCCACTGGGTCTCCTTTTTTTCTTTGATAAATTTGAGGTTGAGAGGCAATTTTTAATATGGCAGCTTATGAGATATTTTGATCTATACAAACACTTTTGAAAAAAAATTTTCATGGTGTTTACTTTTTATTTTTTCTTCTTTTTCTGTTTTCCATTTACTTTAACCTACCATCTTATATTTTATTCTTATGATTCTCTTCAAACACTTTTGGAACAAGCAGGGAGTACATGACCTAAATATAATGATAGGTGGCAGCTGTCGAGTGCTTACTATATTCTACTCTTCTAAATGTTTTCCTTGCACTAAGTAAAGTCTTGTGAAAGCCATTAGGGGAAATCTATTGTTATCTAACTTTGTACTTTTGGGGACTGAGGCAGAGAGACATTAAATGGCTTTCCAAAGGTCATTCAGTAGGCAAAGGGCAGAAAAAGAAAAGAGATATCAGGATTTGCTGTTTATTCAGAGTGACAAACTGTTTTTATACAACATGCCAGTATAAATATATTTAGGCACTTTCTATAAAGTTTTTTATTATGACAAACTGGAATTAACTTTGATTTTAATGCATAGTGTTCAAAGTGAGAGCCTAAGTGAGGGTAGACTACCAGTCAGTCAGAAGGAAGGTCTCACTGAGGGATACAGGACTGCTTGAACCATGCTGGGCTTCTCCTGTTTACTTACAATTTTTGAGGTAATTCTAGAATTTCTCCCCAAATGAGAACCCAACCCCCACATTTTTTTTACACTTTGAAGGTATGTTTTCTTTGGAAAACTTGAAACCCCAATACTGAGACATTGACTTGTAAATACACTATTACCTAACAGTACCCCTTCCTCAGGGTAATGACAGAATCAATAATAATTCACTCCACAGGTATTTTTTTCACTGTTCTTCTCAAATTTTATTATGAAATGGTTTTATAATGCAATGGAACACTGACTAAAGTTTCTCCAATGTTCTATGAGACAATTGTTTAGACTGCCAGTGTGAATTTCAGTTCATGACCATCACATACCTTGACTTTTTCGTGTGTGTTAACATTACACTGGGTATAATTTGTCCAGGTTCGGTTGCTTGCTGGATGTCTGAACCAGTTTCCATCTTGGTCACAAATCTTTGTGACTTTTTCTTTAAAGTTGAATAGTAAAAAAAGAAAGCAACAATTTAATTAACCTAGGGTTTATTAGATAGGTATCAAGGAGATTTGTATATAAGTTTCTGCTTTTACCTGAAGGATCAAAGTCCTGAAAGTAATCAGGGCAGTGTTGCATTGACTCAGTTCCTGCTGCAACATCATTCCAGCATAGCCAGCCATCCCAGGTTCTGTTGCAGTAAATGCCTGGAAGGGGAAATACAATTAGAGATAACTAGTTCATGTCTTCGGGTATAACTAGGAACCCGCAGACATGAAGTCTCCAGCATGGTTTCTCACTGATGTGGAAAAAAGCTTATGTACAGAAAATGAACATACATGAATTTCATAGCAATTATTTGACTTTTTCAACAAGTAATTATAGGAAAAAGTAATTTCTAAAGGAGCTTTAGAAATAAGTGTGTTTGTGAGTATGTCTCTGTACCAGAAATTTTTAAAAAATGTGAAATCAAAAAAACATACTATTTTAGAATTGTATTCTTGGGGAAAGTATTTCTTGAAGCAAACAAATGAATCTATTCAATATTTCTCCTTCACCATTTTAACTCTGAAAAGTACTTATTTAGGCCCTTCTTCCAAATCTAGCTTTTCCTTCCTTGTCTTTTCAAATGGAGCAGAATGCTTATTGATGTCACATTTCTCTTCATTGTGAAGAGGAAGAATCTCTTACATTAAAAATAAATAGATAGTTTTAAAGACACAGAAAAATCAACTGGTCAATTTTCCAATGTTATAACACTATGTTATGTAATCCAAAAAATAGATTTTTTTTGAATTGTCAGATAGAGGTGGTCCCCGGAATGCTGCATTAATTTTAACATTAACATGTTTGCACAGAAACATAAGATGTTTGCAAAGAGATCTTGGAATTAATCTAGCCTCCATGAGAGTATAAAAATTCTGATGGCCTGAATGTCTAAATGATAGCAATTTGTAAGAAAAGCCATTTGGATAACCACAGACCACAGTTCTCTCTTCTGTTATTTTTAAATAGTTTGCAACCATATAATACCAAGTGAATATATTTTATAGAATATAAACATTTTTTTATATATAATTTTAGAAATCATCTCAAATGTGCCAATGTCACTGCTGCAGGAATCTATCTAATTAACTTCAATACTTTCAATATCTTTATAGCTTCAATACATGAAGCATGAAAGGTCTAGAATTTTGTTGTGTTTGATGGAATCTGAGTAAGATATGAGTAAGTTTTCCAATGAGAAAGTTTCTGTGGCCAAATGGATTTTGAAAATACAAAGTTAGAAGAAAGACACTTCTTTATTCCAAGACTTTCTATTTTTCATGAATTACAGAATGCACTGTGAAGTCCTAAGAAGATGTATTAGGCAGTGAACTTGGATTCATTATCTGACATAATCAGATAATTTGTCATTGGCATATTTTTAAAGCATACTTTTTAGTGACAAGTATAAAAAGAATATTGGTGCAGCTATAATATCCCAATACTTCTGCAAAGATTAATAAATTATGTTATTCAGTTAAATTGAATCTAAAAGTTGCTCAACATGAAAAAATGCCTTTTTTTCTTTCTTAAGCAAATTAATTTGACAATTATAAATATTCATATTTTACTTTTAACATTTCATTCATATGTAAATACAATCTATTATAACATTAAAATGTTGGGATCTTTGTTTCCCCTGATAGTTTTTAAAAAATTGGATCATCTAAATAGACTATATTTTACTTTGTTCCACTGTGAGTTTCACATTTTATATTTTGGAAATAACCCTTATGGCTGTCAGAAAAAAATAAAGGGCCTGTTTTTGTTGTCTAATTATGGCAACTATATTTCTGTTACTTATCTTTATAGCTTCAGATCTAGACAAATGCCTGTTGCTTATTAGTCCCTCTGTGAGTTACCAAAACAACAAAAGACTCTTAAAGGAAACAAGAGCACTTAGACTTCATTAAATTTGCTAGTAAATGTACTATGCAAAGCATGAGTATTATTTAAAAAACCCAAAAAAACTTCTGTACTCATCATTTTATTATGCAAGTTACTATCAGGTTGCAAAAAAAAAGATACAAATTACATGAACTAAAGGTGAATTGTCATTGACTTGAGACTTGTGTAATTGCATTAATATTAATACATATTTTTAAAATATATTTAAACCATAAAAAGTGGTTCTAAAAAGATCATTCATATATTTTTATTAGATTTTTCTTAAAAAATGTATTGCAGGGCTGGGGTTGTAGTTCAGTGGAAGAGCACTTGCCTCGCATGCATGAGGCAATGTGTTCAATCCTCAGTGCCACATAAATAAATAAAATAAAGGTATTGTGTCCATCTGCAACTAAAAAAATATTTTAAAAGAATTTATTGCAAAAATATTTTCATAAATAAATAGTTAAAAGTGCATATATACCGGAAAACAAGCAATAAACTCATTTCAATGATAGATGCAAAGAGCCCAGAATGACATAACAGGGAAATTTTCTTTTAAATTCATCAAATGCATTTAGAATTAAATAGTCATGGTTACCTTCTGCTTGTTGAATGGGGTCCTGCATAATTTTTTGGTAACATTCATACTGAGCTGTCATGATTTTATTTCTAGTAACCCCCAACTGAATTAAGTCATCAGAGAGTTCTTCTTCAACTTCTGCTGTGACAAGAATCTAAGGAATTAAAACAACAACAATGTCAAAATTGTGAAAATATTTTTGTAGTACATAAAAGAGCAAGTACAGTGATGTTCTGAATGATAAACAGCCTCTCTGGGAGGAAACCCCCAATTTTTAGTGTTAGTCACTTTCTTTGGAATTTATATTTCTACCATGTCCAGTTTCAAACAATCAAGATGGCACTAATGGCAGAGCTGGGAGGCAGAGTTGGCTTTGCAGAGCCTGTGGTAGTTGACTGCAGGACAGCCTAAACATGTGTTCTGAAATATACACAGAGCTATATTCAAAATCCCTCCAATTTTACCTGTTCTGTGAATGCCGGCAAGATATATTCCCCCTATCTCCCAAACCTCAGCTTCTTATTGTAAGAGAGGATAAAGAGCATCAATTTAATAGAAGGACGTACCTAGCACATGGAAAATATTCAATATTTGTTGCTAGTTGTTATATTTTTCACAAACTATTGGAAAGTTAATTTATAATATTGGTAAATAGAGTTTTTAACTGAATATACATCAGTAAAAGACTTGAACTATATATATATTATATATATATAATATATATATAGACATATAGATATTTTTCCAATTTAGTAGAACTTTTTTTAAAGAGACACTAAAAATAGTAAAATCTAGCAAAGTGGAAATAATAATATTCTATCACTGGGTGGCATCATTCAAGTTTCACCATCACCTGGCCACTGTTTCTCATTCACTCTTTCACTCTTTTTAAAATTTGTTGAGTTGTCTTACTTTAATTGTTGTTAATAAAACTGCTATAATATGCACAGTTTTGCTATAGAAGCAACAAACGGAAATTCAGAACAGCAAGCCAATACACTTAGAAGTTCCACATAATTTTATTTTTGCAATGCTGTGGATCAAATCCAGAGTCTCACAAATAATAGACATTATACTAGACTGGTCTAATATATTGGAAGACTACAGCTCTACCACTGAGCTATATTCCCAGCTGGAGACAATATTTTTAAAAGCCACAGAACTCATTCTTCTCAAGAAGTCTGTAGAAATTGCATAGATCAATATCATTTTTGTTCCTTCTTGAAATAAAAATCAGGCTTATACACTGTCTGTGGTCAAATTATAAAGAAAAGGTCACAATTCCCTAAATTACAATAATCAGATCAGTACTCTGTTACAGAATTGCCTGCAGATCACCAGTGTTGGCCTGTGTAGCTCACTGGAAAGCTCAATGGAAGGTGTGAGCTGAGGAAACAGGCGTCCTTTCTCTTGAATTCTAGTAAGATAACATCTGAGAAGTGCAGAATTTTTGAAAGCTCCTAGACTTGAGAGTGTTTTGAAATGTAAATGCTTTTTTCCTCATTGAGATTTTCCATATTTTTCTTGAGTTACTTTAAGTCTTTGTAAGGTTTGCTTGGAAACACTACAGAAAATTCTTTGTTGGCACATGGTTAGATGAGATTATGTATCTTGATTTTTCATACATACAAAGAGAAAAGAGCTGAGTCATTGTTTTAATTTGAGGCAGAGAAAAATATAAATAAAACATTTCTATAAATAAAAAAAAATATATGAAGTCTACGGGTCTTTTAGGAGA
Source organism: Spermophilus citellus (assembly GCF_964194105.1). Lineage (NCBI taxonomy): Eukaryota > Metazoa > Chordata > Mammalia > Rodentia > Sciuridae > Spermophilus > Spermophilus citellus. The sequence goes on from NC_138192.1 coordinate 89,540,124, forward strand.
GCAATTGATTTTTTGTCATCTTTTGTATACCGCCACCTCTGACCCCACATCCTCAGCACATGTATTGAAAGGTACACAAGAGTATGCACACACACACATGCACACAAACACAACCTGCCTCAAATAGCACTGATGCTAATTTGAGTGAATGGAAGAGGAAACTAAAATACAATGCATGGTTCTGAATTATTTCAATCATTATTTCAATCAATTGGTAGAATGAAGAGAAATCAATGAACTGGAATATGCTTTTTAAAAGTTCTAACTCAGAATCCACAAATCTGACTAAAAATAATTCATCTGCTATGCACAACCTTACTGTATACAACATTCCATTTTTTTCCCCCTGGTATTTTACACATTTGTAACATTGGTCTTCTAAACTCTTCCTCTTTGCCCCAGGGCTGAATCATTCTTTATCTGTCATTAAGACTAGAAGAACACATGGAAAGGGAATAAATAATTGCTCTACTGATTGGGTGGAAAATGAAAATAATTTATGCATCAAATAATAACTTTAATTTCACTATTGAACTTTGTTAATTATGAATATGTTAGAAGTAAAATAGATCAATCAGAGGAACTTGTACTTACCATAAAACAAGGCAAGAAAAACAGAAAATACAGGACACACTTTTTCTCCATTATCAGAGTCCAGAAGGAATATGCTATGTAATATAAATCAAACTACAAATAGACAATTAAAGAAACAAAAGTCATCAATATTTATTAAATAAACATAGAGGGTTCTCAAAAGAAGATTTACTTTATAGCTGTGCAGTAATTTTACTTTGATTTGATTAATAGTTTTGTGTATTACAAATGTTTAAAAATATCATGATTTAAAGTATTAAGAAGCTTAATTAAATACATTTTATCTTAATTTAAAAAACTTACAATCAGGAAAGCTTCTTACATATGTATTTTTGATTAAAAGATCTTGCTTTCTTTGTTTTGACCAAATTGGAATAAAATTAGTGAAGTATCAAAATACAGAATTTCAAGTGAACACCATAACATAAATTTTGATAGCACATTTTATTTTAAAGTTTACCTTTATTTTCTATAAACATTGGTCTAATTTATAATTTACTGACTTTATTCATCTAAGGATGAAATTTGTTTTTGAGAATCAACATCCATATGTCATTAAAATATCCTTATAGTTAGCAGCAATTATTCTTCATTATAGAAAACTGATTCTTTTTAAATCAGAAAATAGAAGTTTTCCTAAGTCATCTACATTATTGAAATAAGATTACAGTATATGGACAATATCAAATGAAAGTATTTGTAATGGTAGGGACAATTATGAGCTAATGAAAAATGACCTTTCAAATACCACCCACTAGCTTACTTCTCATGAGACAGACATTGCTGGGGTATGGTTCCCAATGTTTACTCTTCACAAGATCCAGGAGCAACATACTAGTTTTTTTTTTTTTTTTTTTTTTTTTTTTTTTATGAAACATGAATTGTCATGGTATAGCCATGGACTACACTATTCGTTTAACCAAATATGTAAAACTATTTTCAAAATTGACAAAATTTCCTTAGTAGAAATTTGACATTCAACTATCAGCTTAGATTTAATTCTGTTAAGAAACTTGTCATGAATTTTATTACAAAGCTAAAATCAAAATAAGAAATTTAAAAACCTTTTCCATGTGGTCATGTTTTATTATTTGTATCACATGCTGTGTATGTACAATGTTAATTACAACATATAACCTATGCCATTAATCACCCACCAAGACTCACCTGAAGCAGCTTTTCTTGTTAATTGTAGCAATTTCCAAATATTTTGTACTCTTCTATCAGCTATCCTTAGTTTTTATTATTAGGTTATCTTAAAAAAATAACCAAAAAATCAGGCAACATTTTATTAATCTCAAATATTTAAAAAGAATGAAATAATATATGAAAATCTATAAACCAAAGTTTATGCAATGCAATAATTGATGAGTTGTTGTTTTAGTTTTTATTACATTTTACCATGAGAAAAATCTAATTTCCCAATACTTACATACACAGTTGTCTCCAGATTCAAATCACATTTTCTCTTGAATCGTATTCGACATTTTCTTGAAGACTTTCTTAAATCCAAGGGTCATGACCTAAAATATTGATTAATTTTATAATAATTTACTAGTATGTTAATGAGCCAAATTTATTTCTTGATAAATCAAATACTTCAAAGTGAATACTACTAAAATGATATTGTATTAACCTGTTCCATTTCTAAAAATGTTTTTATAATATATTTGCATTACTATAAAATAACATGTTCACTTCAAGTAATTAATATTTCAGTATGAATTATAGATATATAATAAAAATCCATGGGTCTATAAATGTACATATTTCTATAGGTAAATGATTTTAAGCCTGGTTATGCTCTTTTCACACAAAAAAATTATCAAATTTTAGCATTTACATTTTTTTCCTTTTTCATAGAATTACTAAAATATTTTCCTCAGGAATTTATAACTTAGGAAAATGTATCTATATTAATTGTATTTATATACATTTTTCAATGATCCTACATAATATTGTCTTTAAAAATAAGTTTTGTTATATAATTTTCTTAGTAGAGTTTTAATTATCACTCCATATTAACAAAAATGCTAAAGAAAGGAGGATTTTTTTTGGTTTTGGTTTTTGCATACTTTTTATTAAAGAGAGTTGAAGGTAGTTAGAAATAGTATTACTCCTAACATTTTCAGCATGTCAGTGATAACATATTAGGACTTTTTGTAAAAGAATTATAAATTAAAGCTATTTTAAATCCTTGATTACATTCCACTCTTAAATGTGGGTTTTCAGCTGGAACTAAGGAATCACATTGAGCACCTCAATTTTATGATTATTAAAACTTGAATTCTGTCATGACATCTCGGCAGCTTCTGACTTATGGTCTATTTTCAGCTATGTTCTATTTCTCTTGCAATATAACCAAATAATCTGAGAAGTTATCCATCATTATTTGCTAGATTAACATAAAAATATACTTCATATGTTCTGTATTCAAAATTTATTTCTCTTATATATCTATTCACAGATATATTTTATTTTAAACTGATTATTTTAAAAAGTGTGACATTCTTTATAATTATTCATTTTAAACTATAAGTTATTCCATATAAAAGTATGTGTACTTAAATATTATATTAAAATATAAATATTATTTAAATATTAAATAAGACAAACAAATATTACTATTTGGAAATCATGTTTTACAAATCAGAACTAAATTACCTTTAATTTGTACATGGGCTCAAAAAAAATTAAAGGAGAAAATATTTTAAAATTAATTTGGAAGTCTCCCAAACCCAACATATTTCAGAAAATTTTATCCATATTTGAGAGAATTTTTGTTGCCTACCTATTAAATTTTAAAATCACTGTTCCAAAATATCTTAGTGAAATATATCTTGGTCACTTGTCATCCTGGCTCTAATACTTGAAAAGGAAGTTATCAACTCACAATGTATATATTATACAAATGGTTTAATATATATATATATATATATATATATATATATATATATATATATATATATATGGCTTTCTTTCTTCACCCTGTTCCCTAATAATCTGGAATATGTGCTTCTAGGAGCAAGGTTGTATTTTGTACTGTGTGCTGCATTTCTTATCAACAGGGCATATCTATAGCCTGGGGTTTATCAATGGTAGAACAGCAAATTTGGGTGATATTCATTCACACAGAGAGTGAACACCTGTATTCTCCAGGAGATTCATCAACATCCAATTCCCTAGGTGATGCTATCCTATTCTCTCAACACATCTATTCTAAAAAGGATCTATCAAAGTTTCCCTTCTAGCAGAAACCCGTAGTGAGTGAGTGGTCATTAAGAAGGAATCTCCCCTTTCACCAAGGGCTCTCTAGGCCAATTTTGTATGGATCATGACTGGGCATGTGGATGATGCCACTGCAAATTAGCTAAAATTCAACTCAGACTGAATCTCATGTTAGTAGAAATAATGCCAAGAATATTCTCAGAAGTATGTTTAACTGTTTTCCTAGGTTTAAGTCATTGGTTCTTTTCATAATTCCGCTAACTGGTTCATTCTGTAAATGGTTCTCTCTTCTACTTTAGCTTATTGCAAATTTATCTTTGCTAGAATACATTTGATATTAACTAACTAAAGCTGATAAACAAATGGTTCTCAATCACTTTTCACTTTCAGATGTTAAATTATTTACTGCAATTTAACTGCATGTTACCACATGATATCTAGTAGTTTTCATTTAATTTTTGGAAGAAGCCAAGTGAATAATGAAAAGAAGTCATTAAGTGATTTAGTCTGCTGGTAGACTTTTCCAAGGGGACTAACATTTACTTAGTATGAAAAGAACTTTTCAGACCTGAGGAAATTCTAATTTATACTCCTACATGAAATTGTAATCATAGTGGTACTAGAAGTAATTACTTTTTATCATGCTAGCACTAGTCTCATGGATCCTGTAAGTTTTATTTTTTAATTTTCCCTTCCCAAATTTAATAAGTGAAAGAGTTGGTTCTACTGCAAAACATGAGATCGGTTTGTTTATTGTATAAACAGAATAATACATATATATTATTATTTGTAAACATGCTCTATATTTCCCCAAAATCTTCAACATTAACATTTAAAAAAAATATTTATTTCATCACAAAAACAACTTTGAGAAATGAAAAATATCTCAAAAATGAAATAACTTTTGAACTAAACTGCCTAGGACTGGGGATGTAGCTCAGTAGTAGCATGCTCATTAACATGCACAAGGCCCATCCCTAGCAGAGGGAAGGAGGGGAAAAAGAGAGAATGAGTTGATATAGAGCTGCCTAGGAACTTTTTTAAATTTACCATTTCTTCAAACTACCATGATTCACTCTACTAGGCTATTTTTTTTCATGGATTTACTTTTTAAATTCAGAAGTTTTAAGAGGGTAATCATTCTTAGCTTACTATAGTGTATGTTTTATGTTTTATTCTATACAAATGTTTTATTCTACACAAAAACAATTAGTTGATGTGATACTAATTTATCAGAAGACAAAAACATAAATTTTGTACATGCATACCAAAATATACGTTTAATTATTTTTCTTGATAATAATTCTTATCTTTAGTTGCTACCTAATCCTCATATTTAAAAGTATGTTCACTCTAAGATTAAGAGAAAGAAAAGGTTCATCTTCCATTCTTCCATTTCTGAAGCGTCTTAGATTTTTAAAGGCCCGAAGCCATATTCTTTTTTTCACATATTTATCCATTTACCATAAACTTAGCCAACAGAAGCATTTCCCACACATATCTAGTTTACCATAGTATCCTGAATTTTTGTGTAAGCAAAGATGAGCATGCCTTCCCTTACTTATGGCTTATTATACAAGCTGCAATTCTCCTGAATCAAAATAAAGGATAAACAGTTTTTTCTGATCTCAGTAATCCACACCTGCATTGCAAATGGAAATTTCTTCTTTCTACACAATCTATCATAGATTGTATCTCTGAAGAAAAAAAAAGTCAGGGTGCAGAAACCTGGTTACCTTTGATTTTCTTCTCAATGTTTATTTTTGGCAAAACCTCATTCTTTGTAATAGAATTATTATTGCAAGTTACTAACTGACTTTACTTTTAATAAAGTCTGAAAAATAAATGCCAGTCTAAGGTTTTAATGCTTCAAACACCGCCTTCAGCGCCGCTCACACTTTCAACAAAAGCAAAATAAAAAGAGGCTTCTCTTTTTAAAGATCTGTTACTGATAAAAACAAAACAAAACCAAAAAACTAAAACTGTTTTTCTTTTGTTTTATGTTATTTGAGACATATTATTTTAGGCTAAATGATTGTTCCTCAAAATGTGAATTCATGGGTCACTTGAATCATAATCACCACCAAAACTTGCTGAAAAATGTTAGAATGGCCAGACCAAAACCTCTCTGAATTAGAATATTTAGGAGAAAAACTTAGGAGTCCACATTTTTACTATGTTTCCAAGGAAATTCTTGGCCTGTCAGATTTGAAACCCATAACATGAATGCATCATCCTTACTGGGTCATGCTGAAACCTGAATGTACTTATAATTATTTATCAGTAGGGACTGGCCAGACCATATTTAAAAGGAATGTCTAGTAAGAATCCAGCAAAATATTCTGCAATGCTCCCAGGCATGACTACTATCCTAGAACTCCCAGAGCAAGTTATTTAAATATATATTTGAAAACATAATCACATAATTATTTATTTGTGTGCCTGTTTTGTCATTAGATTGTGTACATAGTAAGAATAGGGCAGACATCATAGTCATCTCTGTGGCTCCAAATCCTAGCAGAGTGACTGCAGTAAGAGGGCATGGAGAAAGTATTTTTTGAGTGGATTACTTATCAAGTGAATTTAATCAAATTGTAGAAACCTGATGTTTATAGGTATTCTTAATTCTCCCAATCATATTATAATTTTCTGAGTCATTAAAAAAAACATGCAGCAGATGCAGCAGAATGAGAATAAGCAGAAAATCTTTGAAAATTTTAAAAACTTTGGTAACGTGAGAAAGCATGGATCCATTGTTCATGGTTCTGTGATATAGGAGTGCACTTGCAAAGACCCATAGAGTCCTACAGGGCCTGTAACCTGACAGCCAGCAAGGAAATGGGGACCTCAGTACTGCAATCACAAGAACTGAATTCTGCCAACAACCTGAATGAATCTTCAGATAGAATTTCCCCCAGAACTTCCAAAGAGAAGACAGCTCTGCCAATATTTTGATGTGGTCCTTGCTTGCTACACTTGAAACACCTAAAACTTCTAATCTACAGAACTGTGAGATAATTAGTGTTTGTTATTTCCAACTATGAAATTCATGTTAATTTGTTGTACCTGGAAGAAAAATGAATACAAATCATGACTTAATCAAAGTTATATCTTCTCATCAAATTTAAGAGGTATCTTTATGCTTCCCAACTAATCAGTAATTACTCTGACCTTTATATTATATTCAGCACAGTGTAAAACAATCACACAAACTAGCAGTGATTTTTCCAGGTTGAGTATTTTGATAAAATCAACTTGACTTTATTCTGCTTCATTTACTTCATGAGAAAATGACAATTGAACTTGACCTTTAATAGGGCTCCTTCTTTCTATTGATACTTGTTAGATGATGTACACTAAAATCAAAGAAACAGCTTCAAATTCCAGGTCTTTTAATACTTAGACTATCTAAGCTGACTTCATAACCTGAAAATAGGTGTATATGTACTGGCTATTTTAGAAATTTGATATGACTTATAAAAGAGATAAAGTCAATTAATATCTGGCTCAGTCAAAGTTGCCTATGATTTTTGTCATAACTCATCTTCTTGAATTATTTTACATATTTAATTACCTGATAGATATATAAAGAATTTCTCTCCTAATAACTTGTCTCCTATATAAGAACTTGTCTCCTAATTATTTTACATATTAAATTACCAGATATAAAGAACTTGTCTCCTAACTTGTCTCAAAACAAGCACTAACATTATTTGTATCACTTTATAATGTATAATCACAACAATGACAATTTCTACTGAATGAAACAGACAAGTCCAACATACAAATATAAGTGATTTGGTCATGGTAACAAAGATGTCTGTGGCTGACTCCAAGCTCAGAACTCAGATTCTCTCACCCTTTGCCTTATATTTTACTACTTTGGAGAATGGACACAGTTAAGGTTTAGATAATTAAGGTTTTTAAAAATACTAGATACATTTTGCTGTACTTATTCAATAAGTCTTACCTATTCATTTTCTCATTTAATTTTGCTGTAGATAGATTTATACTTCTCCCTGCAAAATTTCTTCTTTTAATTCCTTTCCTGACTGATGTGGTCATGTGTAATGGTCTTTTTGTTGTTTTGTTTTAAACTTACATTGGTAAATGGCTTGACAACTCAGACTTGCCATTCTGGTAAGGTACCCAAACAAAAACTACATATACTGCTTCAACTCTGAGTGCATAAAAATACATTTAAATACTTTTAAAAATCCAATTAGTCATCCTACACTATTTATTGAGCATGCATTTTCTAATTTTTCAGTGAGATGGAAGTGAAGTCATGTTTATCAGGGTAAAATGTTAATCAAGTTTTCTTTTCTCAATAAAAATATCAAGTTGGAGAGATGGTCTTATGCTGATTTTATTGGCTTAGTTCACTACTTTTAAACTCTGTCCTTAGAATATATTCATAAGTTTTAATAAGGAATGGTTTCACCAACACAAAATTAGTGTTGGAACTCAGTCATTTGATGAACTTTAAACAATAGCCCGCCCCCACTCCCCCCACAAGCATTTTGTTTTAAAGAAGAAACTTGAATTTAATTCCAAGTATTAAGGTTCCCATGGTAAAAATATTAATATTGGTAGCTTTTTTCAGATAGATATTGAAATTGGCATAATAGAGGGGTGATACATGATATCAGTTACAAGTAGAGGCAATATTTGTATTGCAAATACTAATTAGACTTTCTGATCTTAATATCCAACTCATCCATATATTAGCAAGTCAGACAACTTCTTTATGAATATTTTTTCATCTGTAAAATAATTCCTAAACTTGAAAATTACTGAGAAAATGAGATAATGTATATGACCTTCTTAAAACTCAGAAAATGCTAGGTATATTGTTGTATCATATTAAAATTTGTAGAAATGTGTGTTAGTCAGCTTCTTTGACTGTGACAAAATACCTGAGATAAATAATGTTAAAAAATTATTTTGGCTTTCATTTTCAAAGATTTCAAATCATTTCACTTAGCAACATGACTTGGATAAATGGCAAAGTTAAATATTACAATAGAAGCATATGGTAGAACAAAGTGGCCAACTTCCCACTATGCCCTCCAAGGACTTATTCCTAATGACCTCATTTCCTTTCAAAGGCCCCACTTGCACCACCTCCCAAAAGCCCCTAAAACTGGCAACTAAGCTTTAAGCATACAACCTTTGGGGGCGTTTAAGACCTAAACCATAACAAAATATAAAGAAGCTTAAACATATTTTGATTTCCTGCCATAATTTCAATAGCATTATAGTGAAAAATTAATGCTTTATTACAAGAAGGTAATCAGTTTACATCTGTAGTTTTTTTTAATCTTTTGCAGAAATAATATGGTTCTTCTCATTTACATAGTTATAAAACAATCAAATAAAGCAGAAATTAAGTATAGTCCCAAATATGATGTCAATCTACTTAATATTAATGTGTAGTACTTAATACTTAATGTGTAGTACTTAACAGTACTACAAAATCTACTTAATATTTAATGTGTAGTACTTAACAATACTACACATTTCCTAACATTGAGCCTTCATAAAATGAAGCTTTAGCAAAATTTTGAGCATATTATAATAAATAGTGACAGTTTAAAGAATAAAGCATGCTATTAAATCCTATTAAAAATAAGTTCTAAATCCTCCAAGATTTGACTGTAATTTAAAATGAACTACAATAGCATTTACTAACACTGTAATGCAACAACAAAAAGCTCACATTGAGTCCATGCTGACTTGTTATCTAATGAACATTCCAGGTTGGATAGTTGAATAACTATTAAAGAGAGATAATTTTGTGATTAAGTTTGGGATTTCATTTTACACTCTGAAGTACTTACTCATGGGAATAATTTTCCCATTGTGGGCATAATTAGCCATTTTCCGGTGATTTTGGCCACTCTCTTTTTATTTGAAAGAGGCAAGTGTCCAAATATCAGCCCAATTACCTAACGGTGGGAGGGAACTTGAAAAAAAAATGCTTTGTACTTGATGGAACACTCTCCCTCCAGGAGATCTAATATGGAAAGAATTAATTGCTCAAAAAACAGAAACAAAATACATCTTTCCAAATCTTTGAACTACAAGTTTACACATATTTCCCTTCCACAAAGTCAAGAGTAAAACTCTAGGAGGAAACCTATTTTCTTCCACCAACAATAATTTTTAAAAAATTAATGTTAATTTAATGTTAACTTAATTTTTAATTTTAACTGAAATAAAAATCATACATGTTTATAGGATATTATATGATTTTTTCCTATCTGTATACATTGTGTAATGTTCATATCAGGGTAACATATCTATCTCCTGAAATATTGATCATTTCTTTTTGGTGAAAACATTCAAAATCTTTTCTTCTAGCTTTTTAAAATATGTACAAAATACACTATCATTATCTAGATTTACCATAATGTGCAACAAAACTCCAGAGCTTTTTGCTTCTATCTAAATATATAACTTAACAGTGATAACTGTTCATTCCAGACAATCAACCTTATACCCTGTCCCCATCACATCTGTTCTTCCAGCCTCTGGTAACCACCATTGTATGAGATCAACATTTTAGTTTCTATGTGTAAATGAGATCATGTAGTACACGTCTTTCTATGCTGGTCTTCTTTCATGTAACATAAGGAACTCCAGAGAAAATATATAACTTTGTTAGAATTTTAATTTAAACCTATGATCTAAGTTTAATTTTAGTCTCTGATCAAAGTTCTTGTTATATGGAGCTTTTCAATCATTTTTAAAACAAAATTTATATAGCACCTATTAGCACATTTTGACATTAAGAAATTAATGACAGGAATTCTTATGGCACATTTATTTTATTCCTTGATAAAATGAATTATTTTCCTATAGAGAATCCATTCCCTCAGGTTCAAGTGAGACTGCCTTCCTGGTCATTGAGGTGAGAAGTGAGGAATGTCAGGACTAACACAGTCCTCTGATTTAGGCTGGTTTGGCCATGGACAGGTAGTGCAAGTTACACCATCTGGATTGTCCCTGGGACATTTCCATCAGTGTTATCAAGGATGATTTTCTCTTTCCCCTAGAGTTCAAAGCAAATAGGGCTCATGAGTATTGGGTTATTCATCCTTCTTATTATATGGAAAAAAAACCTATTCAAAAAATGGAGACAAACAGGAAAACAGGAAAAAATTAGCTGAGATTTGAGGATTAGTAGACAATCTTATAACATTATTAGAGCTCTGGAATGTGGCCATATTTGAAGTCAGCTACAATTCTGGAATTCCTCATCAATATAACTGTTAAAATGGATTTTGCAGCCAAAACATTCAGGACTAACATTTTGAGAAGTGCTGGTGTAGTGGAATTATTATGGAGTATGGAATCAGAAGGTTTCATCTTGCATTCCAACTATGATTGAAAAACATGAATATTCTTGAGTTAATCACTTTGGTTGGTCTCCATTTCCTGACCTGTAAAGTAAGATGACTTCAAATTCCTCCCACCATACCATCAAAATACCTACAGATTGTTTTCTTTTTCACCAAAGCAGAACATCATTATTCAGAACTAAAGGATATCTATGCCCAGCCAATAGGAATTCAGAACCAACTTTTAGATCAATATATATCTATAATGTAATTTTTTTCTAAATATGAAATAGACTTTGCAATATATGCTCTCTATTAATCCACAGCTAATGCATGCCTCTGACAAGATATTATTCCCAGCTCAAAGAGTAAATTCCACCCTTAGACAAAAACATGTTTATCACCTTGTTTAAGGCACTACTGCATTTTTAGATATAACATTAAAATCACATGTGACAAAAAATAAACAAACTGGACTACATCAAGATCATAAATTCTTCATACAAATAGTACCAACAAGAAAATGAGGGACTAGGGTATGCTCAGTGGTACAGCTCTTATCTAGCATGTGTGAGGCTCTGGGTTCAACCCCCCAAAACAGACAGGCACACATACACACACACACGAATACATTCACACACAAAAAAAATTAGAAAGCCACCACCAAAATACAAATGACTTCAATGAAAGTGAAAGAGATAGTCCCATTTTTAAAAATATCTCCACCCTTGGGGATAGGAATGTAGCAAAGTGGTATGGAGCTTGCCTAACATTCAGTAGGGTTTGGTTTTGATCCAGAGGACTGACAAAGAATAATTTGCACAATGGGAGAAAATATTTGCTAATCATATATTTGATACAGATTTTTATCTAGAACATACAAAGTACTCTTACTACTCAATAATAAGAAGTTAAACAACACAATTTAAAAGTGGGCAAAGGATTTGACAAATGACCAATAAGCACTTGAAAAAAAGGCTCAACAACATTAGTCATCAGGAAAATACAATTCAAAACCACAATAAGATGCTACTTCATCTCCACTAGACAGCTATGATTAAAAAATATAACAATAAGTGTAAGAAAGGATGTGGGGAAACTGTAATCTTCATACATTGCTGGCAGAAATGTAAAACATTGCAGCAACTTTGGAAAACACTTCAGATGTTTTGCTAAATGTTAAATTTAAAATTATTATATGACCCAGAAATAGTACCTCTAAAAAATATACTCAAGAAAAAATTAAAACATACCTCCAAACATTTGTACATGAATGTTCCTAGCATTAACTGATCTTAATAGTTGAAAAGTGGGAATAACTCAAATGTCTCAGTTGATGAACAAATAAAGAATATGTGATAAATCCACACACTGGAAATATTATTCAGCAATAAAAGAAAAAAGTATTAATGCCTGCTGCAGAATGAACATTCTAAAAGCCAGTTAAGAAAACCCAAATACTTTATTGATATATTATATGAAATGTCCAAAGTATGCAAATCTATATAAATGAAGACTATACTAGTAGTTGCCTGGAATTGAGGAAGGATGGCCATGAGTAATTACTAATGGGCACAGGAATTCTTCCTTGGATGGGGCACTATTTTAAAAATAGATTGTGTGTTAATTGCACAACCCATGAATAGACTAAAACCATTGGACTTTACACTGTGAGTAAACTATGTGTTATGTGATTTATATATTAATAAAGCTGTTTAAAAATCAATAAGTGCAAAAGCGGCATGTATAGCTAAGGAAGAATTAAGGTGATTAGAACATCTACTGCACTCTCCACTCTCCTTTGTTAGAGACAGTTAATATTCATGTTATAAAATAATATCTACTGACAAAAATATTTGCTAAGCTTAAGTACAGTGTATCGTGGATATAAAAGCTGAATTGTCCCTACAATAGATGCATTATTTCATGCTTAACAACAAAAAATAAATGGATTTTATATGTATAAAATTGTATGGATTTGTGAAGAAAAATTTTCCACAAAATTTGTTTTTTTCAGAACCCATTTTTCATTCATGTACAAAATATATTTTCTTTTATAAATAAATTTACATTTTTTTAAAAAAAATACATGTCCTTAAGGCAAACTTGTTAATTATATACTTTAAAAATTTCCCCTAGGCTTACACAGGATCTTTCATTGCTCTTTTTTTTTTCTTCTACCAGTGCTTTTATTTTTCACATTTTTAGCGTTTATTTCATTTTCATAATACAGTGAAAAACTGACAATTTATGTGCAAAATGTAGATTTTTCATTACATTTGTGACATTTTAATTGTTATTATAAACAACAATATCAAACATATGAGAAATATTACAAGAAGGAAGAGAAATATCAAACTTTGCTTCTTTGTTGGAAATTAACACAGGTTAGAAATTTTTCATCCCAATAATTTCTTTTCTGTGGAGTTATTGCAAGATAAAAAAAAAAGTCAAGGAAGAAAAAAAGAGAGAGAGAAGTTACAAAATGGAGAGACAAGAAAGGTAGTAGGGAGGAAGAGAAGGGGAGTGGGTGGTAGGAGGCGGGGGAGAGGGAGAGAAAAGGAAGAGAGCCACATATGGAGGAAGAAAGAAAAAAATGTGTTTCTATGGTAAATGCACATTTTATTTAAAAGTAATGCCTCCTATTTTTATTAAAAAGCCTACAAAATGATTGTATTGAAATTTGTTCTTCAATAGTGTGAGGAATAGCAAGTCCAGTGGTCAATTTTCAGAATATAGTATTTAACCTTAAATGTAAAATTGGGATGTAAGAAAGGCAGCCAGAGGGCAAATAGAGAAGAAGGGAAAGTGACAATAGCACCATAGCTTGAGGATGTGCAGATCCAAAGTGCAGGCACCTGAATTACGCCTTGACAATCAGGAGGTGGAAGAAGGGGTCCACCTGACCAACAGAGAGAGAAATCTCTCTATTAAGAGTAATTTGGCACATGCCTGCAATCCCAGGCAGGAGGATTGTGAATTCAAAGCCAGCCTCAACATAAAGCAAGGTGCTAAGCAACTCAGTGAGACCCTGTCTCTAAATAAAATACAAAATAGGGCTGGGGATGTGGCTCAGTGTTTGAGTGCCCTTGAATTCAATCCCCAGTACCAAAAAAAAAAAAAAAAAGAAGAAAGAAAGAAAGAGTATCTAAGGTAAAGAAGTAGAGCTTCTGTGTATACATGTCAGAGTGTATTCACCCCAAGAAAATTTTCCGACCACAAGAGAAACAAAGGGAGATGGGAACAACTGAAGGTAGGTGTGTGTGTGTGTGTGTGTGTGTGTGTGTGTGTGTGTGTGTGTGTATATATATATATATATATATATATATATATATATATATATATTTAACCCATTATGAGATGGTAAAAGCTAGGTGACATTCCAGAAGAGTGTAAATCCTATAGTATTCTACTAATGAGGAACCGTGGGGGAGGAACATTATACTCTAGGGGATAAAAAGCTGGTTATACCCAATATGTGTGTGCCTGCTCCCCTTGACACTGGGTCTTACAGGACACTAAGCATTGCAAGACCATTAGAAAAGCAAAGCCTGGCTTTTTGCTGTACCTTGTGTCTCTTAGTCCATTCTTTGGTTTTGAATAGGTGAACGTGTTTCTCACAATAGTGACTCATTTTTTACATCTATTAAACAGAATACTTTATTAGTATTTTAAAATATACTCATGTATTCATTCATTTATCAAAACATATACACACATATATATGTGTGTATATATGTGTAAACATACACACATATACACATGTGTAAATATATCCCAATATGTTCCAAAGGTTAGTTAATAATGTGGTTCCAGAAACCCTATGATTTCTGCTCTCAGTTAAAACATAGCAGGAGGACAAATAGGTACCCCTATGAGTAATAAAGTGCTACATATTGTCAATAAATATTTTTAGTGTCAAATTGATCATATGAAATTATATATTTTATGTGGGTTAAGTACAGGAGTGAATGTGGGACGGCAATGAGAAAGAGGGAGAGAGAGAGATGAGTGTGTGAGAAAGGTCTTTATAGAGAACATGACATTCATTATGTGGACTTTGGAAGTACCAGGTGTTTGAGAGTTTCGGGATGAGACTTCCCAGGAAGATGGGAGCTATTTAATGATGAAATTTTATTTCATAGAGAAGAGTTCTGGTTTAATGCTCTAGTATAGAAATTTTTATTTGAATGCCTGCTCTGACTTACTGGTAGCGGCATCTAGAACTGTGGTGCTGTGCGGGTTAAAGTTGGTGTGGATACAGTAAGAAAGAGTCTCTGATTCAATGATGTCTGCCAGGTGCACCAACTGGAGAAGGGATGACATGTATCTTATAGCTTCGCTAAACTATCGAAAATGATGAACAAGATATTATATATACGTATAGGATATTATATATCTACAATAGAGCAACTTAATAAGATTTTCATTTTAATAAAGGACATGGAGGACTTACCCTGGAAGAATGTCCTTACCAAGAACCCAGCCATGCTGTCACCCTAAATCTCAGATTGGTAGCCTCTAGAACTTCATTGTTAGTCTATGATAATTTATTTTAGCAGCACAAACTAAGACAAAAAAGCAGATTTCAAA
Organism: Spermophilus citellus; assembly: GCF_964194105.1. Classification (NCBI taxonomy): domain Eukaryota; kingdom Metazoa; phylum Chordata; class Mammalia; order Rodentia; family Sciuridae; genus Spermophilus; species Spermophilus citellus. The sequence continues at coordinate 89,555,885 of NC_138192.1, forward strand.
GGCAGAACTATTAAAATGTTTTTACTTACAAGAACTTGAGAACTTGATAACTGTAAGAAACTTAAAGAGGTTCTTAACTCTATCATGATGTATATCTGGGTGGAGTCTAATCACTAATATGGCAGAAGAAAGAGGTGGTGGGTAATACCTGAGTGCAATTCAGACAGCCTGAAGAAAAACTATACAGGAATGTTTGTCTTCAAAGTTCTAGAGATCAGCAAAGGGGTACCCTGACATGGGAAGTTCATGCTCATAACCTTATGGTAGAATATTAAAGAAAGTTGACATTTTGCCCACAAAGATCTGCTAATGTTGAACAGGGAGAAAAATGTATATGTGAATTAAATTATAGCACATTTCAAAACATTTGTGTTTAAAAATTCAAAGAGTAAGTGTATGTTGGCAGAGAACAGAGAGTAGAGCTTTCTAGGGATGAAGAACTAGGAATACAAAGGCAAGGATGGATTCAAGAACAAGCGAGGCTGTGTGGAAGGCAATGGTATCAGCCCTTGAGGAACCTGAGATTCTTTGGGGAATTAAGGAATAGGAACCTGGGTGTGTGAATTGAGACATTTGCTAGACACTGTCCCGTGACGCACTCTATGAACTCCTGTAATGAAGCACAGACCAAACACAACATATTTTTAATTATTTACTCCTGTGACTAAGTCTGGGTTGTAATGTAAAAATAGATTTTCCAGTGCAAAAGGAGTTGCACAGGAAAGTGTTCCTTGCTGAATTAAGCTGTGCTTAAGTGAGAACTGCCGCTTAAGGACAACACGTTCCCTGTGAAAAGGATGGCAAATCCATTTTGGAGAGTCCAACCTTTAGGGAGTGCTATTATCAACTCAATTGTATGTTTTTTCCTGTTGCACAAACATGTTCCCAAAAGACATTTAAAATAGCTTTCTTTCCTGCTAAACTGTTGTGCCAAGCACTTTTTCTGATTCTCAGCCTTAACTGGAGCAGGATGTGTTAAATTAAAAAAAAAAAAAAAAGTTAAAAAAAAAAAAGAAAAAAAAATGCCCTGTCACGCTTGACAGGGTCTAATAGGCCTTAACAACAACAGGGAAACATTTTCCTAATCTGACTGCCCTCTCCCTTACTGAAATTTTAGGACAGTGCATTTTCCTCAAAATGCAAATTATCCTGAAGAAACTAACAAAGCAACATCTTTCCCCAGTCACCATGCTAAATGAAGACATCTAGTAAAAATCTGTACAGCAAAGTAGATATTTTTCCCCAAGTATGAGAAAAAAAAATTACAACAGAAAATAAATCTTCTTTTTGTAACAATAAAACAAAACAAAACAAACCTAAAATAAATTAAATTGTGCCATGCCTATAGTCCTAGCTACTCAGGAAACTGATAGGGAAGGATCATTTGGGCCTAGAAGTCTGAGACCAGCCTGGACAATACAGCTAGACCCCATTTCATTAAAAAATGAATTAATTGATCTAAAACTTCTCTCTCTCTCTCTCTCTCTCTCTCTCTCTCTCTCTCTCTCTCTGTATATATGTATGTAAGAGCAAATAAACATAACCACAATGTCCCGAGGTTTGTGTTGATCATGTCAAAATGTACCCTGTGCATTTCTGGGCTACATTTCTAAAACTGCAGAAATGTGTAGCTTATAACACAGTGTGTGTCTGTTTCCAGTAAGGAGTTTTCTTGACAAAAATCTTTCAGGCTTGCAAAAACAATTGGGGCGGGAGTTGGGGGGTGCGGGGGGTAGTCTGACTGGAAAACTCACATGAAGCTTTCTGCAGTAGGAGTCAGTACAATTATCTGAATATTATGCCACTTGTGGCAGCAGATAATGATACCTTAAAGAAACAACAGTAGGGGATGGACTTGTATTTGGGGAAAAGGGGAACCAGTGGAAAGTGAAATGCAGGGCAGAGAGCACAGATTTTGCACAGAATGGCTCTGGAGTTGGACGCCTGCTGAGTTGCTTGCTAACTGGGAATGAATGCAGGCAGTAACCTAAACTGCAACCTTACCTGGATTTCTTAAGCCCTATGATGGGGATGGGGATGGTACCCTATATCATAGTTATGATATGAGAGTAAATGTAATAATCTCCACACTCAAATCTCTCAATGTCTGAGACATGATAACTGTTCAATCTTAATTGGTGTCTCTCCCCACAGCAGAAAGGGAGTGTCTTGGATTGCTTTAATTGGCCCCAGTTACAAGATTTGTAACTTTGAGTAAAATTTTACATGAATGTTTAACAGTGCCAACTTTTCCAAGCTTTCTTTAAAGGAAGATTTTACAGCAAAGGGGCTGAGATAGAACATATTCAATGTTTGTGCACATACGCTTGAATCATTTTGGAAAAACTAATCTTAAATGTTAATATAAAATAGTTTCTATATGTGGCTGTGAAGTAACTGGCTTTGTCACCTACTCATGGAATGTCCTGTCAAAACTTGAAGTAGACCACCCCACCACCCTGCCCAACAGGGAAAGCAACAATAGCAACAAAACCAGTGTGTGTAAAAACTACCAGTTTACCATCTCAAGTGACTTGTGAAGATCAAGAAAGACTGAATTTTTGTTCAGTAATAGTGTGTATATTTTGATGTAGCTGCCACTATTTCATGAAAATTATTGGTAAGAAATCATGCACCTTTAAAAATTGGAAATAAATTATTTAACCAGTAGAGGTGTACAGAATAATAAATTCCACTCGAAATTTAAATTTCCCGTGAAAAATATTCATTAAAAAATTGAGAGGGCTGGGGATGTGGCTCAAGCGGTATGCGTGCGGCCCGGGTTCGAGCCTCAGCACCACATACAAACAAAGATGTTGAGTCTACCGAAAACTAAAAATTAAAAAAATAAATAGTTTTAAAAAATTGAGAGAATTCTGATTCTGTAGGATGCTAAGGTATGAGTTAGGAAAATAAAGAGAAGCAAATAAATAAATAAATAAATAAAGGAGGAAGTATTGATAAACTAACCTTGATTTATTTATTCAGTTTTTAAAATCTATGGTCTTTAAACTTGCTTGTAGTGACATGGTTGGTATTTAAGACCAATAAATGTTTGGGTAAAGATGTGGTTTATTGACATTTGGGGTGTGTGTTCTTATGTATGTTTGTATTTGTAGATGAGAGAGCGCAAGCTAAAACTATGAATATAGGACACTTTTCCCCAGTTTATTTCCTATAAAAGAAGAGTGCTAGAATCAACATCTAAAATGCATAAATTAGCCATTTAACATCAAATCTTTTGGGGGGTGGGGAGGGCAATAATGGGAGTGAACCCAAGGGTTCTTTAACACTGAGCTACATCCCCAGCCTTTTCTTCTTCTTTTTGAAACAGGATCTAGCTAAGTTGTGCAGGCTTGACTTGAACTTGCCATTCTCATGCCTCAGCCTCCCAAGAAGCTGGGATCACTGGTGTGTACTGCTGCACCCAGCTTACCTGACAAATCTTTAGATGGACGTATGAAAATAACATTTTGGCAAATAGAATTATTTTGTACAATCATACTGATAGTGCTCTGTGAAGAATCAAACTATTGACTATCTTTTTAAAACTCAGCTTTGGCTTTATCTGCACAAGGAAACATTATTGGAGCTACTCATTTGTTTAGTTTCATTTCACATTTTGTCTGCACTACGTATAGGTTGAACGCATCTTCTTTATGCACCTTCTATGTACATTATTATACAAGATAAAGATACAACTGTTTTAAAAATTTTTATCTTTTGAGGGCATTTGCTGTATTGCCTTACCAATAATTGTCCCCAGGGAATCACATAGTATGCATTAATTATCACTACATTTTAAATGAATGAATAAATGTAATGATTATATATTTACAAAATATGTATCCACAGTCACAATAATTAACATTGTTTTAATACTTTACAAGGACTGGCCATATCAATTCAAATGTATTCATAGTGACTAAAGATTAGTTAAGATGATTCTTTTTGTACATGTGTAAAAACACTTAAGGAAAGGCTTTCTTGTACTTGTGAAGAACATAGAAAATATTAGAAGATAACATCATAGGAACCATACGGGAAGATTTTAATCATTTTCAGATGAGATATTTCTTTTAATTACCATAGCACACATTTCAAAACTTTAGTAGAATACTTTTACCCATTAATCCTAAAACAAATCATGCAGACAATGACCTTTATATTATGAGAGAAAAAATTCAATTTAAAAAATAAAACAAAAGGTTTTTGGATGTAAGCTAAAGAATAAGTTGCAAGTAAATATAAATATACAAAGCTTTGACATTAACACTTTAGCAACAGACTTGTATTTAAGTAATATGTTGTATTTTAAAAATTCAAACAGCATTACATTGAATATGCATAAATGCAGGTTCTAATTTTAACCAAACCTGGGGATTACAGAGGAGACAGAAGGAAGTCTATTCTAGCAACAACAGGTGTGATTCTAAGGCTTCTTGCCCAGCTACATTAAGTTTTCTAATCTCCAGACCTCCACATATTATCTTTGTTTGTTACCAAGCAAGCTCTATATCATTTGAACAAAACCACATACTTCGTTTTTTTTTAGATTGTAATAACAAGGACATTACATTAGATTTCCTTTTTCTTCTTTAATTCTATTTTCTGAGAAAAAAATGTGTTACATCCAAGACATATATATTAACGCAAATTTATTAAGCATTGAAGTACAAACTAAAAGGAATTTTTCCCATAAATTTATTTCAGATTATGCATGCAACATATTACATTTTGCAACAGATTGCTATTTTCATGTTTATTTAAATGTTTAAAAAACTGATTTTGGCTGAGTTTTGCCTTTCTCCTCCCAATGCCTTAATTAATGAGTAATGTGACACTCCTAATAAGCAGGATAATATACTTTAAAAATCACTTAAAACATTACTAAAGAAATAGAGAACCTAAAAATAAAACCCAAAGATGTTGAACATGATTTCCATAAAATAATTACTATTATTATTTTGTTACAGTGCTGGGTATCAAACCCAGGGCTTTATGCCCATGCTCTACCTACCACGGAGCTATATATGCCAGTCCCAAATTATATTTTGTATGTATCTTTCTTTTAAAAAGTGAGGATACAGAAGCTCGAGAACCTATCTTAGAAATAAATAAATGAGTCCAATATAGCCTTGTGCTGCAGTCCTCTGTGGTATACAGATGGGAAACAAAACAAAACACAGCAAAAATTAAAAACTGTGTTCTGCAGCTATTTGGCTTTTGCTCTTGGGATGATCCAGAATGACTTTGGCTTTTACTGTAATGTTTGTACAAAATTCCACACCTCAGAGAAGGTACTAGCAAAATTTAAGTCCAAGAAATGAAATAATTTACTAACTGTATTTTGTGGAATGAGATAATTATATTCCTGGGACATCTAAGGAATAGCCAGGTGAGGGAAAGTAAAAATTTTAAGTGCAGTTTTTCTTTGCCATTTTTATCCCATTCTCTCTTTCTCCAAGCTCTAGGTAGTTAGTAATTAAAACAGTGCTTCAGAGAAGTATAGGATTTACTTCTTCCTAAAAACAAGTAGCAATTGCATTTTAAAGGGAGCACACATAAGTTAATTCAGATCACATACAATGTTCACAGTTCTCTTAGAGGCCTGACTTCTTTCCTCCTCCCCTCTTCCCTTCCCCTCTCCCAAAGACTTTTATATTTTGTAAAGGAATGTTTTACATGTGAATGCCTTTAATTGACTCTGTTTACCAAATAATGATGGATAATAGCCCTGATCTTCCTGGGAAAGTGTTTATAACATCAAGTCCTTTTTTCCTCCCTCATTGAGTCAGCTTTTCAAATTTGTTTTGATTCAGGAGTAACCCTAGAAGAGTATAATGTGTTGCTCTCTAGACCAGTGAAGAAGATGTTAGTGTGAGATTAGTATCTGCCAGAAAATAAGCAAGTTCTAATATTTTCTTTCTAAAATAATGCAAATAATCTTAAACAAAAAATGACTCGGTAGAAAATACTTGACTTTGAAGTAATATAAATTGAGCACAGTGATTGCATACATGTTGAGGACAGCAGCTGTCCAAAGCATGATCTACAGATTACTGGATGACATTTTGTACTCTGTTCATATTCACCCATTCAATAAATGTATTTGGGGCCTCTAATATGTGCTTGGGATAGTATGTGACACTAGTATGTGACCCTGAATTAGTTTCGGGTAAAATAATGGCACTTAAAAGGAGAGTAGGCCAGGTGCAGTGAAGCATATCTGCAATACTAGCCACTGGGCGGGTGGGGGTTGGGGGGAGGCATACAAAAGGATGGAAAGTTCCAGGCTAGCCTGGGCAACTTAATGAGACCCTGTCTCAGAAATAAATAAATAAATAAATAAATAAATGAGATTAAATTGAACGTCCTTATAAAGTTATAGTAGGGAAGCAGGAATCAATTAGCATACAAATATAGAGAAAATTATTTAATATAGAGAGGACGGGGATGATTTCTCAGAGGAAGTGGTGTTTTACTTGAATCTGAAGTTGACATTGTCACTGACTAGGCAGCAGGTAGAGGACTGTGACGTGGGGGGGGGGCAGTGTGGGTAACACGTGGGAATGCTCTCAGTATGAAGCGCAGTATGAGATGAGGCTGCAGAAGAGGGCAGAACCATGGACCCATCAAACTGAGAGTTTAGATAACTTGTTAAAGACTCTGCTCTTTGTCTTCTAACACCTACAAACATGTGTTTCTGTAATGGACTGACAAGAAGTGGATTGGATTAGTGCTGAGGAGCAAAAGACCAAGGGAGCTGGGTTAGGAGTGAGGGAGGAAATGATAAGAACAAAGAATTATTCTGAGAAGTTCAGCTTTTTAAAAGGAGAAGAGGTTTAGTGGTTGGTGTGTGGGGGAGAACCTGTGGAATTAGAGTGCTATTTTTAGATGAGATTGACATGAACATTTTAATATATTAAGGGGACCGATTTTGTGGAAGAGTTTGAATGCACAAAAGACATCAGGAATATTAAAATTACCCCCAAATGACAGGAAACAGAATGCAAAGCAGCATTGGCAATCCACCTTGGAAAAGGGAAGGGATGATACCTGCCCTACTTGAAAATTGTGAAAGAAGAAAATATAGAACCCTGATTTTGATATGCAAACATGTGGCGATATTAAAGTAGGAGAGCTGTATACTGTGTACTTCTGGTCCTTTTACAACACTGATTGTTGAGAGAAAAGGAAGGAGTCAAAAGGGCGATGGAAAAGAATTGAAAGTGCAAAAAATTTGAAAAACTCTTTTAGACACAGGAGGAAAGCATTGACTAAATAAACCAAATCGGATTTCTGCACAAGGAACAATCTGGTTTGAGCTAAGGTAAAATTTTGCTGATTTTAGGAGGGACATCAGTTTCATAGCTTATGTGGCAATGATTTTCGGAGAGAAGAAGAATTGAGAATTGGATCATGGAATGAAATTACCACAGTTGAGAGGTCCAAGTGGGCTCTGGTAGTTTGGGTCATTACACCTGGGGATGAGAACATAGTAGATGTCTCAAAGGTCTTTTATTTTGTTTTGTGTGTATGACAGGTGAGGCCACAGAGTTTAATGGCACCAAAATATTTTTTTTCTGATGCATCCTTTTACAAACTTATAGGTAAAAGATTGACAAAAAATATCTGTGGGTTGGGCATGGTGACACCTGCCTGTAAACTCAAGAAGCTAAGGCAGGAGGTTCATAAACCTGAGGTCAGCCTGGGCAAATTAAAAGAAACTGCCTCAGAATACAATATTAAACACATTGAGAATGTAGCTCAGTGGTAGAACCTTTCATGTTCAATACTTAGTACAAGTAATAATAAATAAATAAATAAATAAATAAATAAATAAATAAATAAATAAATGTCATTTTTTTTTCTGGAGTGCAATAAGAGAATGGATGGCATGAAAGGATAAACTTCAGTTACTGATGAAAATCTAAAGATCATGATCTTTTTTATAATTGGAATCTGCTGATTTTTCCTTTTTAAATAGTTCCCTTTTCACTTTTTAGATGTAGATATATCTGGAAATACTGAAAGTAATATAGTAAAAAGCCCCCAAAAAGCAGTTTAGGTAATTTTAAAATAGTTGAGGTAAACCCTATAAAAACTGCAATATCTTAGCATTATGTAATTTCTACAAATAACTGTAAATAAAACATTTACTATAAAGTCTGGGGATGTAGCTCAGTGGTAGAACACATGCTTTCCATGCACTAAGTCTTGCGTTTGATCCCCAGCACCCCCCCCACACACACACACATACACACACACACACACACACACACACACAATCATTGCCATAAATACTATTGAACTGATTCTCATTCATGAGTGTGTACCAGCCCCATTGATAACAGTGTCTGTGAGATTAAAGCGTTTCCAGGTGAAACCACCTCTCCCTCTACAACATTTGCTTAGCCAGACAAGACACCTTATCCAAAAGCAACAATCTGCAAGGTAGAAAATCAGCTATGATATCATCTAGTGTTAAATGGATGAGTTGATTCAATTTATTTCTCTCAAATTTTTAATTAAGAGAGAATTGATTAATGATAGATAATGAAATGAAAATGATACCTAGAGAAAAGTCAAGATGTGGAATCAGTGCCCAACCTTAGGAGAAAGGATATGGGATGAGGCAATTAGATATCATGAGTATTGTGCCAGACACAGGCAGAAAGAAGCAGATGTGAGTGAGGGTGAGCCATGGGACTACAGTAGATAACAATATCTTGGGCACAGAGAAAGACTCAGCACCTTTCTAACAAGAGGCATTGAGAGACAGGGATGTGACAGGAAGTAGATAGCTGAGACAGTATTGGCAGATTCAATGCCAGTGAATTAAAAAGATTCACAAACTGAAACTTGTGAGAATTAATCTGGAATCTTCCAGTATTAGAACTGCATTTCATCTGTGTGAGATATAGCCCTTTCCTAGTTTCCACACATTTCTGCATTTCCTTTTAGTCAGAATAGCTTGAGCAGGTGTAATTTCTTGAAATCCAAAGTGTTGTGGGATGTGAATGACTTTCCTCTTAAGGCATCCAAAAGATAAGAGAGAAGCCACAGGGTAGACTTGGAGGAGTCCTCAATGAGTGACTCTGGCCCATGGCACTATTCTCACTTGGTGTCCGAGTTGGGCAAACTTTGCAGATTCTCTTGAATTCCCCGACCCTGTACTTTCTTCATCACTAAGATTAAATATTTAAGACAATCTCTGTTTAACACTTTCAAATGTTTACTAGCTTCAGATAAAAATTTTGCTTTTCAGTGTATTGAGTAAATCATCATAAAAGACATGACTATATATGTAAATTAAATCATGCAATAGTATCTGAATTATTAGAGTTGTATGTTCTTGTAAAGCACTTTGTTTTGTGATAAAAGTGAGGAGGAAGGTGTCTATTATAAAAAGTAAGACATGATTGAAGCTTTAAGATCCTAATATAAAACGCAATGTGATATTTATATAATGTAAAGAGCCTTCAGATTTTTAAAATCTAGGTCATCTTCAAATATTTGTCACTTGGTAAATAACTCTTAGTAAATAATTCTACATTAATCAATAACTAACTAGTTTTCATTGATTGTTTTCTCTCAGTAGTATTATATTATAGTTACTGTGAGAAACTGTGACAATTTGCAATCTAGGGCAGAGGGCAAATTATACACAGTAAATATTCAAATTACAGTAGTTCTCTGCCTAGAATGTGTTTCATCACCTAAGTGGATGCCTGAAACCATTCATAGCACTGAAATCTAAGTATATTATACTTTTTCCTATACACACATACCTATGATTAATTTTAATTTGTAAGTAAGGCACAATAAGAGATTAACAGCAGTAACAACAACATAAAACAATTATAGCATTATACTGCAATAAAACTGGCAGCATCCCTACACTTTGGGACTATTATAAAGTAAAATAAGAATTACTGGAACATATGCACTGCAGTACAACAGTCAGTCTGATAACCAACACAGTTCATAAGTGAATCATGGGTCATGGATGGGCAAGTAGGATGTACATCCTAGATGAGCCGAACAAAGGAACAGCCCACGTGGATCCTCATCCTGGGCCAGACGGAGCACGGCAGTGTGAGATTTCATCATGCTACTTAGAATGTCACACAATTTAAAAGCATGAATAGTTTAATTCTGGAATTTTCCATTTAGCTTGGCTTATGTGCAACTGAAACTGTGGAAACTGAAACTATGGATAAGGGGGGACTACTACATCTTGGTATGTGCTAAAAAAGATGAATCATTGTAATATTTCAGGGAAAAAGTTATCCAAGATAGCTGGATCTGGAGGTTTATAAGGTCAAAGCTTCAGAGAAGGGGGAAATCTAAGCTTGGCTTTGAGGAATAAGTAGAAAAAACGGGAAATTCCAAATAAGAGAACCATTATAGGCAAAGACAAAAGGCAGGGAGAAAGCCTGTCATGTTATTATGTATGATTATTGTCATGTATTATGCTTAAAAGCTTGTAAGTGAATTGCTTTATTTATCTGATTGCTGTTCTACTTACAATTGATATATACATGTAAAATTTACGTATATACATACATATTTTTATATATAACTTAGTTTATATAAATTGTATACTATTTATATATATACAAAAAGCATATATGTATGTGTAAATTTGCCATTTAATTTAATATATATTTTTACCAGTTTATATATATATATATATATATATATATATATATATATATATAAATTGTACATTTATTTTGTATATAGTTATTATATAATATAACTTAAATAATATATATAAAAATATATATGTATGTATACATAGTGGGTGTGTGTGTGTATATATATATATATATATACTTTTAAAATATTAATTCAAGATAATATGAATTGCAAGTTATTTTTTTTTAAGAGAGAGAGAGAGATAAATTTTTTTTAATATTTATTTTTTAGTTTTTGGTGGACACAACATCTTTATCTTATTTGTACGTGGTGCTGAGGATCGAACCCAGTGCCTTGTTCATGCCAGGCGAGCGTGCTACTGCTTGAGTCACATCCCCAGCCCTGCAAGTTATTTTTTTGACTGATTGGTTTAGTCAGGAGTAGACCCTGCTGGTTTCATAATATCTCTGGGCTTAAATGTTAATTCCATAAATAAAGCCCTATGAGCACAGAATGTAATAGCAAAGTCTTGGTAGCAATATATTGAGAAAGAGGATTTTGTGAATTCTGTTGGTTAAAGTGTGAGCACATCAGATGGTAGGATATGAGATATAAACAATTCCACCCTAGGCAAATCTAAACAAATGCTTCTCAAGCGTTGGGACATTTAGTTAATTTTACATGCTTATCTTTGAAAAGGTGTTTTAATGGATCCCTAAAGAAAAGTGAGCCTATCCAAAGTGTGTACAGGCAAGCACATCTGTCAACAAAAAATGATTACCATACACAATAAAACAAATTTAAAAATTGGCCTGCTTGGAAATTATTGAGAAACAAATCATTTTGAAGAATCAGAAGAAGAACATAGATCTGAAATGTATGCCATAATATACAAACATTTTGTGGGGAAGAAAACTAGGGATTGAATTTAAGCATGCTCTACCTCTGTGCTATATCCCCAGTCCATTTTATTTTTAATTTTGGCATAAATTCTTACTGAGTTGCTGAGGTTCTCACTAAGTTGTTGAGGTTAGCCTTGAACTGTCAATCCTTCAGCCTCAGCCTTCCAAATCACTAGAATTATCTAGAATTATCGCATGTACCCCAATGCTGGATTATACAAAGTTTTTGTAAATGTTTGCAGCTTCTAATAGTGTTTCTGACAGGAAAGTAGTAGTTATGTGACATCAATCTGACATTAGGTTATAAAACATTTTAAAATTATGAACATATTATTAAGTATTTGGCTAAAAATTCTTTTTGAATGTCTGATATATCAATAAAATATAGCATCACTAACTCCAGTCACCATGCTGCACAATAGATCTTTGAGATTATTATACTTATCTAACTGTAATTCTGTGTCCTTTGCTCAACATCTCCCTAATCCTGTCCAACAATCAGATGTCACCTCACACCTGTCAGAAGGACTATGAAAGCTAACAATGAGATGTTACCTCACACCTGTCAGAATGACTATGAAAGCTAACATAGTGAAGAAAATCCTTGCACACTCTTGGTGGGAATAATAGCGAATATAGAAAAAAGTACTTTCTCAAAAGTTAAAAATACACTACCATATGATCCTAGCTATCCCACTACTGGGTATATATCCAAAGGAAATAAAATCAGCATGTTGAAGAGATACTACCCATGTTCACTACAGCATTATTCACCATAACCAAGATACTTAATCCACTCAAGTGTCTACCAACTGATGAATGGATAAAGGAAATGTGGCATATGTGCACAATGGAACATGATTCAGCTATAATATTGTGCCAACCTGGATGAGCCTGGAAGACATTATGTTGAGTGAAATATTCCAGGCACAGAAAGACAAATACCACCTGATCTTGCTGATATGTGAAATCTTAAAAAGTTGATCTCATAGAAGCAGACAGTAGATGGTGGTAACAAGGAACCTTAGCAGTTGATAGGGTAAAAATTGGGGAGATTTGGGTTAAAAAATAAAAATTAGTCACATAACAGCAGTAAGTTCAAAAGACCTATTTTATAAGATTGTGAACATAATTAATGGTAATATTGTAATCTTGAGGGATTCTGGAAGAGTAGCTGTTAAATGTTCTCATCACCAAAAACGAAATTTATGTGAGGTGATGCTTATGTTAGCTAGCTAAAGTTTACAATTTGGTTGCTTTGAAAAATAATGCAACAGTCATGGATAGTTAATTAAGTAATGGTTAAACAAAACATTCAGCCCTTATTGTTTCTGTGTATAATTATTCAAAATTCTTTCATCTTGAATGACATACAGCTGTCATGGTGTGTTAAATGACATAAAATATCTCCCTTATTCCCAACTTCCCTATTTTTTTAATAGGCCCAGTTAAGTATACTCATCTGTTTCATTGAACTAAACAAAACTCATTAACACAAGTAGTTTCACATACTTGAAAAAGCAAAAGAAAACAAATAGAAAGGTTGACATGGAATGGAGCTAGGAATAAGACTAACAATGTCATGGATTTCATAAACAAAACTCTTTACTTGTTAGGGATTGTCTAAAATTTTGATTCCAACCATTTTAGCAGATCAAGTTACCAAGTATACCATTGATAGAATGGCAATTATCCAACAACTCGGGAAAAGTGCTATTATGCTCCAAACTAATTGCTAACAGGACTTCTAGGATCCTCAAAAGGAGGGTATTCTATAATGTAATATATATGCTTCTCATCTAAATCCACAGTGTAAAATTTAACAATTTTCAAAGGGCTGTTTCTTATCACTTTCATCAGTAAAAATTATTCTACATAAATTTAATATGATATGGCCCTTTAATCTGATTATTTGAGTTCAGCTAGGGATAGATTTTGAGTTATCTGAAGGATGCAATGCACTAAATATATTTTAAGTAATCCGGACTATATATTCTTACTCTTAAAAGAGATTTTTAGCCAGTATATATTTGATAAACATTGAAAAAATATTGAATAAAAGCTCTCTTATTAGTTCGAAGTTGAATTTTTTGTCCCTGAAATAAAGAATTATTTTCTAAACTCAAGTGGATTTTTAAAAAATGCTCCCAAAGCAACATTTTTGGAAACTATTTAATATATAGTTTAAGGCATAGTTGATGTCCCAAGGTCTATTTAAAGTAACATAGCTGCAATACTTTAAAAAAAAAAAAAGAAAAGAAAGCATAAATGGAACCCAGCAATACCACTTTCTGGAACATCTTCCAAAATAAACAACATGTAAAATTTATGCCAGAGAAATTCTATTGTTGTACTGCATTTAAATCCAAAAGAAATCAAGACTTGAAATGTTTTATGAGACATATGCCAATGCTACAAATAATAGAAGCTTCTTTTATCTCCTACTAAACAGATGTCTTAATAATCTTTCATTTCTTTTACCTGTCATGAAGAACTACAGAACCCAAGAGACTGTTGATGAGTAAGTAGTAATATAACAATGCTTATGCTAATATACTGATTCTAAAATAATATCAACTATAATGAAATCTGCTTCAATAGGACACTGGAGCAGGGTGGACACAAGGAAGTTTAAATATATACTTTTCATTTTTTTATTTCAATCTATGTTATGTGACTTCATTTTATCTATCTATCTATCTATCTATCTATCTATCTATCTATCTATCTATCTGTCTATCTGTCTGTCTATTGCATAGGATTGAACCCAGGGACACTGTACCACTAAGTACATCCCCAGCCCTTTTATTTGTTTATTTATTTTATTTTGAGAAAGGGTTTCACTAAGTTGCCCAGGATGGAACTGAACTTGTGATCCTCCTGCTTCAGCCTCCAAAGTCGCTGGGATTACTGGCATGTGTCACTGTGCCTGGCAGTTATGTGGTAAACAATTTTAAATTATTAAGTATAAAATCACTATAGAAAAGAGGATGTTCCTAGAATTATTTGTTACTGTAATGGTTTGTAAAATATAAAGTTACCCATATGATACACTTCTTTCATATTTCAAAGTGTCTAGTGTTTACTTCCTTACCAAAATCACCTACATTTCTATTGTTTAGTATCTTGGCTAGCCAGGCATGGTGGTGTATACCTGTAGTCCCAGATATTGGGATGCTGAGACTGGACGATAACTTGAGTGCAGGAGTTTGGGGCAAACCTAGGCAATACAGCAAAACCCTATACCTTGAACAAACAAACTAACAAACAAACCCCCAATAATATCTTTGCCAATCTGCAGTGTGATCAAGCATGCTTCTGTGCAGTTGAATGATGACTCAACTTAGTTCATCCGAGGTCAAATATTGCAGGACTGGGTTTGAGTCATCAGGTTCTCAGAGTCTCCTTGCAGAATCCTTTGTTCTGACCTTATTTTGCCCCAGCACTTTCATTCAGTAAAATTTTAGAAGCATCCATGTTATTTCTGATCACTTAAAAATGTCTTGATTTTTATTGTCTGCATCGGTCCCCAAAGTTACTCTCCACACTGATATTAAGACAGGCAACCGGAAAACAACCAAACAACCAAAAATCAAGTAAAATTGTGGATGTAATTTCATGGACAATTCCAAAAAAAGAAGAGATGAGAATTGCATAAAACCCAACTCTTTTTTCTTCTTTTTTTAATTTTAAAAATTTATTCTTCTTTATATATACATAATAGTAGAATGTATTGTAACATATTAACACATATAGAGTAGAACATCCCATTCTTGTGGTTGTACATGACACTGGTCTTGTACTCATCTCTGAACACAAGAAAGTTATGTCCAATTCATTCTACTGTTTTTAGTATTCCTATCCCTCCTTCTTCCCTTCATTTCCCTTTGTTTAATTCAATGAACTTCTATTCTTCCTCCCCTGCTCTTATTGTTTGTTAGCATCTTGATATCAGAGAGAACATTCGGCCTTTGGTTTTTTTGTGATTGGTTTATTTCACTTAGCAGGATAGTCTCCAGTTCCATCCATTTACCAGCAAATGCCATAACTTCGTTCTTATTTCTGGCTGAATAATATTCCATTGTGTATATATTCCACATTTTCTTTATCCATTTATCTGCTGAAGGACACCTAGTTTGGTTTGGGAGCTTAGATATTGTGAATTGAGCTGCTATAAACATTGATGTGGCCATGTCACTATAGTATGCTGATTTTCAGTCCTTTGGGTAAATGCCAAAGATTGAGATAACTGGGTCAAATTGTGGTTCCATCCCAAGTTTTTGAGGAATCTTCATACTGCTTTCTAGAGTTGTTGCACCAATTTGCAATCCCACCAACAAAGTGTGAGTCAAACCTTTTCCTCCACATCCTCGCCAATATTTATCATGACCTTTTTTTTTTAAATCTAGAAGATAATATGAACTTTTAATTTTCCTTGTATAGTCATATTTTGTCTACTAATAACATTATATTATGTTGATTTTGACTCTCCTTTTTATTCATTAGCCTGTAAGTTTTTCATGGGAGTAATAAAACTAATCATGACTTAAATATCTACTTCCATTGCTATTTAAACCTTCCCAAAGAAACCAAAGTTTATTCATCCTTTTCTTCTCCTCTTGCATTTAAGACAGCTCACAGAAGATATTTGGAAAATTGGTATTCAGTTGATCTGAAATCATAATGATCAGGTAATCTGCCAACCTATTGTTGTGTATTGTTATTTAATCTCATCAAGTAAAATTCAGATTTAGAAATGTGTTTTCTTTTTTTATCATTCTTGAGTTTTGCTCATATTCTAGAACATTCCAAGTTCTTTAAAATAATCTCTTAGAAATTATTGGTGTTATGAACTAAATTCTGTTCCTTCAAACTTTGTATATTTAAATTATAACCCCCAGTGTGGCTATAGTTGGAGAAAGCACTTTTAAAGAAGTAATTAAAGGAAGTCATAGGGTGAGGCTCAATGCAATTTGAGGTGTCTGTATAAGAGGAACAGACATCAGGGATAGGTGAACTCATGTGAGTATGTAGCATTCAGACGGCCACAGCAAAGCAAGGGAAGAATGAGGAGAAACCCAACAAGCCAACACATTTATCTTAGACTTGCAATCTCAAGAACTGGGGGAGAAAATAAATTCCTGTTATCTAAGCCCTTTCTTCAGAGACATCTTATTATGGCAGCCCTTATTAAACGAAAACTACTGGATTGGGCCAGCTCTGAGAAGTTGACTTTAAGTGAAAGCTGGTTAAAAAATTTCAAGAATTTTATAAATGTTTTTTATTAATGGTATTTCAAACATTATCTCACTTTAAATTCCTTTTTATCCATTAGTATGTCATTTTATTTATTCAAAGATGAGAACAAAGATATGCATTTTAGTTTTTAAAAGCACAATTTATGCTAAGAAAAGAAAATATTTTCTGTTATGTGAGGCTAAATTAATGTGTGTTTAAAAAGACTTTCCTGAGCTCATATGTGTTAGGGGTATAAAACTATCTCTAAAGATTCCATCATGTCTGCCTAAACACATAACACATAATGCATGAGATTGTCATTATTCACAGCAGTTTAAAAAGCTATGATTAATAACTGTTAGTTCTGGAGTGCACATGCTCATCCTTTTGGAAGCAGAAGCTGGCTCTCATACTGTCTTAACCCCTGTTTGCTCTAGGAATCATTCAGCCTCCAGTTTGCTACTGTCAAACTAAACTACAAATTCCTAATAGAAAGTACTCCAAAATACATAAAACAGATACTAACATTTCTGAGTCTTCAGAATAAGAACATTAAAAAATTTTATGTAGAAGATTAAAGTAAACAAATCTGCTAGTATTCATGTGTTTAAAAGATAATAGCTTTCCCAGATAATGAATGTAAGAGAAACTTCTGTCTTTCATATCAAAAATCAGTTTGATTAAAAGAATCACTTATCATTTAATCACCTAGTTCTGAAAAAGATCATAGTTCTTTCTTAAGATTCTGACCTAATATTTGTAATCCATACCATAGAAAAATCTGTTATTTTTAAACCATGGTTTCATATTTCAAGTGGAAGTATAATGAAATTTGTGAAGGGTATAGTTCAAATAGCCTGATAATCATAATCATATTTCTTATTAGAAATAAAAAAAAAATTAGAGAATCTGACCCTGAAGTGAAGATTACTGTA
This sequence comes from Spermophilus citellus, assembly GCF_964194105.1. Classification (NCBI taxonomy): domain Eukaryota; kingdom Metazoa; phylum Chordata; class Mammalia; order Rodentia; family Sciuridae; genus Spermophilus; species Spermophilus citellus. The sequence continues at coordinate 89,573,607 of NC_138192.1, forward strand.
GAAAATGGCGACTGTGGCAATCTTCATGTATTTGACTACAGATATAGTAAACCTCAGGGCAGGAAAAAATCTATTAAAAGAACAAATTGAAACCAGATAAACTATATATAAGTTCTTGTCAACTATTGCCAGGAGGAAAACAAATCATTATGGCCTCACACAACTTAGTTGTAAGTCTAAAATCACTGAGAAGTACCATGAGTTTACATTTCAGAGTGTCTTTGAAAGGCATCTCAAGTAAGAAGGATAAAAAATTTTTAAATGTATAAAAAAGGGATAGAATAAAGTTGAGGTATAAAGGAAGACTAGTGTTCAGAGCAGAAGGTGAGAGAGTTAGTTTCTCATATCTTGTCTTGTATTACCTAAGTATAAATACAGCACAGGACATGTCTAGAGACTTGTTTTCAGGCAGACTTTACACATCTGAATATTGAAAGTTCTGCAAGGATATGGAGACTGGATTGTGTTAAGGGTTTCAAGCTATTTGACAGATTCCCCTAAACACACTACAGGTTACCTGAATGCTGGTTTATTATATCATGATTGACTTGCAAGAATTCACATGTTTGTTGCCTTTCATAGTTATAACTAAGCCAGAAATAGATTAATCCTTAGCATTAGGAAGATCTGCAGCAAGACCACCCACATGGATGTAGCTATATTCACTTTTTCCCATCTAAAAATAACTTCATCAGGAAATATCACACACATTCTTGTTGCCAGGTGACTCATATGTAAAACAAAAGAATGCTTAAATCAGCCTTGCACTCCCATACTCTACATAATGTTTTCATAAATTCAAACACTTTAAATTCTATTCTCAATTCTATACTTTGTAAATATTTACATTTTACCATCTAAAAAATTCTTCCTAATTCATGTTGTGACTAAACCTCTTTAGGTCCCATCAGCCTCTGAATATCAAGTCATATTATCAATAATTCACAAATTCCTGCTTTCACATGTGCATGAGAGCACGGGACTTCAGCATACTGAATATTTATTGGATGGGTTGGTTCACAAGCCATTTTCTTTTATAGGACCACTAAGCATTATTCTCTGTAGTGTCTGACCTCATTTGTCATCTTTTATGCATGGGTGTCTATTTAAGTGACTTCACTCTTGATATGGTTTTCTACTTTATCCTGATATTATCTCCCATGGCTCTCAAAGTCATCAACTCTCGGGATGCCAGAGCTTTGCATGGAATTGGTTGAAAATTCCCTTTGACTTTACCCTTACTAAGTTGCCCCTATATCAACATAATTCTTCTGCAGAGTTTTACTAATTCTCTTTTTAAAATAGCTCCTTCATCTTCATCTCCCTAGAAGCTCCAAATCAGTTCAAGTGTCCCATGAAGGACAGATGCCATGCCACCCTTCATGTCCACATCACCACAGGTGAGGTCCCACATAACAAAACAATTTCCTCTTTCTTGCAGCAAAATGAAAAGCATTTTGCATGGATGCTGGTGGAAGAGTGGCAGGAAGTGGGCAAAAGGAAGGGTGGTTGGACGAAGCATCTCATCCTGGTTCCATCTTACTAATAAGAGGAAAGTCAGGTGGACTGAAGTCGAATTCAAAAATCTATTACCAATATAGAGAAAGCATATAGTAAATATAAAAAGTGGATAGCCAACTCTATCCACAGTTAAAGTGCTCTTTATTACCATAATTCAATTTGAAGTATTTTAGGGAATACACACACACACACACACACACACACACACACATTTATTTTTTTATATAAATTTACATATATTTATATAAGGGTTCAGGCACATTTTAAAAAAACAATAAATTAAAAGAATTACATGTAGTAAGCAGCCTGTACTTTATTTATCACCAACACAAAACTAGATGATACTCCTGCTAACAATTCCAGCCTCATTTTGTGTGATAGAAAAGATGTTTCCTCAATCATTTTTAAGATAAACATTGATTATGTGGTTAGTTTCTTTTTTTTAATTTGTTCTTTTTAGATATATATGTCAGTAGAGTGTATTCTGACATATTATACATAATATGGTGTGTAACTTCCCATTCTTGTGGTTGTACATGATGTGGAGTTACATTGGTTGTGTATTCATAAAAGAACATAGGAATGTTATATCCAGTTCATTATACTGTCTTTCCTATTCCTATTCCCTTTCCCTTTCTTCATTCTCTTTCTAATGCACTTATTTGACTATTTTTTAAGGCTCTCATGCTAAAAAAAAAAATTAGTACAGCTCGCTGCATAAAGGGAAAAACACAACAAAATAGGAATTGAAAGACTTGGTATATTCAGAGTGTCCACAAATTGTGTAAGTACATGTATGGGCTATGCTAATTGAGTGGCCCCATTATTGTATCAGGATATGGAGAGCAATTTCAGAATGTTTTCTAATAGGGTAAAAATTTTTCCATATAAATGTCAATCATACTTCTTATTGAAATAAGAATTGAACAATACTCCATAAGAGATCTTGCAGCAATAAGTATTCTGAAATTTAAGATAAATCAGCATATTATGTACTCTAACTTAGGAAACAACTTGATAAATTCAATGGACATTGAAATGGACATGAATACAAAATGGGATGATTTCCCAAAGTCCAGGCTTAATAATAAATGGCAATTTGCTTTGGGGTATTTGCAAGATTTCTGAAATCTCTTTCAGAGGATATTTCAGTAAATATCAGAGATTGTTTCATTGAGTTCCAAGTTTAATATATAAAAAAATGTGCGGAGGAACATGGTGAAAAATTAAATTTGAAAAATAGAGTGGTTTTTATAAATAACTTTCAGGAGACATGATCAGTTTGTGGGCAATTTATTGAATAGTCAATATAAATGAATGAAATGAAAAAAAATGGACACTAATGCTAATTCTGACCCCAAGGTACTATTGTGTTTCATTTAATGTCTTAATTTTTCTGCTTCTCAGTTTTTCATCTTATAAATGATGTAAGTTGTATCAAAGTACTATAAGTTTCCTTCTAGTTCTAAGAACCTATAAAGCTAATCTATTAAAAGAAGTGAATATAGGGTTTTTGGAAGTCCATGCCAAGAGATGACACCAGGGGAAGAGATTTCCAATAGAGAATATAGAGGTTACAATTCAGATTATACTGTTTAAATAGAACTGTGAAAGAAATAAGTGGCTTCCTTGTTTCAATACTAAAATTTTTCTAAAGATGAATTTGACCCTCAAAGACATAAGACTGGAAAATAATAACAAAATGTCATAAAATTGTATTGACTGTAAAGAAATTGATTTTTCCAAACAGCCACTACAAAATGTGAATATATAATTTGGCAGGTCCATTTACCAGGCTTATGGAATCATAAATTTCCTTTAAATCCAAGGACTGTTTCTTTTTGGCAGGAGTGTTTTGGAGGGAGTGTATTAAAAGCTGCAAATATTTGTGTTGGGTTTTCCTTTGTGAGATATCTACAGCAGTCTGAGAGAGCAAAGAACATTTAGCCACAGCAGGAACTTCCTGTAAAAATACAGTAAATGACGAGCCTTCTTCTAAGCCACACCCTTTGCTTCTTCATATGTCCTAGGCATTTCTTGAATGATTTAGGTAGAAGTTTGTTCATTTTAACATGAATGCAAAAATGCAACTTTGTCTTCATTATTATTTTTTGTACTGAGGAGTAAACCCAGGGATGCTTAACCACTGAACACATCCCCAGCCCTTTATTAAATTTTATATAGAGACAGGGTCTCACTGAATTGCTAAGTGCCTTGCAAATCTGCTGAGACTGGCTTTGAACTTGTCATCCTCCTGCCTCAGCCTCCCAAATTGCTGAGATTACAGGCATGTGCCACTGTGTCCGGCTTGTTTTTTAATAAGCAGTAGAAGCATAAATAATTTTTTGTAAAATATATTAGTAGGACTCTATATATCAGAGCAATAAGACAATAGGTATCTGGTCATTCATAAGAATCCAAAGACTAATGGAGAAATATGGACAGAAACTGGATACTATTGGAAAGATATAAAGATCATCAGTGCAGAAGAGCTGGTTGGAAATTAATAATGGTCAGATTGGTAACTCTGTTGTATCAATGAATAAGTGGCACAGGAAGTGGTATAGCTTTGGCAAAGTGCCTGCCTAGCATGTATGAGATCTTGATGTCAATCCCCAGCATTAAGAGAAAGAGAGAGAAAAAAAGAGAGAAAATTTCACTTTATTGTATTCACAATGGGGTCTACATATTTTAGAAACAGGAAATAGTTTGTCAAAATTTATATATTCCTAATAGATAACTAACTTGCTTTGAAAGGAAGCTGAAGTAAGGCCTGGAGACACAATGGAAAACAAGACAAAAATAAAACATTTAAGCACAACAAACAAAGAGTTGTTATTTGTTTGTTTTAATGTGGATTTTTCTACATATGGAAAATCTAAACTATTACATTTATTTATTTATTGACTATTAGAATTCACTTGGGGTCTAATGAATTTTGACTAAAATTTGTCCTGGGATGTCTGTTCCTTAGTGGAAGACTGAATGAATCCCATAGAGCAAAATCTGGGATCTGATTAAATCTTTTTACTAAATACTTTGGGTTGAACTGATGTTTATTATATGTGTCAATCCATCTTGAAAAAAGATTGTGGAGGTTTCTCACCTTTTATAACAACATAAGTGTTAACAGCTTGTGCTTGTGAACATGTATAATTTATTATCAAAAATAAAAACAAGATCTATGCTGATAGTCATATCACACATGAAATTATGACACATGGTATTATACACCCCCCAGTTGCAATTGGTCTTTCTTAACTTCCTTATAATTTATTATCCTTAATATCAAAAGTGAAGCCTTTTCAATATCTTCAACCCATCACTTTCAAGGTCATCTTTATTCCTTTTCTAGTATTACCAACAAGCACTTTTCCTTTTTCTATATGTTGTATTGAAATTTCATTATCCTATAATTAAGTCAAGTTTGAAAAATGAAGTCAGTAGTTCTGGTCAAATGCATAGTATCTAGAAAGGCATGACATTATTACTCATTGATTTCCATGATAAGAAAATTTATATACATGTTATTGATCAAATTATTTTAATTGTGTTTCTCATGGGGGGAAAGAACAAAGATGAAAAAAACACTCTAGTCTAAAGCAGTATTCTTTAGGTTTTTTTTTTAAATGATACCTTTTGTAAAATAACTTTGGAAGAACTCTACCCATTTCAATTGACAGCTCAGTTGCAAAGCATGTAATTTTTGGCACATTTTAAATGTTGACATTTGAAACTATACCTGATGTATCATTCTTTTAAATTTTCCCAATGAAATATAAATACATGAAGAGTTTCATATCCTACCACATTTATGAAAAATAAGTGAATGTGCTTGCTCTTCTTAACATTTGGAAATTATACTTTCTTTCTCTTTATGGAATCATATTCTTCTTTACTATTCACCCTTTTCATACAGAATTTTATTCTACTGAAATATATTTTTATATTAAGAGTTATTTTAGATTATCCCTTGAAAAAAGTGAGGAAAACTAATGATGCACAAAAAGAAGGGATTAAAGAACAGGTGTAACCAGAAAGAAAAAGGTAGAGAGAGGTCATTAGGTGAGCAGGTGACTTTTTTTTTTTTTTTTTTTTTTAGTATCAGGGATTGAATCCAGTGGGGCTTGACCACTGAGCAACATCTCTAGCCCTTTTTTACATATTATTTAGAGTCTTGCTGAATTGTTTCCTGGCTAAATTGCTGAGACTGGCTTTGAATTCATGATCTTCCTGCCTCAGCCTCCAGAGCCACTGGGATTGCCACAGGGTACAGGGAGCAGGTGACATTTTAAAATCTGTGCTGTGATGTCTATGATTTCTTTGCAGTTGTTTGCATTGCTACTATGTAAACCTCTTCTAATCTCTCATGAAAATCTTCCCCCTGCTTAAAAACTTATATGTAAAAAAACATGAACATAGATAAAAATTTTAGTTTAAAATTTCATGCTCAGTGGCTATAAATTAATATTTTATAACATTCTTCCAGACTGCATTATCATTATAATTTTATTAGAATTAATAATTATGATGATATTGATAATAACTGTAGGGATCACTTTTGGAAGACTTACTAAATTTAAAGCACTAATCTAAGCATTAACTACTTATACCTCGACTTTATCTTTCTATCAACATACAGAGTAGCCACCAAAATCTAGAAATGAAAAGGCAAATGATATTATGTAATAATACATTAAAAAGTAATATTAAACTTTCTAAACATATGAGGTAGTTACTGTGATTATACAAGTTTTACCTTTGAGGAAACTGAGGCAGTCAATTTGTTAACTTAACCAAAAAGTTAATAAAGTGACTAAAAAGTTGTCAATTCAGAAGTAAGTGAGGCAGGTTTTTTAAGAGACTACGCTCCAGAAGAAAACATAATAAATTTGTTATAGATTTTAATACATAATTTGCTTAAATAGAAGTAAATTTTATTAACAGTACATTCCTTAAAAGTCTACTAGAAGATCCAGAAGAGTTTAGAGGAGTTCATATCCATAGAGGCTTCTTTAACTTAGCTATTTTCTCACAAAAATATGGATGTAGAAATCAAAGGACAGGATAAAATGTGAAATGTGCCATTACATTATAGAGATAAAGCCAAAGTGAACAGAAAGAACTAGAATTACGGAGGGCCTTAGAAATTATTTAAGACAACCTTGGATTTATGTTTCTAGATTTAGATGGATCTTAATGTGCAGAAGTAGCAACCAAACTCCACTCTATTTATGTGACAGGCTAAGGTCAAAGGCTTAGTTAGAAGAAAGATGTGATATAAACCAGGCCAATTCTCAGAGGCTGTTCTTTACATTGCTTACCAGGGTGCTCCAGGTCCCTTCTTTCCCTGACCCTTTCACCAGAGTATATATATAGCTGCCAGCTCATTGACAGCCTGAGGTGTTGTATGCTATGGCTTTTGACTGGACTCAAACCAACCTACTCATAGGAGTCCCCTTTAAGAAAAAGAGTACAAAATCACACAAAGAACCTTAAGTGCAGGGTTTCAGGAAGGTATTATTTAAGTCAAAGGCCTCTGCCTTTTTTTCTTCTTTTTTTTTTCATATATTTACCTTAGTTTACTTCCCACTGTTCTAATCGGACTGACCCACACCTGATTCTCTGAAATATCCATATTGTTTTCTGGGATAACTTTCATTTTGCCCTGTTGTGAAAGTCTTGCCCAACCTTTAAGAACCAGGCACTTCTCGTACCACAATACAGAGCCCTTTCAAAGAAAATATATAATTCTTTTAGTCATAAAATAAAATTTTATAAATAAAGAGATATTTGTAGCTATGCATGCCAAACTAAAATTTATTATAAAGATGCTAATTATGCTCAAAATAGTCTACAAATAAATTCAAAGTAATAAATAATTTTCAAGTCAACTGAACAAATAACAAATTAAGTGCAGAATCCAAATAATTTTGTTAATGTAAATTAGCAAATATAATTATTTAATTCAATTTCAAGACATTAATACTGGAAAGGATAAACTATTTAAAAACAAGAGGATTGATATAACTTTTCAGTTCTGGGGAAATTTATATCTGAAATTCAACTTAAATTGAATTAAGATTTAAATCTGAAAATGAACTCTCAAATATTAGATATTTATTAGAAAGATAATATCCTTACTCTCTTGAAATTAGAAAGAGTTTTCAGTATGACTAGTAAGCTCAGTGAAAATCCTGAGAATGTCAAAGACATGTCATTTTTTTCCTCTTTCCCATTTCTTATCCATCTATCAAATTTTAGAGTGTGTTAAGTGATTATGTAAATAAAGCATTATAAAAATACTTGAAGCTAGAGGGATGGAAATATTAAAAATCACATTATTTATCAGAACTTCAAATGATATTTTGTTTCCAGCTCAAATCTTTAGGTCAGATATTCCAAATGCTCCAACCAGAAATGTATAGTAGAATTTCCTCATTTTATAAACTTAGAGATTAGGAGTTCAGGAAGACTCAGTGAATTGCCATATATTCCATAACCATGGTAGATGAGCTTAAGAACAGGAGTCCTGACTCTAGTCTCAGTTCTATGCCTCTTTGCAATGGCAAACTAATCCTGCTTCTCAGTTATATTTTTAATCTTTGTCAGGATGATTTTCCCAACCTCCTCCTAGTTGGAATTTAGATTCACTTACATTTTAAATTGCAGTCATTAGAAATAAAAGAGAATTATGATGTCACCAATTCACTTCTCACAAAAAAAAATCTTATCAAAGCTCTGAAAATCTTATGAGAGAAGATAATAAAGGGAAAGCAGTTAAAATATGCACCTTTTATTTTTAAGCCACTTCCAATGCATTTCTTTTAAAATGACCAAATATAGGTTACAATTATACATTGGAAAGATATTCTAAAATTATTGTATAATCATCTTAATTTGCACATGAAGAAATGAGTGGTTCATACAGTGGGAGGTCAAAATCAGCTCTTCCTAGTAAATGAATTTTCTTCCATTATAAGCTCTTTCCTACATATCTTCATTAAGCAAAATGGGGACCTTATAAAATTTGATTTGGCACCACATCACATAAAAAAGTTCAGGAAGCAAAATCTATCTGTCAGATATAAGTAGGCATTTTGAGTACTCAAACCTTGCACTAAGGAACAGTGAGTCATGTGAAATGTAATGTACAAAGGAAGCTGACACATAAAAGGATAGAACAACAGTGATGAGTTCCCAAAGACACGCTGTGGGACAAAGAACAATTACACACAGTCTATTTTTGGGTCTAAACAGTATAACTTAGGAATTGAAAAATCACAGCTTAAATCCAGAAAAGAAGAATTATGTCATATGGCTTTGAATTTAAGATAATTTAGTAGTCCTTATTTTCATTAATGTTATTATAATTTATCAGGACAATAAGCTATTGACTTGTTAAACACTTCCCAGTCTAAAAATAAATTTGGACAGGAAATCTACTTTAATTTTGTAAGGAATAGGGCAATGAGGTGTAATAAAAACTGCACAATTAATAAAATGCCGAAGGATGACATATCTGTCTGCAACAGCAGTCTAATGCCCTCAAGCCTGTAGTTCATGCCAAGGACTGAAATTGAGACTGCTTCGCCAGGGAAAATTAAAATAGTAAATAGTAAAATGTAGTAAAATAGTAAAATGTAGTAAAATGTAGCTTAAATGAATAACTAGCTCTATTATCTTATAATACTGAATATAATTTTCTCCCTCTTTATATATACATATATGTATGCATATAGTTTTATTTATAAATTATATATATAATGCATATTCATGATGTATGTGGCTAATACTACTCATTACTAGTAATACTAAATCTGGTAGGATACATTCAAATTAATTTAAGACTCTAAGTCATCTGACCAAAGGAACAAGAACATGGAGTTAATTCTACTCTCCAATGTCCCAAGAAAACTATTTTGAAAGTTGACAGATCTTCATAATTTCATCTTTATCAGTGTTTTGTTGGATTGCTTTTCAAATTATCCTTTTATTCAGAGGCTAACTATATGCCATTCTTTGAAATATTTCTTACTGTTCCTAAGATGTTCTTAATATCCTTAACTTTATTGGAAATCTGCAAATTATTTTCATTAGTCATGAGTATTCTTTGGAATGTATGCAATACCTGAAAGTAGGGCCATCCAAACTTTTGAGAGGTAGCAGCACAAGTAGTTGGTGTATCATCGTAGGGCCCTGGATGACAAGAGAACATGCCTGTGAATTTGGTGATATCACTAGTAGACAGGGAATTTTTACAGAATACAACTTAAGGGTATACCCAGTATGTTTCTTTGTTAAAACCATAAACATATATTTTAAATGCTGCATTTGAATGGAAACTTAGGATGAGATATATAAGGAATATTTAAGTGACCATTAAGTTATAAGAAATTATAAACTTTATTCTTGGCATCTTATCTCTTAAGAATGACAACTCTAAGGGGCACAAATATGAGGGCATATGTTTCCCCTTCAAGATCTTGGAAGAAGTAGAATCTATGTACAAATGGTTCTAGTCTATAGGCTAGGGATAGAGCAGTTCCTGCCCTCATAGAACTTGTGATATAAGGAGAAAATAAATAAGAAACGAATATATAAAGGTCCAGTGGTACTAAGTGCTATGAAGAAACATAAAGTAGGCTAAGGGAGTATAGGGAGACCAGTGTGATGGTGGTATACTAGACAGAATGGTCATGGAAAGCTTTTCTGAAGAGGCTGCATTTGTGTAATGACTGAAAATAAGGGAGCCGGCCAGGAAATGTTCAGAGAAGGGCTGTTCCTAGAAGGGATGACTTGGCCAGTAGTTGTGAGGCAGGAGGTACTTGGAGGAAGGGTTCACATGGTTTGAGTGGACTAATGAAAGCAAAGCATGGTTAGAGACCTGGTCCAAGAAGGAATTAGAGGGTAGATAGTGTCAGAAATAAGCTTTAACTTTCCTTACACATAGGGTGTGAGCAACAAGTTAAATTCATCCATTGGTAAACAAAGACTGACTTTATATAAGTGTCTTTTGTTTACATCTTTTGAGACTCAAACTATTATTAAAAACAAAGTATTGCTATAAATTAGTTTACCTTGCTTTACAGTTAAAAAGGTATTTGGACTTATACAACTTAAAAAATGACAAGCTGTGACTTATAAATTATTTATCTCAATTAACTTATATTGTGATTTGATCTTTCATTGACTTGACCCTTGTGTTGCTACACCTAAGATTAATCTGTGCTATTGTCAGGGATTTCTATAAAGTCAAAAGGAACATTTATGTGAACACTCCAAAATATTAAGAAACATTATTAAAAACAGCTTCTGCAATAAAATAGTTTAAGAACCAAAATCATTTTATTTACTTTGTAAGTTCTATACTTTACACATTTTAATAATTTATTATGTATGATTATAAACAAATATATGCTGTAATTAGGATCACAATCTGGTCTTATTGAAGAGATGTATTTGCAAATTAACATAAACATAATATATTTAGAAGCTGTGTTATCTAAAAGCTTTTTTGGGATAAAATAAAAACCCTTGTCAGTCTCAGACTTTATTGGCATACATATGGAATTTGGTGGGTTCAAAGTTGAAGTTTATTTTAAGTATTTTCCCAACTTTGAAATGCCTCTAGAAATAGAAATTGACCAAAGGACAATTTGTTTTCTGTGCAGCTCAAAGATTTTATTTTTCATCCCAGACAAAAATGCTGTGAAAGAATTTTTCCTACCCTTTTTTTTTTTGGACGTATAAATGGTCACTTCTGATTATCAGCAAATTTATTGAAGAATTAATTTTGGTCAATAACTGTGTTGCATGTATGAACAAACTATAGCCTATGTGTTAGCATGTATTAATGCTTTTTTTCCAAAAATATCAGTATCTACAGTAACAAACTATATAAAAAAAAAGAGATTGATACCCTATAAGAGAGCTTATAAAGAAACATCATTAAAACTGCAATGAAAATGATAAATATAACTATGGAAAACATGAAAGAGTTAATTTTTTTCAAGTAGTATGCTTGACTAAAGTGATTGGATAATATAAGTACAATCAACGAAATCCTGGGAATACAGAAAAGAATACAGCAAAAAATAATAATTATAATAATAAAGCTTCTTCATGTAATGTTTCCATAGTGAAGCACAATAATTAAGCCAAAAGAAAAAATACATACCCAAGTATATTTATTGAGGAAATCAAAACCTTGAAGAAATACATTGGCTAAATTCAGCTAATAGCTAGAAATGTGGTTAAGTAGTTTCCAAAATGAAGAATTATGTGAAAGATAAGCTCCAATGTCTTCTATAATGTTTTGATATATAAGAAATAATTTTATAACAGGAAGAAGAGAGATACAGTCAAGTACAGGAGATCTGTAAGCTCCATAAATTCTTTTAAGTACTTTTTAAAGTGATACACACACACACACACACACACACACACACACACGGAATTATTCACTTTCTTCTTCTGTTTACTTTTTAAAGGAGATTTTGATAGATGTTTGATGAGTTTATTGAAAAACGGGAAATGGAAAGTTAGAGCTATAATTTTAGGCGTTATCCATCTTTATCCATCTGTGTTCTTGTTCATGATGAGAAACCCATTCATTTATTCCCAGTTTTCAAAACAATAAAACATATTCTTTCCCTTCCCTGTACAACAAAAAATAGATCATCCTTTTCTTGAATAATTATAAGCAAAAAGTGGTTTGACCACAATTACAGTCCAAGTCATTACTACTCAATTAGAAACAAATGTTTTATTTTGGAGGAAAATTTTAATTCATTTTACATACAAAATCACTGCAATTCATAATCAGGGAAATGCAAATTAAAACCACAATGAGATACTATATTATGTCCACCAGACTGACAAAAATTAGAAAATTTGACAATATTACACAACATTGGAAAGGATATGCTGCAATGGAAACCTCACGAACTGTTCGTGGGAAGATAAATTGGTCCAAGCACAATGGAAAGCTGGGATCCTGAAATCCCTCTCATAAATATATTCCCTAAAGAAATTCAAGAAACCTGAATAATTGGAGATATGTAGAAAATATGTTTGTGGCTTCCTTGTTTCTGATAGCCAAATGGCATAAGCAATCCAAATGTCCCTCAGCAGGACAAAGGACAATTACAGTCCAATACATTCATACAAGGAAACACAGCAACAGTGTGAAGAGAAGAACTATAGCTGCACATTTTGACAATGATATGTCTCAAAAACATAAAGCTGAATGAAAGAAGAAAAGCCCCAAAGAATATATTCCTGATGGTTTCACTTTCATAAAAGTAACAATAAAAAATAGTAAAGCTAATATATTGTTTAGAGACACATATATATGTGGTAAAGCCATAAAATAAAGCAAGGTAATAACTTCAGGTTAATGGTTTACTTCTCTGTATGGATGTGTGAGTCTATCAGAGAAGAATATGATGTACAAGCTGGGTTCTACTCAAACAGAGGTTTAAAGAGTGCATATATGCTGCATACATATTTCATATATAAGAACTGTAAAAAATAGAACCAATTTATAGAAAAGTATACATAGTATGATTTCTTACTCTATAATCAAATATTGCTTTGAATCCATGAGTCAAAACATATGAAAATATAACATATTTGGGCAGGTTGGGGAATTTGGGTGGGAGAAGGAGCTGCCTCACACAATACTGATCCAATTCGAAAGTTTACTTCCTTTTATAAGAATATTAAAATTAGACCCCTTATATGATTTCAGAGATATTGCCACATGAAGAATTTGTATACTTAATATATGACAAATATGATTTAGGTTGGCAAATTCTATTTTATTTCAGGTTACTTTCCTAGTTAACATGGATGGAATTTTAGGACACCAATTGTGACAGACCCTTGAATCAAAGCATACGAGTGTGAATGTCTGTGTGTGTGTGTGTGTGTGTGTGTGTGTGTGTGTGTGTGTTTACTCCCAAGTCCAGTCAGAATGGCAAAGGTTTGACTTAAAGTTGTATTTTGTACCCTTAACAAGTTCCTGAGACTTTTAAATTGGAATAATTCAGACAGGAAAAGTATGCTCCCAAGTCACAAAACAAAGAGCAAGTGTTATAAATGTCTTGTTATTTATAGGTAGTTCAATAAGAATGAAGACTTAGTATTTAGTTGTTTTACCACAACATCACTGGATTTAAACACATGCCTTGTTCACTTGTTTGTTTTGTCATTGTGTGATTGAACTTAATGTCTTATTCTCACAATATACAGAGTTCAGTAAAGAGAAAACTGTTGTGGGGCTCCCATTAATTATTTGAGTGCTACCTTCATCTGTGTGCTCCAGAGTGATCTGCTTGATTTAGAATGAGGGATTTTCATTTTACCAAACAGCTCTAATCCTTTATATATGATAGAATTAATGTAGCTCAATTTCTGGGCTGACCATTGGAAACTGTTCTGAAAAACTAAGGCTTGTCAGTAGGTTAGAATCTATGACCCCTCCACTTAAAAGTAGAGTCATTATCTTGAGCAACTGGGTTCAATCTTTCGAACATGAAGGCAATGATTACCACCCAAGAGGTGATGCTTGCTTCTCATGACTTCTTAATAAACACTTCTCAGCTCTTGACCCAAGGAGTGACTCTTGGGATTAACACTCAACCCCATTTCCCAAACAAAAGAGCAGATGAAGTTTTTCATCCCAAATTTTAGAGTAAGCAGCTGAATGACTTTTAACACATCAACTAGAAATGGTATCCCTTAGAGTACTCCTTGGCCATGGTCATGTATTGAAGAATTGTGCCATCTTAAATGATCTGGTTCAGCACTGGAATTTTTTTTTTATTTCCTAACTACCCTGTTTTCCTTTCCTCTCTTCTCCTTTCTGCTTCTTTCTTCTCTTCTCTTCTCCTTTTCCCTTCCTTTTCTTCCCTTCCCCTCCTTTCCCTTATTTCTCCCCTCCCTCTCTCCCTTCCTTCTTTTTTTAATAGTAGGAATTGAGCCCAGGCATGGTTTACCACTGAGCAATATCCCCACTCCTTTTTATTTTTTACTTTGAGACAGGGTCCATTAAGTTGCTGAGGCTGGCCTCAAATTTGCAGTCCTATTTCAGCCTCCCTAGTTGTTTGGATTATAGGCATGTACACCACCATGCCTGGTTATTTCCTAACTATTCTAACAAAGAAAATATCTTATTTAAACCAGTTTTTCTTCTTGAGTAGACTTTTGTATCTTTTCCTCTCTCTCTTTTTTTCTGCTCAATCCCCTTTTCATTTCTTTTACTTCCACATTTCAGCCTCAACTTGGTTTTATATCAGTCTTTCGACACAGCAATAATTACTAAGTAAACTGTATTCTTACAATGAAAACTTTCTATCTTCGAGGTGAGAATTTTTTGAAACCTTATCAGTTTTCCTGGTTGGTGCTCCACTCTTAATATTTAACTTTAATTTCAATTTTCGTGTGAATCTCCAAGCCCTCTAACCCTTGCCATCTGCCAAAGACTCCATCACCACAGCTGCAACAAAATGTTGTGTTCTAGATGTATTTGAAGGGAGAAAGATGTAGGGTGTGTAAAACTTTCACATATTTGCTTAAAAGAGTGAGTAAAAATGTGATACATGTAAACAATTCTTTAGAAACATCTGAAGTTAAGAACAAGTTATAAGAAGGAACTAATTAAAATGAGACTTATCAGAGAATTGCTAAAAATTTTTGTTGGCAAGATCATGAATTACAAATTAAATTAAGGTCCTATTTCATGGTAAAGTCTAGCTAGCCATGTTTCTATTCCTAGTACCGATTTCCTGGAATAGATACTTGACATAGTCATGGTGAGCCAACATATGGAAAAGCTGAAAGACCACTAAAACAAAACCATGCAAAGAGGAGGGAATTTAAGTAGTGAAAGTATTTAAAATTTATAGCAAAGTTTGTATACTTAATTTAGTATTAGACCATTATAATAGACTATGCAACCTACAAATAGTATTTTTTGGAGAAGACTCTTAAGAATATTTGCTTCCTGTGCTGAATCTTGATGAGAGGGAACAAATATTTGGCAATGCCTTTTTCTGAACAAGAATATTGGGAGCACCCATTTGTCACTGTAGGTACCAGTACTAGCTTGGGGGAGTGTGGAGAGGCTTTGAAAACTGAGAAATTAGAAATCTTTGCCCTCAAATTATAATGGTAAAGTAATTGACCTGAAAATTCTGTCAAGGATTTATTTACATGAAATTTATTTTTACAGTATTTTCTACCATTTCACCAAATCCACTACAATTAGAAATTGTTGTTCTTCTTTTAAAATTATAATTAGACCCAAGTTTATTTTTTATTATTATTTTCTATTTTAAGCTACTTGGGACAAAGATTATGTGCCGTATGATACTAGATTGTTTTGTTACATGCATACGTGTAGGCACCTCTACAGGATTTTAGGATATATTAGTGAAAAAAATAACAAAAACAAACAGAAATTCTTGCACACCAGAAACAAATTGTGTAGACTAATTTTTAAAACAAATACATCTTTTTTTAGGATACTATTTTCTTTGTTTTGCAATCATAACTTTATCACAAATATATTATTTGATATTGATAAATGAATGATTGAAATTGTTTTAATAGAAAACAATAAAGTTAGCTCTTTGATTCTCAAAAACAAAAATGGGGAATCTAAATTGCTAAAGATGGCTATTGTGATAAGTTGTGAGTTGTGTCAATTCACAAAATATATCTTTTGGAAGTTCATTGTAAGAATCTCGAACAAGTCATGATTATATTAAGTCACAAATATATATGATTAATTTATAAATTAGTCCTTAGGCTTGAAGTTTCAAAACTTACAAAATTACACGATGGTGAAAGGCCACTAACAGCTACTTTTTAAGAATTATTTTCAAATATTTAGTGATCAAATATGCATTTTTTAATTAAATAGAGTGTGTATTCTACCATATATGCATTTTAAACAATTTACTTTCTTTCAACTTTAGTCTTTTTTTTTCCTTTTATAGATTCTCTGTGCTACTGTCCACTAGGCAGTTAGTTATGGAGCATGGCTTTTGTTGGGAGGCAACAGTTGGCAAGATTTCCAGTTTCAATAAGAAATTCTGCCAGTTCCAGCCACTGTTGGCCGTTTGTGGAAAGGCTTCAACGTTTTGTGTTAAAATACTGAGCAACATTCCCATTTGTACTATTTAGAAAAGTCACTCTTACAAAGACAGTGAAGGGCTAAATATTAGGTTGACCTAAAAATTATAAAATGGTCATTTGTTTGTGATTATTTTAAATTTGGAAATATGCAATGATTCTAGTACCTACCTATAGGATTGCACCTGCAGCATCTATTGTGTGCTGCATAAAAAATTATACAAAGCAAATATCCAGGTATCTATGAAGTAGAGACTGCTATAAGAAATACCAACTCATCCATTTCATTATTTATTAAGCAAAGTTTAAGCACCTATTATGTACAGGCACTTATACCAATGCTTGAAATACAGTAAGAAAAAACAGGTGGAAATCTTTATACCTGTAGAGCTTACATGTTAGTGGAATGGACAGAAAAATAAGCAATTATATAACAAATATGTACATTGTAGTAAGTGGTTTGCAGCAAAGTGCTTATCTTTATAAAAAGAATTTAGAGCAAACTAAAATCCATGAAGAGGACAAGAGGATTCTGGCAGGGCCAGTGTAGGCTGATTTTAAATACTGGGTAGTGTAAGCCCCATAGAAATGGTTATGTCTTAGCAACACTGTGAGGGGGTGGAGGAGTTAAGCATGTTGATATCTACGAGGAGAATATTTTGTGCTCCACCCAAAGAAACCACTTTTAGATAATAAACTTACCTTCCTTTAAATTTGTGCCAATTCATATCAGAAGTTCTAGCAAGAAGGAAATTTGTCTAGAACTGAGGAACTTAACAAGAGGAAGAAGAAACCCTAATATTTGTAATCTAGGAAGTACAGGCCCCATGAATAAGGAAGATTAGGATTTTTTTCTTATTCAAATGCTATGATGGTGCATGTGAGATGAATATTTTATTATTTTATATTTGGAAATATGCAATGATTCTAGCACCTACAGGATTGCACCTGCAGCATATATTGTGTGCTGCATACAAAATAATATAATGCAAATATTCAGCTGTCTATGAAGTAGAGACTGCTATAAAGAAATACCTAGAAATATTACAGAACGGGCAGCAGTATAAACTTGGAAATATAATTAGCTACTTCATTCACATTAGTACTCTCTCATTGACATCTGTTGTACACTTAAAAAAAAAAAACTTTTGTTATACTCTTTATGTGAGGCAATACACAATGATCTTTGTTGCTTATTGAAAATTTATTTTATTCCAAATAATTTTCACAATTGGAATTGATACATTGTGATAGAGGTCCAGCTAGGAAAGTTTGTATATTATATTTAAGGACTGTTTATCTTCCATAGTTATATCATTATGTAATTATTTCTAAAAAGAAAATATAGATGAGGATGGAGGACAATACTTAAAGTCTTTATTATTTGGGGTAATTAGAACTGAGTGTTGTCCAAATGTAAAGAGCTCACATCTTTTATTCCATTTTAAAGCACATGCCATTTCAAGACTTATGTCAAAGTCAGACTCAATAAAACATTTTGAGGACACATTGACCTGGAATCTACTATTTTTAATTAAGAGTCTATTAAATATGTTTTTTAAAACACACCTAGATCTCTAGCTTCAGCAGCTGCATGTAGCATCAAAGGTATTGAACATGGGTTCCTTCATAGTATTGGAGTTGAGACCATTGAGAACTCAGTGAATAAACTTAGCTTTCAAGGTTTGTCTGAAAAAATATCCACTTTTTGGATGTTTTTAAAGGATACTTGTGTTATATCAAAACTCAAATATAAATTCCTTGTTAATTTTGATACATTAATTTTGAACCAAATAGGCTGGATAGAATCTGGTTTGTTAAATATGACTATATCAATTTAATGATAAGGAATTATTAATTATGAAAACAAAATAGGTGTGTTTACAAAGTGATTTTCTTAGGAATAAAACTGTGACTAGGTGGTCTAGCTTCATCAATTTGAAAAGGAAGGCCTTCAAAGGAGATATGATCAAATATTAAGGTCTATATATCCAAACTGCTTTGAAATCTTCAAAATAGATTTCTCAATATATTTCATTTTTAATTAATTCAATTCCTAACAACAGCTATGTTTCTTAAGTTTATAACTGCCCAAAGCATTTGCCAGACTATGTTCCATGTTTTTGGTTTAAAAGTTATTAGAAGAGACTGTCTTTTTGATCATCAAGTTAATATATGTTTATATTTAATGGACTGATTCCATCCACCCTACATCCTTCAAAATAAATATACCAAGATTAACAGAGTTTATGAGCATGGGTCTCAGTTTCACAAGCATTTGTGATGTTCCAGGCCGTGAGCTGGTGGTGAGGTAATCAGGACCACCCTCTGCTCTGGAGGACATCACCTCCCTCCACCATGCACACAAAGAACACAGATCCAAGTAGGAACTCAGTCCATGCTGCGGTTGCCACTCTACTTTTTCATCTTGTCATAAAGTCAGTAGCCATTGTATTAAATAGAGTGTTTTCTGAAGTGTCAACACTTGGTAAATCAGTTATTTTCTCTCCTTAATATTTTGAACAATCATCTAAGAACCTTCTGAAATAAAAAGCAATACAATGATGCCTACTTGGCTCACAGTTACATGTGCCTTGGTTATGATATTCTGAAATATCTTCTTCTCTATTGCTTCTAACATAACTCTGATCTTCCATACTTTAACAAAGATGATTTCCTTGAATTTGAACCCATGGTATGTTATGCTGTTTAATCCTAACATCTTTGAATAGAAATAAATGCATGTAGGTATTCTCTGGCAGTATTAAATTGTAACAGGAATAGAAATGACAATGATGACAGATATTACTTTGGTTAAAGGAAGAGTAATTCTGAAAAAGCCCTATATGGGTGACATAAAGGAAAACATATGGATCCATCAAAAAGGGAGATCCCATAAAACTCATGCAACTATTCACAAAATGTGAGTCTCTCTGAATGTAATTAGTGTGATATTTCTTGAGAAAGAATTTGTAGCTTAATTACAATCCCAAAGTGAATCAAATTCATAGATATTCAAAAACAAATACTTAAGAGTAGATTGTCTTCCAAACCTGTGTTATTCTATTGCACAGGTAGTTTTTCTTTACATTTTTGAAGAGTAATAAGTAAGAAAATATGTGTTTACCACTAGGCAGTAGTAGTAAGAAGTAAAAAGTCTCTTTAATATAGACACTTTTACAAAAGAGGAGGGGGAGAAAGAGGAGGAAAGGGGGGAGGAGGAAGAGGAGAGGGAGGAGGAGGGAGGAAAAGGAGGAGGAAAAGGGGGAGGGGGAGGGGGGAGAGGAGGAGGAGGAGGAGGAGGAGGAGGAGAAGGGGGAGGAGAAGAAGGGGAAGGAGGAGAAGGAGAAGGAGGGGGAAGAGGAGGAGGAGGAGGAGAAGGAGGGGGAGAGGAGGAGGAGGAGGAAAAGGGGAGGAAAGAAAGAAGAGAAAAAGAAAAATCCAAGAAAAACTTGGAACTCTAAAAATTGAGTTTATTGGATCATTCCAAAGTTTTTATTTTGAGCTTCCACAGCTGTTATAGTAGTCACAACATAAATGTCCTGTCAGTCTTCTAAATTCACATGTTACATACTATTTAGTACAAAATTCAAATAAGTAACAAATAAAATTTATTCTTCCATTTTGTTTTACCAAAGATTACATTTGGTGAATCAGTATTGGTATTTGACTTCATATAACATCAGTAATAAGAGGCCAAATAATAGAAAATAGACAACAGTTGGCCAAAATGTTTAGAATTTAGAGTTAGTAGGCTATGTTAAAACCAGAGTTTTGCCTGCGAGGCTTGACTTTGGGCATGCAATTCATTGGGTTTCATGCATACAAATAGAAAAAACAATTTCTGCATAATATATCATCTACCATTGTTAACATGAAGGTATTTTCTAAATGTTTAATTTCTGTACAAATAGAAATCAGCAGCATCAGTTTTATCATGCATTGGCATATTTTATATTATAACAAAAGGATGACCATTCTGAATCTATAGTTATACACCACACTTGTTTTTACTCTTTTTCTTATGAGTAGATTGTATTCTAATTGTCTGTATGTTGGTTTTGGTGAATAAACTTTTGCATAGAAAAACATTTACATGCCCAGTATTATTCACAAAAGTTTTAGGATGACTGCTAAAATTTATTGATATCTACTAATTGCTAAATGCTCTGCTAAACATGTTTCATGTATGGTTTCACATATTACATATGAAATATTATAAAGCAGTATGATTATTACATTTATAGATGTGAAATGGAGCTATTAGGTGGTGAATTCAGGGTTCAAATTTGAGTGAGCTAAACCAAAGACCAGTAGGCTATACTTTTGTAAACAACATGTACCTGAGTTTCTAAAACATACATGTAAGCTTTTCTTTCCTTAGCTAACTAAGTATATTGGCATATTTTTAGAAAAGATTTGCCCCCCCCCAAAAAAAATCATTGAGATAAATTTTTAAGAGACATGCATATTTATTTATAAAATATTAATCATGTTACTCTAATATTAGGTTTCCACTAATTAAGTTAAACTATTTTGCCTCTCATAATGAAAAAAAATCTAAAAAATTATGAAAAAAATATATAGTTTTGAATTGATGATACTTTTTAATCCTCATTTCCTATTAAAGACAATATATTCTTTTATGGAACTTACGAAAGTACCCTCAAAATGGAAGTAAAATTGAGATTTATATGCAACATATCTCCATAACAATTGGTTTTAGGTAGATTAATGAACATGGATTCAAATTAGGACTCATTTGTGAACGTTTTGAAATCAATACTTGGATAAGACATTTATGTAAGCTTGAATTGATAAGACCAAAGTTAAGTGTTCAAGAATGGACTATTGATCCTCCATTTGATTAAGAAGGAGAACACTCTTGTAAAAACTCATTCAGTTGCCATATTACCACATCACTAATCTTTAAAATGATACACACAGAAGTCACTGTAATTTATTTGAGAAATACAACTGAGCTCAGATTAACTTCAACATGAATAGATACATGACTACAAGTTTGTTTAAAAGTTTATACCATATAAAGACTTTTTTTAAATGGGAATAAGGTTGCTCTGAAAACTGGACTCTATCCAACAATCTTAATAAAATAAGAACTTACAAACTTACTATATCATAGAAGTTATTTATTATTTATTTTTGCTTATGTTGGGTTGAGATTTTTGTCCTTTTAATTGATAAAAAGATATAAGAGGAATATATTTAATTAAAATCATGAAAATCTAAGCTAGCCAATCCCTAAAAAACAAATGCCGAATGTCTTCTTTGATATAAGGAGAGTAACTAAGAACAGAGTAGGGAAGAAGAGCATGAGAAGATGACTAACATTAAACAGGGGTGAGAGGTGGGAGGGACAGGGAGAGAGAAGGGAAATTGCTTGGAAATGGAAGGAGACCCTTAGGGTTATACAAAATTACATACAAGAGGAAGTGAGGGGAAAGGGAAAAATAATACAAGGGGGAGAAATGAATTACAGTAGGGGGGTAGAGAGAGAAGAGGGGAGGGGAGGGGAGGGGAGGGGGGATAGTAGACGATAGGAAAGGCAGCAGAATACAACAGACATGAGTATGTCAATATGTAAATCAGTGGAAGTGTAACTGATGTGACTCTGCAATCTGTATACGGGGTAAAAATGGGAGTTCATAACCCACTTGAATCAAAGTGTGAAATATGATATATCAAGAACTATGTAATGTTTTGAACAACCAATAAAAAAAATCATGAAAATCTAAAAGGATAAAGCTTGTTTACATTTTTAAAATAAATTCATTATTTTGACCCTTTTTGCCAACAATAATATATTAGCATGTTAGTTTTGTACAAAACCTTTTGTTAAGAAACTAATTGAAGAAAAGTACAGAAGATATATGTACTAGGAAATATTTATGACTTATAACCTGATAGTAATTCTATCTAGCAACCTAGGAAATATATCCTTACTCAGTTCACAGTCAGAAATAATATTTTATTTTTAATAGAAAGGAGTAAGATTTGGCAGTCTTTAAAATTAAATACATTTCTTCTTTTTCAATAAGACAGATTAGTAAATTAAAATAAATTAATAATTTTAAGATTATTCAAATATGAAAAATTCAGAGATTATTTGATCTAAACTGGTTTAACAAAAAATTATAATCCTAATTAGATGTGAAAAAATTATAAATTTACTAAGAACTTTTTTGTTTAAATTGGAATTACTAGGGACATAAAAATATATTTCTTATTCGTTAAATGAGTTTTATTGATTCAATTATCACATATCTTGTCTATATGTTCTTTTTACCTATATCATGCTTGCATCACATTTATATCCCAAATTTTTACTATTAGTTGTATTCTACCTGTTATCTTTTCAATTTTATGCTAAAATTATATATCTCCAAAATTATATACCAATTTAAAAGTAGATAAACTAAAATTATGGTGTGAAAACTACTTAGATATCTGTGAGTTGCATAACTCTTCTTGATGAAATAATTTTGGTGGAATGGCGTCCATGTGAGTAAATGGGAAAGAACTAAGGTATCTGGTTCATATGCCAAACTTAACTTCTATTTCTTGTAAATTTTTATTTCTATACAACTGCATCAGAAAGTTTTCATATATTAAATGACAAGATTTCTTGACATAATTCAATAATATTGCATAGTACAAATACTTTGGTAAAAAATATGTTTCTAAAAAATTACAGTTTGCATTTCACTCACAGACTTCAAAACCAGACACAGAGAATGGTTTTAAATAACTGTGTATCATTTGCTCATCTTATTAAGTGTATCGCTCACATTCTGATTAAGTCAAGAAATAAGACTTACCACGAACTTGATTTTCTGAGTATTTTTCATTAAAACTGTTGTAATAATATGGTTATGTTTGTCGGTCTAAAGCATCTTTAATTCTAAACAAAGATAAGAAAAGCTAAAGACTACAAAAATGTGATTTGAATATATTTATATTCTTAAAAGTTGACATCACAGTCATTACATTTTTAAAAGCAGAATTATTTTTTCCAAGAACCATTCAAAGTCAAAAAGTATGACGTAAGTTTTGTTTAGTGAGTAACTATGTTGATCCTTTAAAATTATGTTAATTATCTGTAAAGGTCTGAAACAATGAACAAAAATTATTTCTATCAAAATTTAAACATAGATGTGAAATTGATAACAAATTATTGCTATGTGGGTTCCAAATATGATCTAAGTTAGAAGTATGGAATAATGTTGTTAACTAAAGTTCATTTTGTTTTGTATTATCTAATAAATTTTAAACACCAATATGAAGCATATAAAGTAATATGTTGTCTTAATAATATTTTTAAGTTTTTACTGACATTTATTTCCAATTTGCATTAAAATCATAGTACAGTATACACAGGTGCATGTAAATATTCTTATATGTTCTAAGATGTAGACTCTATTTAAACCCGAATATATTCTTTAGGAATCACCAGTGAGTAAAGCGCACATATCTTTGCCATTCATTTAAAATAATTTTTAGAAGTTCAGATCCAGTTATAATTTTTTCAGATTTTTCTGTTTTCTGCTTTCTTTCAAAGTAAAAGTATCTTGATAAATTGTAAAATAATGCTTTGGCATGTGATAAAATACATTAGAAAAAAAGACCTTGAAACAATAAGCAAAAGCATATCTCTTAAAAATAGGATTTTTAGGTTAAATCTATTTTAGCTCTCATTGTTATAGAATTTCTCAATTCTGTGTTTCATTTTACATATTTAAAACTAGTAGAAGACTTTATGTATTGATTTTATGACGCCATAGGAAAATACCATCTAGAAAAGTAAATTGACTTTATGGATAAAAACATGCACTAATACTCTGACATTCAATTTAAAAAAAAACAAACTTTATTATATGAAAATATGAATGCTTATTTCAAACTTCCAGTTATTTACTCAAATAATAAGTCTTTTCCTAATGACCCTCAATGTTCATTACATATGTTTTTCAACAATATTTTGGATAGCAAAGATTATGAATTATACTATTAGTAGAGATATGTATATTTGATTAAATTATGCAAGAACATTATGTCTTTTGGGTTAACAGTTAAATAATTATTAGAAAAGTTTGAGGAGTTACTTTATTGTAAAATATGGTATTAATGTAATACCACCTTTTAAGAACATAATCAGACTTAAAATAATGCTGTTTTAATTTTTGTTACTAATCACTAACATTGGGTTATTTCATGTGCTGTTTCCAGTTCTTTTTTTAATTATCTCAAGACTGAAAAATCATATTCTAAAAACACTTCTCCCATTTCTACACACGTGTCAGGGAACATTAAAGTAGAATTAAAGATTGAATAGAGGAGAGAAATCAGCCACAATACTTTTAGAAATCACAAATATAAAATTAATTAAAGATTCCATTATGTTAAAAAATCTGTGGGAAAATCAAGTAAAAAGTCACCAAGAAGTTAGTCAGGATGAATCCATTGTCTACTGTTACTGTGCCAGACTATGAGTGATTGAGCCCAGGATGCTTCCAGTGAAGGACAACTTGTGGAACATAATTTCATTAAGGTAAGAACACATATTACTTTAAAATATGCTAATCAACATAATTTAGTCCCAAATCTGATATCTCACTTTCTTTCTCAACAAATTTGTGAAATCTCTATACCAACAACTTACTACATAGACATTAGTTCCTTCTATTGTGCCGGACAGTCTGTACTGTTGGAAAGAGCATTCACAGATGTCTCATCTCAACATTTCAGTAAGTTTTATTCTGGAAGTTCTTTTTTAATACATAATTTAATTCTCTGTTTAATGACCCAATAAATTCATTTGAGAAAGTTCTGTTATGCTTCTTTATCCACAGATATCTTGATATCCCACCCTCTCCCCAAAATCTCCTAGAGGAATACTGGTCAAGTTCTTTTAAACAGTTTTAAAATTAAGAATTAATATCTACATTTAATTAACTCTAGGGGCTTTCTTTTCCCCCTTTGCAATCCTCCCTTAATCCAAATACAATGGAAACAGTTTAGGGTGAACAAAAGAGATTTAAACACATTTGGCAGCAATGAACAATGAAAATTCCATTAGTTCAATACTTAGAGGTACACATTTAAATAGAAGTGAAAGGCGGATAGAAGGTAAATGTAATAAATCTAAATTAATTACTTTTAACTCCACCTGAAGTTTAAGCA
Organism: Spermophilus citellus; assembly: GCF_964194105.1. NCBI lineage: Eukaryota > Metazoa > Chordata > Mammalia > Rodentia > Sciuridae > Spermophilus > Spermophilus citellus. The sequence continues at coordinate 89,599,473 of NC_138192.1, forward strand.
CAGAGTGGGACTCACCCCTTTCACTCCTTTCTTAGAACTTTGATTATATGGAAAGTTTGAAGACCCTTCCTGGGGGAGAAATGTTTTCCAGCTGTCATGATTCAAGTTCAGCTCATAGTAGAACTAATTTTAAAAGGCATTGTTCCCTGAAAAAGGTATTTGTTCAGAAATATGCCTTTTAATCCATTTAGATTTTTATTATTTGGTGAATTTATTTTCTAGACTATCACTGTAAATAACAATATGCAGTAGTAAATAAATTTTGTGTGCACTTTTGTTTAATATGCTGTGGTTTCTCTAACATGTGAAATAAATGAGACAGTTTCAACATTATTTCAATGCCACTTACTAAATTCTTGGTAGAAACACTGTGAAACTACATGAGAACACTACTCAGAATAAACATGTTTATGTTGAATAATGCACTTACCCAGCACAGCTCCTAAGGAAATTCTTGGTGAAATAGCCTCAGGATGGAATTTGATTTTCTGAGATTCCGCAAAAGAGATTTACTCCCAGGCAAGGTGAGAAAGAGTGAAAGCCATGCAATGTGATCCTGCAGGCAGGGTGAGCTCTGGTTAGCAGAGCCTGATGGTCCAAGGCAGGAGGTGACACTCTGCTGGAGAGACAGGAGTTGTTCTGAGTAGATTAGAAGTGTTGTCAGATTGTAAGTGATCAGCAGCAGAAGGGAAACATCAGAGCTTCCTGTTACATCACTCTGACCCCGCCTGCAGTTAGTGTTAGGTTACTCTCTTTCTCAAATAGCATACCCCAGGAAAGGAGCAGCACTCCTTTCTTTTCTGAGACCAGAGCAAGAAGCAGCCTGAACAGACAGAGATCATATGCTGTATGAATACATTGTTAACCAGCAAAAGCTGGCTGGCTTTCACCTTGTGTGAGTTCTGTTAGAACTTGCCAAACAAAGCTGGCTGTGATTTGAAAGAAATCTGAATATAAAAGAATCAAAGGAGTTAGGAGGGTGTGTGTGTGTGTGTGTGTGTGTGTGTGTGTGTGTGAGTGTATGAGTGTGAGAGAGAGAGAGAGAGAGAGAGAGAGAGAGAGAGAGAGAGAGAAAGAGAGAGAGAGAGAGAGAGAGAGAGAGAGAGAGAGAGAGAGAGAGAGAGAGAGAGAGTTTCTAGGTTGAATTAGCAGCGTTTACAAAGCATCACAAGAAAAACTTCTAAGACATCTTTATAAAGTGAGCATGGAAAAAAAGAAAACCAACATTCATCAGAATTAATTCTGTAATCCGACTCACTAATTTGGAGCACTGATAGGTAAATCTTAATCCTCAACATTCCCTAATTATGTCAAGAAATTTAATCTTGCAGCTTTTTAAACTTTTAAAAACTTTTTCCATAATGTAAATTTATGTGTCATAAAACCAATGAGCATATAGAATGCATTATTTTTTCAAACTATATATTTATCAAAATACTAGAGAAAATATTTTTTTAGAATTCATAATTTTAAGATGATTGCACATACTTTAAAATATTTAGTATAAATCTCACTGTCTATGATGTAGAAATTATAATATTTTAAACTTTAAAGTAACTTTAAAGAAAACATGGATATTTTATCATATAATATTATAAAGTAATGCAAAATATATAATGAATTTAATTTTTAAGAAAAAAATCCCAAATATAATTATGCCCAGAATATGTTTAATAATTTGTTAAATAAAATCTGGGGAAAAAGTTTTAAACTTAAATGTACTTGTCATTTTTTATAATATAGCCCTGTATAAGATGCAATGATAATTTTAACTCCTAAACCCAAACAATACTAAAAGTTCATTAATCTTGGCATCTCTTTCATCTATGAACTAGAAAAAAAATGTATCTAACAATAGACATCCTTTCTGTCTTTAAGACTTTGAATCAACAAATTTCATAACATTTAGAAATATATCAGATGCTATGATGGTCATTCAAATTATATTGAATTGAGATCAGAGGAACAGAGATATAGGAAAGTTATTGCAATTAAGGACCAAAATGAGATGCCCAGACTTCTTGTAGACTAAGAATAGAAGCAAAGGCAACTGAAATTAAAGAACATCATGTTTCTGAAATGAAATATTCCTGCTGACATTTTTATTACCTGGATCTATGAAAGAAAATTTATTACAGAATCTGTTAATTTTTTTTTGGTATGTGTGATCAAATTTGATTTAAAAATACATATAAAAATATGATAAAAACATAAAAATCGATATATAGTTGATAATTGCTATCAATTATAGCTAAGAGAGAAGACTTTCAGGCAACTGAGTTTATGCTGCTATTGTGGTTACTGGGATATAAAAAATAACCATATAATTTAAATTATCTAGTTTTATAGTATTATGTTTTGAAATAAGAGCTTACTTTTGCTCTTCTTTGGAGAGTCATTGAGCTATACTTCTTTTTAAGCTGTTTTCCTCAGCCAATGAGGAGAAAATTCAGTGCTGCAAATCATTACTGACACCACCAGGACTCCTCAATCAGAAAACCAGTGTGTATATTGCTTAAGTGAAAGCTGTAGTGAGCTCTGATGTGGAGCTAGTACGCTGCTCAGGGTGCTACTAAGAAAGAAGTAGAAAACACTGGGGTTGGACCAAGAGACAAGAAGTTCCAGAACTGGATCAGATCCTTTCTGGTGTGGTCTTGACAAAGTTTTATAGGCTTGGTGTTCCCACACTAAGATTCACAGCAAAATCAAATACTAGGTTTTAAAATTTATGCAATCCTAGGCCTTGTCTTTGCATCTTCCATGGTAAGAATAGTATCTGAAACCTTGCAAAAGGATCAAAGTGTAGTTTTTGAAATTATTTTAAAAAACTAAAAAATGATTTCAAGTAAATATGTGAAATCAGTATTTCTTTTTTGCATTCATTACATTTGCCCAATAGTAGCAAAGTAAAATCTGTGCTTAGAGTTTATGTTGGTAAGATTAGTAATCCAATGCTCTTTCTCCTCTACTATTTGTCAAATGCTATTCACAATGGTTGTAATCCATGAAGATCTTGGATAAATTTCTGTCAATATCATTCATATGAGAAAAAACAGGAAAATGGCATCTCAATAATTAGATCATTAAGAGTTGGCATTTTACCATGAATGGTGTGAATATATTTTGTATACAACCAGATATATGAAAAATTGTAATCTATATGTGTAATATAAATTGTAATGCATTCTGCTGTCATATATTACAAATTAGAATAAAAAAGGAATGGAAAGGATATTAGATAAGACATAAAATAATTAATTAAAAGGAGTTGGCCTTTTACAAACTTCAGAAGAAATAATGGTAGGAGGACTTTCAGAGAGCTCATCTGAGTATACCAAATTATGTGAAAAGACACGGAAAATCTTTCAAATATACACTTAAACATGATTAGTGTTTTGAAAAAACTGGCAGAACTAAGAAAATATATTTCAATGATCAATGAGGTGGGTTGAGTGACTAAGCCTGTATTTTGAGTCAGACCCTGTTCTAGTTGTGTTTTAGGGAGTTAAGGAAAAACAGAATGTGTCCTGCTATTTAGTCATTTACAGAATACTTGACAAGCACATGAGGACTCAAGTGCCAGATTCTCTGCAATTAGCAACTGATGCTGCCAACAGAGGCTTCATGTGACTATGCAGAGCACTTTCAATAGGGTTTTCTGTAGGAGTGAAGAATGGTGCGCACAGCAATCACACATTTCCATTGCAGAATCCCATGCACAGGATTTATGCCTACCCTCATTGTCCTATATAGACCTATAAGTGCCATCATTCCTCAATAGGGAATGCAGGCTACCATGTGAAATGCACTGGCCTTACAGTCAGAAGGATGCTAACTCAAAATCTCTGGATTACTGATTGTATTGACAAAATTAATCAAAGTAGGCAAAAAATATGGTGTAATTACTTAGTTTTTTATTGACTAAGCTGACCACTCATTTTGAATCCCTATGGCACAATTCTGTGAAAATAAGAAAAGCAAACAAAAAAAATGAAAAACTTTTACATGAAATATATTATGGACAGGCCATCCCTGTGAAATTGCAAAAATAAGAAGTCAAAGAAAGCATTTAAAACAGAATTGTTATTAGGATCTTGGGTTATGATATTGTGAGTTAATAATTTGTTTGTGTTCTAAATAGTATGGAAGTCATTACTAATATCGGGATACTTAATTCACCTAATAAAAGTTTGTACACTCTGAATTATTGAAAATTCAGCAGTAGGGCTGAAAGTGTAGCTCAGTGGGAGAGAGTTTGCCAAGCTTGTACAAGGCCCTGAGTTCAATCCCAAGCAAAACACACACACACACACACACACACACACACACACACACACCAATGACTTGAAGAGAAACACATAATACTTTACATCAAAAAATTACTCTAGCTAGGAAACAAGTTGGCCTGATCTTTTAACATTTTACCTAGCAATTGATGTTAGCAGTTTTCCACATTACTTCTCAAAGCTAAATTAATCGCTTTTGGTAAAGAATCTGTATCTAATGGCTGGGTCATTGAAAGATTGTGCTCTTTTCTATTACCAAAATCAAAGGTCAGCTTTTCACTTTAATTATGTATGCAACTTATCATTTTAAGGGAAATAATACTGTTGTTTTAAAAATATTCACTATGAAGTAAGAATTTGAAAATTGCAGAAAACTAAATATAAAATAAGCAGTCCAACCAGATACAGTGGTGCATATCTATAATCCTGTGATTTGGGAGGCTAAGGCAGGAGGACCTCAAGTTCAAGGTCAGCCTCTGCAACTTAGTGAGACCCTGTCTTAAAAACAACAACAACAACAAAATTAAAGGGCTAGGAATATAGCTCAGTAGTAAAGTACCTCTAGATTCAATCCTAGTACAAAGCAGGAAGGAAGAAAAGAAAAAAGGAAGGAAGAATTGAAGGAAGGAAGAAAGGAAGGAAGGAAGGAAGGAAGGGAGGGAGGGAGGGAGGGAGGGAGGGAGGGAGGGAGGAAGGGAGACAGAAAGTCAATATATTTAATCCATATATAGTAAATAGAACAATTTTACTTGGCGATATGTAGTATTTTGTTTCCCAGCAGGGTCAAGTAACATCAAAAAATTGATTAAATGTTTCCTATTAAAAAAATTTCTCTTCTTAATTTCTGATGGGTTTGTGTATTTTGGGGAAATCAGCATACAGATTTTTTTTTTAATGTTTGAAAGTTGACTATTGGTAGAATAAAGAACTACTACTGGCAAATGAAATATGTAATAAATCAATTAAAATGAGTTTTAAATAGAACAAAATTATAAATGCTTACTTTAAATGAACTTTCTGAGGTTAAACACTCTTTGGTAGGGTGATTGTCAGTCTTGGTTCTTAGGACAAGTCCCAATTTATACTTCCACACTCAAAAGTGTTCTGGTTTAGACAAAATTATGTATATGGTCATCTTAGCCCATATATATCCATACTGACAAGTGGTAAATAAGTGCTTAGAGTGAGTAACTCTCTGGGAAGACTTTGATCTCCTTTGCCAGAGGAGTTTAAAATAATTCTTGCTATTTCTAAGATATTTGTTAGTTCACATTTAAAAAAATGCTTTTTCATCTCTGGGTTTGAATTTTCTGTAAATTTTCTCTGAAATGCCTCTTATTTGCTGTATATTGATCTTGCTTTTGAAAACAAAAGATTGATTTAAATGAGTATTTAACACCTTCACTGAAGTAGCATTTAATTGAACAAGTCACAGTTTTCTTTAATAATTTAAACATTAGATTCAAAAGATCTCAAATGGTATTAATCTTGTTCCAAACTAATAATTTTATTCAACTATTATCATAGTAATTGTATAATTTGTGAAAGTATTAGCCATTTATGTTTTTCTCTATTCAAAAACTTACTCATGTCATTTAACACCACTCTATTATATCTTACATTATATTAATTTTATTGTGGCAATGTGAGTTTTAAATATAAGAGCATGCATAAGTTATTAGAACAAATTAAAAAATAAAATTTAAAAAAACTCAGAGCATGAGCACATCAGAAAGGAAAAAAAGAATGCATAACTATATATAATGCTTATATGAAAGGATAATGATATGTGTTTGCCTCTCAAAAGTCTTCAGACCTTTGAGAAGGTGTCAGATCCTTCTTGTTATACTTAGCTTTGAGAAATTAGATATCTACAGTCTCATCCTGCCCTCTAGTGTCAAATATTCTCAAATTACAAAATGTTGCTGTCTAACAGGAATAAAAATGGAATTCTCTTTTTCTGTAATGAAAAGATTCCAACAAGTAGGGAAGATGACCAAGAAAACATTTCAAAGCATTTTATAGCTGGAGTGACACTAGATAGGTATTTATGGTAGACTATATAATTAAAACAACAGTTCATTTACAGTGAAAATAGGTGCTTCATAAAATATTGCAAAGGCAAACAATATTAACTATTAAAACATGGTGTAAACAAAGACACAAATTAAAATGGCATCATATTTTTCAATGTATATGACAGCTGGTAGTTTCTAGCAGATAATTCTCCCAGGCAATTAGGAGTTAAGGGCATCTGATCAATTAAAGGGTATGTGGGAGGGGTACCCAGTCTCAAAGAAAGACTGATACAGGTAAACAAAACCTGTAAAAGTGCTGCATCTGAATGTTTTATTCTGGAGTTTTGAGTCCATTAAGCAAGACAAGAGTTGCCACATGAACGAGAGGACAAATAATGTTGGGCAAAAGTGAACTATTGTAAAGGCTTTGTTTTACTTATTGTCTGGGTCATATAATCTAAAGCATGTTTTAAAAGTATGCTTTTGAGCTAGGTAGGATTAAGGTAAGGAAGCAAGTACAAAGAAATTTTCTGGAGAAATATTTTAATGTCTTATTATAATGTATTAGTTGACATTAATGTCCACATTTTAATCATAGTCCCTTACATGTGATATTCTTAAAATTAATTTCTAAAGGCACCTGTGATTTTCCAGAAAATAAAAATACTACAGTCAGAAGACTTTCTTCTATTTGGATTAATTATATGGATGCACAAAACAAGAATTCAATTGTATATTAGATTAATTCGTATATTTTAAGTATCTAATAATATCTAATAGCAATATTGGGTTTGTTATATTTTAAGGGAAGTTGAGGCCGAATACTAATAATGTTTATGACTGGCATTTTTTTCAGAAATATGTTACATGATTTAGGTATTTTATTTATTTAATCCTATGAAAGTTGTATTTTCACTTTTCAGGTGAGGGAACAGAATCTTTGAGCTTTTGACACAATTGGGAACTGGTAGAACTGACGCTTGTTTGTAAAGCATTGAGTTACTAAACCTCTCCTTTACAACATGCTCATATCCCATTACTTAAAAAAATATTTAATATGGCAAACTATTTCAGATACTTTAGAAGAAAATTATATAGATGATAAACCAGATAATAAGGTTGTTTGGGCTTCCTGTACATAATTCCACATTGACAAAAGGAAATCAGAAAATAGCACGATGATATTAAAACATCAACACTCACTTGACTAGTTTTCTATTTCGTATTGTGATTTCTTTTTTTTCCCGTTTATATATGAAATTTTATTTTTTTTCCTTTAATTTTTTTTATTGGTTGTTCACAACATTACAAAGCTCTTGACATATCATACTTCATACATTAGATTGAAGTGGGTTATGAACCCCCAATTTTACAACAAATGCAGATTGTAGAATCACGTCAGTTACACATCCACGATTTTACATATTGCCCTATTAGTAATTGTTGTATTCTGCTACCTTTCCTATCCCCTACTATCCCCCCTCCCCTCCCTTCTTCTCTCTCTACCCAATCTACTCTAATTCATTTCTCTCCTTGTTTATTTTCCCATTCCCCTCACAACCTCTTATATGTAATTTTGTATAGCAATGAGGGTCTCCCTTTATTTCAATGCAATTTTCCTCTTCTCTCCCTTTCCCTCCCATCTCATGACACTGATTAATGTTACTCTTTTCTTCCTACTCTGCCTCCCTGCTCTGTTCGTATTTGCTCTCATTATATCAAAGAAGACATTTGGTATTTGTTTTTTAGGGATTGGCTAGCTTCACTAAGCATAATCTGCTCTAGTGCCGTCCATTTCCCTGCAAATTCTATGATTTTGTCATTTTTTATTGCTGCATAGTACTCCATTGTGTATAGATGCCACATTTTTTTTATCCATTCATCTATTGAGGGGCATCTGGGTTGGTTCCACAGTCTAGCAATTGTGAATTGTGCTGCTATGAACATGGATGTGGCAGTATCCCTGTAGCATGCTCTTTTAAGGTCTTCAGGGAATAGTCCGAGAAGGGCAATAGCAGGGTCAAATGGTGGTTCCATTCCCAGCTTTCCCAGGAATCTCCAAACTGCTTTCCAAATTGGCCGCACCAATTTGCAGTCCCACCAGCAATGTACAAGTGTACCCTTTTCTCCACATCCTTGCCAGCACTTGTTGTTGTTTGACCTCATAGTGGTTGCCAATCTTACTGGAGTGAAATGGTATCTTAGGGTGGTTTTGATTTGCATTTCTCTGACTGCTAGAGATGGTGAGCATTTTTTCATGTACTTGTTGATTGATTGCATATCCTCCTCTGAGAAGTGTCTGTTCAGGTCCTTAGCCCATTTGTTGATTGGGTTATTTGTTATCTTATTATCTAATTATTTGAGTTCTTTGTATACTCTGGATATTAGGGCTCTATCTGAAGTGTGAGGAGTAAAAATTTGTTCCCAGGATGTAGGCTCCCTATTTACCACTCTTATTGTTTCTCTTGCTGAGAAAAAACTTTTAAGTTTAATTAAGTCCCATTTGTTGATTCTTGTTGTTAACTCTTGTGCTATGGGTGTCCTATTAAGGAATTTGGAGCCCGACCCCACAATATGTAGATCGGGGCCAACTTTTTCTTCTATCAGACGCAGAGTCTCTGGTTTGATATCAAGCTCCTTGATCCATTTTGAGTTAACTTTTGTGCATGGCGAGAGAAAGGGATTCAGTTTCATTTTGTTGCATATGGATTTCCAGTTTTCCCAACACCATTTGTTGAAGATGCTATCCTTCCTCCATTGCATGCTTTTAGCCCCTTTATCAAATATAAGATAGTTGTAACTTTGTGGATTAGTCTCTGTATCCTCTATTCTAAACCATTGGTCCACCCGCCTGTTTTGGTGCCAGTACCATGCTGTTTTTGTCACTATTGCTCTGTAATATAGTTTGAAATCTGGTATCGTTATACCACCTGATTCACACTTCCTGTTTAGAATTGCTTTTGCTATTCTGGGTCTTTTATTTTTCCATATGAATTTCATGATTGCTTTATCAATTTCTACAAGAAATGCCATTGGGATTTTGATTGGCATTGCATTAAACCTATAGAGAACTTTTGGTAATATCGCCATTTTGATGATGTTAGTTCTGCCTATCCATGAACAGGGTATATTTTTCCATCTTCTAAGATCTTCATCTACTTCTCTCTTTAGGGTTCTGTAGTTTTCATTGTATAGGTCTTTCACCTCTTTTGTTAGGTTGATTCCCAAGTATTTTATTTTTTTTGAGGATATTGTGAATGGAGTGTTTTTCCTCATTTCAGTTTCAGAAGTTTTGTCGCTGATATACAGAAATGCCTTTGATTTATGTGTGTTGATTTTATATCCTGCCACTTTGCTGAATACATTTATTAGTTCTAGTAGTTTCTTTGTAGACCCTTTTGGGTCTTCTAGGTATAGAATCATGTCATCTGCAAATAGTGATAATTTAAGTTCTTCTTTCCCTATTTTTATGCCTTTAATTTCTTTCATCTGTCTAATTGCTCTGGCCAGTGTTTCGAGAACTATATTGAATAGAAGTGGAGATAGAGGGCATCCCTGTCTTGTTCCGGATTTTAGAGGGAATACCTTCAACTTTTGTCCATTCAGAATGATGCTAGCCTGAGGCTTAGCATAGATAGCTTTTACAATATCAAGGTAAGTTCCTGTTATCCCTAGTTTTTCTAATGTTTTGAACATAAAGGGATGCTGTACTTTGTCAAATGCTTTCTCTGCATCTATCGAGATGATCATATGGTTCTTATCTTTAAGTCTATTGATGTGGTGAATAACATTTATTGATTTCCGTATGTTGAACCATCCTTGCATCCCAGGGATGAATCCTACTTGATCATGGTGCACAATGTTTTTGAGGTGTTTTTGTATTCGATTCGCCAGAATTTTATTGAGGATTTTTGCATCTAGGTTCCTTAGAGATATTGGTCTGTAGTTTTCTTTCTTTGAGGTGTCTTTGTCTGGTTTCGGAATCAGGGTGATGTTGGCCTCATAGAATGAATTTGGAAGAGCTCCCTCTTTTTCTATTTCCTGAAATAACTTGAAAAGTATTGGCATTAATTCTTCTTTAAAGGTTTTGTAAAACTCCGCTGTATACCCATCCGGTCCTGGGCTTTTTTTGGTTGGTAGTCTTTTGATGGCTTCTTCAATTTCATCCATTGATATTGGTCTGTTCAAGTTGTGTGTATCCTCCTGACTCAGTCTGGGCAAATCATATGCCTTAAGAAATTTATCGATGTCTTCACTATCTTCTATTTTGTTGGAATATAGGTTTTCAAAATAATTTCTAATTGTCTTCTGTATTTCTGTAGCATCTGTTGTGATATTGCCTTTTTCATCCCGTATGTTAATAATTTGAGTTCTCTCTCTTCTTCTCTTCGTTAGCATGGCTAAAGGTCTGTCGATCTTATTTATTTTTTCGAAGAACCAACTTTTAGTTTTGTTAATTTTTTCAATAGTTTCTTTTGTTTCAATTTCATTGATTTCCGCTCTGATTTTAATTATTTCTAGCCTTCTGCTACATTTGCTGTTGTTTTGCTCTTCCTTTTCTAGGGCTTTGAGATGAAGTGTGAGCTCATTTATTTGTTGGTTTTTTGTTTTTTTGAGGAATGACCACCAGGCGATGAATTTTCCTCTTAAAACTGCTTTCATTGTGTCCCATAGATTCCGATATGTTGTGTCTGTATTTTCATTTTTCTCTAAGAATTTTTTGATTTCCTCCTTTATGTCTTCTGTAACCCATTGATCATTCAGTAACATATTGTTCATTTTCCATGTGATGTAGGAATTTTCCTTCCTTCTTTTATCATTGATTTCCAGTTTCATTCCATTATGATCAGATAAAATGCATGGTATTATCTCCACCCCTTTATATTTACTGAGGGTTGCCCTATGGCATAATATATGGTCTATTTTTGAGAAGGATCCATGTGCTGCTGAGAAAAAAGTATATCCATTTGATAATGGTTGATATATTCTATATATGTCAGTTAAGTCTAGGTTATTGATTGTGATATTGAGTTCTATAGTTTCTTTATTCAACTTTTGTTTGGAGGATCTGTCCAATGGTGAGAGAGGTGTGTTGAAGTAACCCATAATTATTGTGTTGTGGTCTATTTGATTCTTGAACTTGAGGAGAATTTGTTTTATGAATGTCGCAGCACCATTCTTTGGTGCATAAATATTGATAATTGTTATGTCTTGTTGGTGAATGGGTTTTTTTAACAGTATATAATGACCTTCTTTATCCTTTTTGATTAACTTATTCTTGAAGTTGATTTTATTCGATATGAGGATGGCCACCCCTGCTTGCTTACGAGAACTGTGTGTGTGGTATATTTTTTCCCATCCTATCACCTTCAGCCTGTGTATGTCTTTTCCAATCAGATGTGTCTCCTGGAGGCAGCATATTGTTGGATTTGATTTTTTAATCCATAATACCAGCCTATGTCGCTTTATTGGAGAGTTTAAGCCATTAACATTCAGAGTTACTATTGATATATGGTTTGAACTTCCATCCATGTTTGATTATTTATCATTTTTTTAAAAAAATTTAGTTTGTTTCTCCGTGATTATCTTTCCCCTCGCCCTCTGTCTTTACTGAGGCACTTCCCACTGATGGTTTTGGTTATTGTTTTTCATTTCTTCCTCGTGTAGGGTTTTGCTCAAAATGCTATGCAATGCTGGTTTTCTGGCTGCAAATTCTTTTAACTTTTGTTTATCATGAAAGATCTTTATTTCGTTGTCATACCTGAAGCTTAATTTTGCTGGATACAGAATTCTTGGTTGGCATCCATTGTCTTTCAGTGTTTGAAATACATTGTTCCATGACCTTCTTGCTTTCAGCGTCTGTGATTAAAAATCTGTTGTTAACCTTATTGGTTTACCTCTGAATGTAATCTGTCTCCTTTCTCTTGTAGCTTTTAATATTTTCTCTTTGCTCTGTATATTGGATATCTTCATAACAATGTGTCTTGGCATTGGTCTACTGTGATTTTGTGTGCTCGGTGTCCTGTATGCATCTTCAATTTGTATATCTGTTTCCTTTTTTATCTCTGGAAAGTTTTCTGTAATTATTTCATTCAGCAGGTTTCTCATTCCCTTGGTTTGAATCTCTGTACCTTCTTCTATCCCGATGACTCGTAAGTTTGGTTTTTTTATGTTATCCCATAACTCTTGGATGTTTTTCTTGTGATTTTTTACCAGCCTTTCTGAGTTGGCTAGACTCTTTTCAAGATGGTATATTTTGTCTTCATTATCTGATGTTCTGGCTTCTACTTGCTCCACTCTGTTAGTGATACTCTCAATTTAGTTTTCAATTTGGTTTATCGTTTCCTTCATTTCTAGAATTATTGTTTGATTCTTTTTTATAATCTCTATCTCCTGATAAAGATGCTTAACTTCTTCTTTTATCTGTTTATGTAATTCATTCTCAATGTGTTCTTTCGCTGCTTGAATTTGCAGTCTTGTATCCTCTTTAAGGTTCCATTCCATCTGTCTAAGGTGTTCCTTGAGGTCTTTATATGACCATTTTTCTGATGACTCTAGGTCCTCCTGAATATTTAGGCTGTCCTGCATTGTTTGTACTCCTTTTCTTCCTTGCTTCTTGAAGCTGCTCATGTTGCTTCTTGTTCTGTTTGACTGCTGAGTTACTGTTTACTCCTATAAATTTATTTGATGCTTAGGAGGAAAGGTATTAGAAGGTAAGGGAAGAAGTCACTAAAGCGAATGAGAGTAGGCAGGTAGAATTCAGAGAAGGGGGGATAAGAAAAATGAAAAGACAAAAGAAGAAAGAAATAGGAACTAAAAAAAGAAAAATATTTAAAAAAATAACAATAATAATTAAAAAAAATAAAATTAAAATTAGAAGAGAAAAAAGAAAAAGAAAGAAAAAAAAAAGAAAAACCCAAATCAAAAAAAAAAAAAACTAATAAATGCCGTCTTAGAGTTTGATTAACTTCTCTTCCAGTAGGTGGCGCTGTGCCCACCAGGTCAAGTTTCTCCTGTCAGTACGCGGGAACCAATCACTGTGCAGCAGCTCCTCCCAGACTGGGCGAGTCTCCAATCCTGAGTGTCTAGGGCCTCCTCTTGTGTCTAGTCACTTCCCACTTTTCCTCTAGCCAGGCCCCTCTCACCACAATACTGGCTACACGCCAGGTCTGCTGCTCCCGGGAGCCCTGTTTTCATGAACAACTGGGCTCACTCTTCCAGTTTGCCATTCCCTCAGACCCTAAGTTTGTAGAGCTTGGGGCTGAGAATCCTCAGCGAATTTTACTTGCACTCTGGTAGCCACTCCCCCGTAGCTGGTGCAAGAGACCTCAGCAGTCAGCCCTGGTGGGAGCGGTAGTCCCGCGCCACGGGTCCCGCACTACCTCTGATTCCCTCGGGCTGGCTGTAGCACTCACGGGAGAACTGGGAGGGGCCCTTAAGGTTTCCCCGATGTGTGGAGAGGGAAAGCTAGGGGGTTACACACCTGTAGCAGCAGGTTTCAATGAAGTTATCTCCTCCGCCGCAGTCTGGTGACGTCAGTTCTCTGCCATAGTGGTGTCTCTTGCAAATGGCGACAGTTCGTTTCCCTTTGCCGGGCGACCAATGCAATGGGTGGGTCCTTACTGTCTATCTCAAGCCCTGTTTGGAACCTGTGGCCACTACTTATGAAGGCTCGGTAGGCATTTACCTCCGTATGATGAGAAGGGCTGATCAGTTGTTTCAGCCGGATGGATTAATGCTGAGTCACAGCTGTTTGTCTCACCTTTTCAGACGCGGCGGCGAGGGGCGCGGGGCGCGGAGCACGGAGCGGCTTACTCACTTCCCGCAGCCATCTTCCTCTTCTCACTATTTCGGGATGATGGCGGGGCGCTCGCTCCGCTCCCTCCGGTGTGTCTCCGCCTCGGGCTCCCGCGCCTCGCTCCGCCACGGCCTCCACAGCCAGCGCCGCCCCAGCCGCTCTCTCTGCCCCCGGCGTTCCTGGCTTCTGGCCGCGCCGCGCCGCAGCCCGCTCCAGCGGCGCCCGGGGCCGGGGAGGCGACAGCCCCTCCCCGGCAAGTACCGCAGTTCCCAGGCCCCGAGTCCCGGCGGCCACAAACTGACACTTCTAATAAACCTACCATTTCCCGGCAGATCCCCTCTTCACGGAATTTTGCTAGAAGTTCCTCAGTAGGTAGACTGCCGCTGTTCCAAAGGGTCTTTCTGATCCCGTTAATGTGGAGACATTGGAATCGCTGCTTCCTCGCCGGCGGCCATGTTGGTTTCCTATATCCGTATTGTGATTTCTTATACTATTCACACATGAACTCAAAGATAAAGTTCAAAATATTTAGGGAAATAGCACAAGAAATAGAGGTCATTTTTCAAAATAAAATTCTTTTAGAGCTGGGCAACTTGGGAGTCTGAGGCAGGAGGATCACAAGCTTGAGGCTAGCTCCTGTAATTTAGTGAGACCCTGTTCCAATAAAATAAAATAAAATAAAATAAAATAAAAAGGACTTGGGATGTAGCTCAGTGGTAAGACACCCCTAATTTCAATTCCCAGTTAAAAAAATATTTTATCTACATGGAACACATTTAAATATTTTTAAATGAATTTTGCATACGTTCATTAGAAAAATAAAAAGAACCATTCACTGATTTTTTTAAGAGAGAGAGAGAGAGAGAGAGAGAGAATTTTAATATTTACTTTTTAGTTATTGGCGGACACAACATCTTTGTTTGTATGTGGTGCTGAGGATGGAACCAGGGCCACATGCATGCCAGGCGAGCATGCTACCGCTTGAGTCACATCCCCAGCCCCCATTCACTGATTTTTACCCTTGTTAATTTTTTTTATATTAAAAATGTTACTACTACCTGTTATGCAATTATCTCAAAAATACATATATAAGTTTTAATTCTCTAAGTGTATAATTTTTTTTTTAACATTTTCCTCTTTGGGCTGGGGATGTGGCTCAAGCCGTAATGCGGTGGGCCTCAGCACCACATAAAAATAAAATAAAGATGTTGTGTCCACCGGAAACTGAAAAATAAATATTAAAAAAATTCTCTCTCTCTCCTCTCTCTCTTGAAAAAAAATTGCCAAATTTCCTCCTTTAACTTTTAATTGCCTAGATTATTTGAGTAATAGTTCTTATAGCTCAAAGAGACTATTCTAAAATTTTTAACCATTAAGTATTTAGTAACTTGTAATAGCAACGGTTACCATTTCATGGAATGCCTGAGATGTAGTGGACAGTATGCTAAGCACTTTGCACTTGTGCTGCTGTTTTTATTTTCTCAGTCATTTTGCAGACAAAACAGTGAATATTTAAAAGATATCAAAGTGCATTCTCCTGTATAACTAATTAAAACAATTTACAACATAATAAAAAGGTATACTGTTACTGCTCAAAAAAAAAATATAAAAGCCTATGTTATGGTTTGGATATTTAGCATCCCCCAAAAGCTCCTATGTGAGACAATGTGAGAACATTTAGAGGTGAAATAATTGCATGATAAGAGCAGGTAACACAATCAATGGATTAATCCATTCATGTAGATTAACTGCATGGTAACTGAATTCAGTCAGATAAGAGGAGGTTGGAGGAGGTAGGTTGCTGGGCACATACCTTTGGTATTGATATTTTGTCTCTGAGGTGCAGAGCTCTCTTTCTGCTTCTTGTCATGTCCTGAGTTGCTCCACACCCTTCTGCCATGGTGTTCTGCCTTACCTTGGGCCCAGAGCTATGCAGTCAGCCCTCTGTGGACTGAAACCTCTGAAACTGTGAGCCAAACAAACTTGTCCTCCATAATGGTTCTTGTCAGTTTCTTGCGTCACAGAGACAAAAATAAAAGCTAACTAAAACAGCCTGTATGCTCAAATTCAAGTTGATTTGAATCCAGATCCAGTATAATTTGTATATCTAATCTGGTGTTTGACTTTTTTCTCCCATTCTTCATTTGTGTCTGACAGTTTATTGGCAGATAGTAGAAATGAGAGAAGCTGTGATGACTGGATTTTGAAGATTTTCTCCCTAATTAAATGTCTGTATGTGTATAGCTTGTGAAAAAGTGAACAAAATAATCAGTTAAAAGTTTTGTAACATATTTAGCTTTACAGTATTAAAGGCTTTCTCATTGAACAGTGGCAGATATTTTCAGTAAAAAAAATTGTAATTGTTTATTTCTTTATCTCTGGAGTAGCAATTTCTTGGCAAAATGGGTGATTTAGGTAGCTCACAGCTGTTCATATTTTGAAACTCTTTGGACATTTCCCTAGAGTGATTTACAAATTTTGTGGAACATTCTGTTGAGAGTGGGGATAATGTTAAAAATGAAAGACTATTGGAAGGTCAAAGTTCTTAGCTTTCTGATTGAAGGACTAAGAAGAGGGAAGTAGGAGTTTCCTCTGGCTTCTAACTTGAGAGCTCCTGTCACTTAGAAGGAGATTTCAGTATAACTGTATTATAGACTTTGCAAAAATACAGATTAAAATTGGATTACAACCTCCAAGACATTGAGGCTCATAGCTGACTTGGTGATTATTAACAATTAAAGAAGTACAATAATCCATCACTAATGTTGGAAGAAATTGGCTAAATTTGGCTTCAAGTTCAGTTTGTTTAAAACTTATTAGGACAGGAGCTGGGGTTGTAGCTCAGCGGTAGAGTGCTTGCCTAGCATGAGGCACTGGGTTCAATTCTCAGCACCACATATAAATAAATAAGATAAAGGTCAATTGACAACTACAAATACATACATACACACACACACACACACACACACACACACACACACATAAAGTTATTAGGACAAATTATGGATCAAAATAAAAGATTTTCTACTAGAAAAGCCTGATTTTCATTAATTTATTTTTAATTAAACTTGTTTAGTTGTTAAAAGAATGGTTTAAAAAGAGACTCAACTCTTTTAAAATTGTTTAAAAAGTTTTCATGAGCCTGAAATGCTTTGATCAATTGGTGTAAATCAGCTGCACAGGAATTATTTTCTCCAGAATATATAATGTGGAGGTGCACATATTCACTGCTTCAGAAAATGCTTTTTGGTAGTAAACAAAGCCCCAATATTAAGGCATTTGGAATCTGTCAAAGTGAATTAAATAGTATCATGGGAGCTTCTCACATAATCTTTTGATGTTTGGAAATTAATTAGGGTCTAAAAAGAAAAAATTGCAAGTATAAACATTTTAGAGATGGCAAGCTGTATCACCCTAGGCTACTTTTGAATATATACTGCTTAATGATTCCCTTACTCTAGGATGTGGAAAATCAACAATGGCCATTACAGAACATTTTGGGAATCACCAAATATTGATATTAGATGCTTTAAAATAACATTCTCATAGAATTGTACAATATTCAAACTGCAAGAGGTTTTGTTTGTAGGCAATCTAATCCAATACATGCATTCTAATATGAGGAAATGTGGGGACAGGGAAATTAGAACAATTTCATCCACCAAGTTAATCTCAGTATTTGTATAAGAAACAACTATCTCTTAGTTCACACTATAAAACTTTTCTCCAAAGCCTTAGGTGAAGTAAAGGCATTCAACACCTCTATATTTGATTAATTTTGTCTTTCAGCAAAGCACTCCATAAATATAATTGAAACACCAACTGGTATTAAAGGATTTCTCACAATGGCTTAGGGCTATTAGCTAATGGAATTCTAACAATAGATTCTAACAGCTATTCCTTATACTTTAGGGTTCCTCATGGGATCATCTGTGGCTTCCTTCTATTCTTGCTATTAGAATTTACTTTTATTTCTACTTCTGTATATGAATTATTCCTCTGTGTTCTTTTCCATTCCTTTAGGAATTTTCTCTTTGTTGTTAGTATTTGAAATTTGTGTGTGTGTGTATGTGTGTGTGTGTGTGTGTGTGTGTGTGTGTGTGTGTGTTTATGATGGGGTGTGCTGTGGGGGAGTTCCTTTGCTGGCTATGATGACCATTTTAATAAATTGAACAAATCAGTGTCCTTTCCTTCTCTACCACTTTTCTTCTATTTTATTTCTTCTATTTTCCATGAACTTTTGTAACTTCAGGGTGTGCTACTGAATACCCATTTTTTTCCATCTCTATGGCTTTTTTCATTCTTAGATGTTTTTAAAATTTTGTTTCACTACTGTATTTTAAAAAAATGGCTTATTGTATTTGAAATACCAAGTTTCTTCATAATGTAGTTTTATTGATGTCTTATTTGGCTTTGAATACTAATTCTAAAGATTATAGTTAATAGGAAAATATTCATTTTTATGTCTTTCAATAACATGTGAATTTCATCTATGGATTTTTTTCTGAATATTTTAGAAATCATGTTTTATGGGATTTATTGTTAGGTAACTTTGAGTTCTTTATATTGTGACTGCAAAATATTTTCTATTTTTAAATTATATATATATATATATATATATAATGCTTTTGATTTCATAGGTTGAACTTATATACATCAATCTTGCTGAACACCAGAATTATTTTTATTTTTCTTTTATTAGTGCATTATAGTTATAAATATTAGTTGAGTTCATTTTGACAAAATCACACATGCATGAAATTTAATTTACTCCATTTCAGTCCCTGGTGCCAACCCTTTCTCTCTCTTGCTCCCTCTCCCTGATCTCCTTCCTTTACTTTATGGGTCTTTCTCTCACTTATTTATTTTAGATTGGTGTTTCATGACATATGTATTTATATATACCAAAGGTAGAATTCCTTGTGATTTTGTCCCCTTTCCTGTCCCTCCTCCCTCTCTTGCCATCCCCTTCATCTACTCTGCTGATCTATTCAATATCTTTATGATATCTGCTCCCACTTTCCTTATTTTGTGCTAGTTCCTGAATATGAGAGAAAACATTTAACCATTAATTTTATGAGTCTGGCTTATTTTGCTTAACATGTTTCCAGTTCCATTCTTTTGCAGGCAAATGTCATTGTTTTATTCTTCTTTATGGCTAAGAAGCCATTGCATGTGTTTATACACACATACGCACACAAACACACACACACACACACACTTGTTACATTCATATATATATTATATATAAATTATATATATAATATATATAATATATAATATATATTACATTTTTAATCCATTTATCTATTGATAGGCATCTGAGTTTAGCTATATATTGCACTGCAATAATCATTGATATGACTGTATCACTATAGTATGCTCATTTTACTGTCTTTGAATAAATAGCCAGGAGTGGGGTAGCTAGGTAGTATGGTTATTCCATTCCTAATTTTTTAAGTAATCTCCATACTACTTTCCTGAGTAGTTGTATCAATTTCTAGTTCCATGAGCAACATATTAGTGTACCCTTTCCCCATGTCCTTGCCAGCATTTATTATTATTTGTATTGTTGATAATTGCTATTCTAACTAGAGTAAGATAAATTTTTTGTGTAGTTTTGATTTACACTTGTCCGATTGCTGGAGTTATCGAACCTTTCTTTCATATGTTTGTTGGACATTTGCATTTCTTTTTTTGAGAGATGTCTGTTAAATTCTTTTGTCCATTTATTTATTGGTTGATTTGGAATCTGAGGTGTTAAGTTTTTTTGAGCTCTTTATATGTTCTAGATATTAATCCGGTCACTGGAATAGCTGGCGAAGATTTTCTCTAATTCTGTAGGCTCCCTTTTCATGGTCTTAATTTTTTCCATTGCTGCACAGAAGTTTTTAATTTGATAGTATCCTACTTATTGATACTTGGTTTTATTTCTTGAGCTTTAGGGGTTTTGTCAAGGAAGTCAGTGCCTTCACCAATATTTTTGAGTGTTGACCCTTCATTGTTTTTCTAGCAGTTGCAAAATTTACAATTTAATTCTTTGGTCTTCAATAAATGTTGATTTAACTTTTGTGCAGGTATTAATAGGTTACTAGTTTTATTCTTCTACATATAGATATTCAGTTTTTTCAGAACCATTTGTTAAAGAGGCATCCTATTTTTCCCAATATATATGGTTGGTACCTTTTTCCAGTGTCAGATAACTGTATGTGGGTTTGTCTCTGTGTCTTGTATTCTATTCCACTGATTTTCATGTCTGTTTTGATGCCAATACCATAGCTGGTTTTGTTGCTATAACTCTGTAGTGTAATTTGAGATCAGGTATTGTGAAGCCTCTAGCATTGCTCTTCTTGCTCAGTATTGCCTTGGCTATTCTGGGCCTTGTATTCTTCCAAATGAATTTTAGGACTGTTTTTTTCTAGTTCTACCAAGAATGCCATTGGTATTTTGATGGAGATTTTTTTTTTTTGTAATCTATATAGCTTTTTTTTTGTAATATGTCCATTATGACAATATAAATTCTTCCTATCCAAGAATATGAGAGGTGTTTGAATCTTCTCTGGTCTCCTTCAATTTTTTTTCTTCAGTGTTATCTAATTTTCATTGTAGAGATCTTGCACCTCCTTGATTAGATTAATTTCTGAGGTTCTTGTTCTGTTATGTTTTGCTTTTTTGCCTTGAGATTACTGTGAGTGAAATAGATTTTGTGATTTCTTCCTCAGCAGAATCACTGTTGGAGGATAGAAAAACTATTGATTTACAAGTGTTGATCTTGTATTCTACTATTTTAATGAATTCACTTATCTCTAACCAGTTTTGGGGTCTTCTAGATATAGGATCACACCATTAACAGACAGATATAATTTTACTTCTTTTCTCTTCATGACTGTTTAGTTTCCTTGTCTTGCCTGATTGTTATGGCTAGAGTTTCAAACACTGTATTGAATAGGAGTGGAGAGAGTGGATATCTTTGTCTTGCTCATGATTTTAGAGAAAAAGCTTTCAGTTTTTCTTCATTCAGTTTGATATTAACTCTAGGTTTGTCATATCTAGCCTTTATAATGTTGAGATAAGTTCCTTCTATAACTACTTTCTCCAGAGTTTTTTAACATGAAGGGGTTCTGGATTTCATAAAAGGCTTTTCTGTATCTGTTGGAATGATCATATGATTCTTGTTCTTAATTCTATGTATATTTTGAATTACCTTTATTGATTTGCATATGTCGAACAAGGCTTGCATTCTGTGGTGAAGCCCACTCGATGATGCTACATTATATTCCTGATGTATTTTTAATATGGTTTGCTAATATTTTTTAAAGGATTTTTACATCTCTGCTCATTGGGCTTATTGGTTTGTAGTTTTCTTGATGTATCTTTGTCTGGTTTTGGTATCAGAGTTATACTAATTTCATAGGATGTATTTGGGAATGTTCTCTTCATTTCTATTTTATGGAATAATTTGAGTGATACTAGATTTAGTTCAACTTTAAAGGTCTGGTAGAACTCAGCTGAGAAACGCTCTGGTCCTGAACTTTTCTTTGTTGGAAGACTTTTAATTGTTTTTTTTTTTTTTAAAGAGAGAGTGAGAGAGGAGAGAGAGAGAGAGAGAGAGAGAGAGAGAGAGAGAGAGAGAGAGAGAGAATTTTTAATATTTATTTTTTAGTTCTCGGCGGACACAACATCTTTGTTGGTATGTGGTGCTGAGGATCGAACCCGGGCAGCACGCATGCTAGGCGAGCGCGCTACCGCTTGTTGCTGTGTGGAGTGAGCTTCTCTCCTGTTTGGCTTAATTGTGCATGTTGCTCAGCAGCAGGATATCTGCTCTGTGAACTTGAAATGTTCGAGAATCACTTTCCACCCCCACCCCACCCCCGCCAGAGGAAGAGGGAGCCAAGAATAGCAATAATGTTAGAAACAGGTGTAAAGCCTTAAGATAAATGTTTGGTAGCTACTTTGACATCTATAATACTAAATGCTGCCTTTAAGAAATGGAGAGGTCAGCATTTTTAACAGTAAAAAGCCTGAACTAGATCATCCATTAGACAACCAGAGTCTACTGTGTTGTCCACTGTATTAATAATCATAACAAAAAATCCTTCCTCTAAAAAAGCTCTGGATAATTTTAGCTAAGACAATACTTATGTGGTATGAGGAACTCAAAGCTTGGGCCTGACAAGAGCAAGGTGTCCTGTTCTGCATAGCAGAATGCAGGAAGCCAATCACTCCCCAAACTATAGTCCCTAAGCAAGCACTGACTGCCAAGAGTTGGAAAACCCAAGTACAAATGCTAATTTTACATAAGCATGATAGAGCAGGAAAAGTTCACTAGAAAATAAATAATCCTTCTAAATAGTCTGCAAATATTGTGTCACTTTCTTCCTTTCTTGGTCATGAAGGTGATCCAGATTAACTACAATAGTTAGGACTAGAAGTCATTTATATAATATACAATTGTATGATTTTTTTTTAGATACATTTGTTTATATTTATATGATTATATGTGAAATGACTGATGTAATACAAATGTAGCAGAGTAAACAGAATATATATAAATTGTTAGGGTGTAGTATTAATATATAATATTTCTATGACAAGTAAGAAATCATAATATATGGATATAATGAAATGGAGATTATTAGCTAATTACATTTTAAAGAAGTAAAAGCAGAATGGAACTCTGGCAATAACTTTTTGATTTGTTTTGTTTTGTTTTAGGACTCTGTGTCTTTGTGAAAAAGCACACTATATTCGATTCCCAGCACCACAGAACAAAACAAAAACCTTGAAAACCACCAAATATTTTTAAATAATAAAAAATTTCACAACAGTCAAGTTTATTGGTTAGAATAATAAATTTTACTTCTTATAATGAAAAAAATAAAATCATTTGAGCAATTGATTTTCAGCATGACCACTTAATTCTGATTACAAAGAACAAAGTAAGAAGATGCACATATGTTCTGTATAATGTAATTCTGTATAAAATTCACAGTTAGATGCATTTAATAATACAAAATAAAGGAAGACAATATCACGTTGGAAATTCTTATTTAAAATATAGTAAAAACAATATTCACATGCATTAAACACTGCAAACTATCTCAGTGTATGCTTTCTTGTTTAAGTAATAAACTAATGAATTGTCATTGCTATAAAAAAGAAATGAGTTAAATCACCAACATGCTGTTTATATGTCCCTGGCGGCAACTAGCCACTTGACCTAACAACACTTCTGTTATTTAACTATTGCTATCCAGGAACAAATGACAGCAGAGCATATTTCATGAGAAATTTTGATTTCCTGAAGTTTCAAATTCTATAGCAAAGACACAGTTCATGACAATTATTTATGTACCAAACATTGAAAATAATGGTATAAAATTTTCTTTCAACCAAACAAGTTGATATTATTTTGTGTTGATAATTTGTACATTGTATGTTAAAACTTTTCACATTTCTCTCTTGAAACACAGTGACTCTGAAGATGGCATCAGCCAAACCCTGACTTTAGATGAAGATCCTGGAGAGCATCACATTTTAAAATACAAAATCAGCTTATAAGCTTAGTGATTAAAGATATTGAAGTAGTTTTATTAGGTAAATTCAAAATTATATATCAAAATTGTGGAGGTGGGATTGTGGTGTTAAGATATGGTGTAGGATAGAGTAGAGAGTAAAAAGGCTGGGGGTTGGGAAAGAAGTGGATTTGGAGAGGATTTGTGGTTTTTTATATGAGGAAAAATAAAAACTTTAAATTGAATTAAAACTTTCAGTGTGGAGGAAGAGAGAGAATGATAATTCATTAGCTTAGGAAAAGTAACGAAACCAAACGGACAAAGTGGTTTGTTATTTCTAGATGACAAGTTCAAGTGCCCATGAGAGACTTCACGGAAAGTTATAGAAGGTGAATGTCCAGGACGCTTTTGAGTGCCAAAGGGAGTGTGCTCATTACAGTAGGAAAGACACAAGTTTGAATATAGGATAGGGCTATAACTCCACAGAAATGTTAATAAAAAACCCTGAGGGCATAGGACTCAGATTTTCTTTTTTGCCAATAATTTTCCTGCCACAAAAATAGCTTGTTTTGAACATTAGTTATTGGTTGCACTGTGTGCAAAACCTAATGACTAAATACAGGTTTCAAATTCTCGCTATTTTGGGTGATAGAACAGTTTATCAAGTTATAAGATTAGGAAGTACATACAAAAAATTCCTGTGTTAGCCATTAGAACTTTCCTTTTCCATAAAGTTTTTTCACATAAAGTGTATTTAACACACGATTATTCAACTATTTTACTGATAGAATGGGTCATAGACAAAAGAAATTTTAAGCCAATCAAAATTAGGCAGGCACATTATGCAGTGTACTGTTCTTTGTCCAAAGACAGCTTGGGTCACTATTGATGGAGGTACTGATAGGTGCAAAAGGTGAATAAGCCATGCCAATGAATGGAAGCACAGAACAGAATTGTATTATTATTGGTGATTTCTCAATGCTCAGTTGAGTGATCTTTATTAGAATCAGGTGTTTTTAAATCATTTTATATGTGAAACCCAAAGGTTTGCTTGTTCTTTAATAACTGCATTTCTGAATCTGGTCATAGACTATGAAAGATATCACTCATACATGATTGTTACAAATAAGTGCAAACATATTCTCAAATAGATGGTCATAAACTGAGGGAAAAACCTAAGTTTATGTGATTAGTAGTATGATAATTTGTAGTTAAATGAGGAATAGTTAGGGCTCAAGTTATAGAATAAATTCACATTAGCTAGTTAATAAATTGTACCTAGAATAAGAAATTCAACCAGATTAGAAGAGGAATTCTGATACAAATGGATTAATAGCAGGTATAAGACTAGAAAATTACTTAATTAACAGGTCCATTAACAATATGTTAGCAAAGGGGAAAATAGGAGCCATAGTGAAATGCTTTGTATAAAATATTTAGTAGAATTAATGCTTTCATAGTATAATATTTATATATTTTTAACAAAAACTTCTTCAAATAGTATTTTTACTGGCTGCTTCTTTCTTTTTCTTTTTGTTTTAATTAGTCCTTCTTTTGATATTCTTTGGATGAAACCTGCAAAAAAAAAAAAGCCAACACATTTATGAATGATAAGGAACAAAATTTCTTCTAATATTGAACCTAAAGATGTTATTAGTTTAGCTAGGCACACCTGTAATCCCAGCAGCTTCTGAGGAATGAGGATCCAAGTTTGAGGCTAGCCTGTAAAATTAGTGAAACACTATCTCAAAATTAAAAAAAAAATTAAAAAGCTCAGAATGTAGCTCAGTTGTAGAGGACCCTGAGTTCAGTTCCTATTAATTTGAAAAGAAAATAAAAGGTGATCAGATTAAAAGAAAGTGATTTTGCATACATATATGAAGACATGAATGGTGTAATATACTTTGTGTACAACCAGAGATATGAAAAATTTTGCTCTATATGTGTAATACAAGTTATAATGCATTCTGCTATCATATATAACAAATTAGAATAAAAATTTTTTTTAAAAAAAGAGTTAGCAAAAACGGATAAACATGTGCTTCACAAAGGATTCCATGCTCAACTTATTTAGCAGAGTAGAAATGTGGCTGTAAATGATTGGTGGAATTATGGATGATTCTTATCTTTTTTTATATTTTCATAGTTTCTACTCCATTATAAACATCATATTATATTCAGAAAAAAAATAGTATATATGTTAAAACTTTGTACATTGCCAGAAAGCTTAAAGGAATTTTGGTATAATTCTTTAAAATAAATTCTTAGTACATAAGAAATTGACAAAGAAAATGAATAAAGTTAATGAATTTGTCTTAATTGCTTATTTTTCAATGATGACACATCAAGAGGAATTATGGTTAATGTATCATGTGACATTATCTAAATTTAGTTGAGAAGAGAATATTTATTAACTAAATCACCATAATTTGTTTTGTAAAATAAGGGGAACCAATTTCATATTTTGATAGATTAAAATTCATTTATAATTTCAATACAGTTGCTATTCTAAATACAATTTAAAGAATATTTTCTTACCTTTTTTACATGACCTAATACATGCTCTTTTAGAAGTAAAATTATTTTCATTTCCACCACATCCACTGTACTTAAATGGTCGGCATTTCCCACTGACTGAATTAAAGTAGTATCTCTTTTCACTGGCTTGACACAGTCCTCTGTCTGCTGGGGTGAGACACCATGAGGGACCATGAAATTCTAAAAACATTAAGAAAACATGGTAAGTATTTTGTATGTAATAGAGAATATTACATATGGTTTATAAATTAGCTTTGTGGCATGTCTAAATAAAGTAGTAATCTTAATGAATAAAAGTAATACATTAATAAAATTTATGACTTCAAGTTGCTAAAAATGCCTAACTAACTGCAGATATACATAATACTGAGGTCTTTCTCCAATGAACATTTGCTGAAGCGTGTGACATATTTGTTGAACGGCCAAAGTAGCCTTGCATGGTTAAAGTAGCTGGGCATAACCCAAACAACCACTATTTAATAACTTCTAAATTTTTTTTTTTTTAAAGAGAGAGTGAGAGACAGAGAGAGAGAGAGAATTTTAATATTTATTTATTTTTTCTTAATTCTCGGCGGACACAACATCTTTGTTTGTATGTGGTGCTGAGGATCGAACCCGGGCCGCACGCACACTAGGTGAGGGCGCTACCGCTTGAGCCACATCCCCAGCCCTAAAATTTTTTAAATTATGTGTGTAGTTATACATATATTAAACTGTGAACATTTATATACACTTTGGTCATGTATGTTCAACTCAGAAAACAATTTTGATGAGCAAAGTCTCACTTGCCTCATTCACTGTGTGACTCAAGCACTGAAGCTGGAGAAAAGTTTTTTCTCTTAACTAAAAGCATTCTGAACATGATAATGCAATAACAATTTCAAGTACAGACATTTAGGTGTAGTAAATTTTACACTTCAAGGAAGGAGCCCAGAAGAGATGTTTGTCTCAATAACAACATTTTTCTCATGAATGGAAGCATCGGTTCTGAATAAGCTAAATGTATTTGAAAAGGAAGCAACATTGCTTTAATGAGTAAAATACAACATGGACCAGACAGTCAGATTGATCTGTCAATGGGACTAATTAGTTTCAAAAACAAAAGAAAAAATGCAACTAGGGTAATGAAAATAATAATAATAAAACCCCACTCACTTCTGTAAAGCAATGAAGAGAATTAGTTTCAGTTTAATAGCGGTGTTTAGCTTCTCTGGGAATGTCTATCAGTAAATGGAAACTGGCACTCTATATTAAACAGCTAAACTGCTTGATATAAATAAGGCAGTGCATAGGTAAGTTGCCTAATGGTGGCGAATCAATGTTAGAAAACTTTAGTGCCTTTGCCAAATGTGAGATGTGATACAGCACATGTAGATGAAGATTTGCCACATGTTCAACATTGTCAGAAAACTGAACTTTGAGGAAATAGTAACCAAAAAGGTACATAGATTGTGTTTAAAACAAGAAGCAGTCCTTTGGCAAATGAACCCTAGATGAATAGACTGTAAAACAGAGAAGTAAAATGGAGCAAAGTGAGCAAAAAAAAAAAAAAAAAAAAAAAAAATTTGAATTCAATAAATGCATTTTATGCCATTTCCTGATTTCTAGATATTTAGTAGATTAGATTGTTTTGATATAATAATTCAAGGAATTGAGAAAGACTTTGGAAAATTTGTGAATGAGTAAATACAATGGGAAGAAAATATACAAAAAGTTTTAGAATGACAATATTTTGAGTGAAATTCAAGAACTATAATCCAATTAAGAGTTTTCTTATTCAGTCATTGACTAGGTATGGTGCACAGTTATGCAGATTAATGGATTTCATTGTGGCATATTTGTGCATGCACATAACATAATTTGACCAATTTCATTTTCCAGTATTTCCCCTTGTCCTCCCTTCTTCACCTGACCCTTTTTCTGTATCCTTCAACTCTCTCCTCTGGTTTCATGAGATCCTTCCCCCCCTTTTTTCCCCTCAAGCATGCATATATGAGAGAAAACTAACAACTCTTGACTTTCCAAATATGGCTTATTTTGCTTAACATGATGCTCTCCAGTTCCATTCATTTTCCTGAAAATGACATGAATTTGTTCTTCTTTATAGCTGAATAAAACTCTCATATATATATGCCACAATTTCTTCACCCACCCAACTGTTGACAGACATTTAGGTTAGTTCCATAACTTGACTATTGTGAAGTTCACTGCTATAAACGTGTATATATGTATCTCTACAGTATATTGACTTTCATTCTTTTGAGTACATGCCAAATAAATAAACACTGCTTTTAAAAGAAACTTCTAGGATTAGTAGAATGAAAACA
Source organism: Spermophilus citellus (assembly GCF_964194105.1). Lineage (NCBI taxonomy): Eukaryota > Metazoa > Chordata > Mammalia > Rodentia > Sciuridae > Spermophilus > Spermophilus citellus. The sequence continues at coordinate 89,627,955 of NC_138192.1, forward strand.
TTCTTCATAATCATGTAGTCTAGACTTATTCAAAATACATTATCTGCTATTTTAAATTATTGGACATCACATGTATCATCTTAAGTCAAAGTTAAGATGTACTTGGTGAAAATATGTTCTAAACATTCTATAAAATATTGACATTTCCTGTGAATGGTTTATGTGAGAGAATTCTACCAGTTCAGGAGAGGTATGTTGTAATCAGGTCTAACTATCACATAAACTATTCCAGTGGACTATCAAATTTTCATATTATAGAATATAAAATGGTTATCAAAAGTTAGCATTCAATGCCATCACCTATATTAAGAAAGAAAGCAAAGAGGGTAGAAGCAATTTCCATAATTAGATAAACATAGGAAATTGCTATTCTTTTTATTTTTTTCACAAGCACTCAGGTGGCTTAATTCTATATATATTATAAAATAATATGACTTATACATCAGTTTCACTTTAGCATTTTGTACATAAAATGTATCAGCCCACAGTAAGTTGCAGATAACATGTGAATGTACTTGTAAATTTGTTAAGAATATGTTTATCAACAAATATTATTAGCAGCAATGCCTTCTTTAAGGCCTTACTTCAAGATAAAGAAAATTTCCTGGGAGAACACACCTCCTTCTTTCCCCCAATACAACAATGTGTAGTAATTCTGTCCTCAAAATAAAAATCAAGGCAGGTTCCCAACTGTGGGCATGCTAGCCTAGTACATATGGGCCTATGGACCCTAGGCTGGTGGTACTGCAAAAGGAGACTGCTATCAGATAATAAGAGCCAGGAACACTAGTTGATAACTATAACTAGAAGAGACTGTTTCCCATGGAGGACATGCTGCAGGTATAGTGGGGACATTTACCATGGCTTCTGTTTTTTTGTTTTTTTTGTTTTGACCATTCAGCAATCCAACAATGTTTAGTAATGACTAAACCTACTGAGAAGTCAGAGGGAAAGTATTCCCCATAATACAGTACAGGGCGGGAGGAAGGCAGGCTTGTGGTTTGGGAAAAATCCATTAATGGTATAGATACCATTAGAGAAAATTTCCCTACCAGTTAAATTATCCAAGGCACCAGATACTTTTTATGACTTCTGACTCTGAGAGTGTCCAGCTGTTGCCTCTAACAGCCTGGGATCTGTTAGATCTGTGTGCAGATGTGCATTGCTCCTCTCGGAGGATGCCAGCCACCACCAACACAAAGACCCTAATAAAGGCACTTGGCTTGCTCTATCTGATTTCCATCGCTGCTTACACAAATAATCAAACACAACGCAGCTTTGACTAAGTTAATAACTTAACCTTAGAATCTAAGTTTCTAAGAATAGACATAAGAATATTTCGATAGTGGTTTAGAATTTAAAATTAATCACTGAGGATAATGTTTAAAAGTTCAATATAATTATCATCCATTTGAGAGTTTTTACAAGGTAAATATTCTTCAGAACATGAATTATAACTGAAATGTATTTAAGATCTATTTTAACTCTGACCCATAAGACTATCATTGGGTTAATATGGAAAAAAACACAGTAGAATTAAAATAAGGAAGTGTATAATTTCTTAAGAATATCCTAGCCTCAGGAATTTTGAGTCCTTTGTTAGAATTCAGTTAAGTCTCCATAGGTAAGGAAATTGAATTTTTTGCACCCTACGAAGAGATAAGCTTGACTATTTTCAATTAACAAAGTATTCTAGAAGTAGTAAATCACTTATTCAAAACTCAGACTTTTATAAAATCTACAATAAAAGAAAATATGCAGGGACTGAAGTAATTGTGTAATGTGATTTCTTTGATCTAGATCAAAATTATTCACAGAAATTTAAGATACAATATGAAGCCATTAACTTCACCATTATTCATTTTCAAAAGATAATTTAGTAACCAAATGCATTCTGTCTTGAATCTATCATTATTATTAAGTTGAATAACTTCTGTGTAGAAGGATTTTGATAGGTTTCAGAATTCAGATTTACCCCACATTTTTTTTTCCTGTCAGTAATAACAGTCATCCAGTATGTTAGCTAAAATGTAAGGTGGTGTATCAGATTCAGTTTCACAAGTAAAGTGATTTATGTAAATTTACTTTGAATTTTGTACAGGAAGCATTGAATCTTATATTCACTCTGAATGTTTATTGTAGGGTCTTATGTTTTTTCATTTTACATGCTCTTTAAGGTTTTATTTTTAAAGAATTGAATATTGTAATTCTTTTATGATTTTTCCCATATAATTTTTTTCAATAAAGAGAAAAATAAATTTAAACAATTATTATAAATTGCCTTTTTAAATTTTCAAATAATATAATAGTACAACAAATGTAAAACAAAAGTTCCTTCTAATTTGATTCTTTCACTTCAACCATACTCAATGTTTGGGTAAATATTTTCTCCAAAATGTTTGCCTATGCAAAACTATATTAATACACTATTTTACATCTCATTATTCTACATGACAATATTTTGTGGATATGTTTACATATTTTATCTGTGCACAGTATTTCATGTTATGAATGGATTGAAGTTTATTTAGTTAATTCATTTCTCATGGATATATAGATTACTTCTATTAATCTTTTATTTTCAGTTCCAGACAATGGCTCATGAATGTTTCTGTACTGGGCCAGATGCTTTTGGAGGATATATTTCTAAAAGTGCAATAGTACAAAAATTATGTTCAATTTATAATCTGGCAAGTGTTGCTGAAATTTTCAATAAAATTTTACACAAGTTTATATGCCTATGATGGTGTTTAAAAGTACATAAACATTATTTAATGAAACAAAGACCTCCCTTCTGTGCCTTTATTAACTATGCACCACTTTATTTTAAAAGAGAGAGAGAGAATTTTTATTTTACTTATTTTTTAGTTTTCAGCAGACACAACATCTTTGTTTGTATGTGGTGCTGCTGAGGATCGAACCCGGGCCGCACGCATGCCAGGCGAGTGCGCTACTGCTTGAGCCACATCCCCAGCCCTGCAAACACTTTTTTTTTTCCTCCCCACACCAACGAAAATAGAAGTATACTAAATGGAATTGTTTACAGTTCTCTGAGGTTTGACAAAGGATCACTTACACAGAATCTAAGGTGACATTAAATTTAAAATGCATTATTTTATTTACAATTTACAAATAAACAAAAAAATCACACTATAATACATGATTGATTCAAAGCTTCATCATAATTACAACCATGTTAACATGTTGAAAAATATGCACCTTAGAAAGAATAAAATGACTTAGTTTTGTGTCAACACACCAAACACACACACACACACACACACACACACACACACACGTATATAAAGCCACACATAAATGAGAATGAAAAATGTTATATGTTTTCCATGAAGCATAAAACTGAGATGGTGTCCCTCAGTGGGAAAAAACAATCATTCCAGAGTTTTAATAGATAATGATCTTAGACGTTACAATTCTGCAAAATAAATTAATTTATGTTAATTTAGAATAGATTGATTTACTTTATATTGCTGGGGTTCCTCCAACAACATCTTCTCATCTTTTACTTTACTTCATGGTGAGTTTAATAAAAAAAAAAGTAGAAGAAAGAATAAAATGAAATAGTCTAGAATATTGACAGCAATTGTTTCTCTGTAATGTGAATATGGCCAATTTAGATAGATAGATAGATAGACAGACAGACAGACAGATAGATAATCTGAATTTACATTATTTGAGTTACATAATAAAGATAAGGCCTTAGAGGGAGTCCAGTGTCCCCAAATGGTAAATGAAAGGCTGGAGATCTGTACAAATCTGTTTCTGAGTAGTAATAAATAGTAAATCTGCCATTCTCTCTGTGCTAAAGAAAAGAACTTATCACCATTCATTAAACTGGCAGGGATTTAATTCCATACCATGCTCAAAGGAGGACAGGAATTGAGAAACCAGTCACTTCAGGGATTATTTTTGTTTTCTGTGTGTGCTGGACCACGTAACTGAGGGTGAAATATAGAAGGTGACAGGGAATCTGAATTCAAAAGGTCACAGGGACTAAATTGTAAGAAATCTTGCCCAGACAGGAAAGCCTCCACAGATGAAAAATGAAAAGAAAAATTGAGTAGAAAATTGCTGGGGTGGATTTCTTTTCCTAGATACTGCCTAATCCATGAACAGAGTTCACAAAGTCATGACCACTCAAGGATTTTTCTAAACAAACCATAAAAAGAGAAAACAATACTAAAATGATGAATTATCAAACAACTTTGAATATAATTTTTTTCTAGGACAAGTATGTGTTAAATACATTAAAAAACTTTGGGATTGCAAAATTAAAAACTCTGTAAGATTTTAATAAAATGTGAAAATTAATGTTCATTTAGTTCTTTGATTGTCTTTTAAGAAAGAATGGGATTTTAATAAGCAGTGGAGATACATGGGTATATGAGTAAAAGAAAGTAATACCACAACGGTTGGATCGTTTGTAGTTGTTTCAGATATGATGCAAACTCTAGGCTACTTCGCCAACAAAATAAATAGAAGAGGACAGTCGGATGCAAGACTGGAAACGTTGATTTGGCCACATTAAGAAGGTTAATGTTAATATATTTGGATTTTATGAAATAAACTTTAATGAACCATTGAAATGTTAATATATTTGGATTTTATCAAATAAACCTTAATGAACCATTGAAATTTTGTAAAGATGAAAGTTCTGATCTTGCTTAATGAACACACTCATCTAGGCATGTGTTGGTTGAATCTAGTAACTTTCAATAGAGAAGACTATAAAGTGACCCTTGCTGTTTTATCAGAAGGAATAAAATAAATCACCAGTCTCAATGTAGGTAGAAAGAGAGCAACAAATAAGTCAAGTGTTTCTACACTAGGTGACTTAAAAGATGGATTATTTTATAATATTATGAAACATTTTTATAAAATAAAGTATAATTGTTTCATAATTTATTATTTTATTGTGTCTTTCTTTCATTTTGGCTTTACTTAGGAAAATCCCTAAAGAAAGATAGAATTAACTATCCCACCAATTAGCCAGGATCTTGGCAAAAAAAAAAAAAAAAAAAAAAAAAAATCCAAGATGGATGACTCAAGAGGTTCTGAGAAGACACAATTTTAATTTTGGCATTACTCAAAGAATGTGCAATATTTCTGTGACTCTAATCTCTTTTAACAGCTGTACAGTTAAATCATTTATTGATTAAAATCTTTCCTCTATTCAACAGTTACATCTGTAGAGAACAAAACCACCTTGTACTTATTATTCTTATGATTCCAGTCTTCATTATAATTTCTATGATGCAGAAGATGCACAACTCTTGTTGAACTGAACTGAAATTAGTATGCAGATGTGCAATTCAGGTCATAGAGTTGGAAAGACAAGTTTTACAAGTCTTCTAATCAGAAATGAAATCTAAATGTGCAAAAATAAACTTGCATTTTTAATTTTGTTTGATGTTTTCAAGTGCTATATGTTATTTCAGATAACAATACTTTGAAATATATTAAGATACTTCAGTTGGAGACTAAAGATTTTTTAATATTAAAATTATAAATAACATTTTCAAGTAATACTCCTTCATTATGTTATTTCTTTTTCTGCTATAAGCCTGCAATGGAACTAGGTCATGATTATCATTATCAATATCATCAAAGACATCCTCAAAAATTAATACTTCTGAGTTCCTTTTTTGTGTGAGACATGGGATTAAAATGTTTGTATTATTAAAATATTTACAAATATCCACTTATAATCAATGAGGAACTTGAGCCTGAGAGAAGTTGTATGATTTTTTTTTTTAAGGTCACAGAGCAAGTGGAGAAATAAGAACTGGAATTTAAAAACACATCTTTGTCTATAAAGTCAGTGTTCTTAACCACTATATGTTATTCAGAGAACCTATCTGAAAATTAAAAAAAAAATTAACTCAAGAAACACGTTTTAATGATTTCTTTTTCAGATAAAGAGAAAGCTGGCATAATTTCTGACTCATATCTGATCCACAAGTTGCCTCTTCACTGAAGAGTCCACAGTGTCCTAGATGTGTCTTACCCATAGTCACATGCCTGGATTGGAGGTTATCAAGTTTGAACAGGAGAAAGATAAATAATTAAAATAGATCTTCAAACAAGGAGGTGGGGAACAAGTCTTGGGGATGACTGCACTGAGCCAACTGGAGTGTTCCAGTGTTTGAAGGCAAGAACTTTATATTGGCATGTTCAATATGGACTGACTCTAGATAACAGACCAAAAGTTCCAGGCTTTTATGACCTCTGTGATCATATCTCCACCAGTCAAACTGATCCATTTTATGGCATTAGCTATGAATGAAAGCTAGAAACACCACTCCATGGTGTCCCTATAAAATGTAGAGTTGCGATTTTCCGAACGAACAGGTTTTATATCAGTGCTTCTCAAATTCACTCCTGCATTCAAGTAGAAAAATGGCATTCAGAGAATTACACACAACAGAGTCACGTGAACTTTTCTAAACTATTCCTATCTCATTCATAACCTGCCCTGTTGCCACCAATACTATACTAAATTTATATTACAATGAGGATCTCTCTCTCTCTCTCTCTCTCTCTCTCTCTCTCTCTCTCTCTCTCTTTCTCTCACTTTTTGGCAGAACATGTCTTATCAAATTAGTAGTAGTAATTTATTTTCTATTAGTTTGGATTGTATTACTCTGTAAATAAATTTTGGTTAATAAATAATAATAATAGTTGTATAATAGTTTATAACTTTAGGAGTTTACATTTTAGAAGCTATAAAGTTCTTTCTTCTTGTTTAAAAGTATATTCAGGTTGAGAAACTCTTTTCTGGAGGACTCTTATGACTGGGACAAAAACATATCTTTGTTTGGACTCAAGATGGTCCAGGAAGAAAGAGGTTAGAAAGACAGGCAGTGGTCACCTAGGGTGATAGCATTTGGATGGCTTCAATTTTGGCAGAGATGAAGTGCTACATTTTTTTTTTTTTTTTTTTTTTTTTACCAGCACTCCTGCCAGGAAGCAGAAGTCCTGATGGATGCTCTCCAAAGGATTTTCTATTTTTGGAAAGTTGTCTTGCCAGATTCAGCAGGAGGCACCAGATTTACTATGCGGGCATATTGAGATTATGAGGGATGTTTTTATGCTTCTTGGTTTGAGAACGGATGTATTTGAAAAGCAGGATCCTCCTTTGGAATTGTAGGTGGGTTTTGGTGAAATGGGGTTTTTCTGAATTGTCCGCATGCTCATGATTGCTGGGGTATACAGATGAACGTGTAACTCTTTGGGGGTGTTTTCTTCCCCCAAGATGGTTGTGCATTCCTCTACAGGAAATCAGTCACATCTTCACAAGAAAAGGCCAAGTATGTGGGAATATTCTGTTGCAAATCTGTGAAATCAACTCTATCAGTGCTGGTATTTGGCTTTTGATTAGGTCCTTTATCAGCATAATCTTCTTCCAGAAGGCCAATGATAATCAAAAACAATTTTAATGTATTTTTATATGTGAATATATGTATATGTTTTTATTTTCTTTCTATGTCATTTTTCCCCACACATATATGATATCTGGCCACTAGATCATACATCGAATACAGTCAGGTCAGAGAGGGAGTTTCAAGTAGCCAAAATGGTCTTCAACATGACATCCAATCATTCTCCCTGGACTTGGTGGCTGGCATGGAGCAATGTGGCCCTGGATGAAGTACGTAGGTGTTCCTTTCCTCAGTCAGGGAGCAAGTGCCAGAGACTGGGTTGGCAGCAGGCTTTTGAAGTCTACCCAAAGATGATTTTTTCCAAAATATCAAAAAGTTGATGTAGTCCCAAGGCAGCTGTTAAGAGTTGATGTATAGAAGCAAAGGGGGCTGTGAGAATTGGGAAAATAACTCACTTTTTCCATGAATGGTCAGGTCCACCCCAAAGGCCCAGAACGGATATGAATACTTGAGAATATTAGTTGTTCTTTGCTAGTTAGTAGTTTACCAGTAAGATAGTGAGAGGACTATATTAACTATGCATGCAAATGTTAAAACTTTATTAATGGCATGCTATCAAAGACATCATAGATACTATATAAATATTAATAAATGTCAAAAGCCCAAATATTAACATATTCATAAAATGCTATCCAATGCTAATAAGAACATGGATACATAAATGCAGAAGGTGATGAGAAAGACTTGGTAAGTATGATCAGCTTTCTTCCAACCATCATTTGTTCTTTCTTTTGTAACTGTGGATCACAAAATTAATAAACAAAAAAAAAATGTAAGTCATCTGTTATGTGCTTAACACTGGATTAAATGCTGGGGGAAGGGGTAGGCTGTAAAATATATAATACATCACCTTTTCCTTCACAAAACTTGTAATATAGTCAATGAGGCAAAGCAAACACAACATCAAATAATACAAGCATTTAAAAGAACCACACTAGGAAGCCAGAGGAAAGATGAAGAAGGGGTCTTTCTTTTTAAAGTTAGTGAAATTCAGCATAGATAAGAAGATGAGGAGGGCCAGTGAGTGTTAGGTGAGAGATACCACATAGAATATCTCATGGACTGAAAAGTGGATGACCATTTGTGTTTAATGATAATGAATAGACAGAAATTTCAATGGACAATTTTTATATTTCAGGGAGAAAATCTGGACTGGGTAGAGAGCTAATAGATAATGCCAACAAATTTAAACCAAGCATCTAAGGTTAAATGAACACAGGAAGAATGCATCTGTAAAATTTTTTCTTGTTTCTTTTGCTTTTTCTATAATGAAGCAAAAATATATAAACTTTCTGATAGCCTTATCATAAAATCATGGATGTGCAGAACAAAAACAGTGATGTCCAAAAGATCATACATAATTCATCTCATATATTACTCTCTTTCCATATATATGTATACATAAATACATTTAATTGACTTATATCAGGTATCTGACTTTCTTACATATTATACTCACATATAATATATCTCTATTACATATGAGCTTCGTGATAACTGTTTCTCTCATGTCTATATTACCTGGTTTGCCTGAGCCAATATTACTTCATGTTTATTTTGGGGGCATATCACATCCCATTAAAATATACATATTTTAATTAATAAAACATTTCATAGATTTATCAAAATGACAGTTCAGCTTTGCTGCCAATGCATGCATATTTAAAATAACCACATATTTTAAACTTTTTAGCATTCCCTTTTACTGTCCCTATTTTCCCAGTTTAGATTTATGTTGTTTGAGTAAACTAAGTAGAGTTTGGAGCAGATTCACAATCTGAACAAAATAGACCAGACTGAAAATGGAAAAAAAAAAAAAAAACAGAAATGAATGCCTCACTAGAAAAAGCAATAAAATTTAATGAATGATTACAAGAAAAAAAGTGATCAAATTACATTTTCAAGTGTTCAAACTGGAATAATAGAAATAAAACAATGGCAGAACTTGGAATGTGTGGAAAGTTGGAAATATTAAAAAGGTGAACAAAAATGATACAAATACTCTGCTTTTGCTCTTGACAACCCATGATAGTTTTGCATGCCACTGATCTCAACTTGTTTTTAATTAACACATCTGAACTGGTTGTTTCCATGCATAGATTTATTTAGTTGTAGTGTGAAATCTTCTTTAAAAGTTAGTTGTGATTTTGAGACTATATTTCTTGAGGTGTTAACTTGAATAATTAGAGATTTTTTTAAGTGTTTGAAATATCTATTTCCCCTACAGATGGGAACTTACAGAGTTGTTTTTACAGATGAGAAACCAAGGTCTGGGGAATTAATTGTGTTTCTCTGAAATACAAGGGGGATAATAATACTTGGCAATAGTATTATTGTAATAGTTGACAAAGTATCAGGCATAGTCCTGAGAGATCTGTACATTGACCATTACTATGCCCATTTTACAGTGGGAAGGTAAGACTCCAAGTGGTTAGAGAAATATCTTAGGGCCACACAGCTATTAAGTGCAAGAGTAGTGATTAGAACACACACATACATATATATATATATATGGTTGTAGATGAACACAAACCCTTTATTTATTTATTTTTATGTGGTATTGAGAATCAAAACTAGTGATTCACACATGCTAGGTAAGCGCTCTACCACTGAGCCACAACCCCAGACCTAGAACCCATATCTTGGAGCTACAATATCATATGGTCAATCACAGGGGCGAAGTGGAGAAGAACAAGTTGTGATATGTTTTCATTCAGAAGATTATGCATAAACTACACTCATCTAGAGAAACTGCTTTAGAAATATTTCTTTCACACATATAGAGACACATTTGCTGTAGCTAAATATCCTCTTAATTCAGCTGATTAAATCAAATAATGCTCTCACTTGTACTCCAGGATATGCTTACAATCTTTCTTTTTCTTTTTGTACTGGGGATTGAATGCAGGGATGCTTTGCCACTGACCTACATCCCCAGCCATTTTTATGTTATTTATTTATTTACTTTGAGAAAGGGTCTTGCTAAGTTGCCCAGGGAGGCCCTGGGTTTGTATCCTACTGCCTTAGCCTCCTGAGTTGCAGGGATTATACACATGTGCCACGACATTCCATTCACAAATCATTTAAAAAATGGTCTCTAAGGAAGAGTAAGGCACAGTCTTCAAAATCACCCATATAGTCTGGTAGCAAAATGGTGGAATAACTTGTAAGTAGAGGTGAAATGTAAAAATTTAAAAAAAATTGAAATATATAAATAAAAAGATTAAAACTCAACTGTGCTTAACCTTGAGTTGAGCGATTACTTAAATAGTCTAGTAGTTACGAATAAGTAGAAATTTAAAAATAGTTTACCAAAACATTTTCTAGTAATAATAAACACTAGACAAAATTTCTGAAACACTTTTCTAGTATCATGAAGAGAAACATTTGAAATTATAATTGCAAATATCCCACTTAAATGATTGATGATAATTAAATTTTAGAATATTTAAATACTGTAAGGATTGTTATTTAATGGAAATATTTTTTAAAGAATGCTGTTTATGTTGTATAATTCCTTCACACTGAGTTGAAACTTGTAAGTTTTACATCTTTTCAAAAGAAACTGATACAAAGATCCTTACACATTTGTTAAAAACCTTGAATCACAAGGTTTCACCTAAGCCAAGAACTGAATTTCCTTAAATTATCGTCTAATGTATTAAGATTATTGCAAGCAGTGATGAATGTAATTTTTTTTTTGAGCTGAGAAATTAGGAGATCTTTATAGATGTCAGCACACCCCTTGGATGAAGCAGAGGAGGGATTATCTTGGTTTTGAATGGAGAGGAGGGATATCCCCACACTGCCTTCTGCATCCTGCACAGGCAGCTCAGGGATCTTGCAGGTCTTAGGAAGAATGCAACCCTGGCTTCATTGCTAAGCTCCCCATGCCAAGCCACCCTTCCTATATAAAACTCTCAAAGTAGTTATTTTAATATTATTTCATGTTTTAGGTTAGGAAGATTGCAAAACAAAAGACAAAGAAAAGAATATGTCTTATGCTTCTAGAAAAAGAGGAAAAAGTATCAAACGAATATAGATTTTTTGAGGCAAATATATACAACCAAAATTTTAGAAGTTTTCTAAACAAATGAAGGAAGAATTTGCCTTAGTTTTAAAGGCAATTACTATGAAAACATATTTTAAATGCCTACTATTTTAAAGAAAATCCTTATTTATAGTTTCTTTTAGGTTTGTACTGTCATTTTTTACTTCTTTCTTAGTTAATAATTTATTTTATAACCACTTATTTATTACACTTCAATATGCTTCTTCATGAAAGCATAGAATGGACATCTATCAGAGTATTTAAAGCCTGTTTAAATTACCTTCTCACCTCTTTCTTCATTTCCACTTTTTTTCGTGGTAGTACATTTGCAAAAAATCATGAATTTTATACTTCATTAAACATGGAGGCAAAATAAAACTATTTCCTAAACTACTCTACTTATTTTAATGATAACTGATTTAATATCTCCCCTTTAATTGGTGTTGGACTCAAACAGAAAATACTGAAGTATTGAAAAACGATTTCATACATTTGTAGACCTATTGTATCACATGTATCTTTAAGCCTGTTAACTTTGTCATTATAAACTTTCACATCTTTTAAAACAATAAAATTTAAAATTCCTTTGACATTTAATATTTAAGTGTCTAAAACAAAACATCTTTGAAAGATATAGAACTGGTAGAAATAAACAATGCAATGAAACCACTTATTTTTACAGATAAAAAAATAAAGAAACACAAAGATACTCATTATAAGGAAAGAAATATTTAAAAAATAAAACATAGGTCAATTTGGTGTTAAGGGCACTTTCCTGATTATAACATCAAAAATCCTGAAGATAGTTTGAATTTAGCACATCTTTCAACTCCCAGAGAACATTTTCATTCCTTTTATGGCCTCTTATGTGTTAAGCAACTCCTGACTACCTATGATTTAAAGAATTTGCTAACATGTGAGACAACCATTCTTTCTTGAAGATCTCACAACACAAACAAACATTTTTGCAGGGAGATAGTTATGCTTTAGACTTCAAATACTAATCCTCATTAATCAGGAGGACATGGAAGGGTGCGGATGCGGGTGTCTATTTGGAGGTCTAGATTGGGCAGGACTAAAGGGTGAGAATTGTACAGACACAACCTGACTTAAGAGTATTTCAGGTTTTGAGAACATATGCAATGTTTCCTCTTAGATCTCGAGTTCCTTACACTTTCCAGTCATTCTATAAGCATGTTTCAAATTCTCTTGTGACTTCCAAGGTGTGGTTCTCAGACTAAAGCAATAGTCACAGATGATTGGGTAGCTGTGGGACTAATCTGGATGTTGACAGACCTCATTCCAGACAACTCTCAAGCAACCTTTGCAGTGCTTTAAATATATCTGGGCAGAAATTTTGTTTTCCTACTAATTTTTTTTTGTTATAAATAAATGATATGTTGATTGTGAATCCCATCTGATTCAAACACATGACCAGGGTAGTTAACTCCTGGACCAAACTCTTATTTATTTTTATACTAAGGTTATAATCTTAATAGCCACAGAAATACCTGCATCTCATGTGAAGTTTAGATTTAACATACTTAGATGGACTGCTTCTAAGTGTAATCCTCAATTTCTGAATGAACTTGTGATTTTTAAAATTTAGGTAGAACTTTATACTGTTAATTTTCTGCTTTTTAAGTGTGTTTCTAACTGTCCAGATATTTGTGTTTTCTGTCGTTTTCCAGTACTCTCACTATTTTCTGAGCTCTGTGTTTGAGGGAACATTTCATTTATCCTTTTAAAAAAATCTAATAAATATATGAACAGGGTAGAATCCAAATGGGAATCCTGAAGAAGTCCAAAAGAAGTTTCTGTCCAGAGTGACATGCCTTTTGGGGATGGTTACTAAAACACATTTTGTAATGTGCCCTCTGACTAATACCAGAGAACTTGCCCAGGGTCAATGCTCAATTTAGACCACTTTTAACATGCCACTTTCAATTCAATGATTTATCATCATATAGTGAAGCTAATCCCTAGTACTATCTTATACCATAAAATTGGCACCAAATTAAATATCATACGAAAGTTTCCATGTGGTACATAAAAGCCTACTTCAAAGCATACTTAGGAAATTACATACTTAGGAGATTAGGAAAATTATCAATTTTATAGGATTAAAAGTCTTACACACTTAGAATCTTACTATTTTAACATGCCCATTATTAAATTAAAAAGTAGGATTTATTTTTTCAACAAAGAATACTTCTAATACACAATCCATTTTCACTATTACTATTTTAGTATTTTTTCTGAAATAAAAAATGAGATTCTTACCCCAAAGGCTGGGAACTTTGGTAGGTTGGGAAGTCACAGAGATATTGTTTATAGCATCAAGCTGCTTTCTATAATCATCCACCTGGAAATCATTCACTGGAAAAAGTACAGCCCAGTATGAGAATATTGTAATATTTTTGTATTTGTACACATAAAGCAAAGCACAATTTTACTCACACTGTTATGTTCAATTAACAAATACTGAATAGGGAATGTAACATAAGGTAATGTTTCCATGTTCTTGGTTAAAAAAAAAAGTATAACAGTTAATGTGTAAGTCATCTCCTTAATAATCAGCAGATAAAACTTATTGATTTAAGGTGGCTATTTCAAATTTACTATTTGATTCCAAATTTTGATAAGAATAAAATATTTCAGCAGGCCTACAATTATGCCAAAATTACACTATACCATTCTGTGTAAGGAAAATTAAATAATGTGTCATAAAGATAATATGAGATCTATGGAAACAATTTAAATGTCTTAATTCTCTATGCTTTGTTTAAAAAACAAAATCAATAATGAACTTCTTTCAGATCTAATCATTACAAGGCTATCTTCATTTACATGGCTAAAACAAACCCTAGATAAATGTGAATGTCTTCTATGATGCCTTATTTTTAAAGGGTGCCTATGAATGGTTTAAAATGAGATGGAAATGTACTTACAAACATCCTCACAGGTGTTCCTGCATTCTTCCAATGATTCAAAGTTGTTTGGATTGCCCAGGCACCCACCGTACTTGAAACGCTCACATTGCTTTGACTGATTGCTATAAAAATACCTGGTAATATAACCTCTACATATTCCAGCATCTTCCTCCAAAAAGCAGAAATCTGGCTTTTCTAAAAATTATAAAAATATCAGAAAGTAGTATTTTTTGGTAAATAATTTAGTTATATTCACTAAATTTATTAATAACTAGCTGGTATTTAAAGAGTAAACTTGAAGAATAATAAGTACAAATCTCACTTTTCTGAAAACTATATAATGTGCAAATTATTTACCATTCTGTTGTAGTATTTAGAATAATGATTATACAACCATTGTCACACACAGTTTTTAAATTAGCTTTTCAATCTCTGCATTTCTCACAATAAATCAATAGAGAATTAACTCGCTTTTTTTCATGAATGGAGTGAATAAACGATGTGGGGTTATTTTATCATGTGCTGTCCTTGTTTTGGAATTACAAATTAGGATGGTAAATTTTGGTTTAATTATTTATATTGAACTTTGTGCATCAATATTTAGGAAAGGTCTATGAATCTTTCATATTATTGAGGTGTAGGGTATCATTAGGGAATGCAGTACCATTCAGAATGGCTTAAATTTTAAAATTTGGAAAAGAAGATTTGAAGGGTACGGAAGCTTTCATGGTTATTCTTAGAAGTTCCTGAATTCTTAGGCTGAAATTGATATCTGTGGTAGGTATGACATCCTCCATTGCTACAACTTTTCTTTTCTTCAAGCACTGGAATGATTCCAACAGTGCAGAGGCAGAAAGGAAATACATGTTCAGGGATTGAAGAGGCTTTGGCAAAATCTAATACCACTTCTTTGATAGTGCTCCAAACCAGGCTAAGCACAGCTGTCACAAAAGTTGTGATCTACATTGCAAGCTCTTTCTACATGCATACTCTGTAAAGAGAATCTAGCTGATTCTCAAATGAATATGATCACCAAGCTTGAATATTGTGAACAAAGCTCCAGTTTCTCCAGTTTTTCTTGTAACTCCAGTATTATAGTGACTAAATGTTGCTTTTATATCTTACAGTAACTTGTTCTTCTATCTCAGGGAACCAATGCCCACCAGTAATATACTATGAAAAAAAGTAATTATTTTGTAATCTAAATGATATCTACAGCAGTTGCAGATCTGGAGAAGCAGCAGTCCCCTATTAAAAAGTTGTTATTTTCAACATAAAAATTCCTATTTTAGTATAATTTAAAGCTATCATCTATGAATTCTAAATGTACCAACTTGAAGTCAATTTATGTTTATCACCTCTTTTTTTAAAGTAAATCTTAGTATGATTTCCCTATTTTCTCCTATTTTTCAGAAGTATCTACTTAAATAGACAGTTAAATTTGCATGTATTTAACACATGCAACATGATGCCTTAAAGCATATATACATGCTGAAAATTAACATGCATGATTTCCCATGGTTATCATTTCTGTACTAGGAACACTTAATACCCGTTTTACTAGCATTCCTGGAGATTATAATATGTGGTCACTAACTATAGCCACCATGCTGGATGATAGGTCTTTACAAAGTTTTCTCCAATCCAACTGTAATTATGTGTTTTTTGACTAACATCTTCCCAATAACTCCCCACCAATCACCTTGACCTCTACTAGTAACCATTACTGTACCCTGTTTTTAGGTCAGCATTTTTAGGTACCATATATATATATATATATATATATATATATGAGTGAGAAAACATAGTGTTTGTTTCTCAGTGTCTGGCTTATTTACTTGATATTCTTCAAGCCCATCATTGTTGTGGTAAATTACAGGATTTCATTCTTTTCTATGATTGAATAATATTGCATTTTTAGAACATATCATGGGGTTTTCTTTGTCCATTTATCTGTGGATGATCACCTAGGTTCATTCCATATCTTGGCTTGTTGTGAATAGTACCTCAGTCAGCATGGGGGTGTAGCCATCTATTCAACATATACATTTCATTTACCTTTTATGTATGCCCAATAGTGGGACTTCTGGATTATGCGTTATTTATATCTTTAATTTTAAACTTTTGAGGACTCTCCATACTGTTTGCCATAGCACCACACAAATTCACATTCCTGATAACAATGTTATCTTTGTCTTTTTGATAATATCCTTTCTCATAGGACCAAGGTGAAAACTCACTGTGGTTTGATTTGCATTTCCTTCATTATGCCTGCTGTTGATCTTTTTTTTGTTCCACATAATATACCTGTTTTTCAAAGTGAATGATATTATGACTTACATTTAAGTGAAATATATGGGGGAAGGAAATACAAAAAATTCTTTAATTTTTCAAAAATATTTAGTTTTTAGTTGTAGTTGGACACAATACCTTTATTTATTTATTTTTATATGTGGTGCTAAGGATCGAACTCAGGGCCTCGCATGTGCCAGGCGAGTGCTCTACCACTAAGCCACAATTCTTTAAATTTTTATAGTACTTTTTTATAAGGGAAAGGAAAGAATACATTCAACTACTATCCTTTTGATTTGTTTTAATTGGTATGTACTTATAAAATTTTATATACTCTTAACAGAGGATATAAAAGTTTTATGTTTAAGAGAAGTGCATAAAATATTGATTATAAAGAACAAATATTAAATATAATTTATGCTGATATACAATTAATAAATTCTGCATCTGAAAGTTCTTATTGTTCATATGTGGCCCCATTGGCAGACATGAATTTATTTTAGTGCACAGTTGAAAATGCACACATGTAAAATGATTCTTCTTAGGCCTACAAATTAAAATATGATTATAAAGCAAGAAATTAGTTCCCCATGTCCGTAGATAAAAGAAGTACCATTCTTTCAAAATTGCATACACTTGTTTGCTATAACTTGAACTTAAAATTGTCACAGAAAGTACATTCTAAGCTATATACAAATTTTCATAAGCATAGAATTTCTAATGTGAACTTTTGTTTGGACCTACATATTTGGAAATTGCTTTCCAACAAACTTTTTCCAAGGCACTGAAATGAATGTCTACTGTCATTGCAACTATATCAATGTTACAGAGTCTTCAATTTCAAGTTGATTGAGGTCTTCCTTATATATTTGTTTTAGCATTTAATCATTTTTAATGTTCATGTAAATAGAGTTTTATTATCTAGTTTCCATGCTTCTTATCAATCAAGAATAACTAGCTTCTGAATTATTAAAGACATTATATAGAAAATTTTATAGTAAAAAATTTACCTGCATATACTTTTTCTAATTTTGTTTTTGGGAAAAGTCAATGTTTCAATGTTGGTATTTCCTTTCATGAAAATAAACCAGGCACAGAAAAATAAGCACAACATGATCTCACTCATATATGGAATACTAAAAAGTTGATATCATAGAAGTTGGAAAATATTTTGTAAATAAAACTCCCTTTCTAAATATGCTGTGTTCTTTGAAGTTACAGACAGTTAAAACTTCATTTACTTGAAGTGATAGTTATTACTTCCCTACAAGTAGCATTTTTTAGAAATTATAAATAAATGCATATTCATGTTGCTTATAAAATTTTGCCATTGAATTTGTACAGTTGGATTCAAATTTTGGTCAGTGAGTTATGTCTAAAGAATATCAATAAGTTATAAATTTTCAACTCTTTCCTCCACAATTAAATAAAAAAATGAACTTTAAATTTTGTATTTTTTCACATCCTGAGTTAATAACTTCTTCTCGTTGTTTAAATGTAAAAAGCCATAAATAGTAACTGGAATAAATCAGTTTCTAAACCTTTATGAAGAGGAAATTGCTTTTTTTCCATCTGTTTATAATGTTGTTTCTTGTCCTGCTATGATATATTCACTAAAAATACTCAGTTCTTATAAATAATCATAAATAATTATTTAAAAAAAACACAAAATCAAAGATGTTCATGCACAGAAAATAATGCTGACAAAGGTAATTATTAGTTGCTACATAGCACCACTGTTTTTTGCATATAAACCTATTAACAACTCAGAGACAAGCATCCATTCAGGTAGAGATTGAATGAAATTTGCTGAAGCCACACAATGCTGAGATTAACATGGGATAGGATTGCCTAAACTGGAAAGGCAATTTACTGGAGAGGCAACACTTAAGTCATTATTGGAAGATGTTAAAATAGCATGTGTGGCTCTGGATTCTGAGTAATATAACTCTAAATACCACGATGCTTTAGAATAAGAACAAATACAATGTTTGGAAACTTTTCCACCAAATATCATGTAAATTATTTCTTATTTTTCATCAGATCCATGGAAACAGAACACCATTTCAAACATCATATAAATGTATGATCAACCTTGTATCAGAGAAACCTAAGAACTGAATATCTAAATGCCTTTTGCACAAATTCTATTAACATGTATGTAAATGAATGTTCACCTTTTTTAAATGTCTTCTTTGATATCTTCTTTGGATAACCTGCAATAAAAACAATACATGTGTATCAATTACAAGAGTTTATAATGTAATATCGTGACTTTGACTTTAACAAACTAGGATAATATATTCATTACCACTTAGGTTATCCTTGTACAGAATATCTTAAGAATTAAAATTCTTTTCATTTCCTTCAAAGATTTTTTTCCAATTATTGTAACCACAAATCCACCACGATTAAGAAATATACTTTAACAAATAAATAAAGACATAAAATTATACATAGTAATGGGTTTCCATGTGCTATTTTGATACATGCATATGAGGTTTGAAGGAAGTTAAACATATCTTCTCAAACATAAATCATATCTTTAGAATGAAAACTTTAAATTTTTTTCTTCTAGTTTTGTGAAACATATAGCACTTAGTGTCATCTATTGTCACCCTAGTGTGCAATAGCATACCAGAACTGCTTGCTCCTATTTAACTGTAACTTAAGATCCACTAATCAACCTCTCCCAGGATACCCTCCTCTGCTTTGCTAGTGTCCCCTGCCTCTGGCGACACCTTTCTACTCTGAACTTCTATGATATCAACTTCTTAGTATTGCATATGTGAGAGAGATCATGTGGTGCTTGTCTTTCTGTGTCTGTCTTATTTCACTTAACACAGTGATCTCCAGTTCCATCCGTGTTGCTGCAAATTACAGGGATTTTATCTTTTTTGTTTTTGTTTTTTGGAGGGGGCGGGGGAGTGGGTCAAATGTGCTTCATTTTAACAGTTTCTTTCATTGTCTTTAGGTCCACTGATATTTTCTTCTGTGGACTTAAACTTTCTTAACTTTATATATTATATTTTTCAGGTTTAGAATTTCCATTTAGTGTTTGTTTATATTTTTCAGTTTTTTTCCCATATTATGTTCATGCTTTCTTCAAATTCTATAATGTATTTGTAATAGCTATTTGAACATTCTTAGCTGCTACCTTTGTCACTTTTATTGTTTCTACCTATTTCATCGAGTCATTATTTTCTCCTAGTTATGGATCACAATTTGCATGTTTTTTTAAACGTTTAACATTATTTGCAAGGACAGATGATAATTTTTTTTAAACTACCATACTACTGATGGATGGATTTTATTGTCTTCATTTAAAGAATGTTGAAGTTTCTTTTGGTGGGTAGTTAAGTCACTTGAGGATCAGCTGGATGCCTAAAGGTTTGTCTTAAAGATTTGTTGGGGAAAATCCAAAGTACTCTTCATTCTAGGTATAATTTAGTTCTATTATAAAATTAAATTCTACATAGTTTTCAGTTATGGGGGCTTTCTGGAATTGTTCTATTAATACATCCATGATAATTATTTCCTCAAACTCATCAGATTTTTATTAAATAAGTGCAGAATTTTATTAAGAGACAAACTCAGAGGGAATTCTATCCAGACTTCTGAGTTTTATTTTCCCTCTGTGCAAATTCATTGTCTTCCATATATTGTTACTAAAGCTACATCTTCCCCAGCCTCCTAATCCCCAGTCTTCATCTCCTTCAGTCAAAGTTTCTACAGTGCTGCTTTTGGGTTCCCTCCCCTTAACAGTGGTCTAGAATGATTTCATGCAGAAAGCAGGGCAGACTGTGAGGCTCATCTCATGTATTTCCTTTCTCTCAGTGATTATAATCCTGTACTACCTTTTGATTAATGTTTAGAAACAGTTGCCTTGTATATTTTATGCAGTTTTTTTTTTTAGTTCTTTATGTTAGAAATGAATACCCAGCTCTACTTAATCCATCAAGGCTCAAGATAGAACTCTTTCCTTAGGTGTTTTTTTAAATTTTTTTTTTAAGTCTAGCAGCATTTTTTCTATACACCAGCTATATCCCAAATAGTATCCTACTGTATAAAAAACACAGGGATTCATACAACAATATTAAGTGGATTTTGAAGAGATAATGAATGACCACAAGAGATTTACATTTATTTGTGTGCTTGTCCATTATGATGTTTTAAAAGATTAGAAGATGGGATGTTACTAATGACAAATGATTATATTTGATAACTTCTAAGTAAAAAATCTTTTGCACAATGTTGAATAAAAAGACTTCTGAATTAGAAAAAAAAAGGAAACAGATGTGAGTGTCAGAGAAAAGACCAGTTGATGAAAATAAATTGGCTCCAAGATAAAAAAAAGAATTAAAAAGAAATGGGCCAACCAGGCCTCTAACCAAGGTATCTGATGACCAAGAATGATTTTCAAATCAACACAGGATACTTGGCCCCAGCACATACAAGAGAAAACAGTGTGTAGAAATCTTTTATGGTTGAAAAAGGACCTAGCAATCACAAATCCCAGTGGTACCACTGAGGACCACTGAGCTGCCTGATCTGTGCTAGTGACATTCCTATGACATCTATGGTGAGAGAATGTACAGCTGCTGCTTTGCACAAAACAAGGTATCTAGTGTTACTAACTGAAGATGCTGCCTCTATATATAGCACAACTGTTCCGGCAAATAGGAAGAACATGCCATGGGGGAGTATTGTGGAAGAAGCTGGGGAAATAAAATGACTCCGATTCTTCTATATTTCAATTATCTTGCTATTCTGAAGAATAAACTGAGATGAAAACATTCCAACTGTTTTTTTTTTCTATTGACCAGTATTTTCTAATTAATACCTTGATAGTCTTAAACTGAATTTTCAGGTTCATTGTCTAAAGAGAAAACAGCTGTAAGATCATTGTGTACAACTAAGTCAGCACAGATAAGAGGTCTTTTCCTACCAACTCATAGCTAAGAAGAGAGGCTGAATAACATTTATTTTATTGCAAGTCTAAACTGTCCTGTATCCTTAAGTGTTTTCTTCCCACTCTATTATATAGAAGAGTGGACTGCAATAAAACAGGTTTAATCAGCTTATAATAATAACATGAAAACTAAAAATAGAATTTGATCATGAAAACCCAAAATATGGATATATATATATATATATATATATATATATATATATATATGACAAGTTATTTAGTTATCCAAAAGGTGTGTATATATATATATATATATATATATATATATATATATATATTTCTTTGATAAAGTTAAAATAACATTCCATTACTTTTTTCTGAGATTATCAACTCTATGATTAGACTCAGTAGCCACCAAGATTCTTGGGTCAGAAACCTACCAACTGCACATTTTTCTTTGCACTCTTCCAGACTTTCAAATCGATTCTGATTTCCTTCACAGCCCCCATATACAAATTCTTCACATTGCTGAGTGAAAATATTGAAAAAAAATCTCTTCATCATCGCTTTGCATGGCCCATCATCCGCCTTCAATGCACAAAATGAATGCATCAATTTCAGTGGTGGCAACTCAGTATCTAGAAGGTAAAAATGGAAAAACCAATCAATAAATAAAACATGCAATGTAAAAAAACATGTACTCCTCCACCAAAGCCATAATAATGTTCTCTCTTTTCTTTTCATTTCTTTTTTAATATGTTCCTATTTTAGGGAAAGTATGACAACAATAAAGCAAGCTCATTGCAAAACATGACAAGTTATTTAGTTATCCAAAAGGTAAAGGTTTATTAACTAAATGAGATTCACCTTATCAACTGTTAAAGTTTATTTTTCATCAACTATTAAAGAAAATATAGTATATCTTTTCTAGACTCTTGATAATTATAATTAGTTAAATATTTACCAGTTGATAGACATGGAATTCAACAGTGACAATAAGGCAACTTAACTAAGAGAATGTGTTCACTCACTGGAATAGAGACCTCTGCTTTTGACTCAGGTTTTAAAGACAAATGCTAATGGGCGATTTTTTGAGTTTCTCTTCCTAATCCATACGTGTGTCACTTTTTACACATGAAACATCTTTAATAAAAATGTTTAGTAATGTTGCAAAAATTCAAACAAATCTTTCTGTTTTAAATGAAATGAAGAAATTTCTTGACCTTGAATTATAATTTTGATTCCTAAATATTTACTTATATTAGTCACAGAAATATTTCCTATTATGGGAAGGATATTCACAAAAAAGAAAACAATGAAAGTTTTAAAATTAGATTTTTTTTATCAAGTCCAGTAATATTAATAAACACCTAGTTCTGTTTACAGAATTTTCCAGTGAGATAGCTTTAAAATTATAGTTGATTGGGGATGGGTTGGGGATTTGGTGGTCAAATCATAAAAATTTTAGTTAGTCAGGAGGAGTGAATTCAGGAGCTCAATTGAACAGCATGGTCATTCTAGCTAATAAGGTAGTTTCTTATTGAAAAATGCTGAAAGTGGATGTAAAGTGTTCTCACCACAAAAAAATTGGTAACTATGTGAGGTAAGGCATGGATTAATGAGCTAGATTTAATACTTCCACACTGCATATATAATGAGCTAGATTTAATCCTTCCACATTGCACATATACTTTAAAACGTTATGTTTTTCAAGAATTTTTGTAATTGTAGATAGACAGCATGGCTTTACTTTTATTTGTTCATTTTTATGTGGTGCTGAGAATCGAACCCAGTGCCTCACACGTGAAAGGCAAGTGCTCTGCCACTGAACTACAGCCCCAACCCTGAAACATCATGTTATACACAGAAAATACATATCATCCCATTTATCATTTTTAAAAACTGAAAAGAAACTAAAAAATAAATAAATAAAATTGTGATTGGTACAACCGAATAATGACCAAAGAATGCTATAGAGTACTTTTCAGATATTGTCTATGTATTGAGTGTATGTACACACACACACACACACAGATTTCTATCAGAATTTTGTATTGTTGTGCTGTTTGATATAAGTGACAATGATTATTTATGGACATGTAAATTTTCTCTTAACTACCAATACAACCTTTAAAACTTTTGATCACTATTTTGATCTATTTGATAACTGAATTGGCATTTTTTCTTCAAATAAAATAAATTGAACTAACAGAAATGATAGAATAATAAATTTTTCAGACCCCAAATTTGATAAGATAGAACTAATATGTGACAGAGGATATTATGAGAGAGGGAAACTTTCAGCACCAAACACGATTGTTGTGGACTCCCTTATTAATAAACTATAATATTGGTCAAACCTTTAACTAAATTTGAGTTCTGTGTATTTGAGCATTTGCATTTCAGCTTTTCTGGGTTTCTATTCAATTGGCCCAAAGAGTTTTGTGTTTGTGCTTTTGTTTGTTTTTTTTTGTTTGTTTGTTTGTTTTATTTATTTTATTTTATTTTTTTTTTGCTACTACAGGGGTGCTTAACCACTGAGACACAAATAGCCATTTTTAAATTTATTATTATCACTTTTAAATTTTGAGACAGTCTTGCTTCAGTTCTCTTTCTTCAGCCTCTCAAGTCACAGAGCACAGTAATAAGTCACCATACTCAGCTGCCAATATAGTTTTTGATTTTTTTTACTTATAGCATGGTGTCATCAAATTTAATCAATACACGTAGTATTTGCAAATAATTCCATCATAATGAATTAACCATTCATTAATGTATACAAGTTTTAATTTCATTTGCTTTTTTTCTATTTCTTTATCTAATATTTTATGCTGATAAACTTTTCTGATAAATCAATATTGTCTCCCAAAGGTTTCTGTGGCATATTAAGAGTTTCTGAGCAGGCAGGAAGCTAAGGCAGGAGGATTGCAAGTTCAAGGCCTGCCTTGGCAACTTAAGAAGACCTTGCCTCAAAATAAAGAACAGAAGAAGCTAGGTATATAGCTCAATGATAAAGCAACCCTGGGTTCAGTCCCTAGTAACACACACACACACACACACACACACACACACACACACACACACTTTCTGATACCTAATGATGTGTACTAAAATTCATACTTCTCATAATAAATACTTTTTTTAAAGAGAGTGAAAGAGGAGAGAGAGAGAGAGAGAGAGAGAGAGAGAGAGAGAGAGAGAGAGAGAGAGAGAGAGAGAGAATTTTTTAATATTTATTATTTTTTAGTTCTCGGAGGACACAACATCTTTGTTGGTATGTGGTGCTGAGGATCGAACCCGGGCCGCACGCATGCCAGGCGAGCGCGCTACCGCTTGAGCCACATCCCCAGCCCAATAAATACTTTTATTCGTCCTTGATATTTCTGTTTTTTTTAAAATTTTATGCAAAAATATTTTCCTATATATTTTAAAACATTAAGAATTTGTATTTCAGAAGGTTGCTGAATATACTTTCCATAGATCAATATCCATATGTAAGCAAAAATGAGCTGTGGGGAGAAAATATTTTCTCCCTTTAAATACTGGTTATAATTGTCAAATGGTATATTTGATGTGATATATTTATAAATAATTATAAATTATGTTCATATTCCCTGTCTTAAGAATTTTAGAATGCTATAACTCATATTTTGAATTGATAAGCTGTGAAAACCTAGAGTTTTGCCTAAGGACCCAAACTGATATATTTGACTTACAGGAGACCAACAGTTAACTTAAAGAATTGGAACTATGAGCTTGTATGCTTTGCACACATTTTGGGGGTACTGAAAAAAATTGTCTCATTGATTTGATAAATATCTGATGTCAGAATCAGACCTCAGAATTGCTTAAATACTTTAAAGAAATGAACCAGGAATAAAAATAACCTGGCGTTTTGAATCTTATAGCTATAAACTGTTAACTCAGAAATTTTTACAGGTCTTCTCATAGAATACTATGGATTCTCACTCCCAAATAAAGGTGACTTTAGAACTTTAGAGACTCCAGGAATTGAAGCAGTGTTTCAGGTAGACTCCTTTAGTACAGATCAACACCTATGATATACACAGGTAAACACATAATACCCACATTTCCAAATATATTCAGGAAAAACATTCTTATTACTCAAAGATTTAAATGAGATTCATTTGCATTAATAGTTACACTGCTTTCTCTCAATATAGTTGATAGTCTTTATCATCCAGCTAAAACTTTTATAGCTCTCATCTGGAATCACCTGCCCCAGATTCAGCCTGCTATTCAATAACTTCACCACAAGAGTGTATCAGTGTACCACAAAGTAAAAGATTGCAAACCAAAGTGTCCTTATGTAGTTATTGTAACAACAATAGCTAGTATTACTGAGTAATTACTTAGCACAAAGAGGTACACACAAAAAGATATTCTAATACAAAGATTTTTAAATAATTGTATCATTTGATGATCTCAAGTTTCTGAGATTGACATTATCTTCATTTTACAAATTATAAAATAGCATTGCATAAATTAAGCAAATATTTCTCAAAGTCACACTATAAGTGATGGATGTAGCATTAACTCCCAAGCAGTTTTACAGCAGATATCTCACTCATTCTTAATATCTGTGTGATATTGTCACATACCTCTATGACTTATTTATGGCATGATTTAATTATAAAATTTTTGCTCAATTATTTATACTTTTCTTAAATTTACTCTATAAAAATAAAAATAGTTTCAACAATGAAAGGTGATAACTCCATAGCAAATGGCTAAAGAAACACTATCAACTTTAATTGACTGTATTTTATTAATATCATTCCTCTTATTATTCCTTACTGCCATGCACAGTTTAAGGCATTTCTTACAGAAGTTTTGTATTAGAATACCTTTTCATGCATTGACCTTGTGATCCATACTTAAGCATAGCATTCCTAAAATGGAGGATTATTTCTGTGTGTTGTCTGACAAACAGTGCTTCACCACCCCACTTGAAAGAGATGGCAGCCTTCCTTGTTTTCCATTGCTTATTCAGATAAATTTTTTGAATGTTAATAATGCTTTGCTGATCATGTATCTGTTAGGCATTGTGGCATCTCAGCAAGTGAACAGTAGATTGGATAGCAGCAAACCCTCTCATGGAGTATGTAAACCTTGCAGACTTACATAAATATTTGGGAGATTCAGAGTGCCTTGCAAGTCTGTAACAGGATGCCTACCTCAGGGAATTAAGGCTAGGTTTCCTGAGACTTGAAATTGAGACCTGAAGAAAATGTCAATAAGTCAGGATTATCTGCTTCTGATTACAGGGGCAATATCATAGTAATTGAATCTGGGGTAGCCACACAAATAAAATTATGGTTTGCATTCAACCATTTTTATAGTTGATTCCAGGTATTTTGTGTTCCACAGTTGAGAATGTGTCCTGGGATGTTGGATCAAAGGCTCAGTAAACTATTTGGTGCCTGAGGAAATGTCATGTCCTGTCTGTTAGAACTCTCATCCTTGGGTCACTCCTCTGGGAATCTAGAGCTCTCAGGTAAAAGAGGCCACCTGCCATTTGGCTCTCTGACTAAAGAATTCAACTTCTATTGAAAGGAACAATACAGATAGGTTCTCTTTGCCTTCTCTTTGCCAGGAAAGTGTGCCAGATGCCTTTATGCTGTTTCCAACCATGTGGAAGTAAGTTATGACAACACTTATTTACAATTTGGAACACTGGAATTCAGAGGGTTTAAATAACTTTTAATTTCACAAAGGTATGAATGGAAAACCACCTCTGTGAACACAGGCCTGCTCAGTTCTGATTCTGCTGAAACATATCTGTCTTTCTCTAAATGTGTTTGGCTAATTTTGTGTCTCCTAGTCCAAAGGCTTAAAAAAATCAGTACTTTTATTTATTATTTTGTTTTCTTATCAAGAAGTTTATTCTACATCCTCATACCTGCTGTTTGGGCTGATTTTTTTTAAAGTCTACAGTTGACTGTGAGAGAGGTAGAAAAATTCTGTATATTTTTCTGTAAATGATAGTACCTTATTTCAATGAAACAATATATTTCTATTAAGTGATGGTATGATCTTGGCATCATGTGACAAGTTGTATCTCCAAAATTGAATTCATTCAGATGTGGTATCATGGTGTTGCAAGATCAATGAAAAATAAAACAGAAAAAAACAAACAAACAAACAAAACAAAACAAAACTATGTAACAAGTAAGCCAGGAGGTCTTCAAGTCTATGCTATAATCAAAATCGTTTCCTTTCCATCTAGGTCAGCAAGCTATCTTGTAGTGAGTTTAAGATTTGACTTAATTATTGACAGGCTAATTCTGGTTTCCTGGATGACTGTGGCATCAGCAACAATTTCCTGCCTGACTGTGGAGGCTCCTACATAACTGGCATACATTTTCTCAGTCCTTCAAGGGAGACTGGACAGAGAGAACACTGGGACCCATTCTCTTTGTACCTCCCAAGATGAGCTTGCCTGTCTTTATCTTGTTGGGATATTGTCCTCAACATCCCTTGTCCCCCTAACTTTCAGGATGTCATTACTTATCTCATTCCCATTTGAGAAAAGAGTTAAATAAAGGACTAAACATAATCTCATAAGGTCCACATTCCTATTGTCCAAAGAACAGAATGGTTTTTATTTTCTTGAATATCTAGGAAATTTTTATAACACTGTATTTCCAAGCCAAGTTCTCAGATCACCAAGTTTGGATGAGTTGATTTCTCTTTGTATCAAGAGCAGCAGCTTCTGCATGCTCTTTCGCTCTGTGCACTAAATTATACAGAAATGGCCTGTCTACCCTTCAGGCTTCCCTCTGAAACTGTGAGATTCTTAAGTATCTGGTTTCAATCATTACTGTTTGCTTTGAACCAACCCATTTCAGGCACACACACACACACACAAAATGTATTCATACATCTTTGTTAAAAGGGAATACACTGAAAATCATTAATTTAAAGTGGTTAGAGATGTGAAATTGAAATATGTATTTATGGAAATGTCTATAACAAACTACAAAATAAATGATAGAGGCTATCACAAGGTTAATATTCTCTATTACCAATAGTTTGAGATGTCTGTCAATAATTTACTAATTTGCTACAAAATATAACTTTTTATGTAAAGTATAAATCTAGATAACAAATGCTATGCAGCCTTTTCCTTGTTCTATTTTTCATTATAAGTATGTTCATTTTTATACTCAGAGTTTTTTTGGGATTGGAACTAACTTGCATTACAAGGTCCTATGGAACTCTTCTAGACTAGATTCTTACATTAGCTTCCTTTCTGAAATTCTCTTTTTGGAGATATGGGCAATAAGGAGAGAATGGCTGAAACCTCCAGTATCTGTAGTTTCCTTTTCCTTCCCACACTACTTTCTCCCAGTAAAATGGTGGCATCGTTTTTCTTCAGCACTTTGCTCCCTGCAATATTTCAGAGCGACTTCAGTGTTTAATATTGTAGCCCAGAGACTTTCTTGCTCTGGTGATTTGATTTTGGACTCAGTTTAAAAGATAATAATTTCACGTATAAGAGGTGTCCAAAGGGAAATACGACTTTAAAAAAAAAATTCCTACATGAAGGAAAAGAAAAAAAAAACTTGAGAAGTTTGACCAACTAAACAAGATAAATGTTTGTAACATTTTACCTGTGATATTTGTGTGTTCTTCATCTTCCTCAGGAACAGCATTAAGAGGCATAGGGGCAAGACTAAGCAGCAGACATACAGAAGCCCAAAACATACGTTCTTTCTTCATTGCATAAATCATCTCTGAAATACAAAATCAAAACATACCAGTAAATACAGTGCTGATGTGAGCCCATCTCTAGCCTTGCTGGAATACAAATTTCTGTGACTTTAAATACATATACATGTACATCTCTAAGACTCATATATGCCATGAATCATATTTAAAATGTGTAGGATACATTTAAATTTACGGAAAAAACATTATTAGTAAATAAAGTTAATAATATTCAATTATACAGGTCATATTTCAACACTGAAAATACAATTTCAAGGGGCAGTTACTAAGAGCCATGGGTAACTGCTAATCTGTACAGCTGTGTGTATTAAGATCCATTTCATGTGCAACCATACTTTCCATAGTTCTTACAGCTATTCTTATTTTTCTTGCATTTTTCTGTTATGTTCTTAATGCAACTTTCAGTTAATAGTTCTTTCTCCCTTTCCTCTGATCCCTCTTTTAAAGAGGAAACACATTTTCAGAAATTCCAACTTTGTTTCCTTTGCGACATATTTGTTTATAACTCATTTCCTAACCAGGTTTTCTATGAGCTACCAGACAGACAGAATTGAAGACCCCCCAAAAATGATTAACATTTCAGCCAGTCCCCTTTGCCTGTTCATCCTCCCCAATTTAGACTGATCTGTTTTAAGAGTCTCACAGAAAAGTGACTATAGTGAGCTAACCTTCTTACCCTTGAACGGAAACAGATTTCAGCAGGAGAGTGAGGCTTTTCCTGTTCCAGATGATTTAAAGGTCCAGAGCAAAATAATAATGGGAAAATACAAGCAGCTCTTAAAAATAAAATGAATTCTCCTTTGAAACTAAAGGTGAAAGGAAATGTGTAATGTTCATGCAGCAGAAAAAGAGGAAAGAGGTAACACGTGCTCATGTTCAGCCACTGACGCCTGCAGAGTCAGGAAGGAAAGCAGTAAACACAAGGACAGGGTCAGATATTCCACCCAAAGCAATTTAGAGACTTCTCTGGGTTTGTTGTAGTCACAGACACAGTATGCACCATTATGTGAAGGAATGGTATACCAGTGAATTTAGGCAGTCTTAAATAAAAGAGTAATAAACTCAATTTTACTTTAAGCTTCCTTAAACAATCACGGTGAAATGTATGATTTATTTTCTCATGACACATGGGAAAGTTTAGCATATATCTGATGTTTAGTCAGTGGCAGGATTATATATCTTGTCATAGCACACTATGTGAATCCACAAAATATGTATGCTTGCATACATATACACACACATGTATAATATATGCACATGTGATTGTGAAGGCTCGTTCTACTAAACTTCTCGATATCATCTTATTTTTTATCATTTTTTATCATCTTATTTTTGAAGACATTTTTCAGTTTTTCTATTTCCATTTGATTCTACGGTATGCAATCCTGCTATACATTGAGTATAACATGTAGCATTTTTTTTTCATTACATGGCTCAAATTAGGTTGAGTGCTTAGTGAAGAATTAAATAATTAGGACTCCAAATCTATCAAGTTACTATCTCTAAAAAAGGAAGCCTAAGGTCTTCACCAAGTTTAGTCATTAAGTCTTTGGTTTCAAGAATCCAAAGTAAACTTGGACAAATTTAAGTCAAATGTAATTAGACTTTGTTCTAGAAAATGGGACCCATGTGGGACTAGAGGACATTGCATGACAGAAACAACCAGAGCTAGGAACTACTGCTATCTCCTCTTGCTGCTAAACGATTTGCAAAGTTTTATTCTCCCACTGCAGCACAACTTTTTCTACATAGTTGGAAACAAGGTCATTTACCATTTTTGAAATTTTAAACCACAAAGTTTCATCCATCCAAATAGTGTGAATACTCTATATCCACTAGGGTCAAACAATTCATAGTTTCAATTTGTAAAAGTGCCACACTTTACCCTAATACATTTGAAGTGAAGAACTTCAGGAGAACTTCATGGATTTAATGGGCCCTAAATAAAATTTAGTGGACCCTTAACCAGTCAGGAATATGGAACAAGAAAATGCAATACCTTGGCAAGTGTGTATGGAATTATGTTTTAGGGGTGGAGTGAATGAGCGTAGTTCCCTGAAGGAGGGGATTGTTGCTTCCAGAAGGAAGAGTGTCAACAGGCAAAGCACTGTCTATATACTACAGCACACTATAGCTAAAATAATTGTGAGGATGATAATATAAACAATTTTGTTGAGCATAGGATCTATTGACAAAGAGTTTTTAAAAATGGGAGTTTTATGGTTGCAGAGTAAATATTTTGAGGATATGTCTTTACATGTAAAGAAATAATTTATCTGAAATTCAATTGAAAATGTTTTTTTTTCTTTTAATAGACTTTTTTTATAAAACATTTACAGAAAATTGGACAAAGTTGGGTGGGAAGCTGGAAGATAGGCATTTGCTTTTTTATAACATTGGATCCAGTGAGACATGCTAGGAAAGGTATGTGAAATGCTTTTAACTAATAAACAGTACAACAGTTTCATAGGTCTGTCTGTCTGCTAGAGTTGATGTATAATAATACTAGATTTCAGTCTAAATCATTTCTAAGTGGACTTCTGTTGGGCAACCATTTGATTGAAACAAAGGAGGTCTAGATGACACATTTGGTAAAAAATGTTCTCTCTTAAAAGTCCTTGTATGCTTGTTCTCAATACTTTTGAAGGGGGAATATTAATTGTTTTCACTATCAACTTATGGGTTACTATTATTATTTTATAATCACATTTTACAAATGTGATCATCTATACCATTTCTGTTACAGCATACTCATATTAACAGCATAACTGTTTTATGTTTTTCTTCCACTAGTGTACCAGCTTCAGTGTTTCTCAATGAATACTGGACCACTGCCTTTTCTTTCACCACTGACAGTTGCTCCACATTTCCCACTAAACTCTAGGCCAACATTCAGCTGCCAGTTGGTGTCAGGTTCAGGACGCTATCCAACTCAGCAGTGTTTTTTTTTTTTTTTTTTTTAGGAACGTAAACTGTACTTCATTGGGGACCTATTATGAGCCAGGCACTGTAGTAGGAGCTTTACATTGTTATTGTATTTTTTTTTATTGGTTGTTCACAACATTACAAAGCTCTTGACATATTTCATACATTAGATTGAAGTGTGTTTTTCTATTGACCTCATATCTTTGTTTTATTTTCTTTTGTTCAAATTAATTACCTTGAGCACTGTAGGGCTCTTTAGAGGAACCACCATTTGACCCTGCTATTGCCCTTCTTGGACTATTCCCTGAAGACCTTAAAAGAGCATGCTACAGGGATACTGCCACATCGATGTTCATAGCAGCACAATTCACAATAGCTAGACTGTGGAACCAACCCAGATGCCCTTCAATAGATGAATGGATAAAAAAAATGTGGCATCTATACACAATGGAGTACTATGCAGCAATAAAAAATGACAAAATCATAGAATTTGCAGGGAAATGGATGGCACTAGAGCAGATTATGCTTAGTGAAGCTAGCCAATCCCTAAAAAACAAATACCAAATGTCTTCTTTGATATAATGAGCGCAACTATGAACAGAGCAGGGAGGAAGAGCAGGAAGAAAAGATTAACATTAAACAGAGACATGAGATGGGAGGGAAAGGGAGAGAAAAGGGAAATTGCATGGAAATGAAGGGAGACCCTCATTGCTATACAAAATTACATATAAGAGGTTGTGAGGGGAATGGGAAAATAAGGAGAGAAATGAATTACAGTAGATGGGGTAGAGAGAGAAAATGGGAGGGGAGGGGAGGGGGAATAGTAGGGGATAGGAAAGGTAGCAGAATACAACAATTACTAATAGGGCATTATGTAAAATTGTGGATGTGTAACCGACGTGATTCTGCAATCTGCATTTGGGGTAAAATTGGGGGTTCATAACCCACTTCAGTCTAATGTATGAAGTATGATATGTCAAGAGCTTTGTAATGCTGTGAACAACCAATAAAAAAAAATAAAAATAAAAAATAAAAGAGAAAAAAAATAGAGGATGTTCAAAACTCTGAATAAATCTAAACAAAATGTGGTAGCTCTACATAGTTTCTCCCAGAACCTTTTATTCTTAGCGTTTCCTTTGTAGTCACTTCCAATGTACAATGAAATCCAGATGCCTTGGTAAACTAAACGTCTTTTCATCTACTATAAAGGAGCACACACCTTGGCTGGAGTTTCTACTTGACCAATGGCTTTCTCTAGAGGCAGTAGCTAGGCAAACTCAAATATGTTTCCTTCTCAGATTTCACTCCCTTGGACTACAAGATGGTTAAAGGCCCAGTGAGCTCTAGATCAACCAGTTTCATCTTTCATTCTCCAAGGTATTCCATTACTATTCCATTTTCCCAGCATGTTCAAACCCTATTATGATATATCCCACACAAACATTTCATTTTAAATTCCTGGTGTTATCTAACACAGTTTGCCTGCTTTAGATTTACAAAATAATAAAAAAAAATGTATAGAGACTTTATAAACCTGACATCATTATCATCATAATCATCATCATCATCATCCTCATCATCATTTTGGACAGGGGATTAAACCCAGAGAAAATTAATCACTGAGCCATATCTCTAGTCCTTTTTAAAAAATTATTTTATTCCCTGACATTAATATGGTGCATTTGTCACCATTAGCATACCCAATATTAATCCATTATATTAATTGAAGTCCTTACTTGAAACAGGTCTCTTTAGTTTCCACTATTCCTTTTTCTGTTCTAGCATCCCATCCAGAATACCACATTACTTTCAATTGTCATCTCTTCTAAGGATCCCCTGGCTGTGGCAGTTTCTCAGACTTTTCCTTGTTTTAAACGTTCTTGGCAATTCTGAAGAATGCAGAATTGGCATTTTGTAGGATGCGCCTACAAATTTGTCTGATATTTTTTTCATAATGAAACTATGATTGTAAGTATGAGGGAAGAAGATCATAGAGTTAATATGCTATTTTTATCACATCATACCAAGGGGCAACATTCCAACATGATTTTTGACTGTTGATATTGACTTTGATCACTTGGCTGGGGCAATGCTTGTTAGTCTTCTCCAATGTGGAGTTATTTCTGACTCTCTCTTGTCCATACTATTCTCTTTGGAAAGAAATCACTACATACATCACACTTCAGGAGTGGGGAGTTATGTTCTCTCTCCTTGAGATCAGAGTATGTATTAAAATTGTCTGAGATACTTCTGGAGCCGGTATTTGGTCTCTTTCACTTGTTAATTATTAAAAGCTTTATTTTTATCTGTATGAATTAATGGATATTTGCTTTATATTTTATATAATCATAAAATACAATTTATATTCTTTTTCAAGTTGTCCCCCAGCTTTGGCCAGTATGAAAGCATTGATCTGGCTCCTATACTTATTTACCACAGCTTCATTAATGTGGGTTTTCAATTTTTTTTAGTGTCTCTTTATTTTCTGTTGCTACAAGATACTCTGGGCTCATATTGTTAGTTTCTATCCCAGTCACAGAGGCAGCCATTTATCTAAAGAGACCTAATTCCTATCATTGGAGATTGATGCTAAAAAAAAAAAGTTCTGGGCACTTGGTATGTTCATTGTTACTGGGTGTCACTTCATTTAGGCCCTCTCTTGGACAGTAAAAGAAATGCCTTTGTATACTGCCTTAGGTAGAAGAGGACACTATATTTAAAAATATCTATGTCCTCTTCTGTGGCTGGATTTTTAACTAACATAATGACCTCAAGTTGCATCCACATTGATGCGATAGCAGGATTTTCTTCTTTATTAAAGCTGAATAATATTCCATTGCTTATGTAGTAGATGTTTTTCTCCATTCATCTATTGAGGAATACTTGAGTTGTTTTGTCTTGGCTATTTTGAATAATGCTGTAATGAAAATTGGAATGCAGATATGATTCTGATATCAACTGTTTTTAGAATGTTCCTAGAAATTGTATTGATAGATCATCTAATAATTCTATTTTCATTTTTAAGTAACTTTTAAATCAGTTTTCATTGGTGCATTATAATTATACGTAATATTGGGATTCATTGTTGCCTTGCACATAATTAAATCCATCTTATTATATAGTATTTTCCCTGTTTCTCCCCTCTTCCCTCCCTTGATCTGCTAGCTCTACTTCTGTTATTGCTGTTAGTATTTTAATTAATGCATTATGTGTGTGTGTGTGAGTGTGTGTGTGTGTGTGTGTGTGTGTGTGTGTGTGTGTATGTGCATGCTGGATGTGTTGTGGTATATGGACATAGAATAATTTGGTAGAGTTAAATCTGTGATAGTTCCAAATGCCTTGCCCTCTTCCCTGCTTTTACTCCTTTGGCCTCCCTTCTATGTTTGTGACATCCCATCTTTTTTTTTTTTTTTTGTACTGAGGATTGAACTCAGGGGCACTAGACCAGTGAGTCACATTCCCAGCCCTATTTTGTATTTTATTTAGAGACAGGGTCTCACTGAATTGCTTAGCACCTTGCTTTCTGCTGAGGCTGGCTTTGAACTTGCAATCCTCCTGCCTCAGCCTTGAGGATAAGATGCTCCACAACATTAATTATCAGGGAAATGAAAATCAAAGCAATAATGAGGTGCTGCCTCAGCCTCCAGAGCCCCTGGGATTACAGGCATGCACCACTGCGTCCAACTGACATCTTTTTTTATTCCTTCCTTTTCATTAACTTCCACTTATGAGAGAAAACATTTGACTCTTGACTTTCTGAGTCTTAATTACTTCACTTAGCATGATGTTCTTTATTTTCATCTCACCAGCAAATGAAATAATTTCTTTCTTCTTTATGGCTGAGAAAACCCCATTGTCTACATCTAGTTGGTCATCTATTGATGGGCGTCTGAGCTGGTTGCAGTTTGGCTTTTGTGAATTGTACTGCTCAAAACATTGGTCTGTATGTATCACTATAGTATATAATATATTATTTTAGTTTTTTTGAATAAATACCCAGGGGTGGGATACCTGCTTCATGTTTTCCCCTTCCTTTGGGGAATCTCCATACTGCTTTTTAGAGTTGTATTAATTTGTGGTCCTACCCACAGTGTATAAATATACTTTTTCTCACACATCTTTACCAGCAATTATTGTTGTTGTATTCATGATTATTGCCATTGTCTATGTAATGAGATGAAATCCTTGTGGTTTTGATTTTATTTCCGTAAAGACTAAAGTCATTGATCATTCTTTTTACATATTTGTTGGACATTTGCATTTCTTCTTTTGAGTATATGTTTAG
Source organism: Spermophilus citellus (assembly GCF_964194105.1). Taxonomy (NCBI): domain Eukaryota; kingdom Metazoa; phylum Chordata; class Mammalia; order Rodentia; family Sciuridae; genus Spermophilus; species Spermophilus citellus. The sequence goes on from NC_138192.1 coordinate 89,664,571, forward strand.
ATATTTTTCCCATTTATTTATTTGGGTTATTTATTGTATTTTGTTGTCTTTTTTTCGGTAGTTCTTTGTATGTTCTGGATATTAATTCCCTATTGGAAGAGTAGCTGGAAAAGGTTTTATTCTTTGGGTAGGCTCTCTCTCATGTTCTTGTTTCATTTTTATGATGAGCCTCCATACCATTTTCTATAGCTGCTTCATCATTTTACATTTCCATCTAAAGTATGCTAGGGCTCCAATTTCTCCATACCCTCATTAACACCTCACCTTTTAATTTTTTGTGATAGTCATATAAACAAGTATGAGGCAGCACCTCATTATTGCTTTGATTTTCATTTCCCTGATAATTAATGTTGTGGATTATCTTATCATATACCTTTTATCCATTTGTATGTTTTCTTTGAAGGAAAACATGTTCAATTTCTTTATACAATCTTCAATTTATTTATTTATTTATTTATTCACTTATTTATTGTTTTTATTGAGTTGAAGGAGTTTCTTATGTATTTTGGAATTAATCTCTTATTAAGTATATAATCTAAAATATGCTCTCTCTCTCTTTTGCTTCTCAGCCATGAGGTTAATGATATTGCTCTGGCACACACGCTTGCAGTGATGTGCTACCTTTCCCAAATCAATCTGCCCAACTGATCATGGACTGAAGCCTCTAAAACTCTCCGCTTATGATAATGACAACAAAGTTTGAGTAGGTATCAACAAATTCAGTGTTTTTGAGCATCAGACTTACTGCCAGAGACCTCTGAGCGAGTTAAAAATCTTACTGCACCTCAGACATGAGAACACCATGGAATCAATGATAGTATTTGAATGGCAAATATCAAGCAACTAAAAAATCTACATATATATGTTATAGAATCTCATAGATACAAATCAGCAACAACTATAATTCCTATTTTCATTACAAATTCCTGAGAGGATTAAATATATCCATTCAACTAATATTTTGTACTGTGAGTTCAAACCTTCAAACCTGTTATTTATTCAATACCACGTGTAATCTCAAGGTCAGCCAGGTTATTTAGTCTTAGGGAATATATATATATATATATATATATATATATATATATATATATATATATATATATATATATATATTATAAACTTTTACTAAGGTATGATTATATTTATTGTGATGCATGCATATTTGACATAATAACAGGCAAACATTAAAATTCTTTTATGGCAAAAACACATTAGTCCTAGCCCTCTTCATCTTCTTTATTCCATTACTCCTTCTTAGAGACAATTAATCAAATTTGTACATTTTATTCTAGCATTTTTATATGCTTTAAGTACATGTATACTTTTACATATTACACATAAAATTAGGATGATGAGCATTATGTAAGTTTCTATAAAAACTTTCAAGAGATAAGATCTTATAAGGTCTGTAAGATTTCTTTTTTTTTTCTTTCAGTAAGTTTTATTATACGAGAAGCACTCAGAAATCAGGAGAAAACTTAATGTAACTCAGTGTCTAATAAATTATTCCAAATGAGGAGGAAGATTCAACATCTTTTATAGCACTCAGAATTCTCCTGAAGAAATGCAGCCATCATTTCTTTTCTTTCTTTCTTTTTTTTTTTTTTTTTTGTAATTGGGGATTTGGCCCAGGGGCACTCAAATGCAGAGCCACATCCTCAGCCATTTTTTTTTTTTTACATTTTATTTAGAGACAGGGTCTTGCTAAGTTACTTAGGGCCTCACTAAGTTGCTAAGGCTGACTTTGAACTCATTATCCTTCTGACCTACTCTCCCGAGCCCCTGGGTTTACAGGTATGCACCACTGTGCCTTGCCCATTTATTTCTGTTTTTATAGATAGCAGAGTTAAATGTAAAAGAAGACCTATACATGTCTGAGTTATGAAGGGATGTGGATTCTAGTAAAAATGCACATACAGACCTAAATGAACAGAAATATATCCCTTGTTCATGGATAAGAAAATTTAACATTAATATGGCAGAATGCCCCAATTTGATCTGCAGTTAGTGAAATCCCTTTTAAATCCCCAGCAGTTTTTGTTTTGCTTTTTAAAGAAATTGACATGATAATGTTAAAATTCATGTGGAAATTCAAGAGATCAAGGATAATCAAGATACTCTTCCAAACAAATGAAAGACTCACCTTGATTTCAGAACTTAACTAAAAGCTACAGTCATTAAGACAGTATGACAATGATATAGGATGCACATGTACATTAATGGAAAAGAATTGAGAGTCAGTAAAAATACCCATATGCCTATGGTCATCTGAACTTTGACAAGGAGGGGGTCAAGACTATTCCAGGGCAGTGGGAGAAATAATCTTTGCCACTGATGATGCTGAGATACTTGAGTAGGCTCATATAAAAGGATGAGAACAGACCCCTCCCATTACCATATACAAAATTAACTCAAAATATATCAATGACCTAAATTCAACAATAAAACTTGCAATATGTTTCAAAAACATAGAAAATAATCTTTGTGATTTTGTGTTAGGCTAAGTCTCTTAAACATGACACCAAAAGCAAAATAGCAAAGGAAAAAAAAACAATTGGATTCAATAAAGTTTAGAAACATTTCCTACAAAATAATTTCTCTAGAAAAAAAAACAGAGGCTGAAGAAAAGCAAAGATAATTGAAAATGATATATCTGATCAACAATATATGATGAAAATATAGTCAAATGTTTCAATCAAAAATTAACAGTGAATAGAAAATATTTGAGAAAAATCTCTCTATAATAATAACATTTACAGACTTTTATTTTTTGTTGTTATTTCCTAAGGAATCTGTATAAGAACTGATTACATAGCATTTATGTCATGTTAGATATTATAAATAATATAGGGATTATTTAAAGTACATGGAAGGAGATATAGAGATTATATGCAAACACTATGCCATTTTATATTAGGGATTTGAGCATTTAGAGATTTTGGTATCCTAAGAGGTCCTGGAACTAATCCCTCACATATATACAGATATTATTATATATGTGGAATTCTTATTACAACTCAATGATATTTAAAGATATGTAGCCCAATTTTAAAAAATGGGGAAATGGTATGAACAGACATTTCCTTATAGAAGATATTCAAATAAACTATAAAAATATTTAAAGATGCTTGATATAATTAGTATGGGAGTCAAAATCAAAATTATGAGAAGTCACTTCACACACACTACAATGTCTGTGATCAAAAAAATCACATAACAAGCATTGGCAAAGATTCCACTTTTAAGTAGTGAAATATATTATGTGTTCACATAAAAACATGCACACAAAAGTTCAGGACAATAATATTCATTAGCCAAAAAATGAAATCAATCCAAATATCCAGCTGATAATTAATAAGTAAAATGGGCTATATCCATACCATGAAATACTAAGGAGTTATGTCCTGATGATATTACAACATGGATGAATCCAGTGAATATTATGTAAGTGAAAAAACTAGTAATTTATGAGGTGTCAATGATAAGCAAATCTTATTTATTTATTGTGAGAGAAGTAGAGGGAATGTTATTTCATCTAGTTTCTTTTCGTGGTTTTAAAAAATGTTCTCAACTTGGATGGTATTTCACATTGAGAGATTGGATAATGTTCTCAAACCCTGTAATTATACTGCTAAAACCATTAAATTGAACTCTTTAAATGGGTGAATTATATGTTTTACATGAATTATATCTCAAAAAATCCATTTAAAAAGTAACAAAAAAAGGAAAGAAAGAATATATGTTCCCCCCTCTAATAGCTTGTCTTCTCATTCTATTGATTATGGATTGCTTCCTTTGTAGAAAATTTTGGTGTAAGTAGTTTCTCTTGTCTACTTTTGCTTTTGTAGCATACGCTTTTTAATCTTACATCTAAGAAACCATTGTCAGGATCAAGGTCCAGAAGATTTTTCTTTAAATTTTTTTTCCATAAGTTCTTCAGTTTCACTTACTTTCTATAATAACCGAATTCATAGAAGCACAGAGTACAATAGTGGTTCCAGATTCTGCAGATTGGGAAAAAATGGAAGTTTTTCATTGGCTACAAAATTACAGTTATGCAAGAGGAATAAATCCTAGAGATCTGCTGTACAAGTGATTACTATAAACAACAGTGTTTAATATTTCGAAATGTAGGGTATATCTCGAATTAATTATTCTTACAATAAACAGAACAGAAACTAGGGGACACACACACACACACACACACACACACACACACACACACACCTTTGAGAGGTGTTGTTTGTCTATTATGTTGATTGGGGTGAATGGTTATCTTGGGTGTTTCCATGTATTCAAACTCATTGTTATGGTTTGTATATAAAATGTCTCCTAAAGATTCAAGTGTTGAAGTCTGGTCCTCAATGCAGCAATATTCAAAGGTGGGGATTTGGCAAGTAATTGGATCATGAGGGTTCTCACCTCATCAATGGCTTAATCTATTGAGGGATTCATAGCTAAATGAACTATAAGGAGTTGGTGTGAAGTGTAGGACATGGAACTTATTTGGAAGGTGTGGGTCCTTGGGAGTACCCTTCGGGGTGATACCTTATCCCAAACCCTTTTCTCTTTCTTTTTTTTTTTTTGTCTTTTTTTATTAGTTGTTCAAAACATTACAAAACTCTTGACATATCATATTTCATACATTAGATTCAAGTTGGTTATGAACTCCCAATTTTACCCCATATACAGATTGCAGAATCACATCGGTTACACATCCTGCAGGGAAATGGATGGCACTAGCGCAGATTATGCTTAGTGAAGCTAGCCAATCCCTAAAAAACAAATACCAAATGTCTTCTTTGATATAATGAGAACAACTAAGAACAGAACAGGGAGGAAGAGCAGGAAGAAAAGATCAACATTAAACAGATACATTAGGTGGGAGGGAAAGGGAGAGAAAAGGGAAATTGCAAGGTAATGGAGGGAGACCCTCATTGTTATACAAAATTACATATAAGAGGTTGTGAGGGGAACGGGAAAATAAACAAGGAGAGAAATGAATTACAGTAGATGGGGTAGAGAGAGAAGATGGGAGGGGAGGGGAGGGGGCATAGTAGAGGATAGGAAAGGTAGCAGAATACAACAGTTACTAATAGGGCATTATGTAAAAATGTGGATGTGTAACCCTTTTCTCTTTCTCTGTTTCCTGGCAGCCATGAGGTGAGCAGCTTTCCATTGCCACATCCTTCTGCCATAATGTTCTGCCTTATCTCAGTACCAAAGCAGTGGAGATGGTCAACCATGGACTGAAACCCTGAAACTGTAGCTAAAATAAAATTTTCCCCAGTTTAGTCTTTTTGGTCAGGTATTTTGTCACAGCAATGAGAAATTAACACACTCACCAAAATATTCATATTAAATATGGGCAATTATTTATACATTATTTAGATATCAATAATATTATTTAAAAACACAGCAAATTATATGAATAAATCCACATGGAAACATATTCATCTATATTAAGCAAAACATGATTTCTTATGTATATCTCTATTCTATAACCACATAAATCATTCTAACCTACCTTTTTGATTAATCTGTAAATTCCTACTCCAAAAGTGAGAAAAAAAGACTATCACTATCAACTCAGCCACTTAATTGTTCATTTCTCATACATATGTATGCCAGTATTAGAATTATTAATCCATATCTTCATAAGAAAAAATGTTGTTAATAGCAGTGCAGTGTTTATGTGCAGTTCCTTTTCCCTTTACATCTGCATATTCCACTCATTTCTAAATTATTTGAGCTACACTAACCCCCATAACTACTTCAGTAAGGTAGTTTCATACATTTGTAATATAGTATGATTTTCTTGTCACAGTGTGTGTTCTTCCTGGTTGTCCTGATCCAGGAATGCACTATGTCATTGATTCATCTATGTAGTATCATAGAATAGTTGACTATCTAAAAATTCCTGTACTTCCCCCATTCACACATCCTTTTTTCTTTTCTAATTTCTGGTGATCTTTTTATTTTCTCTATAGTTTTGCCTTTTTCAGAATGTCAAAGAATTGTAATCACATAGTATAAAGTCTTTTCAGATGGTGTTCTAGTATCAGTGATATACATTTAAGGTTTTTCGATATCTTTCTATACCTTAATAGCTCTTTATTAGTTTTATAACACTAAGTAATAGTCCATTGTGTTATTTTACCACAGTTTGCTTACTTATATATAGATGGCCATATTGGATTCTTTCAGTTTTTCTTAATTATGATTAAAACTTCTATAAATATGTGTTTAGTGTGTATGTGTGGACATAAGTTCAAATCAGTCAGACTAATATTTAGGAGAGTAATTGTTGGATCATATGTTAAAACTATGCTTACCTTTGTAAGAAATTGATGAACTGCCTTTCAAAGCCATTTTGTATTTCCATTTGCAATAAGAGGACTTTGTTACTTACACCATTGCCAGTGTTTGGGCTGCTGTTTTCTTAGGTTTTAGCTATTCTAATAGGTTCTTCTTCCACTTCATTATTGTTTCAAGTCCCAATTCCCTGATAATAATGATAAACATCTTTTCATGTGCTTATTTGCCACCTTATATCTTCTTTGTTCAGGTGTCTGTTCAAATCTCTTTTACATTTGTAAATTGTATGTCTTCTTATTGTTGAATTTCAAGAATTCTTTTACTCTTTTGGATATATGCCTTTTATCAGATATGAGGTTTGCAAATTTTTTTATGGGGGGAGTCACATATTATATTGTTTTCAGTGACTGTCAGGATGCAACACTCAGTGTACTTGGTTTTGTGGGATTTTTGTCTTTTTATTTATTTATTTTTTTCTGGTGTGTATCACATCACACTAGTGTACTTGGAAATTCACTGGCTTCGAAAAACATTTACTAGATGTCACAAATAGTTCTATTTCTCAGAGTCCATCTGTTAGAAAGTACAATTGGAATATTTTCCTTGATATTTTGATTTATGTTTCTTGACTTAACATTTACGTTTTTCTGCAGATGCATAATATTTTTACTTTATTTTTTTCATTTGGTTTATATTGCTCTGTCCAGGAAACTATAGCATCACTTTAAAACTATGGTTAATCAATGTAAATTATTTTTTACAAAATTTTATAACTCTTAAATAATCCAATCTGTATTATTTTAGGTTTCTCAGTATGGACGCTGCTTTAATGGTGCTTATGAACCCAACACTGATGATCAATCAGTGGCTGGTCTTGTTCAGAACAACAGTATTCTCAGTTAAAGATCTCATAAGTGCAAAAGTTTTTAAAAACTTTGTCAAATATCATTTGTTACACCTGATTTTATGCTAAGTGAAGCTAGCCAATCCCTAAAAAACAAATGCCAAATGTCATCTTTGATATAAGGAGAGCAACTAAGAACAGAGCAGGGAGGAAGAACAGGAGAAGAAGATTAACATTAAACAGGGACAAGAGGTGGGAGGGAAAGGGAGAGAGAAGGGAAATTGCTTGGAAATGGAAGGAGACCCTCATCGTTATACAAAATTACATATAAGAGGAGGTGAAGGGAAAGGGGGAAAAAAACAAGGGAGAGAAATGAAATACAGTAGATGGGGTAGAGAGAGAAGATGGGAGGGGAGGGAAGGGGAGAGGGGATAGTAGAGGATAGGAAAAAAAATGAGAGACTTTTTGAGTTAAATATTGATTAAATTAAATAACCAAGCTGATAAAAGATATGAAGGACAGAGAATTCAAGGTTATCCTGAGTGAGTTGTGCTAGTCATACAATAAGGAACATTTGAATAAGTCCTATTTGGTGTGCATTTTAGGGATACATTTACCTCTGGACACATTACATAGTTACAGCTTTTCCATGAAGACCTATCTGAGGGCCATTAGAGACATAATGGGAGCTTGGAGATGTTTTGCTGTATCATCATCATCATCATCATCATGAAGCAGAATCATTTCACAATGGGAAAGGTGGACAGCTTATTGAATCATAGGCCATTCCCAGTTACCTGTTGAAGTTTATTTCCTATCATTCTTTTTTCCTTTGGCTTTATGGACACAAAATTTTGGCTCCATTGAAGCTGCTGATTCTTAAATAAACCAAACTCATGCTAGATTTAGTATTTTGAAATGGCTACTTCCTATTCTGGAAACACTCTTCTACAACGTAATGGAATGGCAGACTCTGTCTTTCATTCAGGACTCTGGTCAGATATTCCCTTCTCCCCCAAATTTCCAAAAGATCTTTAAGTACAATATTTAAAAGGAAAACCATCACAAGTTTCTCTGTCACTATCTTCATAATCTGCTTTTTTTAGGTTCTTTGTCATTTCATGAGTGAGTTGTAGGAGTACTTTATATCTTATATATTATAGATATAAATTCCCAGTCAAATAAACATATATATATATATACACACACACACTCACACACACACATTTGTAAATATATAAGATATATACATTCATACATATGTAATATTTCCACATCAGTAGGAAACTATCATTCTACTACATTCTGTCTCTATGAACTGCCTGACAATTTCATATAAATAAAATTATAAATTTTTTATGACTTCTTTCACTTAGCCTATATTTTCAAGCTTCACTAAAGTTGTGATATATATATATATATTCATTTCTTTTTACTGCTGAAAATATTGTTATATTGATATGCCACAATATTTTTGTCCATTCCTCAGTTAAAGAACATTGAGCTGTTACCACTTTGTGGATATTATGAATGATGCTTGCATAGATTTTGGTGTGAACATATGTTTATATTTCTCTTGGGTATTAAGAGTAGAATTGTTGGATTAATGGTATATGTGTTCCTTTTTCATTACTGTAATGAGATTACTAAGGCAAAATAAATTTACAAGGAAAATATTTTTGTTTGTTTGTTTGTTTAGTTTTTTCCTCACATATTTGATCTTGGAAAGTCCAAGATCAGGCAGTCTCATTCACTTGGTCTTTGGTGAGGGCCTAGTGATTGATTGCATCCTGTTAGGAGCTCATGCAGCAGTGAAAGACTATATTGCCAAATAAAGCCAGAGGGTATTTCAGGAGTTGGTCTTAGTCACAACAACTTGCTCTCACAAAAGCTCAGGATCCCATGAGAGCTATCTTAATCTATTTCACCGGGTTCTTCTAATTACCAGGGACCTTCTACTGGATGACCTCTTAGAGGTTCCATATAATTTATCGCAACCATTACCCTAGGGACCAAGCTCTCAACACATGAAGTCTTTGGAGACAAGCCACATACAAACCATTGCACACTGTAAATCTACATTTAACAATCTGATAAACTGTCAGACTGTTTTCCAAAGCAGCTGCACCATGTTACATTCTTATCAATAATGTCTTTTTTTATTTCTTTCTTTCCCTCTTCCCTCCCTCCCTTCCTCCCTCCCTTCCTTCCTTCCTTCCTTCCTTCCTTCCTTCCTTCCTTCCTTCCTTCCTTCCTTATTTTCTTGGTACTAGGGATCAAACCTGGAGCACTTTACCACAGAGCAACATCTTCAGCTATTTTTATTTTTATTTTGAGACACAGCATCACTAAGTTGTCCAGGCTGGCCTAACACTTGAGATGCTCCTGCCTCAGCCTCCCCGGTTACTGGTATTAAAAATGTATGCCACAGAGTTCAACTCTTGCTTTATTTTTTAAATAAAATTACCACTACTCATATATTTGCTTACGTTTTTAGCTTCCACCACTAAAATGTTTTCTATTCTTATATGCATGTAGCTTTATTATTCCTGTCAGTTTTACCAAAAAGTAAGGAAATAAGAGACAAGTAAGGGAATAAAGCTATCAATAATTTTTTCAATTTTATTCTTTTATGTTTGTATCTATTCCAATTTTCTCAATGTATGAAATATTTAAATTAAAAATTTAAATATTTGTGAACGTAATTTTACGTTCTACAAATGTAGTACACTTAATATATGTGTAAAAGTTTACTTGAGTGATACATTTTTTTTTCAAGTCAAATAAGGAAAATAATGATTGTTGAAATTCAAGCAATAGAGATATGGTAAGTATGTGGAGAGATTACAAGGAAAGGAATGCTTAGAAGAGAGGCAGTCGGTCAAAAGAAATGCATTATTTGCTTCTTCAGAATTTATGCTCTGAATTTGCTTAATGAGAAATAAAAAAAATGGCCTTTAATGAAACTAAGCAAGGAGCTGAAAATGGAAAGGAAAAAGGGAAGACTTCGATATTTTTCACTTGTTCATATGAGCTCTTTTATGGGAAGGCAACTCATACCAAACTATACTCCTATCCTAAAATAAATAGGATACACATCTTAGAAAACTGACACTCAGAAACAGAGTGTAAATTCACTAAATAGGACTAGAGATTAATGTTTGAACCCACATCTCTATGACTTCAGAGTTCATGCTCAGTTTCCCATACAAGGCTACCTTCACAGAAATTGGCCCAACTTTTCCTCCAGTTGCCTACAGGGTGATTGTGGTTGGCTGGTACATCACTGCACTGGAGATGGCTATCACCCATGTGGAAATCAAGTGCCATTGCTCAGTCCAAGTAATCTCCCAAGCTGTGTTCCAAGTAGCCTCTTTCTTTCTCCTTTCCTATCTTCTTTCTCCCTTTTCTCTCCCTCTTTGTTTTCTTTCCCTTTTTATGTTTGTCTAGTGATTTAGAGGAGTGGTCTGGAGTACAGACAGAATTGTGTTATACTCCAAATTTATATTAAAGTCCTAATCTCCAGGACCTTAGAAAGTGGCTGTATTTGGAAGAAATAACTTCAGAGAGCTAATTATGAATACTTCAGGTGACTGAAGGTAGAAACAGATGCATAAACAGAGGAAAAGATCATCTATAAATCGAGAGGGCTCAGGAGAAATCAACCCTACTGATCCCTTGATCTCAACTTCTAACTTCCATAATTTAGGAAATAAATTCTGTTGGTTGTTTTATCTGTATGTGGTACCTGTCTTGCATCTCTAACAAACTAATACAAGCTAACCACATAGAACTTCAAATGATCAGTTCTGTGACTTACTAGTTATATAAATTTGATGAAGTATGTTTCTCTCTCTCTCTCTGTCACTATTTATTCATCTATAAAATGAATATTTATGAGATTCTACCTCACAGTGTTTTGTGAGCATTAAAGGAAAATGAATTAGAAAGATAACTAACTCAATAAATATTAGCAACAATTTAATAAATGCTAGCATAATTTTATAAGTAATTCTTACTTCCTTGTGTTTTATTTGTTTGTTTTGTGCTGAAAATTAAACTCAGAACCTCATGCATGCTAAACACCTGCTTTACATCTAGGCTACATCTCCAGCTCCCATGTAGTTCTTGATACCATTTTGGGTACACTGTAAAAGCAAAAGATCATAGTCAATTTAATGATGAGAATATCACCTCAAACTCTTAGAAGGACTAAAAAATATGAAAAATAGCACTGATTTAGAAAGAATTTACAGCCAAATTGAGATTTATTTTCCTTTTAAATTGGTTAGGTATGGGAATCAAGAATTGGTAGACTATAAAGGAACAAGGTGAATCAATATACATCCCAATGTAAAATGAATGTTCTTCTAAGGGTTCAAATCCATTGGAATGAAAATATTTTGGAATTTTGCTTTAGTGCCTAGAAGAGGAAAACTCAAAGGGAATGGCAATGGATATTTATGTGAACGAGAATTTATGGGATGGTGCAAAGAGCAAGAAAGTCATATAGACTGAAAAAGACTAGCAGTATATTGATATTATGGTATGTTGGAATTAATCTAACCATTATATTTATGGTCCATTATTTTGGGAAAGGCACAATACAACTGATAGGCAGTTATTGATTTATCATTATTTCTAGATACATATGTTATTTTGTCATCTTTGAATTTATTTAGAAAAATCACATATGTATTATAAACATGGTACTAATATACTTTAAATTTTCTGTTTCAGATTATCTTTATTCATTATATACTTTTAAACATAAACATTTTATGATTAATCTCTAGGTTCAATAAGTACTTTGCTTACGTCTAAAATAAAGAAATTTTATTTTTGGCTGTTTTGTTGTGGTCTACCAATAAAAGACAGAAAAAGAAAAGAAAAAAAACTAAAAACAAATCAACAATGATGAAAAATATAACATTAAGAATCCTTCCATTTTCTCCTCAGCAGTTCTATACTACGATCTTGGTTGTGTTTATTACTTCCATCTACTCAATTTGGCAGGTCTCCAGGGGGCTATGCTTCTGCCCAGGAAAACTCAGCAGTCTGTCTTTACTGTTAACCTCTGTACCATTTTTTCCCCCTGTATTCATTTTTCATTTTGGGTAAGTTTGTGGTACATGAATATCAAGGAAAATGAATGAAGAAAATGACTGTGGTGTGGAGAGAAAGATAGCAAAGTAAGTGGTAATTCTCATAATTTCTTATTCTCTTTTAATGGTTTTGAAAATACTTTGTAGAAATAGTATTTTTAACTGAAAATTCAAAAATATGCACAATAAGGAGTCTGAAAATTGATTTTTTTGTTAAAAATATTTCTTAGTAGACATAAATCATGTTCCTGAATGGAGGGCATGCAAAATCTCAAGAAGAGATCTGAGAGCCAGATTTTTCTCAGGAAAAAAGTATATCCTTAAAAAAAAATTCATTGTGGGAATGCAAATGTTTGGGTAGTTTCCCAGGAGAGATCTGAGACTGTAACTGCACATTTACCACATACCAGTCTAACAAGTCAGCACAGAGCCTTATTTATCTCTGTCAGCTTTCCCCCTGGATCCCACATTCCTTGGGCCTAGAGTCAGCACCATAAGCATTATTTTGGCATCAAGCTTATTTATCCAAGACATAAAATTAAGATAAAATTGTAGTTCTGGAAATATGGTATATATGTCACATTTATTTTAAAAATGATACTGGGAGTATAAAAATATATCATTACAAAATATTACACATTGTTTTAAGGATTTACTGTTTTTTTCAGAATGGATTCTTATCTGCTAGGCTACTGTGTCATGACAATAAAACAGTGTAACCAAATGGGCAGGGATATTGAATTTATTTGAGAGGTACACACTCTCTTTTTTGATAATGTTTAGGTGGAAAACTCTAGAGGCAGAACAAGATCCTGGATTACATCAACCCAGAGCATCCTTAATGAATTAAAAAAAAATAAGATTTACGGAGTAGAGGCCAAAGTCCAATTTAGGAAAATATAGTTAGCAAATACATTATCTCTCAATACTTTTTTCCTCTTGAAATAATACCTTAATTTTGGCTTAAAACAGATAGTTAGGCAATATCACCAAGGGAAATCCAGAATAAAAATCAGTTTCTCTTATCACTAATCTTAAAAGTACAATTGATTAAGTGATAGAAGTTTTTATTGAGATTATTAATATAAGCTTAAATTTAGTGAGTTTCTTAACTTAATCTCTATACTCCATAGTGATTATATTTTTTACTGTAAAAGTAGTTCTACACACACTTTTCATCCACATGTATATAGAGAATTAAGTTTCAGCCCAAATCTTAACATTAGTGAAGCATGTGGGTCATAAAACTAAGAAAACATGGAATTTGCCTCTTGCACCTGGGAATAGGGTACAGAAGTTCACCTAGTAGTCCAAGACTGAACGAATAAACTAGAACATGACTATGCAAAGGAATGTCTAAACAAGGAACTTGAAAATCTGTGAAGTATCATATTTTTTCTCCCACAAACTTAGAAGAAATAGAAACCATTTATACACACATTAGAATAATCTTGGCTGAAAACAACAGTTGTAAAGAGCAAATTCTATTTTATTTGAGATCACTTTTAAGCACATAATTATATACTCTTGAATTATCTGGGATCAATTTTCATATTGTATATTAATGCCTTGTTTGGGTTTTCTCTCCAGATGCCTTTCATACCATTTGGTAGGTAAATTACAGTTAGTCAATATATTTATAATAATTGTAATGCAAATAGCAGCTTCCATTAGTTTTATTATTATTTAGTTTTTCTCCTTTGTTTCCTTTAGTTACGTTAAGGAAATTTTATCTTATCCTAATTTTATAAAGGAAAGAGACAGTGTGGTTCAAAATTATAAAATAAATTCTCCAAAAAGAAAAGAACCTTGAAAATGGCAGTGGAGGTATATCTCACTGAAGCAAAAGCCTTTAATTCTTATCCTATACTAAATATATCTGTGAAAAAAATTAAGTATTAGTATAGTTTATATTTACACATTGATGGAATTAGTATGATTTGTTTTGATAAAAATGGCAAGTAAGAATTGGAAAAAGGCACCAAAGTCTTGATAAAGAAAATTATCATTTTACAACGAACTGATATTCCAACCCATGTTGTAGGAACAGTGTTTGGAACTCTGGACATACAGTGTTATGGAAGAAGTTTATGTTGATAAGTAAATTGGTAAAAAATTGATAAACTCCCCCACATACTTAAGGTAGGCAAACTTCAGTGAAATAGTCCAAATTAGAGATCTCACAAGAATGCTGAATCAGAACCTGTTGAAGGTGGCTTTCCTTTGCTATCATCTCCAAACCAGCCAGCAGAATTTGAGTGGCTCTTGACCAGGGAAGGACACAAGGGACCTTGTGTAGAAAGCACACAGAAGCTGTCTTGTTCTACTGAGACTGCTATAACAAAATATCACAGACTGGGTGGCTTAAACAACTGAATTTTTTTTCTCAAAGTCTAAAGGCTAGTAAATCTTATATCCAAGTGCTGGCCAATTTGGTTTCCTGTGAAGGTTTTCTTCCTAGATTGCAAATGGTTACCCTCTTCTCAATAAGTCATCACATGCCCTCTCCTTTGCATGTGCATGGAAAGAGAAAGCTCTCTCTTTTCTATTTTTAATAAAACCATTAATTCCACTGGATTTAGACCACAATCTATCATCTCATTTAACCTGGTTACCTTCTGAAAGTCTTATCTCCAAACACAGTTACACTGTGAATTAGGGTTATAATGTATAAATGTCAGGGAAGATAATTCAGTTCAGAATTGGGATCTTCCTGGTCTTTCATTTGTAAATGTGTCTCAAACCATATCCCTCTAACTTTCAGGATGATGCCCTCATTGACTGCCATGAATGAAAAGGAAATACTGCTACTGTGTCTCATCTCAGCTCAAATGATGTCTCCTTAAAGTACTTCTTTGGAGACCAGAGAAAAAATTGCTCTATGGTTATGTTCTATTACCTTTTATGCTTTTAAAAATTCACTGCACTTGTAGTATGCTGAGCATCATAAGTCAATCCCTAAAAACCAAAGGCTGAATGTTTTCTCTGATATGCAGATGCTAATTCACAGTAAGGGTTATGGGGGTTAGGAAAGAATAGAGTTTCTTTGAATTAGGTCAAGGAGACTGAAGGAGGGGAGTAGGAAAGAGGGGCATGAAGATATGGTGGTAGGAAGGATAATAGAATGAAACAGACATTGTTACCCTATGTACATATATGACTATATGACCAGACATGTACAACCAGAAGAATGAAAACTTCTACTCCATTTATGTATCATATGTCAAAACACATTCTACTATCATGTATAACTAATTAGAACAAATTTTAAAAAGTCATCACTGCATGTATCCCTATCACATTATGTAAGTATTTGTATATCCTCTGTCTTTTTTTTAAATCAACTATATGATTTTTACATGCAGAATTTGTATCCGTTTTCTCTGCTACTTAATAAACTTAATGAATACTTGTGAAAAAAATCAATGAATTAAAGGATCAGTTAAAAATTTTTCTACAGAAAATAAAAAGTCACTGACAACATATTTTCAAAAATATATAAGTTAAAATTATCTTAAACTGTATGAATAAATGAGAACATATGGATCTTGATTATAAATTAATCCTCTATTAGAGAAGATAATAATTATTCAACTAAATATTTCTTCCTTTCCTCTGCCCTCACTGCCTATATTCTGCATTCATAAAGTCTGATTATTGTCATTCCTACTGAATGGACAATAAAAGAGTCACACCAACATCTGGCCACAGCTGATTTGCCAAAGGGGCAATATCTATACAGAGTCAGCTCAACTGCTGGTCTATAGAGAGAATGGTTGCACAGACACCCACAGAGGGCTGAATAGTGAGAGTATTTTAGAGAGGCTGTCACAACCCAAAAGAGTCATGATGCATACATTAAAGTATGGAGAATTTCTTTTTATATTTATTATAAAATGTGTCAATAGCAACATAATAAATGCATTCATAGGGTTTTTTTGTGTGTATTTTGCAACCATTTTAGTATTTCAGAGCATTTTACATTAAAAAAATCTATGGGGCTGGGGATGTGGCTCAAGTGGTAGCAAGCTCGCCTGGCATGCATGCGGACAGGGTTGGATCCTCAGCACCACATACAAACAAAGATGTTGTGTCCACCAAAAACTAAAATAAATAAATAAATATTAAAATTCTCTCTCTTTCTCTCTTTAAAAAATCTATGGTATATTCCTGTTGTGATATAATTTCTATGATTCTATTAAGCTTTAAAACTTAAATGATTCATAATTTAATCAGTGAGTGAAAATTTTCCCTACATGGATATGTATTTTGTTTAGAACTATGTATGATCCTTTAACCAAATAAAATCACACTGATAAATAATTATAAAGCTATGTAACATGCATTCACATTTATTTAAGCAGAGAAAATTATATTTTTAAGCCATGTGTAAAGTCATCAAGGCAACATAAATTTTGAAAGCTGTACACAAAAATGAATGTGTACTTTTAGATCAATGAAAATGATCTTCATAGAGGAAAAGTGGTCTTCATAGAGAAAAAAAGATAGTTTTATAAGGCACTGTATTAGTTATGTGAAGTCATAGATACATTTTGGACAGTTTTCTTCAACTTTTTAAAATGTCTTGGTCATCTTGTGTTTTGGTTTATGAAGCACCCAAATTCAACTCAGGCAAGAATAGTTTGTGCCCCCTAAGGAATAAATCTTTAATCTACATTAATCATTATCCATTTCTCGGCAATTGGTTTAGATATTTCTACATGGTAAATCTGTGGTCAATGAGATGTGAAAAGAAATATGCAGTCTTGCAGGGTTCTAGATTAGGCCCCTTTGAGAATGATCTTTGATGTAAATGTGGCTACAGGAGACATGGTTTCTCCTTTGACTTGTTCTGTCTCATGTTATGCCTGTGACTGAAGTGGCCATCAGGTAACATTGAGCAAGGTTGACCTAAAGTAAAACAGATTTGCAATGAATGATGGAAAGAAGAAGATGGAAAGAACCTGAATTCTATATGAGTTAACCACTCTTGAAGCATTCTAGTTCTGTATGTTATATAAAGTGGGATAATAAGTGCCACATTATTTAAGCTGTGTGTCCTGTAGTTTTCCTTATATTTTTTCCTACCAGCAGTCAAATGTAACCTTACAATTATCTTGTTTGCTTTTAAGAACAAGCTATTAAATAACTTGCTAAACATATATTTTTTTTTTAATTTGAAGGTGCTTGAAGGAATGAGAAAATTAGAACTACAAACCCCTGGCCAGAGTTCATTTTTCTTGTCTTTAAATTTGTTTTGACATTAAAATATTGCCAAATACTGATTTTAAAAAATTTCAGGTTAATTTTTGAAAATTTGACTAAAGATAAAATATGGGAAACATGAAGCAAAAATCTGCAACTGATAAGTAAATTAATATTAGAAACATAGTGTTATTTAGAAATAAAATAAAAAACAAATACCCAAACTAACTGCAGACTTTATTGATCATTTACATATACCAAAAAATTGGTTAGTCAAGTAGGAAAACCGCTTTTGGATCTGACTTTTTGTTTTTTAACAAGAAGTCATAATTTTCTGGAGAATTGCTTAATATAAAATTTCCTAGGAGTGAAAACACAACAGTTTATATTTTAAATTATGATCATTTCACTGATTAAAAAAAGCTTATCCTCCCTTTCTTTTAGATATACAAGTAGTTGTCAGGTTTGGTTTTATAAAGCAAGGAAGTTTCTCATAAGAATGAATATGTTAAAAGTTGTTCAGTATGAATATACAAATTCTTGTTTTTCATAATATAAGACTAGAAATAAACATAATCTCATTGAAGGAAACAACAATATCAGGCAGAGTGAATATCTTGATGTTACAGTAAAATGGCATACAGCATCAATCAACATTTTTTTTAAAATCAAAAACTAAAACAAAGGCAGGTCATGCAGTTATATACTACTAGAGCTAAAAGAAAAGATAAAGATAAGTGTCAGAATTATCCTGTATTTTTAATGAGGAAACTGATACTCAGAGATTAATTTCTTTTCAAAGTCTTGCATTTGCATACTGGCAGAGCTTCAACTCAAAACTCCAAAATTAGGCAACAGAAAGCTTCACAAACATCTTCTTCCCGACTCCTCATACGGAATTTCTGATTACTTACAATCTAGAAATGAGCATTTAGTCAAACCATAACTAAGGAATTTTAATTTTCTGTTTTGGGGGCCAATGTTCTACTAGTAAATATCTAAGTCACAAAACTTATCGATTACAACATTCATTTTTCTTATTTTGGAGATGCATATTTTTGATGAAGAAAAAATAATTTTTCCTATGTAATAGTAGGGAACATTGATTCTTTTGGCCAGTTTAAAAGAGATGAGTGACAGCCCTGCACGTGGAGAAGGAAAATAGAAGTAGTAAAGGAGGTAGGTGTGTCGTGGGTGTGTCAGGTGAAAAGAGAATGAGAAGAAATGAGGAAATGTAAACTTGTAAACATGTTTTTTAAAATGTGACTGAGGTCTGAAGAGAATGTGACATACTATCCATGGTTTACTACTAAAATACAATGAACATGAAATAAAATAAAAACACATGATAAAGGAAATAATGCTAAACTTTCTTTGTGGTAATGAATACTATTTTATTATACCTGAGTTGTCTATAAGTACTAAGACTCTAATGGAAAAAAAATGTGGAATTATTTTGCCTGGATATTATATTTAAATGCATAAGACTTATTTTTAAAGAAGGTAGTATTCCTTTTTAAAAATTAATTCGTCTTTATTCATCACGATGACTCTAATTTTGAAATTAACTCAATATGTTTCAATTCAGAGTTCTTTGTACTATGCTGCTTTGTTGTATTCATTGAGAAAGTAAACAAATAAACCAAATGAAGATTTGTGAAAAATACAGTTCTGCTCGACTACTAACACTGGTAGCTTCAAATTGAAGGAAATTAGAAACGTTCAAATGTATAAAATAAATTTTGGTTTAAAGGGAGAACGAAAAGAATTAAATATATTAAATGTGCTTTTCTGCTATACATGCTAAGAATGAGAATAATATGGAGAGACCTTTGACTGCCTATGGCTATCTTTCCTGCCTTTTGATTAGCTCTTTTAGTTATCTTATTGTTCAGTAAGATAGGCATAGGATATATCAGGATCAAATTATCTGTCTATCTCTTAGTTAATTAATATGTTAATTAAAATTAATTTACTAATTCACATAGAGTTAACATCTATTTTTAGGAGTTATACCTATTTGTAAAGACATAGAAAGATAGTGTGGACTTTTATGTGAGTGTTCACATTAAACCTTTGAGTTATGGCTTAAGTCAGGTTGATATTACCTTTTTTATTACAAGGATCAATAGCTAAAGCCAGGCCAAGTTTTTTATTTTCCTGTTAAGTCTGTTTTCATCCCTGTTTTTGTTTCTGCTTAGACAGATACATTGGAGACTTCTCCACTTTCTACTTCTTATTATCTCAGCTTGTGGTGTGAGAAATGGAAAACAAAACATTAGCTCATATTCCTGGAGTTATAGAGAATACATATGAAGTTGCAGGACTTAAAAACAAAACAAAACAAAGAAACAAACAAAAAAGCTCATATATAGAAATTTTCTACAAAATATTACTGTATTATATCTGTTAGGGAAAAAGGAGAAAAATGTATACTCAATATATATGAGGCTATGTCTGTAGAACATTTGGTTTAGATAAATGATAAATCAGGTAATTTACTAGAAAATTGTTATGTCTTCAAATATTAACTACAGTTTTTATCCTTAAGAATACTAGACATGGCAAAGCAATAGTAATCCAGTTTTTCAATCCTATGAGAGCATTTCTTATAATAAAAATCAAGGTCAATGTAGAAAGAAAAAAAAAAGAATTCTAATTGTCCTCTAAAGGAAAGTATTTGGGAGGGATCTGTCTGAGTGTGGCTCAAGATTGGAACTACAGCTGGTGGTGACTACACCCATTTGTTCAGATGACATCCTGAGGTCAACTTCTCTGAATCATCCCTCTAAAGGAACAGGGAGCTCCAGCCAGCTGAGTCACGCTCTTCCGAGAGCTGTTAATAAGTTGATCTTCAGCCACTTCCATTCAGACAGTAAAATGTCAGACTCATGAAAGAATAAGAACCAGAACCATGAGCTGCTCTGAGAATGATAAGCAATCGGTACTACTTTCTTTTTAATTCACAAGATTCAATAGTTTTGTTTTTCTCTATATTCCTAATTCTGAATGTTCTTTATTTTACATTTTTATAAAGGTTAGATTTTAAAATTAGCATTTCCTTTTTTTCCTATTCAAATCCTACCTAGAACATAACCATATAATAAGATGAAATTTCTTGTTAAATACCCTGCTTAACTTCTTTGATTGCAATTTTCTGGGGTTGTAGAACAGAGATTTGATTTTTTTTTTAAGCTACCTCAAATTCTAACAAGCATATTAATTTATAAGTGAATACAAACTTATCACATTGTAAACTTTTGTGTCCTGCAAAGGATCTAATGTATTAAATATATTAAAAGTATATATTATAAGGCATATAATTAGCTGGGCACAGTAGCACACACCTGTAATCCCAGTTGCTCAGGAGGCTGAAGCAGGAGAATCACGAGTTCAAAGCCAGCCTCAGCAACTAGCAAGGCACTAAGCAACTCAGTGAGACCCTGTCTCTAAATAAAATAAAAAATAGGGCTGGGGATGTGGCTCTGTGGTTGAGTGAGTGCCCCTGAGTTCAATCCCTGGAATCCCCCCACAAAAAAAAGCATACAATTAATGTTCAGCTTTGCAGATATTAAAAATTGAATCTGTTTATTAAAATAAAATCAAAACTGACAGAGATTTTAAAATGATATAATATTTTTCCTTGACTTTCAAAAGCATAGTCTCTTCTCTTTTTGAAGATTTCTTATCTCTAAAATATCTTATCTCACACCTACCTGAACTCATGTCAATTTTATCTACCTTTGAAATGTTTATCTTGCCTTCTTTAGTATATTATTGTTTGACACTTTCACTGAATATAACTATATATACTCTTTTGTAGAGACATTGACACACATTTCAGATACATGTTTTATGCAGGTGTACAAACTCCCAGGGGATTTTAAGAAAGCTGTGAACTCCCTTTTAAAGTACAAATAAATACATGAACATATATTTTTTCACAAACGTTCTTGAAGACCTCCCATGGACCACCACTCACTGCTGTCCTTTACAGATGAGTCTTTCAAAACCTATTAGGAAGGATAGGAAGTCACTTGTATCTCTCTATTCTCGAAATAAGTAGATAAAAAAATACAATGCACGTAATTGGTGGCGGGAACATAAGTGTGACACAGAAAATATTGGTGCCTCAGTAATATTTTCACTTTTTTGAGATAGCTAACTAACGATTGCAAACTTTAAAAGGTTTGAAAAGAGTTTCACTCAGAGTTGACCACATATAAAAATAGATCTCCCTTGCTATGTGACTTTGAGGCTAATCTAAACAACCTATGATTAAATGTCTTCCCTCAGTTGGTGTGCTCTTTAACAATTCCTTAATAAAACACATATAAAAATAAGTTAATTATGGGAAGTCTGAAACTAGAATAAAATTAACAGCACTGATAGGAAGGCCTGAATACTTCTAAGATTATCTAAAAAAATTTATAATCCAGCTTAGTTCCACAACAAGGTTGCCATCTTTGTTATGTACCTGTTTTCTTTCTCATCAGTTAAATAGACTTGCTTAATAAGATTAAAACTTCAGAACTTTGGGCCTACTTTTTCTTCTCTTAGGTGCAAGGTCTCTGGTCTAGTTCTTAGGTCCTTGATTCACTTTGAGTTGAATTTTGTGCATGGTGAGAGATAGTGGTCTACACCCAAATGACTTAAAATAAGCATACTACAGTGATGCAGCAACACCAATGTTTATAGAAGCTAAATTCACAATAGCTAAACTGTGGAACCAAGTTAGATGCCCATCAATAGAAGAATGAATAAAGAAGCTGTGGTATATAAACAGAACACAATGGAATAATTACTCAGCATTAGAAGAGAATAAAATTATGGCATTTGCAGGTAAATGGATGGAGTTGGAGAATATGATGCTAAGCAAAGAAAGCCAATCCCAGAAAACTAAAGGCCAAATATTTTCTCTGATTAGTGGATGCTAATCTATGATTGGGGGTGGGGGTGGGGTGAATTGGTTAAAGGGAAGGTAAGAGGGGTAATGAGGAATGGGTGGAATAAGATGGACATTATTACCCTAGGTATGTGTACGACTACACAATGGGGCATCTCTATACCATATACAACCAGAGAATTGAAATGTTACACTGCATTTGTAATTATGATGAATTAAAATATATTCTGCTTTCATGTATAAATAATTAGAACAAATGTAAAATTTTAAAAAAATACAAAACTTAAGTGAGATACATAAGAAACTGAATAAGGTACACATTCTTACACAACTAACATAACCAAGTCCCAACATTAATACAAATTATGCAAATAATTTTGTTATTCAGGTTTATTTTACTTGTCTCAATTGTTATTTATAATAACAAGCCAAAATTGTACTCCTTTTGAGTAATAAGCCAAAACTGTAGCTCCTTTTAAAGAAAAGAACTTTTAATTTGTGTTTACTCTCCCTAGATTTCTATAGATAGAAATAGCTGAGGAGCAGGGGAGAGGTAATAATTAGGAGAAATGGTGACAGGAAACTATCAGAAACTGCAATCTGCAGTTCCTGATAAAACTTTTAGGCTCCAAGGAATTAACATTGAGCACACGTAGTTTTGGTACCTATTGAAGAAGTGACAGCTTGATTGATTTTAAGCATGTAGAACTCATTTGTCATCTAAAACAGGAAAAAATCAAATAAAATAGCTTTCCAAATAGCAATTATCAAGCCAGGCATGGTGGCATGCACTTGTAATCCCAGCAGCTCAGGAGGGTGAGGAAGGAGGATTGCAAGTTCAAAGCCAGCCTCAGCAATTTAGCAAGGCCCTAAGCAATTCAGTGAGAACTTATCACAAAATAAAAAATAAAAAGTGCTGGTGATATGGCTCACTGGTTAAGTATCCCTGGGTACAAAAAAACAAAACAACAGCAAGGACAAAAAACCTAATAACTATTATCATAAAAACACAGTGAGTAAATAAACTAGTTATTTCAGATGAAATAACCGTTTCATAGAAACAGAAAATTTGTTTCCTTATATAAGCGCACGATATATATATAGTCACTTGAAATAGTTCTTGTGATATAGCAGGCAATAAATATTGTTTTTTTATACAGGCAAACAAATATATCATAATACCTGTGCTCTTAAAATGTTTCATTTCATTTTATTCCTTTCTTGTTGATTAAAATACAACTAAAAAAAATAGTCCTACTACTTCCATCCCAAATGAATGAACATGAACTAGACTCATCCTGCCATCTGAAAACAAAAAGGAAAACAAAAGCAAAATATATAAAATAATATTGGTCAGTGGAGGGACCAGATCCAACAGAGAGGAAGGACAAAGTTTATCCCTATGTTCCTATATCTCTGGTGTAAGGCCTGAGGAGAGGTTTCACACTAAATTTCGGGGGGCTCAAACTCTGAGAGAACCCAGTGGTCTCCCTGAGTTTAGGAGACAAAGTCTAAGGAGGCCACAGCAACTATGGCATGAGATCTTCAGGGAGGCCTCAAGCATTCAGCCACATACTCATTAGAGCGTGCATGACAGAGAATCATTAAAGTCCGGATGACGAATCACTTCATCCTTGTGGGGACAACATGGGGAGCACACATATAACTGGAAATAGTTCTTGTTCACAAATTGCAAAAAAAAAAAAAACACAATTATTGAAGCATCAAGTTGAGAGTTCAGAAGGTTGTTTGCCTCAGTAGTAGAAAAAAATTAACCACAGAATAAACATTGCTTTATTCCTGCATAACAAAGATTAACAACAAGAGAGCAAAATACTAAACTGTTTTCCAACAATTTTAGTAAAACCCAGAAACAGAGCTCAAGTATATTAGAAAAATACATGATATATAGTACCCAATAAGGTAAAATTCACAGTATCAGTTATCTACATTCAAATTGCTATCTATATAAAGTACACTAAGATATACTCCACAATGAGAAGAGTCAAAATGCATAGAAATAACATAGAAACTACAGTTAGTAGAGAAGGATGAAAACTGCAATGTTAACTGTATTCCACATGTTCAAGAAGCTAAATAAAATACTAGTGCATTAAGTAGAAGTTTAGAATGTAGAGACCAAATCAAATTTTTAGAGATGGAAACAATAATATGTGAGATGAAAAACGCATTAGATGGTGTCTACAAAACAAGTAAGCATGGCAGAAGAAAGGAATAGTGAACTTGAAGAAATAGAGACTGCAAATTAAAATGCAAACAGACACAGACTGAAAGTCATGAACAGAGCTTTTGTGAACCATGAGGTAACTTAAAGCATTTTAATTAGTTTATATGTAACTAGAATCCTGAAAGAGGAGAGAATATTGAAAGAAATAAAATAGCAGTATTGGAAATGAAGATCTATATAAATCAAAAAGGAGACTGTAAATCTAAATGTATTCTGAATAAAAACTTTAATAGCCAAAGTATGGAACTAACAAAGATGCCCTTCAATGGATAAAGAAAATGGATGAATAGATAAAGAAAATGTGGTATATATACACAACGGAATATTACTCAACCTTAAAGAAAAATGAAACTGTGGCATTTGCAGGTAAGTGGATAGAGCTGGAGAATATTATGAGAAGCGAAATAAGCCAATCCTCAAAACCCCAAAGTCAAATGTTTTTTTGTGATATGCAGATGCTAATTCACAATAAGGGGACAGGAATAGATGTACTTTGGATTAGGTAGAGAAAAGTGAAGGGAGGGAAAGGGGTAGGGAGGTAGGGAAGATAATAGAATGAATCAGACATCATTACCCTACATAAATATATGATTATATGACTGTTGTGATTCTACATCATGTGCAATGAGAAGAATGAGAAGTTATAGTCCATTTATGTATGATGTGTCAAATGCATTCTACTGTCATGTATAACTAGAACAAATAAAAAATATGTGTTTGAAATCAATATAACAACATTGTGGTGCATTGGTTATAAAGTATGTGAAAACAAAATGTTTGACAACAATAACACAGAGGCCAGGGAGGGAAAATATAGGTAGACTGTGTAAAATTTCTCAAACTATAAGAGAAAGAACTTAATATCATTTGAAGGTAGACCATAATAAATTGAAACATCCATTAAAATTAAATAATTACAGAAAGTACAGCACCATGAAAGATCAAATAGCAGCATATATAACTCTCAATCTAAAAGAAGGCAATGCACACACACATGAAGTGAAGCAGGAAATGAAAACAGAATCAACAGTATAATGATAACAATGTTGAGATTTAAAACCAGGCATGCCACTTATCCCATCAAAGGAGAATGGTGCAAACATTCCCACTTAAAGGCAAATTTTGCTTGAGAGATGGAAATAGCAAGAACCAATTACATATTGCCTTAAAAAAACCCCAAATTTTTATGTGAAAACACAAGTGAAAAATACAAAATATTTTACCATGTTGACACCAATCAAAAGAATCCTAGGTTAGGTATGTTAAAATAAAATAAAATTTAGAGCAAGGGATGATAAAGACAGCTGTTTTACAGTGATGGGGAAACTCATCAAGAGGACAAAACAATCCTAAATGTCTAGATACCCAATATCAGAGCTTCAAATCACATGAAGTAAAAACTGACAATATAAAGAAGAGTAGATAAATACAGAATGACACTCAGATATTTAAGTAACTATGTCTCAATATTCAGAAGGAAAAGTAGGCAAAAATATTTCATGAAGACATTGAATATTTGGTTTGTACTATGAAATAACTTGATCTCATGGACCTTTATAAAATATTCTATTCCACGATGGCAAAATACATGTACTTCTCAAGTGCATACAGCCATTTGTCAAATTATATACTATTCAGGGCCATAAAATGAGTCTTAATAAACTAGGTATCATTCAAATTGTATATACCCTTAAACTAATATAATTAAATTGGAAAAAAAAACATACAAGAAAGCTATTTGAAATCTTTGTGGAAATACCAAAGTACTTCAAAATAATACTTTTCTTAGTAACTTATGGGGATCTATGCTGAAATCACAGGGAACTTATAGAATATTTTGAACTGAATACAAACATAGCATATTAAAACATTGCTAAAGAAATATTTAGGGAGAAATATTCAGTAATAAAATAACAGAAATCAGCATGAAAATCAATGAAATAAAAATAAAAATAAAGTCAATGAAACTAAAGATTGGCTTTTTGGCAAAATATACAAACTTGATAAACCTTTAGGTAGACTGAGAAGGAAAAAAAACAACAAAAGCAAAAGGCTCAAGTTAATAAACTTGGCAACTAGAGGTTTGCATTACTACATTAATACATATTATTAACTTTATACCAATAAATTTGGCAAACCAGATGAAAGATACAAATTCCTGGAAATACACAAAACATGATTTTAAAAGCTTACTCAAAAAGAAATAGATGATCTGAATATTCCTGTAATTACTTTTTTAAATTAAATTATGTACTTTCCCAAATTTCCCACAAATAAAACTCCAACCTCAGATGTCTTCATTAGTGAATTTTATCAAAAATTTTAAGGAGAAATAATTCCAATTTTATAGGAACTCCTCCAGAAAATTTAAGAGATTGGAGGGAATTCTTGTCAAGCCTTCCATTAGGGCAGAATTACCCTGATACTGTTACCAGAAAAAAAGACATTATGAATATAACAATGTGATGTAAAAATGTTCCAAATTCCAGCAAGAAGACCTTGCTTTCATCTTTATTCAGGCAATAAACATTAAAATAATTGTACTTTATTAATATGTTAATTAAGAAAATATGAAGAGATTTATTGTCAATCTAGAATTCTCAATTCTAATTAATATAATTTTTAATAGTCTTTTATTCTGGTAAGAGAGATATAACATGAAGTCTGCCATTTTAACAATTTTTAAGTATACCTAGTTATATTCACAATACTATGAAATCATCACCAATATCTGTTTCCAAAATTTTCCATCTCACCAAACAGAATCTCTGTACCTGCTAAGCAATTATTCACCATTCATTGTGTCCCTGGTAACCTCTAATCTACTTTCTATTTTTATGAATTTCTCAATTTTAGATATTCATGTATGTGAAATCATACACTATTTGTCCTACTGTATCAGGTTTATTTCACTGATCCTAATGTTTTCAAGGTTCAGTCATGTCTCATGTTTTAGAAATTCATTACTTTGCATTGGGCATATTTGAAATCAGTAGCACAAGAAAGGGTGATAACAAACACATGACATTTTTATATAAAACCATTTATCTGGGATGAAACTAATCTGGGACTTTAAGGCATCCTAAATGGACTTCAAAAATATTATCAAAATATTTTCAACAAACACCATTACTCTGGAGAACCTTGCTATTTCTGAGATTCACTCCATTTTTAAATATTGGGAAATGAGGAAGGAGATGATGTTGTTAGGCAAATTATTTTGGAGTTCAAAGTTTCAATGGTAAAAAAAGCATTGGAGGGAAGCTCAAATGAGGGCGGAAGCAGAGTATGGTAGCACCAAGGGTATGTAGTATAGTATAGGGCTGCTAGTGCATACTACATATGGTAATAAAAACATACATTTTTATCAGTGCCTACTGATGGATGTGTTCACATTCTCAGTGTTGAAATCAACTTCTCATGCTCTTATAAAAAATACACAATATTTTTTCAATCACGTTTGGATTGATTGAGAAATTGTTGGCAGTAAATTCAAGTCTCTACAGAGATCTATTCCACCAGATAAAACAACTGAGATAGAATTACTGCAACATTGGGACTTCTTCTGTGGTTCATGGTATCCTCTTATTTGTTTTAAAACAATTTTAAAATATAATTATTCCAACTAACAGAGGATGTAGGATCCCAAAGAGAAGTCAGAGAGAGCTGAAAACAGTGAATTTGACATGGGACCACTTCTTTCTGCAATTGATGGTTTGAAGAAGAAGGAAAGTGGCTATGACCATGTTGCCCTCAGGCTTTTGGCAACTGAATCCTAGGTTCTAGTTCTGCATGACATGTCACTTGGAGATGTGAAGATAAGACAAGAATAATGAGTCCCTGGAGTAGACACATGTAATACCAAGAAAGCATCAAGAATCTCAGAGAGCAATGCTCTAATCTGAAAAGAACTTACTGGGAAAATGTGCACTTTTTCATTTTTGTGATATGGGACACCCAGAAACAAGGGCTTTGATACAAACTTCATGACAATAGAATTCATATTTCTCCCAGTGCACAAGGCAACAACAATATAAAAACAATGTAGTGTTCAGATATTTCTATAAAAGGTAGCATAAGCTACTTTTGATGCTGAGTATTCAAAAATATCTTTTTTATATGAAAAGGCAACCCATCAATTTAATTTACCTAAATGAGTTAAATTAGGAAGACAATAAAGAAAAAGGGGAGGTTAGTTGGTTGGGGAAGGTGTTTATTAGAAAACTAGATGAGTTGGATTGTAGTACAACTCTTTTTTTTTAAGAGAGAGGGAGAGAGAGAGAGAGAGAGACAGAGAGAGAGAGAGAGACAGAGAGAGAGAGAGAATTTAACATTTTATTTTTAGTTATTGGCGGACACAACATCTTTGTTTTTGTATGTGGTGCTGAGGATTGAACCCAGGCCGCACGCATGCCAGGCGAGCACACTACTGCTTGAGCCACATCCCCAGCTCCTGTAGTAACAACTCTTAAATCTTGTCTACATAGCAAAAAAAAAAAAAAAAAAAAAAAAAAAAAAAACAATTATAATGACATAATTAAGCCATTTTAATCTATATATTATAATTTAATTTTTAAAATATACTAACAAATTAATATAAAAAGTTTTTATTCCTAAGAGTGTTTGAAAATTTTATTTTGAATACTTCCCTTCACTTTTCACTTTTGATCATGTTATTGGCAGTAAAGCAAATGCTTACAGATAAGAGAAACAAAGCGAACCACAATAAGCATGTCTGGTTCATCATATCTGATAGAGGACACATGTGTCACCAAAGTGTCCCAACAATGTTCCATGGTCATCTGAAGAAGACAAATTTGGTTTCCCAACATAATACTCAAATTATTGAAAGTATTTAAATGTTTACTCTTGCTTTAAGACTTCGTGTTATTATGTTAGCTATCTATGTTTGCAATAATATTTGCAAGGCTCTATTGATCCTGTTAATAATATTTTATATCATTTTGTTAATCCATAGTCCCCAAATTTGAATTTCATCTAATTTTTCAGAGCCAAAAGTTAGGCAAGATACAAATAATATGACATCCTACAATCATGCACTGGAATGATATATTAGAAAGAATCATTAAAATGATTTATGAAATGATTTTGTCAAGTCTGAAAACTTTGTAATATCTTAACACTGTCACAATTTTCCCTCTCTGACATAAACATTGTGCCTTTACATATAAAATATAACTCTCTGGGCTGTGTTTCCTGCTTGGGTTTTGCTCCTTGGGTTTATGTTATCTCATATTGTACAAAGTCATTTTGTGACCAGTTTCCAGAGCACTGAGTCACAGTGTGGCTGTTGCTTATCTTTTTTTTTTCCCAAAAGAGACTGTTCTTGTTTCTCATTTTCTGATAATTCTTTTATACAAATGAGCTCTTTCCATAATTAAATAACTATTTGTCACATTGTAGTCCTGTGGATGTGTGCTGTTATATTTTGGGCTTTTCTTTACTACCAGAAGCAAAATTTAATATAATTTCATAACCAAAAGGAACAGAAAATACTCATGTAAGCATGTAATCTGTTGCTTCAATTGACAAAATTTCATGATATTTAGGTTTTTTATGATATATATAGATTTGATCATAAATATTCTTATTTAAGTATCTTAGAATATGAGAGAGCCTTAGATAATTAAGTATCTTACAAACCAAATAAAAATATTTCCATAGTGATTAGTTAATGAAGGCAAAAATATTTTATTTAGGTTATAAGAATTATAATGTTTATATTTCCTTTTAAAAAACACCAACTAATAGCAATGCAAAAAAATTCTTTAAACAGGAGATGATAGATGGTTGATATTATAGTTCTTTATATGTTAGTAAATAAAATTTTATAACCAGATACAATTACTAAAGAATTCATTTACAATTTTAAAATAATAGAGAAACTGCACCTCATCAACTGCTCACAACAGTGTTCATGATCTGATACACATAAACAAACGTTGCTCATATATTTGCTCAAGAACTAAAGGCAAATGCTAAGATCTGAATTTTGCATTGTAACATGAGTCTGCTTTGTTTCTGAGGAAAAGTTGATTTTCATTTTAAAGGAAGAGATGGTAGTTCTCCTTTCCCGTCCTCCTCGCCTGCTTTTCCCCCAAGAAAAAGAATTAAAAGTTATTTCTCATGGGCTAGACAGCATATTCCCAGGTACTCACGAGTAAAATCTCTGACGAAAGTTCTTGGAAAGATTTTTTCAAAACGGACTTGAGGCTATTGTGTTTTCCCTTCCAGGTATTGAAAAGAGGACTTAACTTCTTCACTTCTTTTAAACAGATCAAGAGAGTGGGAAGTGGAGAATACTGAAAGAAATGCAATCTGATCCTGCTAGCAGGGAAAGAGTGAGGTAAATTGGAGGATTATCCAGCCCAAAGTCACTGTGTGTTTAGGAAGAGAGAGGGAGCCTTGGAGTCTGTTTCAGAGATCACCAGCTGGGAATAGCCTGGCTTCCTGTTAGGTCATGCTAGCTCTGACTTTATTTAGTCTCATTTTGCCAAACTCTTCAAAAGCCTGCTGTCCCCCCACCCCCGCCCCCATTGTGAAGAAACAAATGAAGGAAACAGTTTGCACTGTTTCAGACATTACAGGAATTTTTAAATAACTTTTTTTCCTGCTTTCCAGGATTTTTTTAACTTTATATATTTATCATTACATTGTTAATAAGTGATCTTTCTTTTTGCAGCTGATTTCTTATCTTTTTCAAATAATTTCACCCACACTGTCAATACAGTTCTGAAAAAAAAAAAAAAAAATATATATATATATATATATATATATATATATATATATATATATACACACATATATGGATTATCCAAGGTCACTCGGATAATGTGTTGCCAAATCAAAATGTCAGGCTATGAACCCTCTTTGGCTACTTGCTTACTTTGCAACTTTGGCCAAGTTATTTAAATTCTCTCTGCCTCAGTTTCTTTTGGTCTAAAATGGTAATGATAATAATTCCTAGGCTTGATAAACATACTAAATGGATTAAAATGTGGAAAGAACTTAAAAGGCAAGCCTTAGCACATAGCAAACCTGCAATAAGTACTATAATTATTGCTGTTGTTCATATTATTTTTTTTACAGAATATGTAAATATTTAGAGAAGTTACTCAGCCTTGTACTGTTATAAATCTCTATCATTGAGATTAATGCTTGGAATTTCCTTAATGGAACTATGGTCATAACAAGCTAAGATCACTGGAGATTTGATAAAATGGCAAAATCTAATTTCACTTTGAATGCTGAAGTCATTTGAGCCCCTAACCCCCAGTTCCTTGTTTTCTCCATCTCAGATTCTCTTTGCACTTTTCAACTTTCTCACTTATTTCCTTTCACCTTTGAGTCAGAGGTAATCTTTCCCTTTGTGTGCAATTTAATTGCTTTATTTAATTCTTGCAATTAGACCCTGAAGATCTGTTCTGTATGCTCACTGCACAGGTCTAAGAAGCTAGGTCCTGTGTATGGGGCTGTGATTCAAATCATGCAGCCTGAATTCAAAGCACAGGGGTTAAATCCTTCCCATGATGCTTCCTCTCCTATGTTCTGAATTTCATAACATTAACACCAACTATATTGTTGCCTCATGTCCAGCCGCTCAGCCATGACTCATGTTCCCCTCTCACTCATGTAGTTGCAGATAGAGGCTTTGTAGGCTCTCCTGAGGTAGACATAAACTGTACCCATCAGATTTCCTTTCTTGAAAACTTGAAATAAGATGGAAAAAAAGTAGACATGACGGCTAGACTCAATGAAAGAGTGTGTAGGGAAGGCCTACACAACACCATAATGGTTGTGTTCAAGATAATGATGTGAAGAAAGCTAGTTCAAGGTGAATGATGAAGAGAATAGAGGTGAGAGAACATGTAGACTCTGAGAGAGAGAACTAGGGAGAGATGAAGGGCAGGAGTAGGAGTGAGAAGCCCATATTAAGAGTTTGAAGTCAAAGACATACATGAATAACTTATCTTCAGTTTTTGAAACCATTAAGTATCTCATTTTTTTTTTCAATTTCTAAATGAAGATTTTTTTGTTGTTGTTTTTAATCCATCTTCTAGGGAAGCAGGAACAATTAGATATATGTCAGGGATAAGGGGGAAATACTTGACTTGTCTTCCTATCCTTTCTGTGGTATATTATATCATTTATTTGAGGATGTTTGCTGCCCTGCTCTCTGGTCTCTCCTTGGTTTCCAGTGAGAAGAATGTATTTCCTTCCCCATTAGCACCAGATTTTGCTACATTAGCAAATTGGGCAAATAGAATTAATAGAAGAAAATATAAGTGACAGCTGAGTAAACTTTTTATGGACTTCATGGACAGTTATTCAGTTTTATATTCTATAATTCTTGTCCAGTTTTTCTGCTAGATGATTATTTAGTTTGCAATAAGGGCTGTTCTTTCAAACTGGATCACAAGATGATTAAATGGAGCACCAATACATGAAGGGGATTGAGATGCTCCCTTTGCTGGTAAAAGCTCTGCAGATTTAGTGTTGATTTGCTATCAAGCACAATTTAGGAAGAAATGAATAATGCACATCTTGCTTCCATATTTTTTCCCCTGGAAGATGTAGTAGGTTGACTGTATCCATGGGACCACTAGAACTCCTCTTCTTGGAACTCAAGAAAGGAGTTCTTTCTTCTTCCTACATTCTTCATTGCAGGACATGAACTAATTTGAAGAGAATGCTTTCTGGAAATTGATTTATGGAAAGTCCCAGATTTAAACAGAGATTAATTAAACAATAACATTAAACAGCAACAAACTTGAAATATGTTGCAGATTAAAATAAATTTGTGTTAAGCAATGTAGTTAAAACAAAAGGGTTTTCAGGAATTTAATAGTCATAAGCAAGCTGACTCCATCTGTAGGAAAATTCCGTTCTTTCAAATTGGTTGGATTTTCATATGAATATCAGAATAAGTATACTCTTACAAACTTGAGTACCAGAATCATTATGTTACTTATTTTACCTAGCTCATTTTTCTTACTAATAAGATACAAGCTTAGATAATTTTTAGTAGAATGGTTATTTAGAAGTGGCTGTAACATGGGGGACCATGAAGATTTCATCATGATTGGAAGGGTTTTTTTTTTTTTTTCAGTTTCACAGAATGCTTTCTGAAGTCTTAATCATAGCTTCCATTATTTAAAGGTCAACATCTTGATCAAGTGACCTTTCATCAGATAAAACATACTCACTAGAAAAACAAAGAAGGCTAATATTTATATGACCTATGTCTAAGCATTCAGTTTCTCAATAAATATTACTACATATTGAAAATTTTTTAAAAATCTTATGTTTCACATAGAGGGAGAATAAAGCAAGCTGAATTGTTTTTTTCCTAGTGTTCTAGAATCAGATTTTCTATTTTAAAGAACAGGTATTCTTTTCTTTTTATA
The DNA here is from genome assembly GCF_964194105.1 of Spermophilus citellus. Taxonomy (NCBI): domain Eukaryota; kingdom Metazoa; phylum Chordata; class Mammalia; order Rodentia; family Sciuridae; genus Spermophilus; species Spermophilus citellus. Next base: position 89,698,625 of record NC_138192.1, read on the forward strand.
AAATGATGCTATTGTCTTCTATAAGTTTTCAATTTCAATGTGCATAAAAAAAAAAGGTGTTTTCTGGTAACAAATAAGCTGCTAATATATTACGTATGTGGAACTGAAAACATTCCTATTTTAAATGTACTGATTTTTCTTTTCAATAGCCTTTACCACAAAGCGGGTGACATTATTGGCAAGATGTGTGAATTTTAACACACAGCTCTCTCTGGTTACCATGCATGGCAAAAAATAAATAAATAAATAAATAATTGCCTTCTGAATTTCCCTCTCAGAGGAGGCTTCTTTTTGCCTTCATTTCTTTTTCTCTTGAGGAAAGCAAACAAACTTTATTTGTGCTGGAGCTACATTCCTCTTTATGATAGCATTCTCAGTATGGAATGTTCACATCAATTTAAGTCTTGCAACATTAAGTATAAATCTTGCAACAATTTTCTCGTGGTACAGGAGAAAACACACAAGAACAATTTAGCATTTCCCTTTTTGTTTATAGTTTTTTTCTGTTCTGTGAGGAATTGATATGTGTTAGGAGTGTCTAGCAGACAAAAATGTCCTGTTTCTTTCTGTCTTTTTTCAAATCTGTGGAAGATAGGAGGGGAAAAAAAAAATCAGGACTCAGGCTTCTTGCTCAGTTTGCTTTTTTATCCTTTTTGAGAATTTTGCTAACAGAGAAAAAAAGTCCAGATGGAAAAGGAAGCCTTCTGTGAGCATTCGATAAGCAGTAGAAAAAGTGCTCAAACAAAACAGAAGAGAGATCAGTGGACTAGAGGAAAGGGATTCAGAGGGAAGGAGGAAGAATGGGAAAGGGAAGAACAGCGGAATGAATCTGACCCAACTTTCCTATGTACTTATGTGAGTATTACACCCCCCACCCGCCCGACCTGTGAATCTCACCTTCATCCACAAGGCACTAATTAAAAACAAACAAAAACAAAAACAAAACCCCAAAACAACAACAACAAAAAACCTGTAAAAATAACATAAATATCATTAAAGTAGAGGGAAGGGAAGGGGGGGAGGAGAAAGGAAAGGAAAAGGCAAGGACTAGGGACTGAATTAGAACAAATTATATTCCATGCTTGTAATAATTACGTCAAAATAAGCTCTAGTACTATATATAACTAAAAGGAACTAATAAAAAGGAAAACTTTTTTTAAAAAAGTGATCAAACATGGTCCAAGTCTCATGTCCCAGGTTCTGCCATGAGTGATGAAGATAGCGTTGTTCTGCTAAGGGTATTCTCTTAAAGTTCACATTTCATTAGAAGTGACATTTTATTTAACACAGAATCATCATGCCATTAGGTACCAAAAACTATTCTAAGTTAATTAGCAATCTGGGCTAAGTGAACTTGAACTCATTTGATTTTAACCACTCTGTAAGATAACACATAGAATGCTTAAATGCCTTGCAAGTATTAAATCCGAGTCTAGAATCCTTGAGTTTAACCATTTAAACCATTTTTTATTATCACTGATTTTATTTATCATTTTCATGGCATCTTTCTTGAGCACTGTTATTGGTACTATATTAGTATATATGTAATGTGTGGCACTCATTTATATAAATTTAGTATGATCTAAATCAGGAAAGTTGGGTCTATATTTCCTTCCAATTGGTATAGCAGCAAGCTCTTTATCCTTCTAGAATAGACTATCCTTTCATTTCCAAAAGGATTCTCAATAAGTTTAAGGTCACCACACTGTGTGATTTAATAGCCTTATAGATAAAACATTATTTCCAATCCCAGGTTCATCTGTCTTTTCAGGACAGACTCTGGCACATTGCATGAAAAATCTATATTTTCATTGCATGAAAAATGTGTATGTACATACTGGGTTTGAGAGACAATTTAATTGACATCGTAGATTGTCTTATTGATTAAGAATGCTAAGGTAAATGTGGCCTCAGAAAGAATTATCCCTACATCCCCATTCCCGTTGTTTCAGGCTGTTGGTAGAGAGCTAATCTCGTATCCTGGTCTCAAAGATCCTGGCTGATTAGATAATGTGATGCTGTCCAGGATTTCAAAGCACACAAGACCCAACAACCATCCTCATTGTTTTCTTGATTATAATCTCAATGTTTCACTGAGGATCAACTGAACTAAAAAAGAATCAGTTTCTAGACTCTTTTCTCATTTCCTTAATTGAGAACAGAATTTCATTTTAGAGATGTTCCAGTTTCTGCAGGTAATAATGTAGTGGTATAGACTCATTACAACTTTTCCTGATTTATTGACCTTCTCAGTAGTTAAGTTTTGTATTTGCCCCAGATTCATCAATGTAACATATCAACACTCTGGGAGAGCTAATTCCTTGGTTATTTGGCTGCAGCACTAGCTTCTGGACACCAGATGCCTAACAACTGTCCTTCAGTGTTGATAACTAAACATGCCTACAGCATTGCCTTTTGCACTGCTGGAGGACAACATCCTCCCCAATTGAGAATAGTTGTTTTACTCTGAACCCAACTCTTGCAAACCTTATCCCATCTGGGAGTTTTAACTAACTGATCCTCTACAGACTAACTAGATGTCCCTCTTCTCTGGAACCATTCCTCCAGGAATTTTCTTTTGTGAGCTTTAGGGCTCTCTGGTGTTTTCATACCAAAGTTCATCTGGGCATAGAATGGGGCTGTGCAACAGATGTTCATTCCAAATAAAGCATAATACTAGTAAGTTTCCATTTTAAAAATCAGTTAGAGAAAATAAGCTAAGTATAAAGAAGACAAAATTCAAATAATACACATTATTCATATGTATTTTCCAGCCATAAGCATTATGAATAAATTGTTCTCAGTCATGGATCATTCTGAAAAAAGAAATATATTTCTTTTCCATAAAGGGAGTATATCTTGTCTATCAGAATGTGATCTATTTTTATTCAATTAACTTTTTTATGTTTTATGGTTCTCTAACATTATTTTAAATAGATTAATGTTCTTTAATTGCAAAAATATTTGATTATTTATTAAAACAATCTCCTGTTGTTAGAAATATCCATGTTTTAAATGATTACCAAAGACATGAAGTCCAGTGGCAAAGTATTCTAGAAAGCCTGTTAGTTATCACACTGGTACCAATTATGGATTTTTACTTCCGAGAAATTCAGTAAGCCCTATTACAAGAAAATAGCAGGTTGTTGCTACAGCTCCATGGATTTCTACATTTTGTTATGCAAACAAACTCATCTTCAATAGTATAGTCTGATACTAATAAAAGATTTATCACTCAGGACTAAGATTCTTCCCTGGGAATATGGAAGGACAGAATTTGAAAGAATAGAGATGCTTATCTGATAATATTTTTCTAGGTTTGAAGCATCAGAAAGAAGTTTAAAGCAAGAGTAAAATTGGTTGAGCATTGAGTAGAGGAGAAAGTGTGCTAGGAGTTTATTGAGTTTATTAAAAAATAAGGCTTAGATCAGAATACAAATTCACCTAAGTGAAGGTTAGGGTTAGGACAAATTATATGTAACGTGTACAAAGGTACATGAAAATGTATCTGTATTTCATTAGAGTCAAAGGTTATGTTCATAACCATATATAATCAAAAATGGTTTTTTTCATTTATTTTTTAGTTTTAGGTGGACATAACATCTTTATTTTATTTTTATGTGGTGCTGAAGATCGAACCCAGCGCCTCGAGCATGCCAGGCGAGCGCACTACCAATTAAGCCACATCCCCAGCCCCCAAAATGATTTAAATGACACTGGACTATTAAAAATTGAATGTAATTTGTCTTTTTAATCTATCCTCATCAATTATATTTCTAAGTGCTATGTAATAACTGAGTTTGGATAATAATTTTTAATTCAAAATATAATTCTACTTTTCTCTCAGTATGTTTGTGTTTTCACTAATCATTTTAAGATGAAACAGAAAAAAACTGATATTGGCCCATGTCATTTGGAACTTTGAAGAGAAATGGCTCATTAATGTGATGGTTTTGTAATTACCTATTTCAATTGGTGCCATGAGACACAGTCTATAAAAGCAAAAATGAATGGCAGACAGAGTTTGATTTTTGGTAAGAATCATAATGGTATTGCAAACAGATAATCTTTGTTGTAGACACATTTAAAAAGTTATTTTCTCTAAGAGTGTGAATTTTTATTAAACTATTTTTATTAAAAAATTTATTAGAAAAAATTCAAAGTAAAAAAGTATAAAATAACTTAGTGAATAAATATAGCTTCTGGGCATATTTATTGAGCATCAGCTGTGTGACAATGATTGGTGTAGGATTTTTAAAAACCAGCAAGAATGACAAAGATAAATCACTTTGCTTTGGCAAATTTTATTTTACTTCAATAAAATGACTCTTATTAATGATCACAATTCTAACAGTGAATGATGCTACAGCAAACTGAAGAATGTCTCATCTTTTAATAGATCTCTCTTTGAAAATCCTTAGGAAGAAGTTATTCCAAAACTTCATGTAAACTTGTCTTCTTTCTAATGTCTACAAAATTGTGTTAGTGTATCTTGTGAAAGTTTTTGAGGGATTATCCAATACCCAAAATGTGAAGACAAATTTTTATTCATTGCATATTCTGATAGATTTTTAAATTTTGAAGTAGAATCCAGTGTTTGAATATAATATTTTATATCAATGTCTAGTCACTAACCCTGTGATATTATCCATGACAACTCTCTCAATGACACTGTATAAATTTCTTTTTAGTCTTATAGACAAAAGATGTCAGGCTATAATTTTAAATATGCAATTCATTGAGTAAAAGCAATGTAATTTTCCTTTAAATATTAAATATTTTATTTTTGTTCCATTGGGACTTTTTAATTAATTATGTTAATTATGTTATTTGACCATTTTTAATTATGTTATTTGACCATTTTTCCATTATGGTATGAGTACATTTTATTGATTTATGACTTATCTCTTTTGAGAAGCTAAAAATTGAGATGAAAACTAATCTGTTTTTTGCTTTTAATGAGTTAAAATGTATACCAAATTTCCAAAATTTGGTTCTAGAAATTGAAATCAGTCATTATTTGCTAAAGGAATAAGGACATACTATGTATGCATATTATTTGTATCTCTATACAGATAGATGTTTAAGGATATACAGATGAATGTTTAAGGATATAATGAAATATTTTCTCTATTATTATTTTCAATTGTCCTAAAACAGAGAAATCTAATGATAGTAGCAGTAATATAATAACAATGATACACATTAGTAAGTACCTATTACTTGTCTAGTATTCTGTTGTACATTTTACAAATAACTACTTTAACCCTTAAACAATCCTTTGAAGTGATTATTATTATCTTAAATTTAATGGAGTCTGAGAATTGAAAACCTTCATTAAGCTGACTCAAGTTTTCACACTTTGAGAAAATATGTAGCCATGCATAGTTTAAATCTGTTGCTATCCCTTGCTTAGAAAGCTTTCCTGTGGGCACTGCTGCATTCACACCCACCACACAAGTAACTAGAGGCAGAGTAAATGAAATTCTGAATTCCATTCATCAGGCCTCTTTCATCATAATGAAAAGATTTTTTTTTATACTCTTCCTTCTTTTATCATGTTTTATTTTCCTAACACAAAGAACTTAAATTTTTTGAGAAAGATGGATGCTTGATTGAGGTCTTCGGATGGGAGAAAATTGGAATGTGATCAAAGATTTTAAGAATAGAGAGGAAGATGGTGGGACTTCATATTCTGTGAAAATGATTCATTCTTGCTGATAGAGAGCATGGGACAATTTGTGGTTAATTACTGCCCTCTGTTGACAGCACGGCATAGAAATTTTTATTTATGTTAAAGAGTAAGGTAAAGTTAGAGTTACAAGGCCATTTATTAAATCCCAAAGCATTGTAATGCCTTGCCCAACACCCATAGCTAGTTACTGTCAGGGACAGGATGACACTCAATGGTCACCACTGATGGCCAGTTTTGTGACAACTAAGTTAAAAGCAGTAATTGCCTAACAACAGTATTTTGCGCCTGGCAACATTTTTCCATTTTCTGAGCCTCAAACACAAAGTTTACAATAGTAAAAACAATTAAAGAAATTATATTATTTTTAAATCTTTAAATTAAATGTTTATTCACTTTAAAATAAATGTTAAATTAAATCAGACAGTACAGAAAAGTGGAAAGTGGAATATAAATATCTTTTGGTCTCCACCTGATTCCAGGGATGGCAAGGATTATCTCTTTCTACATTGTTCCATCAAGTACTTACTTATACTTGTCTATAATTTTTTTCAATGTTGACAAACTATGCTCTGTCTTTATTTATTTATTTATTTATCTACTTATTTATTTATTTTAAAGCTTAAAACATGTCTTAGAGAGTGAGGTTGGATGTTCTAAATTTATTCCATCCGGGGCGCTCAATTTAGGTTTGTCTCACCGTTGATGAATTTTCATTTTGATGACCCAATGAAGGTGTTGTCTGCAGGCTTTTTCATTAAACGTTACCCCTTTTTTCTGCTCTTGTGTACAAGAAGATTTGAACAACAGAATTTCTCGACTAAAATTTAAAACATCAAAGTAATTATCCTTTAACATTCTTTCAGAAAGCAAAAATTGATTTTAGAATGCTAAATATTATTTTCTCCAAATTGCTGAATGTCATGACCTAATTCAAATTCATAGAGGACTACACAAATTATTCACATTAGTTTTCAACAGTTGCACTTGGAAGGCAAGGAAACTTTCTCTACTAAACAATTTATGCCACTCAAATTTATTATATGTAGATCTATATGTAACATAATAAATGTTAAAATATTCTTCCTGTTGGTAACTGGATGAACACGGACTACTCAAACATATAATATCATGACTTACTCAGAATTTTAAAAGTTGTATTAAAATTTTAGTTTCATGTGTTTTTTTAGTTTTAAATTTTGATAGTCATTATAATTTATATGTTGAATTTGTGTCATACTGAATGATTTCCCATGCTTTGGAAAAAAACCACTTTTTGAAACATGAAATTTTAAATTATTTAGATTTAATTTAACTTATAATTTTGATAAAAATTTCAAATTGCATATACTTAAATAGAAGTGAACACAATGACAATCTTGATTATGGTATTAACTTGTTTAAATGAATGCAAGGCATTAATGGTATGGAATGAATATATAAATACTTATGAATTATATATGTAGTATTTTATTAATCATCTCAGCATAACATTCCAATTAACCAAATATCCAAATATATACCAAAAATTCAATTGAGATATCTTAATATTTCTTCAGCTTTCAGTCATATAAAAATTATAGTTTTACAACATATTTTGTCCTTAAGACAAGTATTTGGCGAAGTAAGATAGAAAATACTTTATGTAATAATTTCAAAACTTGATTAACATATGGTTACCATAATGCATTGCTGCCTCTCATCTCACTGGAAGACCAACAGAGCATTTATAGCATCAACTTTTTTGGAGGAGGGTACTGGGGATTGAACCCAGGGGCACTTAATCACTGAGCCATATTCCCAGCCCCACTTTGTTTATTTTTATTTATTTTTATTTTGAGATAGGGTCTCCCTAATTTGCTGAGAGCCTTGCTAAGTAGCTGAGGCTGGTCTCAAAAGTGCAATCTTCCTGCCTCAGCCTCTCAAGCCACTGGAATTACAAGCATACGCCACAGTGCTCAACATTTACCAACTATTTATTGGTTTCCTTTTATGTGCCACTACTAACACTATCACAGCAAATAAACCAAATAAATATTTCTGAATTTTTGAAACTTATAATTTAATGTTTTTCACCAAAGGGGTAAGAAAACATTCAGGCATATAACATAGCTTTTGCCTACTTAATGTGACACATAAAATTTCTCAGTTTTTCTTCCTTGGTATGATGAATTTTGACTGACTTGACATCTGGTTTTAGTATAATGTAGTCATAATTAAAAATGCATTTACCAGAAGACAGGAGGAAAAGTCTGGCTTTAATTTAGGGAATAAATGAAAGCAGAGAAATAACAGGAAATTTTCAATGTGCCCATTAATATCCTCAGTACTTACAATTAAAATTGAAAGTGGAAAGAAACAAGGAAAATATAAATTTTAATTAAGTTTTTTTTTCAGCTTAGATTAGAAAAGATAAGCAGACTATGCATGATCAATTGATACCATACATGTAATAAGTAACACAAAACCACATCTCGACATCCCCATGGAGTCGTCATGATAAGCAGCGATTATTCACATTGCAGGTTCAGGAAAGCAAAGCTAGTTAGAAATATTGTACTTACAAATTCAGTTCCACTAACAGCAAAACCAATTCAGGAAAGAGTATTTTCAAGTCACGATTTTTTTTTCTGAGTTCTATTGGTATTGTTCAGATCCATATACTGGAAATTAATTAGACAGTTTAGAAAACTGGGTGCCTGCCAAATCTCACTTGAACTGGAAAGAATATAATTTCTATTGCTCTGACAATAGTCATTTTTTTTTTCTTTCAATTATCCAAGTCATTCAAAATCCAGGTGAAATTCATTTTCACCAAAAGTCAATCTAAACATTGGGAAAGACAATACCTGGTTTTCAATCCCTTAGGAAAAAATTAAGCACGTAATCTAACATTAGTTTGCCATTTTCTTTGGGGAAAAAAAAGTAATAACTGAATTAATAAGTTAATTTGGGGAGAAAAATCTTGAGTAATTATGAAGAGCTACAATTCAGCAACCAGTTAGAGGAACTCACTTTAGCTGGAAGACAGCTCATTTCTAAAAGTAGAAGTGAAGGCTGAGCTAAAGATGAGCTTCATAGAGGTGATTTGTGCAACCTCACAAGATACTGTTCTCAGAAGAGTTCCGTGTTGGTTCAATGCTCTATTACTATATTGAAAGGTGAAGGGGTTCACATTGCCATTTTGCACTGGGCCCCCATTTATAAAGCCAGTCCTGGTGAGTATATGCACAACAAGATGCAAAACAAGAGCAGATAGAGTAGTGGGTGTATGTGAGTATACTTTTATGTTAGCTTTTATTTTACAAATGAAGTAGGAAGTGATTTGTCTTCCTGTTCTGCATTCTGGGTTATTTCCCTAAGACTCATAATCAATCTATTAACTCTTTCAGTTAATATAGTAATTGAACTTACTGAATTTAATCTTAGAAGTTCTGCTTTCAAATCTATTCTTTCAAATCTGCTGTTTATCATAATTTGCTGACTTTGGCTTTATGTTTTTGGTTTATTGTTTTTTGTCTTTAATAACTTTATGCCTACTTATTTTCTGGTCTCTTTTTTTCTTTTATGTGTTTATTCTATTTTTGAAGATTTTAGGACACCAATCATCCTGTTATCTTTGCTAATTTTCACTTATAATACAAATAATTGTGGAAATGAACTCATCCTCACAGTGCAATCATTTGTGAGAAATCTGTCTTGGAATGTGTGTCTTTCCAGAGAGGTTGTGCATTTTCATGTATCAGGCTTCCCAAATGACTTCTTAGCTCATGTGGGAACCTTCTGTTATCATATCTGACAGGCATTTTAATTTATAAAGTTGGTATGATTCATGAGGTTTATAAGAATAACTGTCATGATAGGAAAGTTGTGATAGAAAATATATAATCTATGATGTCAAAGATATGACAATTTCCTCTTGAAAATGGTACTAATGTGCAGGAAAAAAAGCTGCACAAAACTCTATGAAGATGTTTGCTTTAAACTTAAAATATTTTTAAAAATTTTTTCTATTAATATTTGTATATTATTAAAGCTGTGCAAGTTTGACTTCAAATTTATTAAAAATTTACTGCTTTAAGTTATTAGAGAAAATGAAGAAACTACTAAATTGTAACATTTGGGGTTTACATATGAGGTGTCCCCCAAAAAACTCATGTATAAGACAATGCAAGAATATTCACAGTTGAAGTGATTAGATTGTGAGGGTTGTTGATTAATACACTCATATGAATTAACTGGGTGGTAACTACAGGCAGGTAGGTTGTTGGAGAAAGTAGATTACTGGGGACATGACTTTGGAGTTTATATTTTGTCCTTGGTGAGCAGAGCTCTCTCTCTCTGCTTCCTGGTGCCATGTCCTGAGCTGCTTTCCTCCAACATGCCCTTCTACCATAATGTTCTGCTTCACCTGGAGCCCACAGCTATGAAATTGGCTGAACATGAGCTGAACTTCTGAAATTGTGAGTCAACATAAATTTTTCATCCTCTATGTTGTTCTTGCCAAGTCTTTTCGGTCACATAGATGAAAAACCAGGCTAACAATAACTGTTGTAGTATTTTATTTTCTTGATCTGTTATTTTTTCTTCAGTTTTCCAATAATCAATTAGCAGTTTAAAAGAGGAATGCATTTTACTTTTAAATATATTATGTAAATTTAGCCAGGAGTGTTAGCACATACCTATATTATCATCTCTGAGAAAGGCCAAAGCTGGAGGATTGCAGGTTTGAGGCCACCCTGGGCAATTTAGTATGATGCTATTTCAAAAATGACATTTTTAAAAGGATTTGGGTAGAGTATATAGGTAGCATGTGCAAGACCCTGAGTTCAATCCCCAGTACTGCAAAAAAAAATAAAAATTTAGATTTATAGACTTTTTTCATACAAGATAAATTTGCACTTAACAAAATACATTATTATTTCTACTTGGAATCTATTTTGAAGTTTTACATTTGAAATGAATATACACAAATTCCAAGTAGTCACATGATATAATAAAATTGAAATAATATAAATTGTGTTTCTTCCTTATAATATGATTGTTGGTTTTGAATGGGTTCTTTAAAGATAAGGATGTGTTCCTAGTGATCAGAAAACCAAGAAACACAGAAAGCTAATTAAAGTGGTTCTGGAAGGTTTTGAGCTGGTTTTTAGGCATTAACTCCCACGTAGAAAACAATATTCATTAAAAGGTAATTAGCAAGATTGGGTTAATTTGATGCTTACAATTCTCATTGTCTATTAATACATAATGAACTATAGATAGTGGTTTAAAATAATGCCAAATACATACTTAGCTTGCAAAGCCACCATATGGTAAGCTCAGTGAAAACATCTTCTGTATTTTCCATAAGGCACCAGCTAGAAAGACAACTAGGTGCTTGCATCTGACTCCTTTATTACTCTTTAAATCCTGGCCCAAAGCAGAAGACCTGAGTACCAGGGAATGAGGAGCATTGCTGGTGTTAAGTCTTAGAGTCTGAGGACCCAGGAAACATGTGTTCTGTTGTAAAGGCAGGAGAAAATGGATGTGCCAGTTCAAGAAGAGAGGAGAATTCATCATATTTCCATCTTTTTGTTCTGTTTGGTCCTTCTACATATTGAGTGATGCCTACCCATATAGGTAAGAGCACATCTACTTTTTCAACTCATTCATATGCTAATATCTTCAAAAAACATTCCCACAGACATACCCAGAAATTATGTTTACCAACTATTGGACATCTCTTAGCCTAGTCAAGTTGATATATAAAACCATCGCAGTACCCCAAATCAGTTTATGTCATCAAAGAGGCAACACTCAATAGAATAGACATGCAAAAGATTCACATAGGAAAACATTAGTGAAGAATAAGTAAAAGAGAACAGGAAGAGGCAAGGAAAGCATTCAGATTAGGAGGGTTCTATTGTCTGTGCAAGGAGGGAAAAATATTAGGACTGCACAAGCCAGCTTCAGACTGCAGCTCATCTCTGGGAAAATTATCCACTTGACTTACAAGGCAATGATAGAGCAGAGGATGCCTGGTTGAAAAATCCTGCACTGGGCCAGTGTTTCTTTCTTATTTTCAAAGAGACATGGAAGTAATTCCATGTTTGTCAGATCCAACCGACTGATACGATACTTCAATTTCTCAAGTAAACAAATGGTTTTAAATAAATGATATATTGTTCCAAAAGGAAAATTTAATATTTTCTCAAGATTAGAAGACTCATTGGCCATATTCTCTGATTGAAATTTTTAGAAACAAAGAATTATGACTCATAAAATAGATTTAATAATAAACATTAAGAAAATTCTTTTTCTTAATGTTTTTATATAATTTAGTAGTTAAAAATCACATAGCCATACATACTTCATTTTGCCTAATATACATTACTCCTTGTTATCAATAATAATATCTGGTAATGCCTTGAAATATCTGGGTTACAATCCATCATTCCTCAATTCATTGAAAGAATAATCCTTGAAACATGATCAATGTTTTGACAAATTTTTTTTCCAAATTAAGAAACACATTTTAGAATTTATGTTTCAAAAAAAAGGGAAGACAGTAGAGTTTTCAAGTTACACCTTTGTCCCCTCCACACACAATTTCTAATTCTTTTTATTTTTTAATTTGTTCTAGTTAGTTATACATGACAGTAGGATGCATTTGACACAAGAAGAGTGAAGCAGAAGGCATTGCAATATCAGACTTTAAAATATACTACAGAGCAATAATAACAAAAACAGCATGGTATTGGCACCAAAATAGACATGTAGACAAATGGTATAAAAATAGAAGACACAGAGACAACCCACACAAATATGGTCATGTCATACTAGACAAAGATGCCAAACACATACATTGGAGAAAAAAAATTGCATAGTCGTGAAATGTTGCTGGGAAAACTGGAAATCCATATGTAGCAAAATCAATTTCTGATGTTTTTAACATAATGTATTAGTGTGGTACATTAGTTTCAATTGATGAAACAGTATTGAGCCACTACTGTTAATTAAAGTCTGTAGTTTACATTAAAGTTTACAATTTTTTACAGTACTGTTGGATTTGAAAGATACATAACATCATATATCAAAACTATGGTATTGCAGGAAATGGTTTTACTTACTGCCTTAAAAATCACCTGTGCTTCAACTATTCATCTGTCTCTTCCCCATCAACCCTAGGATCAAACCACTGGTTTTGTAAATGTTTTACTAGTTTTGCCTTTTTCAGAATGTCATATAATTAGCATCATATAGTACTTTATACTTCCTTTTTTTCTTAGAAATATGTACTAGAATTCCTCCATACATTTTTGTGACTTAACAGCTCATTTGCTTCATGGCTGGATAATATTCTGTTCATAAGGATGTGTACTGCATTTGCATATCTGCTCACCTATAGAAGAGCATTTGGTTTGCTTCCAGTTTGATATAATTATGAATAAAACTCCTCTAAACATTTCTGTACAGGTTTTTGCATGTTTTTAATTGATGCATTATAGTTGTACATAATGGGGAGATTTGTTCTATGTATTCGTACATGCACAAAATATAGCAAATATAGCAACATAATCTGGCCAGTATCACTCCTCATCTGTACAGGTTTTTGTGTAGAGATGTTTCACCTTATTTGGTATATACATAGGGATATGATTTCCTAATCATAAGGCTATATTTAGCTTTTTAAGAAATTGCCAAACTGTTTTCCAAAGTGGTTTTAACATTTTGTGTTCCCATTAGCCATGAATAAGATTTTCTACTGCTTTATATCTTTGCCAGTATTTGGCACTATACATTTTTTTTGGATTTTAGCCATTCTAATAAGTGTTTAGTAGTATTTCAATATTGTTTTAATTGGAAATTCCATATAATATTGAATTTTAAGATTTCTTTACATATTTTGAATATAAATCCTTTTTTAAACATATGTTTTGGTAATGTTTTCTCACAATCTGTGATTTGTGTTTTCATTTCATCCATGACTGACTGTTTATTTCAAGCCAGAGTTGTTTTATGGAAACAGTCTTGAACATTAGAAAACAGAATAAAGAGTACAGATCATTATTCATTAACTCATTTTCCTTTGCTTGAATGGAAAATCTAAATAATATTCCTTGAATTAATCTGAGTGGTCACTGGATGTCACTGTTGTATTACCAAATATGACTGTTTTGTTAACATGGACAATGATTTGGGATATTTTATAAATAAGCACTTTATTAAAAGAAACAAATCCATGTCTTAGGTGCTTTTCAACAAGATTTAGGTCAAAGCTATAAGGTATATCAAGAATTAGAAAAAATTAAATTTACATGCTAAAAATTTCTTTTTACGCTTACATACATGCTTCAAATATCATTCATTGAGAACACTGTACAGAAGTATAAAAAATATTTGAATAAAGACTTTTTTTCAAAATATAGGAGTGAATTTTAGTCTACATATACCATATGCTAACATTTAAACTTTTTTGTTATTTTGCTCACAAAACATTTTAAATCATATGTGCATATAAAATATTTATATACACTCGACTACTAAAAAATTTATACATTTAATGTAAAATCAGATTAAGTTCATCCTGTATACATTGTCCATTGCAATCTGATATATTCACTGAAAATTTTATAGTTAAGATTTCTTAGGAAGAATCTATCTAAAGAAAAGCAGTTTTACTCCATCAGCATATGACCAAAGATATCATAACCAACAGAGAAATCTGTTTATTTAGATAAGGTTATTTTGCAAAATAATCTTTTAGCCTACATATACTACATGCATTATATCATTTAATTATATTCATATAATAGTATAATGCATATTTAAAATATGCTAAAACTGGTCAGGCACATTGACAATGGCTCATGCCTATAATCCAAGCACCTCAGGAGGCTGAGGTGGGAGGATGGCAAATTTGAGGTCAACTTCAGCAATTCAATAAGACTCCCAACATGAGGTGCTGTCTCAAAATTTTAAAAAATTAGAGACTGTCTCAAAATTTAAACAAACAAAAAAAAGGATCAGTAATATAGATATATGGTAAAGCACACTAAGTCCAGCGAGTAGTCATATAAATATATATGACTAGTAACTATATATATACATAATGTATGTATATATATATAGTTATATATAGTAACTTCATATTACTTATGATATTATGTCATACTGATCATTCCTAATTTTTATGAAACACAGTCACTTACCCTAACAGCCAAATATTTTTTAGCAAGAGATAAACTTCTGCCTTTTTTAAAATGCTGTTATCTGTGTCTCCTATTTGTAATTTAACATCATCAGGAACTGACCATGCATACTAAATATTAACATTGTACAGTAAAATATTTCAGAATACTGGAAATAGTAACATATATTTCTTTAGAAATATGTTGATTGATATCTTTTGTTTTTCTCTTTTCTTTTTATTTATTTGCAATGCTGGAGATCAAGCCTACAGCCTTGCACATGTCAGGTAAGTGCTTAATCACTGAGTCACAAACCCAGCTGATTGAATTATTTAGAACAATAGCTCAGGACAACATAAGTAGAAATTGTGTACATAGGATTCAAAAAAATAATAATGATAAATTAAGGATAATTAAATAGTATAATACATTAGTTTTAGGAAAATTATGGTAACCAAAGAGTAACTAATCTATCATCTATCTATCTATTCATCCATGTGGGACTAAAATGTTGTTAATGGAAATTTTCATACTCATTCAACATTGACTATAATAAATTAAGCAAAATTAATATAATTTAATATATATGTGCATTAAACTGATATAAGCATTTATTACCCCAGTTAATTCTTTACTATGCATTATAAAGTGGGAAAACAGTATAAATATGTATATCATTAAAATGTGCTGTTGTCAGGCCTTTTGGTCACAGCAGTAAAAAAAAGCTGCCTACAACAAAGAGTATGTGCACATGATAGGCATAATTATAATAACTATTTATAAATGATTTGTCACATTTTTAAGATCAAAAGCTTGGTGATTTTTAATGTCTACTGCCAATAAGTTTTCCTGAAAAGGAATCATATGAACAACTAAACTGGAATCCCAATTAAGTAATTTTCAATAAGAGTCATGTCTGCCAAGTTATCCAGGATAATTGTGCCAATCAAAATAATAGTTTTCTCTCCACAAGCAATCAAAAATAAAGGCAGGGTTTTTTCCCTTGAAATTATCTTTTTAGGAAGAAAAATGGATTGTGTTTGACATGGAAGATAGGAAGTATGCATGGTGTTTTATTCAGCTTCATCACTGTGACTAAAAGACCTGACAAGAACTCTTTAGAGGAGAAAAAGTTTATTTGGCTCACTGTGTCAGAGATTCAGTCCACAGTCAGACAACTCCATAAAAGGTTCTGGCACCCAAACTAAACTATAAATTTACTAATATTGAAAATAACATTCCAGAAATGGTGTTGTAGAATTTGATCATGTGTTTAAATGTTTTTATGTAAAAGTTAATGTCCACTGATAGCTAAAAGACTTCTGAAACAAAAAGAAGACATTTACTTAGATATTAAGAAAATTACGAAAATATAGTTACAGAAACCTCATGACATTTGCATTTGAACAGAAAACTAAAGTAATATAACCAGGTATCCCATATAGATGTCCTATGAGTATAAGGGAACTCAGTGTGTAATTGTTGTGGCTTAACAAATTTGTAAAGAATAGATGAATTTTATAGAAGGTGGAATTGACAATATATAGAAAAAATGAGATTTTTCTGGACCTCTTGCTATATAAAAGTGAACATTAGGTGAATAGAAGACCTCAGTGTGCTAATAGAAAAGAGTAAAAGGCGCTATATTTGTTATTTTAATGTGAAGAGGTATCTTGCTTAAGTCCATAAGAATGAAATAGATTTATTTGCACTTTACTTTAGTGAAGGACACATTAGAGGAAATATTTTTAAATAATTACAGATTTGGAAAATATGATTAACATCAAGGGATTAAAACCTAAAATACACAGAATTCTTGTCCATTAATTTTAAAAATATAGGAAACTAGAAGAACAATGTGAAAAGTATTTATGGATTTTTTGGAATTATCCAGTGAACTTCATGAAGAGATGTTCAAATTCACTAATGATAAGATAACCACAAATAATTAAAGAAAGGTTATAGAATTAATGTTCATTCTGATCTGTCTCAAATAACACCTTTTATTATTAATATCTCTTTATAATTTTCTTTCATCTTAACTACCCAAAACGCCCAGGTTTCGATAGACAAAAACTATTTTCTTCATTGCTACCATGTTATATGCATCTGATATGAAAGAAATAGAAACCCAAACAATATTAAGTTTTGGAGAAATCATAGAAAGTTGAGAACAGACTTATCTTGTGATACAAATATAAAGTAGAAGAGGAATTTTGGAGGGCAAATCCCTTTAGTGAAATCATGACTGTGTATTTCCTATGATACTGCAGTCCTATTACTGAGCATATGCCAACAGGGCATTTTCATGATCCATTATTACTTGTCTATTTGTGACAGCAGGATATTGGGGTACATAAGTGTCCTTATGCAGACAAATGGAAATATGAATTATAATGGAACACTGTACAGACCTTAGAAAAAAGAACTTGATAAACATGTGACAAAGACTTTAAAATATAATGTTGAATGAAAAAAATAAGTATACAAATATTTATAGAAAAATATTTTTGTAAAACTTAAAAGCACATATACTAAACAACATGTCTTTTTAAAAATAAGCATATATGCATATTAAAATTATACCATGCCTGGTGATGTGGAAGCCAGTGGAGGATAATAAGAAAAGATAAAAAAAAAAAAAGAAAAGAAAAGGGGAAACAACTAAATAAAAGTTAAGGAAATGGCTTGTACAGATGGTAACACTGGCAGAAGATAAAGGGTACATTTAATTAACTTCTTCCCCTTACATGATTATAAGTCATCTACATATAGTGTATACACACACACACAAAATGTGACATTCATATGTACATGTATGTATTCATTAACTGTTCAATGTTACACTTTTGGAGAAATTAACAATTTGTTACAAAATAAAATAAATTTGTTATATATTTATTTACTTCCTGCATGACTTGATAATTGTTCTCTATTTTTCACTGTATTGACACTTCAGCTCAGAATAGTGGTAATGTATAAACCTTTATTTATTCTTTTTTTCCAATTATTGAAACTAGGTCTCTAATCTGTAATTCTTTATTGTATGCCTAGGAATATTCAAACAAAATTGTTTTAAAATTTTTTTCTGAAACTTAATTACAAAGTTTAAAGAAAAAAGTATAGATATAATAGTGAAATAAACTAATTACAGCAACAATATTGATCAGTTATAAGAAGAGACTACTTTTCAATTTATCTTTTGATAATGTAAATTGATTGCTGACACCTCCAGCAATGACTCACAGACTAATTCTTCAATATTTAAATTGGCTTGACTGTGTTTGCCAAAACAGAACATGATAGAAAAAAAAATAACCTAAGTAAAAGTAAGTTAGACATTGAAAAATACTTTTAACTAAAATTCTAGCAAAACATACAAATTATGACTGATTTTACTTGATCAAAAAACAGGTAACTTAACAAACAAAATACCATATATTCCTTAAGGGAGTTCTGTACTAATTTTTCTAACATTTACTGTTGGCCTAGCACTTGCTTTGTATTCATCACCTAATTTAATCCTCAGAAGAGCCCCATGAACTAACATGTTTGAAGTTCAATTGAGAATTATGATTAACTGCATCTAAAGTAAGCAGAGATATTTATTTAATACAGTAAATGAGTGCTTACAAAATTATTGAAAGGGCTGGAGGTAATTCATAATTGGGTCCCTAAGAATAACTTCTAGCCAAACACCAGAGAAGAACCAAAATACTAGGGGTTCTGTCTGAGAAAATCAACAACATGGAGTATCTGGTCACTGATTCTGGAAATTACCTTCACCAGAATGATAGAGTAAATTAGCATTCAGCAGAAAGGAAAGATCTAGTAACCCACTACCTAGGCCAGAAAGCAGGAAACAGGAAACTGCTGTTGGAGTGTAAGCATCTACTTAGTCTACAGAAGGAAACAGTTACCTCGGGCTTAGCCTCCCGTCTATAGTGATTTAGATGTTAACTCTGAGTCTCAGGCAAAGAATCACTTTACAAAAATTTAAATCACCTCCACAGCTGTAGTTGCAAGTAATCTAGGAAACTTACCGTTTTAGTTTCCTATCTGGGTTACTGAAATGGAGCTGGAATGTGTGCTGAGTACATCAGTACACTTCTCAGGAGCACACATTTAGGTGATGTCTCATGAGTTAAAACAAATTCCTCTTATAGAAATAACCCAAAGAGTTTTTTCAATGTAGAAAACTTAAATAAAATGCATGTTTTCCAAGAGATGAAGAAGTTTTAAGATAAACTATGAAAACTATAAAAATTGACCCAAAATTCTGTAAATGATCAAATAATATGAAACCAGTAGTTCAACCTCCTACTTTGTCAAGAGGTAGAATGGGAAACATTCTCAAAAATACCACAATGAATAGTAGTATTTATATATAAAATAGGTGATTGTTTATATTTTAAAAATGCAAGATCATACTTTAGAAAATAATTCTGATTATAGTTACATCACAATTGCCTGGCAATTAAAATCAGGAAGATAGGGGCCTTTAACCCTCTCTGTTCTGACACCTACTTGGACGCACCCTGAAGTTTTTACCTTAATTTGTCTTCTCCATTTAACTTTCTATATTAATCCCTCTAAGTAATTTCAGTGTACATCAAACTACAACCTAAGTTTGGCTTGAGAATTTTAATATTGTATTTTATCTAATAATATTATTTTATCAATACTTGCATAAAACTTTTATTTTAATGAAGTCATCAAATTATTGTCTACTTCCTTTCACATCTGAAGCCATAATTATGTATTTATACTTATACATTTAGAAATAAAATGACAAAGATTTGCACCCTGACTTGTGAGCTCCTATTACATCAAGAAGGGGCTAAAATTAAATATTATATATCTATATCCTAATCTATGGCAATGTTCCTATAAATCTTTTTATTTACCTATCATGATTTTCACTACTACCTATAGCTCAAAGGATACCCAACTTTTTCAGTGCCAGAGTATAGTTTTACTCTCATTTATTAGATGTATGTAGAAAATAGTGTAATAAATGAACTATGTAGAGTTCAATCATTTTTAGGGAGTTATTTTCAATTTAAAAACCTATTGTATAATAGAACTAACTTTAAATTTTTATGCCATAAAAGCAGTCTTATAGCTATTTTAAAGATTTTAGAGAGCAAAACATTTTATTCAAGCTAAATAAATTCATAAAATCTTGTTTAAGAAGGAAAAATTTAATTTAAAGGGAAAGGAAATATACTTTGACTTAAAAATGCTTCATATTAATAAATAGAATTGCACTATATAACTTGTTTCATGTTATTGTTTTCTGTAACCAGAAAGGCAAAGAATGAAATGGAATGGAAAATGAATATGATAAGGAACTATTAGTACAGTATCAGGAATAAATACTAAAGGTAAAATGATTCTTTGTCATTTGGCAGAGTAATAGTATCTTGTTTGATTTTTCATAAATAAGCTTTTTACTATTTATGAGGAAGCTGGAGCATGCCTATATATTTGCAAAAAGTCTTTTTAAAGAAAATGCTGTCAGTTCCCTCTCCAACTCCATTCTGGAATGTAATATGTTGAAAGCAAAATACAATGCAGTCAGGACCATCCAATTCAGATCACAAATCTATTAAGCTGTCTGCTGTTTACTAACCTGACTGTTGTTAACTTGCCCATGTTAAATGATAAATCTATCAAACCTGACTACTATTTACATCCATTTTCTTACCCATCACTATAACTGAGGTTTGTTTTTTCCAACCTAGGACATTTTGAAAGCAAATTTAAAAGATATTCAAACTCACTACATACTCAATGATATTTAATTGCACATTAAATATAAATTTTTTCAGTAACAGTGCTTTTTTTATTGAATCTTGAATCCAGGGGTGCTTAACCACTGAGCCATATCAACAGCTTACTATCTATATCTATATCTATCTATATCTATATCTATATCTATATCTATATCATCTCTCTCTCTCTCTCTCTCTCTCTCTCTCTCTCTCTCTATATATATATATATATATATATATATATATATATATATATTTAAGACAAGTTCTCACTAAGTTGCTTAGGGCATTGCTAAGTTGCTGAGGATGGCTTTGCAGTTGCGATCCTCCTGCCTCAGCCTTAATAATATATTATCTTTCACAAATCTTCACATTAAGAGAAACTTAAATACCTTTAGTCAAGTCTGATTACAAGAATGGTCTTACACTGCCCTCATGGGTTTCCCTTTGCTTCCAAAATTAAGAAAGTGCTGTTCATTTGTGTTTTTTAAAAATGTATATTGTTCTTTTAACACATTGATTTGAGATATCTGTTTCTTACTTGAGCAATTAATTTCAGCAGAAAATTCCAATCATTTATATTGTACTTTATTTTTAAAAATGATTGTTATTTCTATGGTTCCAATGTACTTTTCTTGCATACAGATAAAAAAATATATGCTTTACTAATTTCTACATAATAATTTAGTATGGTTTAAGATTTTATGTTTAAATTATAGTTCTTTAAAAGTTAGGTGTTTTACAAATATCAAATTGTAATTTTCTTGAAATGGATAAAAGGAAAGTTTATATTTAAAAAATAAGTTTTTCATTCACTTTAGCCACTTGAAAGAAAGAATAATTTGACATCCCAAAAGAAGACAAGCAAAATCTCATAACAAAAAAATGATGATTTAAAAGGAATAATTTTAGCTTAATGAATAACTTTCTATAGTGTCATCAGGTTCCTGATTTTGATGTGAAATGTTTTAAAAAAAATTTCACCACCTGACTTATTAGAACCGCTGATCTGTAACATTAATTAAGAACATTAAATTGCCCCATTGTCTCATCACACTTCCTGGAGAGCAGAAGGTAAGACTGGTAAATTCCGTGGGCTGGACTCATTGCTATGCTTCCTTCATCATGAAAGTGCCTTCCTGGAACTGATAGCTCAGGGATGTTCTGATTAACAAATGATAATTGTGTTGTGTGATAAAAGAAAAAGTTTTAAAGAGATACCAAAGCCTGTTAAAGAATCTCAAGTACCATGGCAACGGCTTCATCTCAATCTCATGTCTCCTGGTTATACATACTCTCATGGTAGAAGAATGTAAGGAAATATCATGGTCCTATTACACTTCCCCTTTTCCTGCAAAGTTACATAAAATGTTCAAATGTCTATGCATACTTTGGGAAATAGTTTAATAGAAATATCCATATTTCACACTGACTGTATTCTGATCCCATTATAGTATATTAAGATAAATTTGGAGTACATTAGCTTTTTCATTTATGCTAGGAGGGGACATAACTAATTTTTCTTAATTTATAGATGCAATACTATTTAAAGGAAGAGGATGTTCTATGTAGAATTGTAGTAATGAAATGAACAATTTTTTGAATTCTAAAGGCATGTTTAAACAAACAGAACTTGGCCATATCTTCAAAGAATAGGTTACTTATACTGATAATAGGTTATTATTTGAAACTTAGAAAGTCTTAGAAAGAAAATCAATAGGAATCTTTTAGTTTCAAACTTTTAAATGCTCTATAACATCACAGTTAGGAAACTATTGCAAATAAGAGAGAGAAAGTTAGCTGATTTAAAACGTATCAAAACCAAACATCGTTTTCCTGCCCTTGGAAAATAGCAATAACATCTTTGAAATTGACTTTACTTCCTTCAGGGTCCATACTAACTCTTATTCTTAAGAGTCTTTGATCAAAAACAATGAAAATCTGAAAAGATATTCAATATCGTGTGCTAGAATTCTTCACAAATTGGCATCAAAAGCTTAGTGGAGACAGTATGGACTTCAGAGTTTCACACATCTGGGTTTTAATCTTGCCTCTGCTGCTCAATAATTCTGAAACCTCTGGCAAGTTATACAAAGTAGTTGAGACTGAGATTTCTCATCTGTAAAATGAAAACAGTGTCAAGTTGAGACTGAAGCATGGCCTTCAGATTCTAGGAAAACATTTTGTAATAAATACTAGATTTGCAAACCCAAGACTGACTGGATGTTGTATAATCAGAAAGCAAATCTTTGTAACTGCTTTTGATGTGCATGAATAACAATAACAGCTATAAAAGACAGTATAATCATAAATCATGTGGTTTTAAAGGTAGTAGAAAGTGAGGCTCCTGTGAAAATTATTTTTGTTAAAATCATGTTGATTTAAAAAGTTAGCTTGTAGAATGTTGCTCAGTGTTAGAGTATTTGTCTAACATGTGAGGCCATGGTTTTGAAACCCAGCACTGCAAAAATCACCGCCATAACTACCACCACCATCATCATTGTCAATCTTGAATGAAAGAAAAGTATCATGATATTTTTTAAGTCAAAAATATGAAACTAAGGTATTTAAATAGGTTCTAATCAGGAAGTAAAAACCATCTTATATTGAAGTGATGCCCACAGCATCACACTGCTGTTTAGTGAAATGTTGGTGCCTTTGGTTCCCAAACTTTCAGGATAGTGTACAGCACCAAATGTCTGCAATAATCTCTGGCAAATGATATGATCTACTGGAAATGTTTAGAATAGAAGAGAACATTTCTCCTAGTAATCATAGAGAATAGTAATGTCAGGTCTGGCTGATGTTAATGAGCAGTGAAAGGATCTTAATGAAACTGTATGATGTGTGAGCTTTGTAATTGCTGCAAGTCTTGGAAAGGAAGATCTGAATTCCCTTGATTAAAGGAGGCATGCTTCAGCAAGTATGCATGGACCATCTTATTGTGTGACATTCCAAGACACTCATAGGTTAGCTGCCCTAGGGGAGAAAAATTATATATGGAATTTCAGATCCAAAGGGGGATTTTATTTGGTAGCAAATAATGCTAAATTCTGGAAAGGAATAGCATTTTTTTCTCTTTTTTACACGCTCCAATGAATTTATGCAATAACTTTCTTCAGATTTTGTTGAGTAAAGAAAATATTTTTTTTTCCTTTTCATGTACAACAACCAGATTGCTGCTCTACACTATGCTTCCCTGGTCTTTAATGATCTGGAGAAGGTTCTGAAGGGAATGATAAACATAGTGCTTTGTGCATCCCTGCCAATGGTCAATATGCCTGATGGAATAGACCGAGTAGGCATGTAAAATACCAGGAAAATTGCTTCTAAGTGGAAAGAGAAAATCTATATGGTGTATGGCCTGAAATACTTCCTGGGGCACTGGCCATCACACTCTGCTTTTGTAAATGGTATTCTAGAAAATGCTGGAGAGATTAGGCACACTGAGCAGAATAAAGATCAAGTACAAAAATCAAAGATCATCAATATTGTTTTATTTTCAAAGTTGTCTAAAAATAACCTGTAATTTATATTAACTTTTTTTGAGCTCTTTCTTTATAACGCGAAAGTATATGAGCTATATACTTAGTGGGCATTCTGAGTATGTAGGTATAATGGATCAAGTTTGCAGATTATACATGTTCATGTATTTTTTTCATGATAATAAATGGCGTGAGATGAGTCCTCCAAGGAAATCTTATGTCTTCCTATTATTATATATCTATTAACACCAAATCAATATTAATATCATCATATAGGTATTTCTTTAAATATATTATAACAAAAAAAGGTATTTGAAATTTGAAAATACTATTTTGTTTAGCAATGCCTTGAATAGGAATTTATTTTGTAAGTCTTAATAAATACAACACAAAAATCATTAAAAATGCAACATCTTGAATTTATTGTTTATATTGTTAGTATCTTCAGTTGCTCAGTTGTCCTATACTAAGATTTGTAGATGACCATCACATCTCTTTTTGTCAAGAGGTCTTTGAAGAATTCTCCTTTCTATAGGTATAAAGTCAGTGTTAAGCTTTCTCACATGGTAAATGTTCTAAAAGTAAAAGAAAATCATGTAACTCCTCTGAGAGGATAAATATAGCTTGTATGCATCATTATGAAAGAGAAGAGATTAAGTTGTTCCCTGGAAGTTGCAGGTGTGAACTGAGAACACTAAGTTATAAGGTTGTGTTAGAGATTTACTTTTTATTTAGTCAGTAAAATTCCTGTCGAATGGTCCCTGCAAGTTATATGATTCAGGGTTTAATTCCTCAATAGTGTAGACTCCTCCAGGATTACAAAAGAGATTAAATAAGCAATGACTCTTCTCACAATTGAGTAGTAACCAATTTATCTTTCTAATGTTAACTTGTCTAAAAGACACTCTCATATATTTATGTCTTTCTAGGAAGCAAGCTATCAATATCTCAAAAATAGGGTTAAAAACAGACTAGATAAACTATTTAAATTAATATGCAGAAGTAAGAAAAACTTTTTATATTATAAGGGATAACAGTGAGAAGCTGGAAAGTTTTAGCACTATTTACACACATCATCTATAACACATAATCAAAGAATAATAACTTTCATCAGTATGATCTCTGTAGCTGCCTGATGAAACTCACCAGAATAAATAAATTATCTCCTAGTTTTGAACGGTGGTAAACACAAATGCAGCATCACATTGTAAATTGCTGGGTATATAATGAGGCAATGGGATATTTATAAAAATAAGTGTCAAGAGTTGCTCTTGTGTTACCACCAATGATTATTAAGTCCATAATTCTTTTCTCTTGTCAAGTATTCCCTAAGAATTTAGTACTTTTATTTTTTTCCTAAACACATCAAAGAAGAACTTTTAAAAATTTAAATTTACATATGTTGTTGGTAACCATCCTTAAATTAGAATTGAAAAATACCGGGCTCTCAAAATTTTAGCAATATTTTTCCAACAGTCAGATTTTATTGGGCGGGGGTGGGGGATAAACTCTTAAAAATTTGTGTAGGAAAATTGAGAAATTATTTAGTTGTTCTCTGAATATTTATATCTGAGATGATCTGGTGAGAGTACTTTAGGGATTTAGAAAGCTATCATGACTTGAAGTCCAGAGATGTGTCTGCTCTTCCTCACAATTGACTCCTAGTATCTTCCACAGCACCTGGCACTTACCAGGTGTGAGTTGGTATTATCATCCATACCCTCCACAGTACAAAAGAGAATGTTTCCATCATTGTAGAGATAGTTTTCCATAGCAGTTTCTTATTCCCTTTACAAAAGCTAGAACCTTCTAATATTCTTAGAAGCACCACTCAGAGAAAAAAAAGTTATTTTATGTTTCCATTTAATTTATATATTTTTTCCTTGTAGTATTACACACACTAAAGATTCTTTTTGCAAAAAACAAAGACAAAAAAATCTTCAAAGCAATCTTAATTTCTAACTTAGGGACAGGATACTATGGGAAATGTGATCTCATAACTGTGAGTGAGTTCATGCACCAGAAAAAGAAGGAAACATACTTTTGGAGAAGTAAGACTTTTTCGTTGAATAATGAAATTATTGTTTTTGGAAGTCCAATTGAAAACCAACATACTGAGTAAGGCATTCCTATGGTGACATCCTCTGAGAATGTCACATTTTACTAAAATCGTCAAAGCAAAACTAAAATATCTGCTTTGTGACATTTGTACTAAAGATATGTGATGGATGGGTGAGATTCTGACATAGTCAATTTAATCAAAAACTAAAACATTAGCAAGTTGTGGTCATCAGCTACAAGATATTTTCTTATTGCTGCTTTTAACTTAGATGTTTATTGAATACTGTTTAGTCAACAATTAATATCCTGTCACTTTCATCTATGAAGAATGTAACTTGCCATTAAAAGTGTTTGATGAAGCCTAAATTGTCCCCATGCACTTAAGTTCCTAATCATTGATTAAGACACTGGAATTTCATGAGTGGATTCTTTTCTTTCTAGTCCCCAAATTACTCTTCATTGGATTAATAAGTGCAGTACATTAATAAGTGCAGTATATTGACTAAGTCAGGCAGGTAGCTGCTGGAAGCAATGACTTCCTTGCCAAAGTAAATAGCTGTTAACCAAGCATAGCAAAGATAACTGAGCAGTCCAAATGAAAAGAACAACAAAAATAAAGGCAATAAAGTGTGAAATTAAAAGTTAAGCTGGGTAGCTAAGATGGGCAAAAAAAATGACTTTTTAAGAAATCAAATCTTTTAAAACCAATTAAGGCCATCAATTTATTAACAACAGGCACAGTTTGTATTTCTCTAGAAATGTATTCCACACTGTCCCCCTAAAACCGAAGAATGCATCTGCAATAAATTTGCCAAAGTAGATTTTTTTTTATAATGTAAAGTAAATCATCATTTTCCTCATTGTTGAGGGAAAGTAAATTTCCACAAAATCACCCCCCAAAATCATGAAGGCAAGGTGACACCCACTTCTCTGAGCTAGGAAGCCCCAGAGTCCCACACTCATTAGGCCAGGAGGGCAGAGTTGGTAGATGCAGTGGAGTGAACAAGTGATAAAAAGTGTGGCAGCCGACCTCCTGTGAGGCTGCTGCTGGTGGGGATGGCAGTGTGCTTCCAGTGAGTTTCTGCCATTCATGGTCCAA
This sequence comes from Spermophilus citellus, assembly GCF_964194105.1. Lineage (NCBI taxonomy): Eukaryota > Metazoa > Chordata > Mammalia > Rodentia > Sciuridae > Spermophilus > Spermophilus citellus. Next base: position 89,725,915 of record NC_138192.1, read on the forward strand.
GTTTATCCAGTGTACAACAGTGACTTTACAGAAATCTCTAGTAACGAAAGCACATAGTAAAACATGGTGTTTATAGGCACAATAGCAATTACTTTACAGTCTCATTTTCCTTCTTTTAAAAAATGAAGTTTATACTATCCAACTCTCATGAATTTGTATGGGTTAAATAAAATGAGATATAAATATGATATTTGGAATTTAGAGTCTTTGGGAAAATATGTTTGGGATCCACCCAATTTATTTACATTACAGGTGGAGCCTGTTCATAGGTATACCGAAAGAAGTTCTGGGAGATTTAAGGTGAAGGGGTCACAGAGGGAACAATTTTCCCTGGAGTGTCCTCACACAGAACTTCATTAGGACTTTCACAGCCTAAGGGACACCATTGACTTTGATCACTAAGCCTTTTTATCTGGCACTCTTTCATCTCCTTGCATTCTGTTGCCTGCACCACAGTCCTAACTTTGTAGCATTGCTCTTCACGGCTCTCAAGGAGCCACCAGCCGTCACTTTAATGGTTGTTGGTTTATAACTATTGACTGTTTTTTCTCTCACTCTCATTTTAGCATTGTCCCTAACTCCTTCTGTGCCTTTTAACATTCACCATGAATGGCAGAATTCTCATTGGAAGCACGCTCCTGGGCTACAAAATCAGGAGTCAATACCAATTCACAGATCAGCAAATAAATTTTCTAATTTATCCGTAGAGAATAAGTAAATAGCCTTTAAATATTGGGTTTCAACACTTTAAAGGAAACAGAATTGTTGAACATTCTAGGTGCCCTTCAACAGATGAATGGATAAAGAAAATGTGGTATACATACACAATAGAATATTACTCAGCCATAAGGAAGAATGACTTCATGACATTTGCCAGCAAATGGATGGATTTGGAGACTTCATGTTAATTGAAATAAGCCAGTCCCAAAAGGCTAAAGGTTTAATGTTTTCTCTGTTGTGTGGAAGCTAAACCACAATAAGGAGGAAGTGAGGGAAATAATAGAAGTTCAATAGATCAGACAATGGGGAATGAAGGGAAGGGAAGAGGATAGGAGAAGGAAAGACAGTGGAATGATTCTGACATAATTTCCCATATACATATATGAAAACAACGCAGTGAATACCACCATCATGTACAATAATAAGAATGGGTCTCTAACTAGAATAAGATACATTCCATGCTTGTATAATTATATCAAAATGGATTCTGCTTTCATGTATAACTAAAAAGAATCAATAAATTTTAAAAAATTATATGTACAAATAGTCTAAAGAAAGAATAGATAAGATTTTAACAGGTAATATTCAAAGGGAAATTTGTGTGGTATGGTTTTATTTTATGGTTCTAGTTCTACTTATTAAAATATGAAGAAGTTACACATTTCAGTTGCAATATTTGATGATTATGAGCATTATAACTTTCTCTCAAAATATTCTTTTGAATAATGTGAGTTACAAAGAGACATTAAAATCACAGTAAATAACAGCAGCAGGGAAATTTGAGTACCTTAATGATGGATATGTTATAAAACCCAAAGTAATCCAAGAGTGAAGCCATAAAAGGTACAAAACAATGCTGATAAAAATAAAGTGTACCTAATTAAATAGAGAATCTCAACATTGTTAAGATGTCAGATCCCTCTCCCTTATTTATCTACTGATGCAATTTTACACAATTAAAATTCTAGCAGAATCTTTTGTACAAAATGGACAGATTTATTATAAAATTTTACAGAAATATTAAGGATCTAGTATATCCCAAAAAAAATCATTGAAAAGAAGCAAAGTTGGAGAACTTACCCTACCATATTTAACTTAAGAAAGGACAAAGTAATCCAGACTGCTAGGTACTGGCCAGGGTAGATCAACACAACAAAATAGAGACTGAAGATCTAGACACATATTAGATATATTAGAAATAGATAGATGTTAAAGATGCCACAGTGATTGGGAAAAGAAAATTCCCATCAGCAAGTGATGGTGAGGACATAAGAATATTCTATAAAAGGACATACTTACACAGCTGTGGAGGTATTTACTCACTATTGTTGTGCAATAAATTACTCCAAAATTTAGCAACTTACACACACAAAAAAACATTCTTTTACACAATTGTTGAAGGTAAGAGATCTAGGACTGCTTAGGTGGGTCCTCTGATGCAGAGTTGCTCACAAAGTTATAATCAGGTTGTCAGCCTGGGCTACAATCACGTCATGGCTCATCTAGGGCTGGAGAACCTAGGTTCAACCTCACTTTCATGATTTTTGGGAGCCCTCAGTTTCTTTTGCTCTTGACTGCTTGAGTTGAGGTTTTTGTTCTTTTCATTGTGGCTCTTTTCATAGGTATGTGCACAAATTGCCACTTGCATACACCAGAATGAGGTAAAATAAAGACAAAGAGACAGATGGCCCAAAATACAATAATCAGCTTTTAAAATAATCTAATTATGGAAATGACTTATCATTGTGTTATCTGGGTGCTACTGTTCACATGGAACAAAAGTGGTAAAATGTGGGAGGTAATGCACAGAAGTATGAATGCCAGGAAGTAGTCACCATCTTAAATACTGGCTTCCATATAGAAATTAATTAAAAAATAAATGTATAAAGCACTCAGAACAGTTCCTGATACAGCAGACACACTGTATGTTATCTATTTCTATTATGACTACACCGATTATTTTTATAATTGAAAACCATAACACAATTGAGATATTATTATATTAGACTTATAATTTTTTCATCTTACATCTATCCCAGCATGATTGGTAATTAGTTCTGTGAAACTGATATTTTGAATGCAAAGAAATCATTTTAGTGTTTACTTCAAAGTTCTTAGAGTTCAGTCTTTGCATGAATACAAGGACTGTCATTTTACTGTCAATGCAAATTTAGAGAACTACTCTCATAATTACAGGCTGACCTGATTCCATTATGTTCTGTGTTGGAACTTTATCCTTGCAGACTTTGATAGATAATACCATGTGTCAATTTCCAGTTTCAGTGTCAGCAAGTAGAGCCGAGGTGCCAGGTACAAACTGAGATGATGTTTCAATGCACAACAATTTGGATGCCAGTGTTAGTGATTTGCTTCCTCTGGGTCAGCTCATCTTCCTGACATTGAGCTCTTACTGGCTCAGTGCTCTGGTTATATGAGGTCAAAATAAATGGAAGCAATTGTGTATGAATCTTACAGGACACATATCTTTGTACAAAAAGTTGTTAATTTTATTGCAGCTTAATATGTTCCTTTCAAAGTCAGAATCATAACCTCTTGGAATTTTCATAGGTTCAATGAATGGATTTATAGCATCTCAGAATTTAATAGGTCTACTTGTAAAGTAAGGAATCATAAAACTTTAGATTAGAAATAGGTAACTAGTCCAAAATTAGGTGAAGAGTATTTTTCAGAACCATTGTTCCATAGGATATTAATACCTGTCACATGATGTCATTGGCATTTGTAAAATCTTGATCATCTATCATCCATTTGCCTTTCACAGTAATCCCCCAATTCGTTTTTTGATAAATTATTTTTCTCCAAGAATGAATTAGCTTAGACTAATTATAAAATAGACTGAAGCAAACTTTCATGCTAAAATTGTACTGGTAAGTGTAATTCAAATGAAAACATATGGGAACAGAAAATGAGACAGAAGGAAGAACTGAAAATACAATTCAGTACATCACTAACTCCTAATAATTAAAATTCAGACATTGATTCAGTCATGAAGAATATATCCCCAAAGTCAGTTTAAAATCACTGCTAAATTGGTGCAATCACTATGGAAAGCAGTATTGAGGTTCCTCAGAAAACTTGGAATGGAACCATCATACCATGGTTTGATCTAGTTATCCCACTCCTTGCTTTATACTCAAAGGACATAAAATCAGCATACTACAGTAAGGCAGCCGTGTAAATGTTAATAGTAGCTCAATTCATAATAGCTTAACTATGGAACCAACTTAGATGCCCTTCAACAGATGAATGGATAAAGAAGATGTGATTGGGAACTGGAGTTGTGGCTCAGTGGTAGAGCACTTGCCTGGCATGTGTGAGGCACTGGATTCGATTCTCAGTACCACGTAAAAAAACAAATGAACAAAATTAAGATATTGTGTCCATCTACAACTAAAATATTAAAAAAGAAGATGATATATATATATATATATATATATATATATATATATATATATATACACACACACACACACACACACACACACACAATGGAATATTACTCAGTCTTAAAAGAATGAAATTATGGCATTTGCAGGTAAATGGATGGAGCTGGAGAATATCATACTAAGTGAAATGAGCCAAACCAGAAAATCAAAGGCCTAATGTTTGATTATCAGATGCTGATCCATAATGTGAGGGTTGGAGGAGGGGATGAAGGGACTTTGGATTGTGCAGAGGGGAGTAAGGGGAGAGGAGGGAGTGTGAGGATGGGAAGAATGGTGGAATTATATGGACATTATTACCCTATATATATGCATGATTACACTACTGGTGTGACTGTGCATCATGTTCAGCCAGAGGAAGGAGAAATTGTGTTCCATTTGTGCACAAGGTATCAAGATGCAATCTACTGTCAAGTATAACTAATTAGAACAAATTAAAAAAAAAACACAGCTAGTTCTATTTCCTGTCTCTCATTAAAGTCTGTCCTATGCAGCATTAAATCTTCTACTCTTTTTAGTTGTGTTGACCAGCTCTTCTTTATCATTTAGGGGAAGATGGAGGCTCCCTTGAGATGGTATTTTTGGCATTGGTGCTACTATTGCTTTTAATGGAGAACATGGAAATCTGTTCATCATCCAATATAGGTTGAAACAACTGTCTGAATTATAAGATTGTTGCTTGCTCCCTTTGGGAATTACAAAACAATGGGAAGTATGGAGACTGTGAGAACTACAAAATGAAGCTGCTGTCTGAGAACAGGTCAGTTAGAAGAACCTTGAAAGTTCCATACACAAGATGTGTGTTTGGGGGAGAGGTAGTTCCTGAATTCAAAGATACTAAATGATTCCATTTTCTAATCCTCATTCATCCAATAATAGAAAAATAAATGAGGTATGCCAAAGTCTGGCTGGGCAAACTAACCGGGGGTGACCAGCAACTTGTGAAAGTTGATACAGCAGGAGCGGGAGCCTCTTTATTGTAGGACAGTAGAGGTATATATACACTTAACTGATTATACACAGCTTGTTTCAATTAACATCCAGATACATCAAATGGTCATTAAGGAATCCTCATCATCTTAATAATTACACACAGCTTAACTTAATTGACATAATCTAGACACAGCAGTCAGTCATTAAGGAATCTCTATCATCTTAATGGCTCCCTGGCGTTACTTCTCAAACCACTTCTCTTGGCAAAGTGCCAGGCACCATCTTGACTTGTTTACGGACCCTAACAGAGGTATTTATCCATTTATCCAAAAAGATTTTAAAAACAAGTTTGCAACAATTGGATTCTCAACCACTTGTGGATATAATAAAAACTGTCAGGTTGAAAGGACTTATTTTTGATAAAATGATAAAAACTTACCTAAGACTACTTGGAAATTTTGATAGATGTTGCTCAAGTTGGAAGTTTTGAGGACATGTGAACTGGTAACTCCTTGTGGAGGAAAAAATACAAGTCAGTGTGTAGCAGCAAGGTAAGATCTGAGTAGCTTGCAAAAGGACTTTGAATGTCTGGTCCAAGGGTTGGATTTATCTAGGGATAATAGAAAGAGGAGAAGAATGAGAAAGAGAAGAGCCCAGCTGAGAGCCTATTTGGTCCGGAAGTTGAAAGGGGAGTTGTATGTGCAGTAGATACTCTATTCCCTCTGCGTTGGAACTGCATGTGAGAGAGTTTCACTGAAGACCATATGGTCATTTTCCTTTCTCCCTTCACATTTCTCTAATCCTGGAATTGTATGGGTAGGAAGAGAAGATAGTCTATTTGGATATGGAAGAACTTTAACTTTTGAATTATTTGGCAGTTCTGATTATTACACCTGCTTGGGGAAATTAATTATAAAGTAAGGCTGTTCCAGCACTCAAACAGTCAGGGAAATATTTTTTTTTTTTTAACTAAAAATGAACAGTTGTGAGGTCAGCTCAGATTTTATCTTAGACAAAGACAAAATGGTCTCCAGAAATAAATTTTCAGGGGCTGTCTTTGACAAAAAACTAAAATTGTAAAGTATTTGAATGTCATCTGTCTCCCCTGTTCTCTCAATATGCTGATACTGTAATATTTATTTTTTTTTATTTTCTATTTTTAGAAATGAGTTAAGGAGATTTCCTTCTTGTCAATAATAAGCTGACATTTCCAGCATGGGCTAACTTTTGCTCTGCTATTTCCTTGAAAGTGTCCTTTAAAATATTTATTTTTATTATTGCATAATTTATTATTTGTAATAATAAATTTGCTGCATAAATTATTATTATTATTATTAAAATTATTATTTTAACTTGTAAGAGAAGTTAAAAAAAGAAAATGCCTATTAAAAGTAAACTTAAAAATGCACTACACAGGGACAATCACTATTATAATCTTATTTTATCTTTCAATAAATATGTTTATACATAAAATACAGATTTCATATACATTGTTTTAAAAATTTTATGGGTACATTATATACATAATAGTGGGATTCATTGTAATATATTCATACATACATAGCATAAATGGGTAAATTTAATCTGTATATATCTTCCCTTTTCTTCCTGACCTTCCTTTCCCAAGCCCCTTCCGCTGTCTGTCTTCTATTCCCTTGAGTCTCTTTTTCTTCTCCTTTTTCTCTTAACTTCCACATATGAAAGAAAACATATGACAGATGAATTTCAGAGCCTGGATTATGTCATTTAACATGATGTTCTCCAGTTCCATTCATTTTCCTGCAAAGGACATACTTTCACTCTTTGTTATGGCTGAGTAAAACTCCACTGCGTGTATATGCCACATATTCTTTACCCATTTGTCTGTTGACAGACACTTAGGTTGGTTCCATAACTTGGCTTTTGTAAATTGTGCTGCTATAACCATAAGTATGCACATATTGCTAGAGTACACTTACTTTATTTTTTTTTGGAGAAATACTGAGGAGTGATATAGTTGGGTCATATTGTAGTTATGTTCCTAGTCTTTTGTGAAACCTCCATACTGGTTTCCATGGTTGATGTATGAATGGGCAATCCTACCAACAAAGTATAATTGTACCCTTTTTGCCTACATCCTCATCAGCATTTTGGATACTTGCCATTCTAATTGAAGTGAGGTAAAAATCTCTGTGGAGTTTTGATTTGCTTTTCCCTAATTGCTAGAGGTGTTGAACATTGTTTCATATATTTATTGATATTTGTGTTTCTTCTTTTAATAATGTCTATTTAGATCATTTACCCATTTATTGATTAGAGGGTTTTTTGGTGTTAAAATTTTTAAGTTCTTTAAGTATTCTGGATATTAATCCTCTATCAGAAGAATAGCTGACAAAGATTTCCCCTATTTTGTAAGTTTTCTCTTAATGCCCTTGTTTCTTTTGCTGTATAGAAGCTTTATAATTTGATGTCATCCCATTTATTAATCCTTGTTTTTTTTTCCTTAAGCTTTAGCAGTCTAATGGAGGAAGTTAATGCCTGTTCCTCTATGCTCGAGGGTTGACCCCATGTTCTCTTCTGGCAGTTGCAGCGTTTCTAGTCTAATTCCTACATCTTTGATGCACTTTGAGTTGACATTTTTGCAAGGTGAAAGATAGGAATATAGTTTTATTCTTCTACATATGAGCATCCATTTTTCCCAGGACCATTTATTAAAAAGACTACCTTTCTCCAAAATGTGTTTGGAACATCTTTGTCATGTATCATATGACTGTATCTGTGTGGGTTTGTATCTCTCTCCTATTCGGTTTCATTGGTCTTTATGTCTATTTTTGTGCCAGTATCATGCTCCTTTGTTACTATAGCTCTGGAATATAATTTGAAGTTGCAAATTGTGATGGCTCCAGCAATGCTTTTTTTTTTGCTCAGAATTGCTTTGAGTATTTGGGGCTTTTTAATTCTTCTATATGATTTTAGGATTTTTTTTATGTTCTGTGTAGAACTAAAAGATCTTGATGGGGATCACATTGAATCTGCATATCACTTTTGGCAATATGGACATTTAAAAAATATTAATTCTCCCTTTCCATGAATGTGGGAAGTCTTTCCAGCCTCTACTATCTTCTTTATTTCTTCAGTGTCCAATAATTTATTTTTATTTTTATTTTTTTATTGGTTGTTCACAACATTACAAAGCTCTTGACATATCATATTTCATACATTAGATTGAAGTGGGTTATGAACCCCCAATTTTACCCCAAATGCAGATTGCAGAATCACGTCGGTTACACATCCACAATTTTACATAATGCCCTATTAGTAATTGTTGTATTCTGCTACCTTTCCTATCCCCTACTATCCCCCCTCCCCTCCCCTCCCATCTTCTCTCTCTACCCCATCTACTGTAATTCATTTCTCTCCTTTATTTTCCCATTCCCCTCACAACCTCTTATATGTAATTTTGTATAGCAATGAGGGTCTCCCTTCATTTCCATGTGATTTCCCTTTTCTCTCCCTTTCCCTCCCATCTCATGTCTCTGTTTAATGTTAATCTTTTCTTCCTGCTCTTCCTCCCTGCTCTGTTCATAGTTGCTCTCATTATATCAAAGAAGACATTTGGTATTTGTTTTTTAGGGATTGGCTAGCTTCACTAAGCATAATCTGCTCTAGTGCCATCCATTTCCCTGCAAATTCTATGATTTTGTCATTTTTTATTGCTGCATAGTACTCCATTGTGTATAGATGCCACATTTTTTTTTTATCCATTCATCTATTGAAGGGCATCTGGGTTGGTTCCACAGTCTAGCTATTGTGAATTGTGCTGCTATGAACATCTATGTGGCAGTATCCCTGTAGCATGCTCTTTTAAGGTCTTCAGGGAATAGTCCAAGAAGGGCAATAGCAGGGTCAAATGGTGGTTCCATTCCCAGCTTTCCCAGGAATCACCAAACTGCTTTCCAAATTGGCCGCACCAATTTGCAGTCCCACCAGCAATGTACAAGTGTACCCTTTTCTCCACATCCTCGCCAGCACTTGTTGTTTGACTTCATAGTGGCTGCCAATCTTACTGGAGTGAGATGGTATCTTAGGGTGGTTTTGATTTGCATTTCTCTGACTGCTAGAGATGGAGAGCATTTTTTCATGTACTTGTTGATTGATTGTATATCCTCCTCTGAGAAGTGTCTGTTCAGGTCCTTGGCCCATTTGTTGATTGGGTTATTTGTTATCTTATTGTCTAATTTTTTGAATTCTTTGTATACTCTGGATATTAGGGCTCTATCTGAAGTGTGAGGAGTAAAAATTTGTTCCCAGGATGTAGGCTCCCTATTTACCTCTCTTATTGTTTCTCTTGCTGAGAAAAAACTTTTTAGATTAAGTAAGTCCCATTTGTTGATTCTTGTTATTAACTCTTGTGCTATGGATGTCCTATTAAGAAATTTGGAGCCCGACCCCACAATATGTAGATCAGAGCCAACTTTTTCTTCTATCAGACGCAGAGTCTCTGATTTGATATCAAGCTCCTTGATCCATTTTGAGTTAACTTTTGTGCATGGCGAGAGAAAAGGATTCAGATTCATTTTGTTGCATATGGATTTCCAGTTTTCCCAGCACCATTTGTTGAAGATGCTATCCTTCCTCCATTGCATGCTTTTAGCCCCTTTATCAAATATAAGATAGTTGTAACTTTGTGGATTAGTCTCTGTGTCCTCTATTCTATACCATTGGTCCACCCGCCTGTTTTGGTACCAGTACCATGCTGTTTTTGTCACTATTTCTCTGTAATATAGTTTGAAATCTGGTATCGCTATACCGCCTGATTCACACTTCCTGCTTAGAATTGCTTTTGCTATTCTGGGTCTTTTATTTTTCCATATGAATTTCATGATTGCTTTATCTATCTGTACAAGAAATGCCGTTGGGATTTTGATTGTCATTGCATTAAACCTATAGAGAACTTTTGGTAATATCGCCATTTTGATAATGTTAGTTCTGCCTATCCATGAACAGGGTATATTTTTCCATCTTCTAAGATCTTCTTCTACTTCTCTCTTTAGGGTTCTGTAGTTTTCATTGTATAAATCTTTCACCTCTTTTGTTAGGTTGATTCCCAAGTATTTTATTTTTTTTGAGGATATTGTGAATGGAGTGTTTTTCCTCATTTCCATTTCAGAAGTTTTGTCGCTGATATACAGAAATGCCTTTGATTTATGCGTGTTGATTTTATATCCTGCCACTTTGCTGAATTCATTTATTAGTTCTAGTAGTTTCTTTGTAGACCCTTTTGGGTCTTCTAGGTATAGAATCATGTCATCTGCAAATAGTGATAATTTAAATTCTTCTTTTCCTATTTTTATGCCTTTAATTTCTTTCGTCTGTCTAATTGCTCTGGCCAGTGTTTCGAGAACTATATTGAATAGAAGTGGTGATAGAGGGCATCCCTGTCTTGTTCCGGATTTTAGAGGGAATGCCTTCAACTTTTGTCCATTCAGAATGATGCTAGCCTGAGGCTTAGCATAGATAGCTTTTACAATGTCAAGGTAAGTTCCTGTTATCCCTAGTTTTTCTAATGTTTTGAACATAAAGGGATGCTGTACTTTGTCGAATGCTTTCTCTGCGTCTATCGAGATGATCATATGGTTCTTATCTTTAAGTCTATTGATGTGGTGAATAACATTTATTGATTTCCGTATATTGAACCATCCTTGCATCCCAGGGATGAATCCTACTTGATCATGGTGCACAATTTTTTTGATGTGTTTTTGTATTCGATTCGCCAGAATTTTATTGAGGATTTTTGCATCTAGGTTCATTAGAGATATTGGTCTGTAGTTTTCTTTCTTTGAGGTGTCTTTGTCTGGTTTCGGAATCAGGGTGATGTTGGCCTCATAGAATGAATTTGGAAGAGCTCCCTCTTTTTCTATTTCCTGAAATAACTTGAAAAGTATTGGTATTAATTCTTCTTTAAAGGTTTTGTAAAACTCCGCTGTATAGCCATCCGGTCCTGGGCTTTTCTTGGTTGGTAGTCTTTTGATGGCTTCTTCAATTTCATCCATTGATATTGGTCTGTTCAAATTGTGTGTATCCTCCTGACTCAGTCTGGGCAAATCATATGACTTAAGAAATTTATCGATGTCTTCACTATCTTCTATTTTATTGGAATATAGGTTTTCAAAATAATTTCTAATTGTCTTCTGTATTTCTGTAGCATCTGTTGTGATATTGCCTTTTTCATCCCGTATGTTAGTAATTTGAGTTCTCTCTCTTCTTCTCTTCGTTAGCATGGCTAAAGGTCTGTCGATCTTATTTATTTTTTTGAAGAACCAACTTTTAGTTTTCTTAATTTTTTCAATAGTTTCTTTTGTTTCAATTTCATTGATTTCCGCTCTGATTTTAATTATTTCTTGCCTTCTGCTACATTTGATGATGTTTTGTGTCGCGTCTACCCGCCAGCAGGAATGACGACAACAACAGGATTCTTCTTTAACACGCTTTATTGGGAGCATCCACTAGGTATTGTTGAGAGAAAGACCCCGAGCCCGAAAAAACCACCCCTTATATACTTCAACTGCGGCCCTGCTCGTACACCATTGGACAAAGAGCGCATAGCAACACAGCAGCAGCCAATAGAATGATAGACCAGGCACTTGCACACAAGGCAATAGACACCCAGTTCCAGCTTGTGCTCAAAACAACAAGCACTTCTTGAAAACAGTTTGTTCCAGGAGCTGGACAACTGATACATTCCATTCTAGGGAGTGGCTGAAAACAAAGAACTGGGTCTCCACCCAAGAATTAGGCTCACGCCCACACAAGGCAGCACAGCAAAATAGCTCACCACAGTTTTGCTCTTCCTTTTCTAGGGCTTTGAGATGAAGTGTGAGCTCATTTATTTGTTGGTTTTTTCTTTTTTTGAGGAATGACCACCAGGCGATGAATTTTCCTCTTAAAACTGCTTTCATTGTGTCCCATAGATTCCGATATGTTGTGTCTGTATTTTCATTTATCTCTAAGAATTTTTGATTTCCTCCTTTATGTCTTCTGTAACCCATTGATCATTCAGTAACATATTGTTCATTTTCCATGTGATGTAGGATTTTTCCTTCCTTCTTTTATCATTGATTTCCAGTTTCATTCCAATATGATCAGATACAATGCATGGTATTATCTCCACCCCTTTATATTTACTGAGGGTTGCCCTATGGCATAATATATGGTCTATTTTTGAGAAGGATCCATGTGCTGCTGAGAAAAAAGTATATCCATTTGATGATGGTTGATATATTCTATATATGTCAGTTAAGTCTAGGTTATTGATTCTGATATTGAGTTCTATAGTTTCTTTATTCAACTTTTGTTTGGAGGATCTGTCCAATGGTGAGAGAGGTGTGTTGAAGTCACCCATAATTATTGTGTTGTGGTCTATTTGATTCTTGAACTTGAGGAGAATTTGTTTTATGAATGTCGCAGCACCATTATTTGGTGCATAAATATTGATAATTGTTATGTCTTGTTGGTGAATGGTTCCTTTTAACAGTATATAATGTCCTTCTTTATCCCTTTTGATTAACTTATTCTTGAAGTTTGTTTTATTCGATATGAGGATGGCCACCCCTGCTTGCTTATGAGGACTGTGTGCGTGGTATATTTTTTCCCATCCTTTCACCTTCAGCCTGTGTATTTCTTTTCCAATCAGATGTGTCTCCTGGAGGCAGCATAATGTTGGATTTGTTTTTTTAATGCATGATACCAGCCTATGTCGCTTTATTGGAGAGTTTAAGCCATTAACATTCAGAGTTACTGTTGATATATGGTTTGTACTTCCATCCATGTTTGAGTATTTATCCTTTTTTAAAAAAAATTTAGTTTGTTTCTCCATGATTATATTTCCCCTCGCCCTCTGTCTTTACTGAGGCACTTCCCACTGATGGTTTTGGTTATTGTTTTTCATTTCTTCCTCGTGTAGTGTTTTGCTCAAAATGCTTTGCAATGCTGGTTTTCTGGCTGCAAATTCTTTTAACTTTTGTTTATCATGAAAGATTTTTATTTCGTTGTCATATCTGAAGCTTAATTTTGCTGGATACAGAATTCTTGGTTGGCATCCATTGTCTTTCAGTGTTTGAAATACATTGTTCCATGACCTTCTTGCTTTCAGTGTCTGTGATGAAAAATCCGTTGTTAACCTTAATGTAATCTGTCTCCTTTCTCTTGTAGCTTTTAATATTTTCTCTTTGTTCTGTATATTGGATATCTTCATAGCAATGTGTCTTGGCGTTGGTCTACTGTGATTTTGTGTGCTCGGTGTCCTGTATGCATCTTCAATTTGTATATCTGTTTCCTTTTTTATTTCTGGAAAGTTTTCTGTAATTATTTCATTCAGCAGGTTACTCATTCCCTTGGTTTGAATCTCTGTACCTTCTTCTATCCCGATGACTCATAAGTTTGGTTTTTTTATGTTATCCCATAACTCTTGGATGTTTTTCTTGTGATTTTTTACCAGCCCTTCTGAGTTGACTAGACTCTTTTCAAGATGATATATTTTGTCTTCATTATCTGACATTCTGGCTTCTACTTGCTCCACTCTGTTAGTGATACTCTCAATTGAGTTTTTAATTTGGTTTATCGTTTCCTTCATTTCTAGAATTATTGTTTGATTCTTTTTTATAATCTCTATCTCCTGATAAAGATGCTTAACTTCTTCTTTTATCTGTTTATGTAATTCATTCTCAATGTGTTCTTTCCCTGCTTGAATTTGCTGTCTTGTAACCTCTTTAAGGTTCCATTCCATTTGTCTAAGGTGTTCCTTGAGTTCTTTATATGACCATTTTTCTGATGACTCTAGGTCCTCCTGAATATTTAGGCTGTCCTGCATTGTTTGTACTCCTTTTCTTCCTTGCTTTTTGAAGCTGCTCATGTTACTTCTTGTTCTGTTTGACTGCTGAGTTACTGTTTACTCCTATAAATTTATTTGATGCTTGGGAGGAAAGGTATTAGAAAGGAAGGGAAGAAGTCACTAAAGAGAATGAAGTAAGCAGGTAGAATTCAAGGAAGGGGGGATAAGAGAAATGAAAAGACAAAAGAAGAAAAAAATAGGAAATAAAAAAAGAAAAAATAATAATAATAAAAAAATTAAAATTAAAATTAGAAGAAAAAAATTTAAAAAAAAATTGTAAAAAAAAATTAAAAAAACAAGAAGAAAGAAAAGTGAAAATGAAAGAAAACCCAAATCAAAAAAAAAGAGAGAAAAGAAAAAAAAGAAAAAGAAAACTAATAAATGCAGTCTTAGAGTTTGAATAACTTCTATTTCAGTAGGTGGCGCTGTGCCCACCAGGTCAAGTTTCTCCTGTCATTACGCGGGAATCAATCACTGTGCAGCACCTCCTCCCAGACTGGGCGAGTCTCTAATCCTGAGTGTCTAGGGCCTCCTCTTGTGTCTAGTCACTTCCCAGTTTTCCTCTAGCCAGGCCCCTCTCACGGGTGCCGCTCATTACAATACTGGCTACATGCCAGGTCTGCTGCTCCCGGGAGCCCTGTTTTCATGAACGACTGGGCACACTCTTCCAGTTTGCCATTCCCTCAGACCCTAAGTTTGTAGAGCTTGGGGCTGAGAATCCTCAGCGAATTTTACTTGCCCTCCGGTAGCCACGTAGCCACGCCCCCGGTAGCTGGTGCAAGAGGCCTCAGCAGTCAGCCCTGGTGGGAGCGGTAGTTCCGCGCCGCGGGTCCCGTGCCACCTCTGATTCCCTCAGGCTTGCTATCGCGCTCACGGGAGAGCTGGGAGGGGCCCTTACGGTAGAGCTGGGAGGGGCCCTTAAGGTTTCCCCGATGTGTGGAGAGGGAAGGCTAGGGAATTACACACCTGTAGCCGCAGGTTTCAATGAAGTTATCTCCTCCGCTGCAGTCTGATGATGTCAGTTCTCTGCCATGGTGGTGTCTCTTGCAAATGGCAACAGTTCGTTTCCCTTTGCTGGGCGACCAATGCAATGGGTGGGTCCTTACTGTCTCTCCCAAGCTCCATTTCAAACCTGTGGCCACTACTTATGAAGGCTCGGTAGGC
Organism: Spermophilus citellus; assembly: GCF_964194105.1. Classification (NCBI taxonomy): domain Eukaryota; kingdom Metazoa; phylum Chordata; class Mammalia; order Rodentia; family Sciuridae; genus Spermophilus; species Spermophilus citellus. The sequence goes on from NC_138192.1 coordinate 89,741,065, forward strand.
ATTTACCTCTGTAGGATCAGAAGGGCTGACCAGTTGTTTCAGCCGGATGGATTAGTGCTGAGTCACAGCTGTTTGTCTGCGGGAAGCAGGCGAACGGGAGCTTGAATTCAGCCGATCCGGGCTCAGTGTGTGTTCTGAGAGGCCCAGACTGTTCACCCCAGATCCACGTCAGCTCAGCATTGCCTAGTGATCCTGAGCAAACAGATTTAGGTTGTTTACAACTCCCTATCCCTGCACAGTTGAAGAGGTCAGGGACTTGATCTCTCTGCGCCCGCCGCCATGTTGGAATCTGGCAGTGTCCAATAATTTTTATTGTAGAGTTTTCACTTCCTTAGATTTATTCCTAGGTGACTTATTTATTTATTTTTTGAGGATATTATGAATGTAACTATTTTCCTGATTTCTTTCTCAGTGAATTAATTATTGGTCTATATAAAAACTGTCGATTGTTTTATGTTGATTGTGCATATTGCTACTTTGCTAAATTTGTTTATTAGCTCTAGAAATCTTCTGGTGAAGTTTTCTTATTTTTTTTTTAATATAGGATCACATCATCTGCATAGTGATAATTTGGCTTTTTCTTTTCCTTTTATGTCTCTTGTATTTTCTTCTCTTGCCTAATTTTTATGGTTAAATTTTCAAATACTATATTGAATAAGAATGGTGGGAGTAAACATCATTGTCTAGTTTCTGATTTCTGAGGAAATTCAGTTTTTCCCATTCAGTTTGCTGTTGATTTGGTGTTTACCATATAGAGTATTAATTATTTTTTTTGTAAGTTTCTTCTATCCCTGATTTCCTCAGTGATTAAAGGTTTTTTCTGCATCTATTGAGATGATTAAGTGATTTTTGTCCCTAATTCTATTTATGTGATAAATTATGTTTATTGATTTGCATACGCTGAACCATCCTTAGAACTAAATCAACTTGATCATGATGAGCATACTTAATGTATTTTTGACATGACTTACTAATATTTTATTAAGGATTTTTGCATCTATGTTCATCAAGGATATTCTCTAATTTTCTTTCCATGACATGTCCTTATCTGATTTTGGCTGCATAGAATGAATTTGTGAGTGTCCTTTTCCATCTCCCAATTTCATGAGCATTGGTATTAGTTCTTCTTTAAAGTCCTGGCAGAATTCAGCTGGGGATCCCCTGGTCCTGGGCTTTTATTTTTTGGAAAACTTTTCATTATTGCTTCAATCTCATTGCTTGTGATTGTTTTGCTTAGGTTCTCTGTAACTTCTTGGTTCAGTTTTGTTAGGCTACATGTGTTTAAAAATTCGTCCATTTCTTCTAGATTTTACAATTTATTGGAATATGTTTTCCAGTAGCCCCTAATTATCCTCTGAATCCCAGAGATGTCTGTGGTGAAATCTCACTTTTCATCTTAGTTTTATTAATTTGAGTCTTTTTTGTTGTTGTTATTTTGGCTAGGGGTTTAGCAATCTTGCTTATCTTTTCAAAGAACCAACTCTTTGTTTCATTGATCCTTGTACTATTATACACACTGTGTTTTAACTTTTTCTCTTTTTCTTTCTTTCTTATTTTAACTGGGGATTGAACCCAGAGGTGCTGTATGCTGAGATACATCCTCAGTCCATTTTTATTTTGAGACAGAGTCTCACTAATTTGCTGAGGCTGGTCTTGAACTTGTGATCTTCCTGACTCAGCATTCCAGCATTCCACACTCTATTTAAAATTGATTTTAAACATCATGTATGGCCATTTCTCCTTTCATCAATTTTAAGGGTTCTCTTTAGTTTCATTGTATGGATATCTCAGTTTGTTTAATATTTGCACACTTGGAGATATTTTAAATTTCCCATTTTTTTAAATAGCACTGAGATGAATATATTTGAAAATTTCAATCTGATCTTTATTTTACTTATTATGCTTAATTTTTACATTTTTTGTTTTTATATTTTGTTCATATCATTGTAGTATGTTTTCAGATTAGACCATTAGTTCAATATTTTTATCCTTACTCTTGGATAAAAGTTGATCTGGTTTGAATAGAGTTGTGCTCGACCCATGAAACATTTAACTTTTATGTTTATATCCGAATGGTATTCCTCCACAGAGAGGGTTATGATCCAATATGTCTTAGGCATTCATGGTTGGGTTCTGAAAAGCACAAATAGAGAGGGAGGGCAGAGGAAATTGTAGCCACTTGTATATAAGTCACTTCTGATAATTACTAAATGTTCCCTTAAATACCCTATTCTCTTATTTTGAGGCATATTGGTCAGAATAGAACTAAACCACAGTTTACTGAATGCATACTAATTTTATGACTCCTCTCTTTTCTTTTCTTTTCTTTCTTACTGGGAATTAGACCCAGTGTGCTTTACCACTGAGTTACACTCACAGGAATTTTTATTTTATTTTATTTTTTAAATTTTGAGACAGGGTTTGGCTAAGTTTCTTAGGTCCTCACTAAGCTGCTGAAGCTGGCCTTGAATTTGTAATCCCCCTGCCTCAGCCTCCTGGGCCACTGAGATTACAGGTATGCACTATCACATCTGGCTGATTTTATGACTATTTTCTAATACATATATATTTTAGTTATATAAAATATGAATTGTCAGGTACTTACTTCAAACTCTTCCTCTGTTAATAATCAGATACAAATCTTTTGATGAAATTAATGGTTTTGTACATAATTAAACATTTTCATTTTTCCACAGATGGGATTATTTAATCATTTATTAGGCTTACCTCAATAAATCCCACATCAAATAAAGGAAGTAAAGAAAAATAGGCCTCTCATACATTCTTAGTTTACATGTTATATAGTATGTATAAAGTATATATAAATACTTGCCTTAAGTATTATGTAAAGAATAATAAATATTTTAATAATCTAATAATAATGTAAATGATAATAAAAATCATATAAATAAAATATATATGGCTTTGTATTCTGCTGCCTCTCTCTACCCCATCTACTGTAATTCATTTCTCTCTTTTTTTCCCTTTCCCCTCACATCCTCTTATATGTAATTTTGTATAACAATGAGGGTCTCCTTCCATTTCCATGCAATTCCCCTTCTCTCTCCTTTTCCCTCTCACCCTGTTTAATGGTAATCTTCTTCTCATGCTCTTCCTCTCTGCTCTGTTTTGAGTCGCCCTCCTTATATCAAAGAAGACATTCGGCTTTTGTTTTTTAGGGATTGGCTAACTTCACTTAGCATAATCTGCTCTAATGCCATCCATTTCCCTGCAAAGGCCATGGTTTTGTTATTTTTTAGTGCTAAGTAATATTCCATTGACAAATACTAGTATGGAAGAATGTATAAACATGGATGTGTAACCAATGTGATCCTGCAATCTGTACATGTGGTATAAATAAGAATTTATAACCCACTTGAATCAAATGTATGAAATATTATATGTCAAGATCATTGTAATGTTTTGAGCAACCAATAATATATATGGCTTTCTAATTATGTGACATCATTTTCTTTTCTCCCTTTAGCTCAGATAATTAAAATAGGTTAAAAAGGTTTAAAAAAAGTTTTGTTTTTCCAACTACTATTTTTATGAAAAGTAATGAAACCAATTTAATAATCTAGAATTTTATAAGGGATTAACAACAACAATTTCAAATAATAGATTTAATTGTTTGTGTGGTATCAAATTTCTGACTATTTTTAGATACACGTCAAAATTGGTTTCTAGGGGTCTAGGTTGTCACTGATCAGTGGAGTGCTCACCTAGCAAGAGTGAGGACCTGGGTTCAATCCTCAGAACCACATAAATATAAATAAATAAATTATAGATATTGTGTCCAACTACAACTAAAAATAAATATTAAGCAATAAATGTTTTCTAATTTTTTCCCTTTTTACTAAAGGATATGATTTTCAAATTTCCTACCTATTCTTGAACTAATTAAGGACCTGAAAAAATTTTGACAAGTTTCTTCTATTTTCTAACATACAATGATGTAATTTTTGTCATTAACTACACAATGATTTGTGTATGTTTCCAATCCTATCTTTTCTCTAGCAAGTTCCTCACTATTACATTTTGAACATTGTAGTTCTTCAGAATCTAAATAAATATATCATTCTTTGTTAAAATGTTTGTCAATTGTTGATTTCCTTTTTATATTAACATCTGGCTTCATTTCACACAAATTGTAATTGCAAATTACTTCTTGATAAGAGACAATATTCATAGGCAAATGATATCTACAGATAGGATAATATACTATAATCCATGGATGAAATGTTGGCTTAAATTTGCCATTTATATGATTTAGTTTGTAATTTCCAAAAATTGGTTTTATTGAAGGCAGAAAATAACAAATTTTAGCAGTTTGTTCAAATGAGAATAATAAAAGTGTATTTATAAATGTATTGGGAAGCTATGAATGGTGGTGCATGCCTGTAATCTCAGCAGCTCAGGAGACTGAGGCAGAAGAATTGCAAATTAAAAGTCAGCCTCACCAACTCAGTAAAGCCTTAAGCAACTTATGTTTGAGATGCTGTCTCAAAATAAAATATAAAAATGGCTGGGGATGTGGCTCAGTTGTTTAGTGTTCCTGGGTTCAATCCTCTGTATGATAAAAAAATGCATTAGGATAAAACATTAATATGCTGATGCATATAAACACATAAATATTACTGAAGTTTTACACCTCTATAAAATTAGTAAATTATATTTTATTACAATGTGTTTGTGGTATGATTATATGAAAATTCCATATGATAAAAGTAATTATTGAACTTTAAATATAAATCATTTTCTTCAAAAGTGCATATGTAATTTCTATCCTTTTTTGATAGAGGACAGAATTCTAACTCTGAAAAAAAATGTTTGATAACAAAAACATTTAGTCCTCTATTTTGATATGGAAAATAGAAACTTGTACATATGTACTATATTAATTTCATCTAAAATATGAAATATCTAATGTAATAAAGAAAATTTATAAACTATACTTACTACAGGATAACACATTAACTAATCATGAAGAAATAGTAAAAACATCTATTTTTTAAAATATTTATTTCTTAGTTTTAGGTGGACACAATATCTCTATTTTACATTTATGTGGTGCTGAGAATCAAACCCAGTGCCCCATGCATCTTAGGCGAGCACTCTACTACTGAGCCACAATCCCAGCCCCTAAAAACATCTATTTAAAAAACCTAATGTTTAACCATATTTTTCAAAAAGTCATTTTTCTCTGCACAGATGTGTACAACAATAGTATAATTATTTTCAGATTCATCAACTCTGTTGGAGGAAATGTTATTTCTCAAATCTTATTTTTCAGACAGGAAAGGGAACTTGCTGTTAGAAAATGGGAAAATATTGGATCATAGGATCACTACTTTCATCTTTTTTCTCCACATTTGCATACTTATTCTTCATAAAGGCATATCTTATTTGATTAATGATTTTGATTTAAGACTGGGTATTTCTAAATTAACTCCATTAAAGAAATATCTAATAATTGTTCATCTTAGTAATAAATTCAATAAGGAATTCATATTTAGTTTGCAAAGTTGGTTCAAATCTGGTAAATTTAACTTTATTCTAACATCTGATTTATAATTTAAATATGTATGTGCAAACTTTTATCCATTGTCACTTCCTATGAGGGAGTCCTAAAATTGTTTTCATATCCTCAAAATACATTGAATTTAAATGTCTCACAATGAATATATATTAGAGCAAGAATATTTAAAAAGAAATTTGGGAGTAGATTAATGTAAATTTATTCAAAACAAAAAAAGAGATGTTTAAATTATTGCAAGCATTTTGAAAGAGACTAAAATGACAAATAAATTCAGCATTGAGCAATTAATTTAAAACAGGTTTGAATTCCATTCATAAGATTTATTTCCTTTAGTACAATTTTCCCTCTATTTTTGCTTTAACTTTTAGAGGTGTGGTTTTAAAAAGCAGACCAAATTCTTTTTAAAATTACACACCTTAATATATATTTTCTTTGATAAAATCTAGAAATTCATGTCAAATATAAAAGATTTACATTGAACTTTTGAGAAAGAATTGCTTTAAGAGAACGAGTATTACAAAATGGTTTAATTTTATTTCATGTCATTCTTAAATACTAAATTATCTCTTTGAAATTTCTACATTTCCTATGATATTTCAGTGTCTAAATCCTTAGTAAAACAATACTTTTGAGAAAAAATATATTTAAAATGTTTTAACTCTTCACTAAAATCATGAAAACATCAAGTCATGTAAATTCTGGCTTCCTAATTCACATTTAAAACTGTTTCTTGCATGTCTGAAGCACATGAAGTGCTTATCAAAGAAACAGAAAAGGACAGGAAACAAATGACTATGAGTTAAGTTAAAATATTTAAAAAGAAAAAAAATTTAAGTTAAATATGATAATACAAGAAAGTCCATTTTAAAATAGTCCCCTGATAAAACTGAATGTCTAGTTTATTTCTTCATAAGTCTCTGTACATATTATTTTATATAGTATTGCATACTGCAAAGTCCAATTTGTATGAATTACACATGACACAGAAGACGAAGAAACTTGTAGAAAAAAAGGAAGCTATTTCATCTGTGGATCATAGATTGGGTTCTGTGCAATGGGTATCTATTTTATTTCTCCATAGAAAGCAGTTCAACTTAGCTCCTTTCAGATAACATTTGCAAATAGAAGGCAAATCACTCAAACGCCATAGGCAGACAGAATCCTGAGTAGCAATGAATGCATTGATAAAATGTTTTGTGGAGAGTAAATGTATTTAATTCTCTTCCGGGATCCCCTCTTCTTTCTCCTCTTCCTCTTCCTTTTCCTTTTGTTTGTTGTTATAGTTATCACCTTGATTAGATATAATTTTATATTATTATTGCTGGTTATTACAGTATTAAATATTTTCTGACCAATAAATTGATGTAATTGTTACTCAAAAATTTAAAAATTTGTCATCACCTTATCTGTTAGTAAATTCTGGTACTTTCAAATAAGAAAAAATAATTCAACTTTACACTAAAAGACCACAGTGATTTGACCAACAACTGTTAAAAAAAGAACTGGGGTGTCATATATAAACATGGGCACTTAGAATCCCTCACTAACTATGTGACATGCAGAAGAACTTTTCACCCACTTCAGTATGTGTTTTCTAGACTCTAGAAAAGATTCATCCCCCGCCCTTTGGAGCTTCTTTAAACTTTCATCATAACCTGAAGCCACCAACATAAACACCTTGGTGTGGGATGAGATATACTGAAGAAGGACACAGGGGATTTAGAAGATATTGTTGATTGACTTTTAGTCCTGTCTCATATGCATTAAATCCTAAACCATTTTTCAGAAAATACCCTGCATAGATTAAAAACAAAATTAGAAAAAAGAAATTACAACCAGATAATCAAATCATTGAGATATTTCAAATAGAATTAAACATCCCAAATAGCTAAGTATAGGGTTAGCAGTGTTTGACAACCAAATCTGAAAATTCAAGATAATTATATTAAAAGGGGAAAGTAAAAATTACAAATATATTTAATGTTATTTGGGCATACATATTTTATTGGCCTAAATTCAATTTTTCCTCATTGAAAACCTTTTCTAAAATTTAGTATAAATAAAACAAATAATTAAGTAGACATTAATGATATTCTCTACCAACAATTTCTATCTGAGACCTTGGTCTACAACTTAATTTTCTTCTACAAAAGATCCCCTGCAATTTAAATAACAATTTTGCTATTATTTTCACAGTAATAGTGTGAGCAGTTACTGAAATCAGAAGTATGCAATGTCACTGATTATGAATGTAGACTATTTTAGGTGAAACAGTTTATATAAATAACTAGTAACATAAAGAAAATCTTAAGAATTTGCAATTTATAAAAATTCAAATTTTTCTATGATGAAATGTATTCATCATCTATCTTAATATGAAGCTGAGATGTGATTATTGTAAATAACCCACATATTCAGCCATCTCTCCTTGATTTTGAAAAAGACTATAATTGAATTTCTCTTGAAACTGAATGGTGAAAGAAGGCAATTTTCTATATGCATAAGAAATTGACTCATAGTCCAATCACTTAGCCATATGGTCCTGAGTGGCTTGAAGCTGACTATGGATTTCACATTACAATCAGTGAGGACACATTTTCAAATGCTCAAGAGGAAATTTTCCTCATAATGTCTTACATCTTAAATTATGATATATTCAAATCCATATTTAAGAAAACATTAAGCTTTCATCCTGCTTCCAAGCCCATATTTAAGAAAAGATAAAGCTCTCATCACATAAATATTACATGTAATAACCTTTAACATGTCTATCCACTATGAAAATCAAATACTACTGACCAGGGCATGACTAGAGAGTTACTAAAGGAAACAAAATGCCTTTTAATGTGGTTTAAACATTATAATTCTTAGAGACAAGACCAGGTACTAGTTACACTAAGTTAGTATTATCTTTATAACCCTTTTTATGTGCATATTGATTTTTGTTTTCTTAAAGGTAGCATTCAAGTAAACATTTCAAGCATAGTTTGGGAAAAAAATGGAACTGTTTTCCTCTTGAAAAAAACAGTTCTTAAATAAACGTGGTTTATATTTATTTTCTTCACAGTTTTCTAGGCCAATTATGATCTAATGAAATGTTATATGTGGAGATTGAAAAAAAAAGAATGTATAGTATGAAAGAAATTTAAAATACACAAGAAAGAAAATATTTTTATAACAAAGCAAAAGTGTAACATTTTAAAGATTAATTTATCCAGTGTTTCTATATTTTATTTTACTTAGATCAAAATCTTTTTATAGTTTCTAAAACATGGTCAATTTTCATGAAAATCCACTGAAATAAATAAACACACAGTTTATTACTAAAAATTTAAAGATATATTGAATAGCTAAATTATAAATGAAGTTGATTTAAAGGAACTTCAAAGTATACTATGACATGTTTTAAGTGACCATGTTGTTGATGGTATTGTTGATTTTATTATTCTGATATTGTAACATATCTGTTATATTAGATATAGCAATGGATATCTTGGTGTCATTTTGGAAAAGTAAAGAACTTTTAATGTTGAAAGAAGGACATACAGAGAAAAGATCAATGAGATTAAACAAAAATAATTCTGATTCTGAATTTAAAGGTTTGATACACTTGCCTTAAAGCTATATCCTCCTAGAATGTTCTAAAAATAAGGGATAACACAATAACAATGAACATATCTAGTATTAAGATTGTGCTATCATTTCTCAGTAAAAAGATACAGAAATCCCTAGGAAAGCATCTTATACCAGGTTTGCAATTGCAAATGTATGAGAGGGGGTATTCCTATGGAATAGAATCATGAGGAGGTTGTGAAAGTCTATCAATTCTTTCAAAAGGCTCCAAGAAACTGCCCATTAGAGTAGAAAGGTGGTTACCAAAATCTCAAGTGGTTCTAGGTGAGGGTAAAGAATGGGAAGATGTTTGCAAAACATAAAAAATGATAGATTGAAGGAGTAAATAAAGAGATCTATCATAGAGCAAGGATAGTTAATGATTATATTCTATATTCTTGAAAAATTCAGAATGGATATTAATTATTAATTAATTGTGATATATATTAGCTAGATTTAACCATTGCACCATATATGTACTTTAGAACATCATGTCATACATAATAAATATTAACAATATTTTCTGTTGATTTAAGAAAAACTATAAAAAGAGTCCCTATAGCTAATAAAATTTTGATGATTTGAGCATCACAAGGGTAATAATAGCTGCTATGGTTTAAAATGCATCGAATACATTTTATTCATTAGTTTATAATAAAATAAATATTCCCGGGGGTCATTTATACAAAATAGTAGGAATCTAGTTTAGTATTAATATTTTGAAAGAAATGACTGTTATAGTGCCTTTCCTATATAAAATATGCTCTAGGGTAAACAAATAATTGATTAGTAAAAGTTTATTTTTATAGCTCTATTAAGCTGTCTCTTATTAGCTAATAAAATGAATACAGAAAATAGCACAACTTTGAAACCCTAGTAAAGAAAGGAATCTAGGCAATAATCATTAGTGATGGTTAATAAAAAAATAGAAGCAAGATGTACATGTGTAAAAGTATCACAGTGAATTCCCTTTTATGTATATCTATCATGAACCAATTAAAACATCAATAAATAAATAGAAGCAGGACCAATAAAGTAGAGGAAGGGGATGGGGGGAGGGAGAGGGGGAAAGAAAGAGGAAGTACTGGTGATCAAAATAGAGCAAATTATATTATATGCATGTCTGACAAAGTCAAAATTAACCCCCTATTGTGTATCACTATAATGCATTAATGAAAACATTTAAAAAGAATGTAAATAACAAAAAAGACAAGCAAGAAGTCATTAATGTGCTCTATAATACCATCTAAAAAGAATTCTTGACAAAGTATAAAACTTAATTATGTATTTAAATGTGAATTTTGAGAGATATTTGAGTTAGAGAAACATGCTAAACAAAAAATACAAGTTTTCAGCCAACAAAGTTCAAAATGTGGGAAACTCTACAGAACAAATAACCCAGCTCATTCAATAAATGAATTATATGGTGGGGGGGAAACTAAATAGAAGAGGGAACTTTTAGAGCTAAATACCTAAGAGTTATAGTAAATGTCTTAGTTCATTTTCTGCTATTGTAACAGAAAACCCAAGACTGGGACATTTAACTTGTCACAGTTCTGGAGGTTTGGAAGTCCAAGCACAGTACTGACATCTGGCAAAGGCTTCCGGGTTGCAATATCCCATGGCAGAAGTCTGCAAGAGAGAGCTCACTTGAAAACACAGCATGTCCCATGATAACTAACTTCTTAAGAACAACATTCACCCATTCACCTATTAAAGGTCCCACCTCTAATTCCATTACAGTGGCAATTAAATTTCAACTTGGAATATACTGTGAAATTATCAAGCAATATGATATTAAAATATTACCTTCATTTTTATGTCCTAATTATAAAAAAGAATAATTAAACAGATATATGATAGGAGACGGTCATCATTATACAAAGTACATGTATGAAGATGTGAATTTGGTGTCAACATACCTTACATACAAACAGAGATATGATAAATCGTGGTATAAAGGTGTATTAAGAATTGTAATGCAAAAAAATCAATAAGAGAGCTCATGTATAATGGCATAATTTGCTGTGAACATACTTTATATACAGAGTTATGAAAAATTGTTCTGTGAATGGATAATTATGAATGTAATGTATTCCACTGTTGTCATGTATGAAATTAATTAATTAATTAACTTTAAAAAAGAAATATTTACAGACATTAGTCTGTAACTAGAACAGAATTAGCAGGAGGTATTAAGGTTTTCCTGAGATGAAACAGGACTCACCCTCACACACAGACAGGGACTAGGGGAGGGGACAAAGAAGTCCCAGAATCTGCCATCTGGTAGTTGGAGAGTCAGAAAAGCCAGTGGTGTATTTTTATCTGACCAAAGGTCTGACCACCAGGGAGCCAGAGTTTCAAATACCCAGACCATGGGAAGGAAAAGGTGAGATGGTATGGCCTCGTTTAAGCTGTGAGGCAGGAAAACAAATATGAATTCATCCTTCTTCCCTTGATTCTAGTTAGTGAATTGAATGATGCCTACCCATGTTGGAGAGCGCAACTCAGTTCACTGAGTCCACCAATTCACATGCTAATTTCTTCATGAAATATACTCAGAGACACACTGAGAAATAATGTTAAATTTGGACACTTCTTGCACAGAAAATTGACAATTAGAACATGTAAGAGTGGGGGCTATAAAAATTATCATAAAATTTTATAATTATTGAAATTAGCATAAATATAAATAAAGTGTATTATGCTATTCTACTTTGAAATGTATTCTAAATTCTCTATAAAATACTCTTAAAAAGTGTTTTTAAAGCAAATAATTCCATAGCAACTCCACATGAATTTGAATACATTTGTACATAAGCACTATCTTTAAAAGTTTTTTTCATAATGAAATTAGATAATATTTATGTCAATTTTGCCTCTTTAATGAGAAATAAAAACAATTGAAATCAGAGCTAACTTACCAGTGATTGGCAACAATTTTCTGTAAAGAATGAGATAGTAAGTATTTTAGTTTTACTGATTGTATAATCTCTGTCATTATAATTTCTAGATTACTGCAATGGACACCTGCCTCCTTTGTGTAATGATGAAATCGTTTTTACAATGTTATTTTTTTTTTGGAATGTCTGTGCATTTAACTTATGTTTGATTAACTAGTGCCATATATGCTATGTAGCAGGAACAGAATGGGAGTAGAGAATTAAAACTTTAGTGGGAGAAATAACAAAAGGAAGAAAAGTCAATACTTAGATTTTTTTAGTCAATACTTTAGCTTTTTACTCACCACTTAAAAAAATTTAAAAAAAATTTAACAAGATGCTAGGGTGTTTTTTTTAAAGGTTTCTTTAAACTAATTAATCTCTCAATAACATATGAGAGACACTGGTATGTATGAATAGCTGTTTTACTGTAAACAAAAGGCAGAGAATTCAGCATATCATGGAGCAGTAGAATGGAGATGGGTGTAATCTTGTCCTCAGAGGAAGGCAAATGTGAAAGAAAAAAGCAATTCTAAAATGTTCTTACTTCTAGTTCTCTCTGGAAGGAAATTTAAGGGTACATGTGCATACTTTTGGCTTGGTAAATATGATGTTACTTCTGTGGATGCAGTATGAACGTAACCAAAACCTAAGAAGAATATGAGCACATTGCAACTAGTGACCCAATTCCCTGTAGAGAATTCAGAGGGAAGGCCCATTTGTTCTTGTGCCATAAGGAGAACAGATATGAGTAAATGTAGTACTGCATAAATAAATCTGAGCTGGCATAAACACCTTCCTATGAGCTATGTGTAATTCTGTAGAGGGTACAATGCTCTTGACTTCCTAAGTAACAATGGTGTAGAGAGATGTGGAGGGGCTTCCTAAAGAATGGAACACAGAGATAGTAATAATCTCTATGGATCAAAAGTTTACAAAATCAGAGCAGACATCTTTAGTGTTTTGCTGTGGCCCTCTCCTAGTGTCCTGGACTAGAAATTTATTCAAATAATATATATCTACTTATGATCATTTCCTTTCACAACTTGTACCAATTGGCTTGCCCCACTCATAAAAATTATCACAGGTAAATTGTGCTGATATTTGGCTGTTTCTCTTACTTTATTATACTCTATAAGTGTACTCCTATGCTTGGTCTATTTTTATATATTATGAAATGGTAAAAAACCTATAGATAATGAATAATAGATATTTAATTACTTTAAGTTAAAATTAAATCACTTTTAGTTTTTAGGTCTATTGAAGAAGATTTTTTAATTATAAGAAGATGCTAATATTTCTCTACAATCATCTTAATAGCATCTTTATCTGACTCTAAACAACCTACATGCACCATGGATAGGAAATAGTAGACATTTGATAAAAATATTCCCAATGAATTAATGGCAATCCATTCCTTATTAAATGGTAAATTTATGCAGTGATTGTTAAAATAACCAAAACAATTTCATGATAATCATAAGTCATGCCATTCAGACAGAGTGCATATTATAAGGGGAAATGATATTTTATAAAAGTAATTATAACCATGACAATACCAATCCTACTGATCATTTGAAGTTCAATTGTCTTAAGGTTCTTAATTATAATAGCTTTATTATTCTAGTGAATAGCCAACTTCCATTTTCCACTGTACATGCACAATCTTATCAAGAAAAAAATAGAATAAATACACAGCTTTAATACCATTTGAAAAAAAATCTTAGTAGATTGCTTTGGGAAGTTTTAATATCTGATAAACATAGGTAAACATCCTTTCTCTTTCCAGAAAAAAAATTCTATTTTAATAAGGTACAGTGCAGTCTACTGAATTTTTCTTCAATTTTAGCAATAAAAATATAAATTAAAATCTGTCCTGATGAAAAAATACATCAAAATATCAAATGTACCCCCAAAATACATAGTTATAATTAAACATGCAATTTTATGAGCAGATTTTACTAACCATAAACAATATAATCTTTCAGGTGTTATTTTTGTTTTATATTTATCATGTCTGGTTATATTAATATATCAATCCAGTTTTGTTTAGAATTTTAAAAGGATATAAATTGGTAATAAATCTTTAGAGTAGAAAGCAAAAGACCCTATATATATTATATTATATTCTAGCCCAGTATTTGGCCAATATTGCTAAAACATATATATTTAAATTCCTGTTTAGTGTTAAAAGTAAGGTATGCAATTAAAAAATAAATGCCTATTTTTTTCATTTATGCCTGAAAAAGTTGATTCTGAAATACTAATTGATTTAACTCAATTATAATCCTGGAAATGATCATGTATATAAATTCTAATTTCTTCTAAATAAGCCAAATTTAAAATTAATAAGTTATTTAAATATCTGTAGAGGTAAAATAATCTTAATAATAAAGGTCTCCCTTATAAATTCTAGGGTTTTTAAAAAATAATATCCAATTTTTTTGAAAATGTGCATATGGAATCCAATGAGTTTCCCCCATACTTAAGTTTTTGAAATTAAATTGCAGAGCTGAAGGCCTATCAGCCGAAAATACTTTCTTGAAATCAGGAAATTCTAATAAACATATTACAACCATCACAAACAGGAGATTAAAATTGATATATTACCATCATCTAAAACTCAGCACATTTAGCTCTCATCAAATATCCCAATAGCTTTTCTTAAAAAAACTCCAGTTTAGAATTATAAATTAGTTGTATTTGTTCTGTTTCTTTAATTGGTCTCAATTTTGATCAGTCCTTCAGTTTTCCATGATTTTTATTTTTTAATATATTTGTTTTATTTACTTTTTAATGTGGTGCTGAGGATTGAACCCAGTGCCTCATGCATTTGAGGCAAGCGCTCAACCCCTGAACTACAACTCCAGCCGTTTCCATGATTCTTTTGACCTTGACATTTTTGAACTTGATAAGGCACTTCTATTGTAGAAGTCCCATATATTGGTATTTATCTGATGTTTACTCATATTAGGTTATGGATCTCAGTAGGAATATTATGAAAGTGACACTGTATTAGCATTGTGACCTATCAGTGGGCACATGACTTTAATTTTTATCATTATTAATGGTTCTGTTTAATGAGAGAAATCACTCTTGTCTCCTTCCCAAATCTGAAGGAATGTTTTCAACATTTCATCATTATATATGGTATTTGCATTAAGACTTTTGGAACTGTAAAACTTTGTACTTTGGTGAAATTATAGTGTTTTCACTTCATTTATAGCATGCTTTAATTATAAACATTTTTGTCATGAGTGGATATTGGATTTTTTTCAGATACCTTGTTTGCATTTATTGAGTTCATGGCATGATCTTCTCCTCCTGTTGATATGGTGAATAATATTGATGGATTTTTCAAATATTTCCTATTGTGGGAATAATCTTACAAAGGCAGTGATTCATTGCCCTTTTTATTGTTAGATTTTATTGCTGGTTTGCCAATTTTTAAATTTATTCTTTATATCTATAATTTTGAGAGAGATTAAATGACATCTAATTCTGATGAGGAGAATAAAAGAAAAATAATAAGCTTTCTATCTTCTATTGTAATTTCCTTGTCAAACATTGGCTTTTTATTTTAAAGTTCATAACTTCATTGACAACTTTGAAGTTATTTTTTTTTTGTTTCTGCTTTCAGGCCTAATTACACTATGGTAAGATGAAATACTCCACATGATTTCATTTCAAATTATTTTGGGCTTATATTCTAGCCCAGTATTTGGCCAATTTTGTTAAGCATTCACGTGCTCTTAAAAATATACATTCTACAGTTTCCTGATATAATGTGTCTACATGTCAGTAAGGTCAACTTGATTAACTTTATTCCTGAATGTTTTGTGTCTTTAATAAACTTTTTCTCTCTTTGTTTTATCAATTCCAGAAAAAAATTGTTGTTTACAATATGACTGTGTATTCTTCTCTTTGTAACCTATGTCTATGTTTGCACTGTATTTAAAAAACTGTGTTATTAGATACATATAGTTGTAAGACACTCTTGCCACAATCTAATATCCTTTTCTATTACCTGTTTTATTAGCCTATTTTTATCTTTTTTTAGTACATTTTTTATCTTTTTGTTGGCATTTGGATACTTTAAATAAATTTACTGTTAGTTTTCCTGAATTTTGTATTCAAGATATTTTTCCAGTAAGTAGAATATAAATGAGCTATTTTGATGTGAAAATCTTTATTTTTTAATTGAAATATTTAGTTAACTTGCACTTATTCTTGTTGATAGTATATTCGTGTTTGAATCTAACATCTTTTTCTTTTGCTGTTTGACTCATCTGGCTCATATTTAATTTTATCACTTTTACTGCCTGTCTGCATTAAATTTTCCTTAGAGTTCAGATTTTTCATCCATTATTTTATTTCCTTTATGTTCTTTAAAATTTCAGATAGTATACCCAAGATTATATGTCATGTACATAATTTTTATACTCTAATTCTTTATACAAGTTGGTACTTTTATCTCTTATTAAGCAGTGTAGAAATTGGAACACTTCAACTCACCCTTTCACGTTAAAACAGTTCTGTATATTTAAACTCTTAATGGTCATAGAGAAATAGAAACAAGCTACTTTCGTGTATACACTTGAGTTTCCTAGTTTCAAAATTTCGATACAGTAAAATGCTTTTTACTTCATCATAATTTACTTCAGGAATAATTATGACTAATTTTGGCATTAAAAGTGGTGTCCTGCTATGATGACAATCCCAAGTATAAGGCCTTGTCTCTGAGACTCAGGGACATGGAGAAGTTGGAAGATCCTCAAGCACTCTTGATGAGAAGTTGAATTCAGCGAAGAACCTGTTATCACTGTTGTGCCAAGTAAATTATGACAGGGATATTCTTTTATTTTATTGGTATACACAAGGACTATATTATAATTTCATCAACTCATCCATGTAGAACTGACCATATTCTTGTGTCAAGTCAGGATGCACCATGGGCTTTAGTCATCATGAAGAAAGCGTATCCATAAATTCTTCATTATTCCTAGGGTGTAATTGCCAGTTCATCAAAATCCTTTCAAACTCATAAATATCAGTATTATATCTCATTTAAACTTTCACTTTCTTTTATACAATTTAGCCATACATTTAACAAAACTAATAAATAAGTTATTAAAGAAAATGATTTCTTAATATAGCTTTTATATATTTCGTATTTTAAATATGTGAGTCCTCAAAAAATAGCAAATGAAGTGCCTCTTTAAATTAAGCATTTTAAAATTTTTATTTTGTAAAGACAATGCCAGCACTTTAAGGTTTTGAACATGAAAACTGTTAGTTTCATAAATACTTACATAGAGGCATTGATTTTTTTAAAAGAACTGAATGGAGATATATATATATACATTCATTTAATTTTAATAGGTACACAAAACATTAAAATTTACATATTAATGAGATACCATAAATATTTCAACATATGTATACATTGCAAAATGCTTAAATCAGGTAAAATACATATACCTTTTTATTT
Source organism: Spermophilus citellus (assembly GCF_964194105.1). Classification (NCBI taxonomy): domain Eukaryota; kingdom Metazoa; phylum Chordata; class Mammalia; order Rodentia; family Sciuridae; genus Spermophilus; species Spermophilus citellus. The sequence continues at coordinate 89,758,652 of NC_138192.1, forward strand.
ATTTATTTAATATTATTTATTATTTATTTCTTTATGGTGAAGAATTTCAAAATCCTTTCTTCTAGCTTTTTAAATGTACAGTACATTATCTATAATCACAATGCTATAATATAGTACACCAGAGCTTCTTGCTCCTACCTAACTACAATTTAGCATCCACTAATCAACTTTTACCCATCTTCACCCTTAGTAATGTCCCTAGTCCCTGGTAACCCTGGTCTGGTCTACTCTCAGCTTCCATGAAATCAACCTTTATATACTCAAGATATGAGTGAGTTGTTGCATGCAGTACTTGTATTTCTATTTCTAATTTATTTCACTTAACAGTAATTCCAGTTCCATCCATGTTGCTGCAAATGACATGTTTTTGTACATTTCTTATGGTTGAACAGAATTAAATTGTGTATATGTACCACATTTTCCTTATCCATATTGTTGATTGACCCTTAGGTTATTTCCTTTTCTTGAGTATTGTAAAGAGTGCTACAATGAGCATGGTAGTACAGATGTCTCTTTAACATACTGATTTAATTTCCTTCAGTTCATACCCAGTAGTGGAGGTACCTCTACACTGTTTTGGGTAGTGGCTATACTAATTTACATTTCCACAAACATGTACAGGGGTTCTTTTTTTCCCCCTGCATCCATGTCAGCATTTGTTATTTTTAGTGTTGTTGGTAATAGCCATTTTTATGGGGTGAGGTTAGGTTTTTGGTTGCATCTGCCAAAAAGTGATAAGCACTTTTTAAAGTACCTATTGGTCAATTTTATCATGTCTTTTGAGAAATTTACTATCTAGATGTATTGTGTCCTCTCTCTCTCTCTCTCTCTCTCTCTCTCTCTCTCTATATATATATATATATATATATATATATATATATATACACACACACACACACACATATATATATGATAAAATGCATAAAATTGCTGTGATGTGCTTTTATTATACAGTGAAAAAACAATGTCTTGGCAGATACTATAAGAACAATATTATGTTACCCATATATTTTTTCAAAGAAGTGTTTATGTAGGAGTGAAGGATAATTGCAAAATTTCTGTGGAGAGTCCATTAAAGTTTTGATGGAAAACAATTTTATTTATGCAAAAATATGTTTCCAAACATTGCTTGTCCTCTAATAGCTGAGTAAATTTAATATTATATTGGGGTAAAGCCAATCCTTGACCTCTGCCCATTCCTTAAGATTCTCTTATTTAGTGACAGTAAGACAGAAACTCTAATTAAACTAATCAAAAAGCAGTTTGGAATGATGAATTCTGTTTACTGAAAAACTAGTGAAGCTGCACTGGTCAGAAAATAAATCATCATCTAGTGAAAAATTAGTGAAAAGGACAAATTTCCTTGTCAATATTTTCCAGAACAACTTTCAATAACTAAAGTTTCCTCTTTCTATTTCAGCAAATTTTACATTTTTGCCATCTGTTAGAAGAGACCAAATGCTGATGTTTAGTCAGAAAATGCACAGCATTTTTCACATCCCATTTCCCTTACTCATAAGGTGTCTTTAGGCAACAAAATAATGGTTCATTGATGATGATCAGACATCAGGCTTCAGGAGCTGTTCTCAAAAGAGAATCTGGTTACTTGTAGAGGTCATCACCGCTATTTGCAAATATTCCTCACTATCTGCAGGAGGCTTGTAGTAAGATGCCATTCTTGTGTATTGTATTTTGATGTGGTTTGGTGCCTTGCTTTGGTTAATAGGTCATAAGCATTTAATTTTTAAAGTTAGAAGCTAGCATGTGCTTGCTCATGCAAGAACTTACAGAGCCTTTTTCTGAACTCTGACATGGGAGCCAACATGATGGTCAATGGCGACCTCTCCATCATCCTGTGCCCCTGAATGATTGCAATAACAACGGCCTCATGATGATCACACAGCATGAGTTGAGAGTAAATCTTAGTTGTTTTAAGTCTCTGAGATGTTGGGACAACTGCTGTTGCAGTAATCCTCAGCTCAAATCCATACCACCTATGATTTTCAAAGTAGATTTCTACCCCTAAGAGTACAGTTTCTGTTTTATAGAGATCCAGTAGAATATTATTTTGATGGAGAGATACTTTATGCCACAGACTCCAATTTCAGGTGAATTTACTATCCAAAAAACAGCTATATGTCATCACTGTAGCTACTTATTCCCTAGCATTAATAAAAGGTTATATTGTTGAATGAAATAACAAAAGGAGTCTTGCTTTAGTGCGGTCTACCATCAAAAGAACCATAATTAGTGAATTTTCTTATTAAAAGTACAGATTTTCCAAATTTTCACCAAACACCTACTAAATCTAAATTATAATACAGTTGTGAGGGTATTAAAAATCAACTTTCAGTAACTTCTCCAGTTCTTTCCAATATACAACACTATTTGAGAATCATAGCTTATACAATCTTTCTATACAGGAAGTCATCACATTTATTTAAAGCATTAAAACATCAGCAACTCATGTTTTATATCTAGTATTAAAAGGACTGATTATTGACAAGTATATTAAACTAGGATAATAAATACTATTCTCTAAACATAAGGGGTCTAACTTTTTCATAGTTCAGAAAGCTTGGAACAATTTTTGTGTATGATTTAACTTTTTGCTTAAATATGAAATGGTTAAACTGTGCCTCTGTGTCTTTTGGTATCAAAGGTTTCAAAATAGTGACTGAGCAGAATTTCCCTAAAAATGTAATCCAATATGTTGTAGAATGACAGAATCAGTAATTCTCAAGACAATCCTATTATTTTCTTTGCATAAGAGCATCATAAATTTCATTTTAAATTCTTCTCTGTAATACTATGAAGGACTACAATAAAATGGCATCATTTATAGTGATTTTTTCCACTCTGTAAAGTTTAAAAATTATTTTGTTTCTTGTACAACTCAAGTGAGATTTTTTTCCAGGATTCTGTCACACATTTGCAAATAGAGCCCACATTACTAGCATCCTTGATGTCAGTTGCTCTCAAAAGCATCATTATCAATAAGCATGAGATAAATGACCCAGTGGAATTTTATAGGTGGGGAAAAACAGATGTTTGCATTGGATACATGTTTGTAGTTTTGTTAGGATGCCAAGATTGACTCAAATATAGACTATTTATTATGTACATTATGTATTGCCATGCTAGGCAATTTTTAAAAAAGGGTAATCAGTAATTATATTTCTACTTGAATAAATCTGGAAAACCATCACATAACAATGACAGCACTTTGTGTGTATGCGCGTGCGTGTGTTCACTCGTGTGTGTATCCCAAAATGATCATCCTGATAATGATTCCTCCATTCTTCTTTAACTATTCTGACACAATAGTTAACAATATTTTTTGAGTGCCAAGTTTTTTTTTTTAAGAGAGAGAGAGAGAATTTTTTTAATATTTATTTTTTAGTTTTCGGCGGACACACTTGAGCCACATCCCCAGCCCCAAGTGCCAAGTGCTTTACTTAGGTTTTCTCATTTATTCTTAACAATTATTCTATGGGGTGCATATAACTGTTACTATTTCCATTGTACATGTTGGCATATTAAAGTTCAGAAAAGTCCATTTCCAAATTAGGTAATGTTTTCACTGTTCAGCTTAGTGTATGATTTTTCGATTTCTGGATTGGAAACTGAAAGAGCAATTATTCAACTGCTAGATGATGATTGGTGACTTCTATTGGCAGGTCTAATGTCACATGGTATGCACAAAATATAAGCCTTTTCTACATTAGAAAAAATGTAAAAATAAATCTCAGATAAAAATCAGTAAAAATGTAAATTTTTCCATATCTTAAGTGAACATTGACCATTTAGTACTATTTTATCTCTTGGTGATTTACAGATTACTATTTTATATATATATTTAATATATATAAATATAAAATATATATATATTTTCTCTCTCTCTCTCTATATGTATATATATAGAGAGAGAGCCTCTGTAATATAGAGATATATGTCAGCTCATTTTGTTATATATATATATAGAGAGAGAGAGAGAGAGAAAGAGAGAGAGAGAGAGAGAGAGAGATAAAATATCTGGTATGTGCCAAGCAGTGTTGCATATACCAAAGATGTATCAATAAACAAAGCAAAGATAGATATTTCCTTCATGATTTTATATCCTAAAGTGTCAGTGATAAGTGAAGATAAACATTAGCAATAAATATAATTAATAATTTCTGCCAAGCATGGTGGTGCATTCTTGTGATCCTAGCTACTTGGGAGGCTGAGGCAGGAAGATTACAAGGTAAAAGCTTTTCCTAAACCAGTGAATTTAGGAGTAGAGTACCCCTGAGTTCAATCCCTAGGACAATAATGATAATAATTTCAGTTGTATGTTGTAAAGTGATAAGAACTACAGAAAACAACAGCAACAGAATAGATTATGATAAATTAGGAGTACTGTGGATGAATGATGAATATGTAATTTCAAGTTACAGGGCTCTGGAAGGTGCCATTGAGGTTCAACCTTGAACAAAGACTTAAAACAGGCTTGGAGGAATTAGTTCTGTAAAACTTTTAAATGCCTGGCAGTACACAAATGAAGATGTATTTTTAAAATATGTAAATACTACTGTTTGTGTATTTATGTCCTGTATTTAATTAATTCTAAAGTGGATTTTTTTCCACCATTAAGCCTCTGTAATATAGAGATATATGTCAGCTCATTTTGTTATGAGGACTGCAGTATATTCAACTGCAAAGCTTTTTGAATTTGCTGGTATATTGTAAATGTTCTACAAGTACTGGCTCTGCTTCTCTTCTCCAACAATTCTTAAAAGTAAAATTTTGCATCCAGCATACCAAAAACTATGTTCTTCCTAAGAGTACATTCATTTAAACTAAAATATAATTTCACGTAATTATGTATTTCTGTTTTGGGAGATTTCCAGACAGAATTTTTGGATCCTATAACTCTGTTAAAGAATTTTGCATATTACAATTTGGCTTTAGTACTCTTAAATTTTGTGTCCATGAATCTTCTCCCCAATTTTTTGTTTCTTGAGTAAAGTTCTTTGTCTTATGTCATCTTTGGGCTGCAGAATACAAGTGGTTTGACAAACACAGTATTTATATAGAAGAAAATGTTTCATGATTGAAAAACAAATGGATAGCTGAAAATAAACTAAGATGTTAAAGTTACTACAATAAAATATCGGAGACAATAAAGACAAATTAGTACTTTAACCCCTTTTCATGATCTAGATGCAAATAAATTTTTCTTAAATAATACAATCCAATTTTTACAAAACAAAAAATCATTCAAAGAGGGTTCTCAATTTCCTATTATCTTAAGGTATTTTCTTTTGAATTCTACAATGTATGATTCACTTGATCAATGTTTATGCATATTGAATTACATCTAAATATTTATAGCAAGCATTAATATCACAGGTTTTATAAACTCTATTATAAGAAAAATATTATTACCTTTAGAACAATTATGTTCAATTATGTTTCTGGAATCACTATATTTTACTATGTTACTTTTTTGTGGGATGGAACCTGAATCAGAAAATTGAGAAATACTAACTATATTAAAGAAAATTATATATCTCCATGGGGAAATTCATATACTTTATATAATAACACAATGTTACAAAATTATCCTTTACTCTGACCAGGATTATAATGCACTATTTGGTATATCTGAAATGAATATAACTCTTTATTCACAATCTCTAATGCAGAATAGTTTCTGGAACAAGAGTGGATTGTTTGTTTTTTATTATTATTATTATTATTATTATTATTATTATTATTTATTTATTTATTTATTGAGACAAGGGCACCATAGTTATCCAGGCTGAACTTGAACTTGCCATCCTCCTGCTTCAGCCTCCTGAGTTACTGGGATTATAGGCATGTGACATTAGCCTGGCAAGAGTGGTTATTTTTAATTTCAACTGTTAGTATAACGCATATATTCAACAAATGGCAAAAATACTGTTTTATTTTTTCTAGTGTTTAGAGTAGTAATTTCTGAGTCAGTGAATAAAAACAAAGAGGCAATCAGTAGCAAGAATCAACAGTGAGGACAAAATGTTTATAATTATGTCTTTTCGAATGTTTCTGGGAAACAAAGCTCCCATCATGACTTGAATAATGCTGAACAATTGTATTAGTCACGTGGACTTATATAGTTGTAAATTAATCATTAAGTGTGTTTTTTTTCTGACAACTCATGAAGCAGGAATTTGATGGATAGATGTCAACCCTACTTTTACTGATTTTTTTGTCTTATATCATTTTCCTCAAATGAAGAAACATTGCCCGTAGAAGCACCATGAGTCATATTTGTGTAACAATGCAAATGATGTACATACATAAACTCTACAATTTTTTCTTTCAAGACATAAATTAAAACTCACATTTTTCCCACTTCCTCAGTCACCTCAGTCATTCTTCATGTAACAATTCAAGAACACAATGGATTTTATTAACTGATATAAATTCCACTTGTTAATATTTAAAGATACAGAACTTGGAGTTGTTTAATTTAAGAATTGAGTTATTTGGTTTTGTGTGGCATAATGTAAATAAAATCAACAAAAACACATGAACAAAAATGATCAGTCAAGTTGCTTTAAAGATGTAGACATGTGGGATAGAAAAGATGATGGAATCAGATGAATATTATTATCCTAAGTACATGTTTGAAGACACGAAGGGTGTGGCTATACTTAGTGTACAACCACAGATATGAAAAATTGTGCCCTATATGTGTAATATGAATTGTAATGCATTCTGCTGTCATATATAACAAATTAGAATAAAAATTACATAAAAAAGATGTAGACATCTTTAATGGAAATGGGTATTTTTTTTATTTTTGGATAAAGTGCTAATATAAATTAGCTCCCAGTTACTAAGATCAAGACAATAATATTCCATGGAATATTATAGAAATAATTTTAAAATTTCAGGATAGAAACAAGATTAAAAGAAAATTATACTATAAATAAATTCTATTGAGCTTTGTAATGTTGCTATATACCAATAATATATTTAAACAATAGATTTAAGTTCTTAGGAGAAATTTTAATGAATTGAGTTAATTAGTGAAAAATTACAAAGAATAATTTGAGGCTTTGAAAAAGGAATCACTAAGAAAGTCTACGCTATTGTGATTATTCCATATAGAATATATTGGATGTAAATTTGAAATGACATTTTAATATGTGATAGAAAAATATAAACAAAGTGAGAACTTTTCCATTTTCTATTGGGTTTATAGTCCCGATACAATAAAAATCTGAAGACAAAAATCTATATGCACTGATATAAGTGATAGTAATTATATATTGGAAGGATCCAACTAAGAGAAATTAAATGGGTTCTCCAGCAGTTAGAATGTGATTCCATTTCATGTGATCCTGAATGTAATCTTGAGATCCAAACTATTATTTTTTGATTAAAAAGCTCCATGTGACTCACAATTCTTCTAGGTCTTAACATTGAGTCTATATCTGAATAGAGATGAAAGACTCTATGTCTAATTCATGATTTTAACCCTTCTTGCCTGGTCTGAAAATGGTAGATCTGGAAAACATATGACATCTCTGTGAATATATGTTACTCAAAACTAATGTGAGTATAGAAACATCAACCCACCGTTTTAGTCAGATTTTCATTTAGTAACCAAAAGATCTGACAAGAAAAACTTAGAGGAGAAGAAGTTTATGTGGGCTCATAGTTTCACAAGTTCAGTCCAAGGACACCTGATAAATGGCTCTTGGCACGAAGTGAGGCAGAACATCAAGATGGAAGACTATAGTGGGAAGAAATCAGCTCAGGACATGGCCAACAGGAAGCCAAGAAAGCTCTGCTGACAAAGTATAAACCAAGAAAGCTCTGGGACAAAGTATAAACCCCAAAGACACACTCTTAGTGATCTCCTTCCTCCTGTTACCCCTACATGTCAAAGCCATTCAAATTACTAATCCATCAAGTAGATCAATCCACTAATCAATTACAATTCTCAAAATTTGATCATTTCTCTTCTAAACATTGGTTCACTGGGTCCCACATGAGCTTTTGAGAGACATCACATATCCAAACTCTAACACCCACAGAAAATATTATCTAGAGATTGACTTAATTTCTCATTCAATTAACTATTAATTTTATGTTCCTTTATTAATTACCTGATTAGTGAGGAAGCTATCACTATGCTGGACCTGAACTAATTATCAGAGGTATTTGAAAGCAGTATGCTTTGTTTCCAAAAGATTTTATGTAAAATACAGGTAAAAATTGTACAAACAGAGGGTCAGAAAAAGAAAGTCTGTGTGTCTATGCACTGTGAGAAAGAAGACTTATCAAGGTACTGAATACTTAAAAAGGTAATGGAAGTTGTCTAAACAAAACCTAAAAGTAAGAATTTCTAGACTGGCTCAGAGGAAGGAACAATCAAGATCTCAACATTAGGAAATAAATGGGTTGGTAGGCCGGATAAAATGTGATAGTTAAGTAAGGTGAATTTGAATACATAGCATACATTATTTTGAAGAAACAATCTGCTTTAATTCAATCTTTTAAATAGCCATTTATGTGTGATATTTTATGGGGATGATGGTAGCAATTAAATGATATAATGATGTAATTTGCAATAGATTTATAATTGAGAACCAATGTTTACATGGAATCCAAAGCTTTATGGAAGTTAGAATAATTAAGAGGCTGCTTGCTGTCTCTGTGTTACAAGAACTCCAATGATAATATACTCACATGACTATCTTTTCATATTAAAAGTACTTTTTTATTTGCAGCTACTAATATAAGTCATTATATTTTCAGCATTATTTAAGTCGTGTTTTAAGTAAGAATATGTGTTATATGCATATTTGTGAACATTTTTTCACTTTAAGTAAAATTACTACCATGGGATAAATAAAATATACAATATCTCATGAATAGGAAATCAGAGAAATACTGTGTAAGCAAATAAAAACAAAGAGCTCCAATCTAAGAAGGAGACATTTTCATATAAATAAATTACTATGAGTTACTAATGAAGTATTCTAAAGTCTCCACTGAATTTCTGAGCAAAAATGTGTCTGGATTCTAATATTGCTTTCCAGGGAATAATTATTTATATAAAATAAATTAGCTTGATAAGAATAAATGTTTGTGCATATAAAAATAAGGCAATGCCAACCAGATATCAAAGGAAATAATTTTGTGTCTATAATAAATTCATGGCAAAGAATATTCTCAGAAAATAATTTATTTTTCAAATATGTATAACCATGGATAAAGAAGAAATTAAACCTTGCTTTGGAGAAATGCACTACTTTTAAGAATGGATTAAAAATGCCTAAAATACACTAATGTACTTTGTTCCAAATGAAACTGAGTTCAGTTGAATTCAATTATTTTCCCAGCAAAGGGAGGGTATTAAATATTCATTATTGAGATCACATGGGTATATTTCTTTGTTCACCATAAGCCCTAAAATATAAATGATTATGAATCACAAATTTATACCAGGAATGGGAATAGTTAACTGTGTTAGTCCTGCTATTCATTAATTACCTACATAAAATGGAGACAAACATAGGCTGCTTAATATGGGGGGACTTTATTTTCAGAATGTAGGGGACATTTGGTAGATAATTGACATAAAATGCCCTCAAGCATTACTAAGCAATTTAAAGTTTACCATAGAAACCCTGAAAACACTACAATAACTTTGAAAGTCTTTAAAATTTCTGAATTATATTCTATCTTTCCTAATAACTCTGTTGATTACTCCTTCTCTATTCTGCTTCCTTTAACATTTCGTCTTCTGTTCTCTATAGATTTTGGCATTTGCATGACTCTAGCCTCTGAATAATTTATGTTCAAACACTTCTAGAGAAGCAAGTTGGTTAGCTAGCAGCTACTAATACAGCATTTTCAACTGGATAGTCAACTGGGCAGAATCAAATGCTCTGTCAGTCAACTGGGCAGAATCAAATGCTTGCCTAACCAGCTACTTTTGAAGCCAATGCTCAGAGGAAGTAGTCATGTTGAAGTGTGCATGATTGTAGGTTCAAAATGTACAAACTTTGGCATCTGGGCAGGTATTCGAAAAAAATTTGATCAAATAATAGTCATAAAAAGTTTTAAAAATAAAATGATTATGAGTATCACTTCTGTCATTGAGAAAGGCAATTGCCAACTTTACTGACTCTAACCATATTGTGTTGCAATAAATATTATTTTCATTATTGTTATTATTCATTATTGTTATCATTCATTAATAATTAATACAATGAGTGTCTTCAAATACCCTTGGATTTCCTCAATATTTTTACTCAATAAACAACTCTTACCCAGCAAAACCAAATATCAATATGATTAACAGCCAAACATTCAGAAAGATTGGCAACTTTAGATATGAATGTGTACCCAAGTCATGGACTTACTATAGTTAAATATTGTAAATAACTTTTCTGTAAAAAGTAATAAATATGCTGGTACTTATTAAAATATACACAAGTGGATCTGTATAAATATCCACTAAAACATTACTTATCAGAGTGTTAGATATTCTGTTTTGGGTCAAATCACTCTTTATTGTGCTAATAATTGAAAAAACATTTTCAATAATATTGTTAAAACAGTATTTTCATCTTAACTCTAAGAAAAATGTTACCTTATTTCCTAGTTTAAAGTAAGTATATTTATTGAAGTTGTGAGCAAGTATTAGCTTCATGTCCAATTCTCCTGAAAGCTATAGCATTACTTCTAGTTCTGCTACAATGTGTCCAACATGCGTACAAATGTGTGCCAAAGTGTCCCTTCAGTCTAAACACTCACATATTTATTATGTCTTCTATTGACTGGAAAAAAGAAAATAAAATGTCAAATTTCATCTTAAATTAACATCCATCTCTCATGGATAGAAATTACTATCATAAATAATGCCATTCTAAGAGTGAAAATATAAAAATATTTATCATACAATACCATTGCACATATAGTTTAAAATAAAAGGCCAATAAATCATGTCAGAAAAACATTGAAAGTAAAAGAAAAAAAGCAATTTTTTTTTCAGTAATGGGGATTGAACCCAGGGCCTTGAACATGCTAAGCAAGTGCTCTACCACTGTGCTATATCCTCAGCCTTCTTCTTTCTTTCTATATTTATTTTGAGATAGGGTCTTGCTAAGTTGTCCAGGCTGCCATTCTCCTGCCTCAGACTCTCAAGTACCTGGGATTACAGGTATGTGCCACTGTGCCAGGCAACATTAAAGTATTATTTAAATTAAAATTTAAGATGAAGTAATATAATTTTTCATAATTGGCAATACTGAACAAGTTGCAACCTTGAAATATATTTCAAAATGTATCTAATTCTTGGATTTCTAACTACCAAATATGTTCCATTTGCATTGCTCTCTTCATTCAAAAAGCATTCAAATCTTAAAATAGAACACAGTAAATACGTTATCAGGAAAAATAATATTCAAAATCACAGAAACTATTGCTGAAATTTCTTACTATATTTCTTTTTAAAGATCTAAGAATATAGTGACAAAATATCAAGTTTGATTCTCTGATAAGATATTTTATATCTGTATACCATTATTCTTTATTGCTTTTCCCCCAATGAAAAGGACATGTCTGACATTACTGCCAACAACCTACAATGTGTTTTCACAGCCACTCAGGTGTAGGTCTCTGGTTTCTGGCAGTGTAATAGTGATCCCTCTACCAGAGCCAGTTCCCTTTTCTGTGTTCCTTTTAGTAACTCAGTGAACATTTAATAATAAAACTGTCAGACACTATTTTAGGAACACGGGTTTCACAGTGTACAATCCGTTAGTTTCAGTATAGAATCGTAGATAATGAACTACAATATTGCCACATGATGATGACTGGCATTAAGACATTTTATCTCTGCCTTTAATAAGACTATGGAGTATTAGGCTACCGATTGAATGGTGTGTTGAGGAAGTCTGTTTGCTAAGATTGTGCCTTTGTGGGCAGAAATATTTGGCTTCAAACTGAGTATTGAAAAGGAACCAAGAACATGAAGCAAAGAGATGGAGAACATTCTGTGAAAAGAGTCTATAGATACAACTGCCCAGTGCAGAAAGGAACATTGTAAATATTTTTAAGAAAATTACTTTGCGACTGGGAAAAGCCTTTAGGGCTATGTCAGTCTTGTACTGTAGGAGAGTATTTTCTGCTTATATGTGTTTTCTGATATTTCAGTGAACTTTCTAGGACGGTTTAGACAATCATTAAACAGGTATTCTGAAAATCTTTCTCCTTTGCCATGTGTTACTCCCATACAGGTGCATTCTTCCTACTTCTAGTACTCCTGGTTGCTAGCATCTTAATCCTCTAGGTCAACTTTTGCAGACATTCAACATAATACATAGGTGTCTTTTTAATAGACCTAAGTGATCTATATTAAGTAAGAAACAGACCACCACCAAATGGATTAGCTAAATTATATCCAGTTACAAAATTTACCGGAAAGAGCGCATCTTCACTGTATTTCCATTATTCATCTCCATTTTTTTTTTTTGCTTACTTGATTGCCTGAAACAAACAACTTTTTAAGATTTCAACCAAGAAGTTGACAGTGGCAACAAGATGAAGTGCATTTCAAATTATTACACACTAAAAAGTAAAACTTCCCAGAGCCTGCACTAAAAGGTTAGACTGGGAAAGAGAGTTGAGTCATTTGCATAATGAAATATTATGAATTTATTTTGGATATCAAATAGATTATGCTATTTTTGACCCCAATTAACATTTTTATTCAAGAATGGACTTTCATCCTTTTACTGACAGTCTTACTGAGTGGCCAGTGTCCGAACATCAGTCACTGCCAGACACATTTATTTTTTGCCTTCAACAGGTTTCATATTTTTTTCAGTGTGACAAATCTCAAAGGTTAGACTTGTGCTACCAAATACAGATAAATCTGCAATTGTAATGAGATTAGAGAGTTAAAATATACTGTCACATCATAAAAGTCTAACAGATTTAGAGACAGAAAGCATGAAACCTTACAGAACATGATATTTTTTGAGTACTTTCAGTACATATTACACATAAACATTAACAAAAAATATAAGTAGTAAGAATTTAGCTTATTATTTGATCTTTGTGAATCTACTTAGATAATTCAAAAGACTTAAATAAGAATTGGATATTTAACTTTAGTTAAATGACATATTTAATTAAATGACAGCCTGGCATAACTTTTAAGAAAGATCAACAAAATTAGCTCTAAAAACACTAACATATACAAATAAAATATTTTCTTTAAACACAAAAAATAGATGTATTATGAAATACATTTTATTTGAAGTTTTAAAAGTTGAAAACTTTATAGAGAAATCTATAAAACTTTACTGAGAACTAATAATGAGCAGACACACATGTGACTTCATATATATTAAAAGTGGCATTTCAAATCAGTGAGAAAAGCATGGACTATGTGATAAATGATGGAGTGATGCTTCACCTCCAGGTCAAGTCCTTATGAGGTGGCTGAGATCCAATGATTGATTGATGATGACACATGATAATGCTGTTAGGCCATTTCAGCTTCAGATCCCTGCAATGGGGTTAACTAAGACTAGTGAGCCTATATAACAGCTCAACTTCTCCTTCTGGACAATCTTGCTCCTTTCCTTCCTATATAATAGGTGTCTGTCCTGATGCACATCACCCTGCACACATATGTTGGCCCATAATCTGTTTCACTTAAAACTCAATCTGCAACATGTCCCCAAAACAGATTTCTACTATATTCTAAACTAGAAATATTTTTTTACCTTGAGGTAAGGTAAGAATTGGGATTATTTAGGGATTATTTTATCGTTCAATTATATGACATAATTTTTCATAACCTAAGTCATAAGATTGGGAACTTTGATTGAAAAGACATAGCATTCAACGTTTGTTCTCCTACAAGTTCTACCCTTGTTAACTCCTTCACAAAAACATCCTTAATGAACAAAATTACTTATAAAAATTATTTTTAGAAATATGCATTTTACTCATACCCAAACTTTTGGTTGGAACAATCTGGATTAAATAATATTCTGAGTATTTATCTTGCCAAAATTAACTTACAGAGAAAATGGAGAACCAATTGAACTTTAATGATGGAGTAACTAAACTGTAGATATTATTTGTTTTCTTTTTTCTTTCTAGAGAAAATGTGTTCTATGGTTTGGTGTAGAATTGAAGTATGCTGATAATTACTAATTTATAATTATCCCTATATCCCTCCTACATTTTAATAACAAGGGAAAAATTTTCAAAAGTCATTCAAGAGAGTGCTTTTTAATAAGCCTGAAGAGTGTATTATCGGGTGTAGTGACTAGTCTCAGTACACTACAGATTTGAACTGGCTTTTTCCAAGCTCATTAATCCTAAGAGTAAATATTTGTACAGCTTGCCATCACCTCCACTGGTTCTCAGCAGTTCCTAGTACAGTGATAATGTGATGATGCATTCCATGAACCTACATTTCTTGAAGAAGGTAATCACTAGTAGTTTCAAGATATAAGATTAAACTTCCTCACACTTCCTTCCACTCATGAGTTTGACATTTGCCAGTAAAAAAAAACTGTTTTGGCTCTGGTTCTTAGCAGATGATTTGACCAGGAGTAACTCATAACATTTATGTTTATTTATTTGATTCTTCCTGATTCTAAAGAGTGTTTTCAGTGACTTACAAAACATATACAGTAAAAATAAGACAAGCAATAGATTTTTAAAACACAAAATGATTATTAAATTACTTTGGAAAATATACCAAATGTATAAATTGAGGATATCAGAACCTATATCATAAGGCTGTGTCAGAGATTGAATGAATAAAAAACAAAAACATTAAAGGTCCTTGCAATGGTACCCAGTAAAAGTCAGTTATCAATATTTTGAAGTTATAAGGAGAGGAGCAGTGCCTCTTTCAGAGAATGCGTCCATTTCTACTGCCAACCACTGCCATCAACTTTCAAAATGAGAGTTGAGACAAAATAAAAGTATATTAAATGAGATTAAGGGTAATTGAATGCATACAGGCATAATTTATTCAGTACTACACTATGACTTAATATGAACAATTTTGTACTGCAATCTTTCTGTGATTTCTATAAAATTATATAGCATATTTTTGAATTTAAGCATTCTCTCTCTCTCTCTCTCTCTCTCTCTCTCTCTCTCTCTCTCTCTCTTTTCTCAGTGAATGTATTTGAAAATGTAAATAGGTCATTATTAGTAAGATTAAAAATTAAAGGAACAGACATAAGAGAGAAAAAACAGGAAAGGCATTGAATTCTTTCACAGAAAAAATGTACTTCATTTTTCTTTTTATTATATTTGTATACATTTAAGTACAAATGAACAGGCTATTGGAATAAAAATAAATGATCTATTTGATTTGCAACTTACCAGAGACAAATTCCATGTAGCTTAATAAAAATGAAATATATTGTCCTCATAATTAGGAAATACATATGAAATCAAACTTCAAATACATATGAAAATGGCACTGGAAATAACCATTTATCCCCTGTTAGGCCTCACCCGGCCTCTCATCTGTGCTTTCCTCTCTATGTTGATGCTGCAGTCCGGCTGCAGCAAAATAACCGGGGTGTGACGAGTAACTTGTGTACATTGATACAGCAGGAGTGGGAGCCGTTTATTGTAGGACAGGAGGGGTATTTATACATTCCACACAGCTTATCTTAATTAACATAAACTAGATACAGCAGTTAACCAGTAATGAATCTCCACACTTAATGGCTGGCTGGAGTTACTTCACAAACCACTCCCTCTGGCAAAATGCCAGGCGCCATCCAGACTTGTTTACAGACTCTAACATGTTGACTTCTGCAGGGGGAGCACACCACAAAGAACATTGCACTAACACCCTGAAAGCTCCCTTGCCAGGTGATAAAGAACTTTTATTACTCTCCAGTAGTATAAAAAAATTCATGAGTTGGACTCCACTGTTCCAGCAGGGATCTTTATGTTCAATTGTCTGTTACTAAAAGACAACTTTAGTTTAGTGATGTAATGGTCACTTTAGGAGTCATTGAGACAATTCTCCTACTCTGTGTTATGGTGGCTGCACTAAATGTCTTTGGGAACAGGAAGTTAAAGGATTAGCAAGTCCATGTACTTTATTATCAAAACTGGAATGTCATTGAGAGTAAAAATCTTAGTGTTTGAGAATGCAAAGGACAACAGAAACAAAACAGGACTGAGCCAGGCCAGCAAGGATACATTACCACCTCACAAAAGACTGAAAGAGGCTGTTAATGGTTGAATAAAACTAGAAAAATGACATTTTTCATTGAAAGAGACATTATCACTAAATAAGCAATGTGGGCTTTTGATGTTAGATCTAGCTTATCAAGAAAAACTGACAAAGTGAATTTTTATTTACATTTCTAGGGTTTTTTTTTCCTATCACAATTAACATATTCTTTTTTTTCTCTATCAACAATGCACTAGGCCAAATCGTCAGACTTTGAGGCAGCAGTATGCTGCCCCTAGTCTAATAAATCAGATAGAATTATATGAACTCTTTTACTGACTGACTCATGAAAATGTTTACTATCTCTGAGTACTCCTGTCTGTCTATACCCTACGTGAAATTTGAATTATATTATAAGGTACATATAAACTTAATTTACAGTTAGAGATCCATGAAGCAATTGAGTCCCATCAGGCACTATCCATGTGTATCAAGTACATGGAATGAAGCACATATGTGAATGGTGCAGTATAACAAGATGGTAGGGAATGAAGGGAAAGGGAGTGGCTGCTGATTACCAAAATGGCAGACCCAAGGTACCTGATCTTGTGCTCTGATCTCATCTGTCTCCCATATTATCATTACTAGAAATGTATGGGTAGAGTACTTACTAAAAGAGAAGGGAACCTCAATGTATGTACAGTCCTTTAGGAAATTTATTTCTGTTTTGGAATTCTTTAAACAGCAATACCTTGCAACAAAGCTTTATTTGTGTAATATGGATCCCAGAGGCGCATATTTTACACTTCATTTAACTCACAATTTATCATTTCCAAAAAAGATGTCCAACTGACATACTACAAAATATTTTTGGAAGCAAAAAGCTAAAGGTCTATAGATGGATCACACAAGGGCCTAGGAGTCAAGTAGACCACATGTATGGATCACTTCATGAGTATCAGAGTTAATTGCTAAGGCCCTGAGGCCAGGGCCTCCAGAAGGAAGAATGAGAGCAAAGGAGGATGTGATGAACCTGAAAATGGGACTAGTGTATGGCAAATTTGTTGAGTATCCAGGGAATAATACCACCAATACATCAGCTTTTAAGTTATATTTCCTATATATTTTTGAAATATTTCCTCTATATATTTTTCAAAGAAATGACTATTGCCAATTATAAAGGCTGTAGGTAGTGACTTATACTTATTCATGTTTCACCCGCTAGAGGCATAACCCACAACTGTAAATACATCATGAAATTGTTGAAACCACAACTGCTATTATTGTATATAAAAAATGGATTCAGAACAATTACGTATTTTATCTACATGACTTATCATTTTAAGATAATTTTATGGCTCTGTATTTTAATAACAAGCAGTCTTTTATGACTATTTTGTATTACATTTTTATTTTTATGCTATATTCATATTAAATATAAGTATTTAACCCCTCTTCTATTCACTTTTTCATAGACCATTCTATTTTGTCAGATTTTAAAACTAATATTTAAGTGATTTTACTTCTGTTAAAAATCTTAAAGGGTCTGAAGTTTGTGGCTCAGTGGTAGAGTGCTTGTCTAGCATGTGTGAGGCACTGGGTTTGATTCTCAGCATTGCATATAAATAAATAAAGTAAAAGTCCATTGACAACTAAAAGAAAAAAAACTTACAGATAAATTATACATGGATTTTTAACTCATATCTTGCTTATGAAAGAACATGGGTGAAAGTGTACTGTAAATACAAATAAAATTTGGAATTGTCACATAATTTGACACTAATATTAAGTAGAAGAAGAAAGATGATGTCTGATGTCTGATGTTAGCAATTACCTCTGATACCCAAGAAGTGATTCATACAAGTGGTCTACTTGCCTTCACTGGAAGCAGAAAGAACTGGACACCTAGAACTTGAAGGGTGATGGAAGCTTGGCCAACAGGCCTTTCAGAGTCTGCAGGTGATCAGGAGATGAACAAAGACTGGTGGTCTTCTCTGATACTCTTATTGAGATGCAAACTCCAAAGACTTTTTCACTATGTGGCTGTAGTTAGGCAAGAACACATAGGTGGAGGAGGAAAAAAATTTAAGGGTCAGAATTAATTCCTTAAATTAATTCTAATTACTTAAATTAATTAAATTAAATATGTAAAGTAACCTGAGAATAGTTGCCCACCCACATTTGTGGCTTTAAGCATCATGTTTGTTGCAATCTTAGGCCCCTCACATAAATTCTTGAAATATCTAACTCTTCTCCATATTTCTAATTTAATTTGCATAAAGTATGGATAACTTTTATTCATATTTCCAAGTGTAAGCTTTAGAAATGCTCTGAGTTATAAAACGATGCATTAAAGAACCCAAGAATGAAGGTGCTCAAAAGAAACGTTAAGTTTTCACAATGATTTTCTTTTTTATTCTGGCAACTTTATGTTTTTACTTCGTGCTTATTTCTGTTAGTAATCAGCATCAGCTCTTGGATCAGAAAATTATCTGTAAAGAATAAAATTATCTGTAAAGAATAATATTATCTGTAAAGAATAATACTAGAAGAGAGGTGATATTCTCAAAATAACCATTAACATTCTCAAATTGCATTATTAACATACAAAATACAGTGCATATATTACTCAAGGTCAGTTTCACATATCGATATAGTACCATTCATAATCTTTTACACTGAATTTGCAAATGTTGTCAAAAAGCTGACGTGGGCTTTATTTTTAGATCAATGAATAAATACAGGGTCCATTACCATTAATTTGAACAGTCAGCCTAGTTATATATGAGATAATTAGAAGCACTATGCCTTTAAGTAATTGAAAGTAAATTGAAGAAAGTTGAATGGTACGCTTTACAAGAGAGGGAGAAAGAACAGAAAACAAAACAAGAAAATGCTTTATTTCACCTTCTAGAATTATTATCTGATGCAACTTAAGAATGCTAACTCTCTAAATACTTTTGTATTTTACAGAAAGAAAAATATTTTATTTTATTATACTCATCAGGTGATATGATTGCTTACTGAAAATCTATAAAATCTACAAATACAAAACAACTTAAACTAATAAAAAATAAATAAACAAGGGGCTGGGATTGTGGCTCAGCGGTAGAACGCTTGCCTAGCATGGGAGGGACCCGGGTTCGATCCTCAGCACCACGTAAAAATAAAGGTGTTGTGTCCATCTACACTAAGAAATATATATTTAAAAAAATAAAAATAGGGCTGGGGATGTGGCTCAAGCGGTAGTGCGCTCGCCTGGCATGCGTGCGGCCTGGGTTTGATCCTCAGCACCACATACAAACAAAGATATTGTATCTGCCAAATACTAAAAAATAAATATTAAAATTCTCTCTCTCTCTCCCTCTCTCTCACTTTCTCTCACTCTCTCTTTAAAAAAATATTATTTTTAAAAATAAAAAATAAATAAAAATAAACAATTTTCCAATACAGGAATGGAATTATATAATGATGTTTCATATGTAAACAATAAATAATTGAAAGTGAAAAGAATTATAACAGAAACAAAGGACAGGTGTAATATAAGATGCTCAAACTTCCCACACAGAAACTGGAAAACACTACGGAAAGAAATTTGTTCCTAATTGGAAAACTCAGTATTGTTAACTTGTCTTTTCTACATGAATCCACTAATAAAATTAATTAAATCCCAATCCAAACCACATCAAGGCTGGGCATAGTGGTGCACAACTGTAATCCCAGCAGCTCAGGAGGCTGAGGCAGGAAGATCATGAGTTCAAAGCCATCCTCAGCAAAAGTGAGGCACTAAGCAACAGTGAGACCCTGTCTCTAAGTAAAATACAAAATCGGGATGGGGATGTGAGTCAGTGGTCCAGTGCCCCTGAGTTCAATCCCTGGTACCAAACAACAACAACAAAAACACATCAAGCTCTACTTTAGTCTACTTTAGAAATTGACAGAATGACCCTAAATTAGTATAGAAATGAAAAGGTTCTAGAGTACCTAAAAACAATTTTGGGAAAAGGGTCAACAATGGGGCATTGACAACCTCTGATTTTAAAACTCACTACAAGGGTACAGTAATCCAAGCATGATAGCATTAAAGTGAGAATAGACACATATTAAGTACAGAGTCCAGAAAGAGAATCACTCATATGTCTTCAATTCATATTTGACAAGGGCATGAAAATATTAAATAAGTAATATTGGCATAAATAGTATCCATAGGAGAAGAAATCCTTTAAAACCTTACCTCACATCACACACAAAAATTATTTTTAGATGAATAACTGACCTAAATTTTAAATTTGAACTTATAAAATTTTTGGAAGAAAATACAAGTGGCTATCCTCATGTTCAGAAGCAAACAAAATTATCCCAAGTAAGAGAAATCTCTAAGTGTATAAAAAGTTAAGTTTGACTCCATCAAATTGAAACTTCTGCACTTCAGAATACAGTATTAACAAAGTGAAGATAGGAATTTGGAAAAATACTTTTTGCACATGTGTGAAAGAATTAATATCTAAAATTATAAATAATTATAAAATAAAAGGATAAACTATCTGTAAAAATCTACAGATGTACCAAATGCACATTTACAAAGAAATATTACAAATAATCTATGCTACACAAAATGATGTTCAACATTTTAAGTTGTAAGTGATATATGAAAATATAAACCACTTTGAAGGGCTTCTGTCCATTTACCAAATTGACTGCAATTTAAAGGATTGACACATCCAAAAACTTCCAGAAATATGGAGCCCAAAGAACTCTTATACCACTGGATATGTAAATTGTTACATTCAGTTTTAGGAGTAGTTTATCAGTTTCTTATAAATGTAGACATATATTTTCTATCCCCCTTACCTTACTTTAGATTAGTTGCAGCATATCAGAGAAAACATTTTACTTTTGACTTTGGGGGACTGGCTAATTTTGCTTAGAATGATAGTGTCCAGGTCCATCCACTTACAGGCAAATGCCATAAAGTCATTCTTCTTTATGGCTAATACTCCATTGTATATATTGTGTATATTTATCACATTTTCTTTATCTATTCATCTTTGAAGGGCACCCAGGTTGGCTCCATAGCTTAATTATTGTGAAGGATCAGTGTTATAGAAAAAGGGGAATGAAGTGAAGGTAAGAGGGATAGGATAGGAAAAGACAGTAGAATGAATCTGATCTAACATTCCTATGTCCATATGTGAATATACCACAGTGAATCTTACCATCATATACAACCATAAAACACTAATTAAATATATATGTTTATATACACAAATATATATATATATATACATATAAATAACAGAAATATCAGTAGAGTAGAGGGAAGCAAAAAAGTGTTTGCAGGAAGGAAGGGGAGGTAACTGGGGACTGAATTAGAAAAATTATATTCCATGCCTTTTAAATTATGTTACATTATATTATCATGTATAACTAAAATGAACCAATAAGTAAAACTTAAAAAGTAAACATATAGTTATACTGTAATACAGAAATAATTATTATATGTGTTTAAGCAAGTATAATGAAAACATATATGTTCATAAGGGCCTATGCAAGATATTTTATCAGGGTTTCAATTGCAATAAACAAAATCTGGAAACATTCCATATGTCCATCAAAATGAATCTGGGCACATTGTGATATTTTCGTACAGTTAAATGTGACTTAACAATAAACAGTAGCAAAATTCTGATACAAGTAACAACATGTAAGATTATCAAAAACATTAGGAGTGAACAAAAATCATAAAAGAATGCATACTTTATTAGAAGGATAGGCACTGAGATTGCAAAGGGACATGAGGACATTTTCTGCAGAGCCAATTTGATAGAGGTGGGATTAGAGAAGTGTGTGTATTCTCCTGATATCATACTGACCACAAAAGATTAGTATATCTTATTGTATATACATTTTAATTCAATTAAAATAATAAATAATGAATGGGAAGCATGATTCAATATTCACAGATGTTATATTCTACTAATGAAAACTAAATTATTTCACAATTTTAATTTTTTTTTCAAAATTATTTATATTGCAAGTATCACAGTTTATATTTTCTTATTTTTTATATTTTACTTTTTAGTTGTAGTTGAACACAATACCTTTCTTTTATTTATTTATTTTTATGTGGTGCTGAGGATCGAACCCAGAGCCTTGCATGTGCTAGGCAAGCGCTCTACCACTGAGTCACAACTCCAGCCCCTATATTTTCTTATTAAGATCAAAGGTAAATGTATCAGAAACCTCTGTACATAATATATTTATTTCCTGTTTGCTGTATTCATTACATCTGTTCACTTGGATATATACTTCAAAGAAAGAAACAGACTGTAATTAAAAATAAGAAATAAAACAAGTAAAAAAATAAAAAAGAAAGAAATATAAGTAATCATTAAAATTCATCCTTATAATAATTTTGTAGTTAACAATGTTGATATGTGTTAACATTTTAACAATGTTAAAAATTCCTTGTAGGTTCTATCTTTGAAACATCTGGATATTAAAATGTTAAGCTGGTGATGCTCTCAAATATTTGGATAGAAATATATCAACATCTTATTTTTATATTTCTTATTGTTAAACTTTATTAATAATAATATATTTATATTTATTCTTATTGATATTTCTATATAAACCTCCTCAAAAATACCAAATTTTATTCAATGTTTATTGGTTCGATCCTTTCTCTTTGTATAACTAATATCCTTACCTCAATTATAGGATTGTTTTAATTGGAAACTATTAATCGGAAAATTATAGATTTAATTGGAAAATATCTATTAATAGTGTATATAAGGTCTTAAAATGTAGAGAAAATTAACACAATTTTACAATTAACTTTATGCAATTGGCTTAGACTTACCCCTAAAAATAATTGTGTTAAAATTAAGTATAATGACTATAACAAAATACTATTTTCATTTTAAAACAAGAAGTCTTGGATAAATGAAATATTTATTGACAATTACAAGTGAGCTAATTTGTCCATTTTTGCATCAATCAGTAATAAACTTTCATTTTTTGAATATCATAGTAATATTAAGCATGTGTTGTTATGAAGGTGTTATTAACAAATTTGCTTGCTTTTGTTCTACAGAGGATTTATGTGCTATATACAAGCTCTTCATCCTGCAACCTATGTCATTCACAAATAATCCTATGTATGGTTAAGAATTTCTAAAAGAAAAATAGATGCTATTTTGTACAACATATCTGCTTTGGTGGCATAGGGATTGCTGCTCTGTATTGATTTTATTAAATATTTCTGCAAGCAGTTATACTACAAAATTAAATTTTCAGAATGCCCTTAAGTATTATAAAGACATAAAACAGATTAATTAGTGACATCTCAGATTGACTGATGGGACCTATTGAAAGTTTAAAAACCTACAGGATTTGCTGTTATTTCAAAGAGGAACATTCAGAAACATCAAAAACAGAGATGCAATTGTGAGTTTTGACAGATGAATTATTTCATGACATTTCATATTCGTTTGCATTTACAATGATGTACATATTTTTTTGCATGTTTGAATATGTATTTTGTGTAGCTTTCACACATGAAGCCACATACATCCACCTGTATGCATGTGTTGATTATTGTTGGTCCTGCACAGTCCATCGTTACCTAGATATCAGTCAAATTTTACTAGCATTTTTCTAGAGAAATATGCAAAGGAAAAAAGTCCTTAAGGGATTTTATGAAATCCTTTTCAAAACAGTTCAAATCAGCTTATGCATCTCCTTTACTGGTTTCCATGTAGCTCATTCACACCAATGAAGGATATATCATATTCTGTTAAATGTGTACTATTTTATCACCTGATACACTTTTGAGTCAACCTTAGAAAAGTTTTAAATAATTAAGTCTTCCAATGAGTACTATGTGTATTTTTGGATTAAAGTTATTATTTATATTAGTTAATAATAATCCAATAATATTATTGGATTAATGTTTCTATTGATATTTGGCTTCAGTTATTCTTAATACATGTTAACTCTCCAAGTCTTACCTATTCTTATATCATTCTTTATTGATTAATTTATGTTTAATTAATTGATGTATAGTTTAATTCCAATATTTGCAGAAATAAATACTATGCATTCTCAGCTCTCTTCTGTAATCCTGAGCAAGTTATTTGAACTCTGTGTCTTGTTATTTTCATAAATTATGTGGTAATAGAAATGACTTTGTAGGATTATTGTGAATCTAAACTTTAACACATGGCAAGAATTCTAGCAGTATCTGGCATGGAAGTAACTACTACCTGCTAAATATTTCTATTTAATATTCATTACAAAACTAATTTAAAATACTTTGTTTCAAATCATTGTTAACTTCACAGTGTCCTCAGTAGGCACTGAATTACATTCTGCCAATTCTGCCTCCACAAAGATATTTGACAAAGGTCCTGGACATTCTATCTCCAAAACACTAACTTAATCTGTTCTCTTAACTTTTTGATAAACTGTTCAAAACTATATCATAAAGTATTTGTCTTAGTCTACCCTGGAAAACCAGTCATATGTAGTTCCCCCATAATTTGCTTCTAAACCACCTAACTATTCATATTATCATTCAAAATGTCAATAGATACTTTTATTGTTTGTTTGTTTGTTTGTTTGTACTGTGGATTGAACTCAGGTGTGCTTAACCAGTAAGCCACATCCCCAGCCCTTTTTATTCTTTATTTTGAGACAAGGTCTTGCTAAGTTGCTTCTTTGAATTTGCAATCCTCCTGCCTCAGTCTCCCAAGTCGCTGAATTTTAGGTATGTGCCACTACAACACTGAGCTTTTTATTAATTTATTTAAATAGATATACAAGACATAAAATTGTTCACATTAACAGGGTGTAATGTAATGTTTAAATACATGCATAAATTGCATGTTTAAGTCAGGTAAAACATATTTGTCTTCTCAAACACATACTTCTTTTTGATGAAAAGTTTCAGAATTTTTTCTTCTGGTGTTTTGAAATGTACAGTACCTCACTGTTATCTACAGTCTATCTTACTGTTTAATTAATGGCACACCAAAACTTCTTGCTTCTAACCATAACTTAGTGCCCATTGATCCACCTTTTGCCATACCTACCTGCCATGTTCCATGACTTTGTGACTACAATTTTTTCTCAATTTTTATGAGATTAATTTTTTATACTCTACATAGAAATGAGATCATGCAGCATTTGTCTTACTATGCCTAGCAGTAGTTAAATCATTTAACACAATCATCTCCAATTCCATCTATGTTGCCATAAATGACAGGATTTCACTCTTTTTTAGGATGAATAATATTCCATTGTATATGCGCACAATATCTTCTTTATATAGTCATCAGATGATGGATATTTAGGGTTTTTTCCCATTTTCTGATTATTAACAGTAATCCTGTAATGAATATGGTATTGAAGATGTCTCTTCAACATAAGTGGTTTCATTTTCTTTGACTTTATATCCAGTAGTGAGTAGCTGGATCATAGAGGAGTTGTATTTTTTGAGGAACCTCCGTGCTCTTTTCCATAATGACTGTACTAGTTTACATTCCATTCAGCCGTGTACAAGGATGCCCTTTTATCCACATCCTTATCAGCAGTTGTTATCTTTAGATATTTGGTAATAACAATACATGTTAGCTTATGTTAACAGTGCATGTTAACTCAATACATGAGATAAGATGATACCTCATTGTGGTTTTGATTTGCATTTTTCTGAAGCAAATATTTAACTACTCATCACTGGTGTATGTGTGTGTGTGCGCGCGCGCGCGCGCGTGTGTGTGTTGGTACCAATGTGTGCTTTTAATGTACTCATTGGCTATTTGTATGTCTACTTTTGAGAAATGTCTCTTTAGATCTATTAACCTTTTAAAAAAATGGATTACTTTCTTGCTATTGAGTTTTGGTAGCTTCACATATATTCTGGATATTAAACACTTGTCAGGTGTATAGTGTGAAATATTTTCTTCTTTGCTTTACTGATTATTTTCTTTCCTGTGAACAGCTTTTTAGTTTGATGTACTCCCATTTGTCTATTTTTACTTTTGTGTCCTGTTTTTAGTACTCTCGTCCGCAAAATTCTTTCCCATTCCAATGTCTGGAAGAGTTTTCCCTCTACTAGTTTGACAGTTTCAGGTCTTGCATTTAAGTCTCTAATCTATTCTGAGTTGATTTTTGTAACTGTTGAGAAAGAAAAGTCTACTTCTGTATGTGGATATCCAATTTTCCCAGAACCATTTATTGAAAAGATTTTCCTTCGTCTAATGTGTGTTCTTAGCACATTTGTTGAATTTTTTTTTTTGTGGCTGTAGATGCATAGATTTATTTATACATTTTTTTCCAAAAGCCTTTTCCAATAATGCACTTTAACATATCTAGCAAGGATCACAAAGTTTTCAGTAATGTTGAAGGAATAATTTAAAATATTTTTTTGCAAAATTAAAAGTTTATGCTATTCTAAAAATTCTATCCACAAATATAATAAAGAAAATGATTTAATTTTCAATAAACATTAAATCAGTTGGTAGTGTGCATATCTGGCAACAATTAAATATATCTCAGTGACTGAAAAAAAAAAAAACCTTGCACTCTTAAATAGCCAGGATATGCAATGATTACATTCAGGTTAGTTACCTTATCCAAGGAAAAATCCAGCATATCTCTATGGCAAGCACGTGTTTACAAGACTCCCATAGCAATAGGGAGACATCAATGTTTCCTGATAGTCACAATTCAAAGAGAGAGCTCCAGAGCCCTCAATAAAGATGTCTGGCATGCAAAACGCACAAATGTCTCATTTCGACTTTTTAAAAATTCACAAATAATTAGGATGGGAATATGTTTTGATACATGTATACTTTTGGATGGCTAAATATAGATAATTTTAAAATCCATTACCTCACATATTTACATTTTTGTAATCATGATACACAAAGTCTACTCTCTTAGCAATTTTAAATTATATAATAATATTAGCTTGACACAGAGACAACCTATATGATTGGAGAATGTGTGAATCCCACATCTTAAACAGGATTAATACATACAATATATAAGGCACTGAAGCAATGCAGTGGGAAGATGACAAATACATCATAAATGGGCAAAAATCTCGATTACAGATTTATTAAAGGAGAGATACAAATGACCAGTAGGCATATGAAAAAATGCTCACCCTCACTAATCATCTGGGAAATGAAAATCAAAAGAACAGTGTTATATCACATCACACTTCTAGGAATGCCATTTATGAAAAAGACAAAAGATAATAATTCACTGGAGAAAATATAATCTATTCAATGAATGGTGCTAGAAAAACTGGAAATCCATATGTAGCAAAATGAAATTAAACCTCTATCTCTCACCTTGCACAAAAATCAACTCAAAGTGGGTCAAAGACTTAGGCACTAGAACAGAGACCCTGTGCCCTATCGAAGAAAAAATAGGCCCAAATCTTCACCATGTCTGCCTAGAATCTGACTTCCTTAATAAGACTCCTAAAGCTCTATAAGTAAAGCCAAGAATTAATAAATGGGATGGATTCAAGTTAAAAAATCTTTTTCTCAGCAAAGAAAACAATTAATAAGGTGAAGAGAGAGCCTACAGTTTGGGAGAAAATCTTTACCAAATTCACCTCTAATAAAAAAAAAATCTCTAGGATAAATAAAGAACTCGAAATACTTAACACCAAAAAAAAAAAAAAAACCCAGTCAATAAATGGGCCAAGGAACTGAAAAGACACTTCACAGAAGAAGAAATACAATTGATCAACAAATAAATGAAAAAGAGTTCAACATCTCTAGCAATTAGAGAAATGCAAATCAAAACTATTCTAAGATTTCATCTCACTCCTGTCAGAATGGCAATCATCAAGAATACAGGCAACAATAAGTGTTGGTGAGAATGTGGTGAAAAAGATACACTCATACACTGCTGGTGGAACTGCAAATTGGTGCAACCGCTATGGAAAGCAATATGGAGATTCCTCAGAAAATTGGGAATGGAACCACCATTTGACCCAGCTATCCCACTCTTTGGTTTATACCCAAAAAACTTAAAATCAGCATACTATAGTGACACAGCCACATCAATGTTTATAGCAGGTCAATTCACAATAGCTAGACTATGAAACCAACCTAGATGTCCCTCAATAGATGAATGGATAAAGAAAATGTGGAATGTATACTCAATGGAATACTACTCAGCTTTAAAGAAGAGTAAAATTATGTAATTTTCCAGTAAATGGTTGGAGTTGGAGAATATCATGCTAAGCAAAATAAGCCAATCCCACATAACCAAAGGCCGAATGTTTTCTCCAATATGTGGATGCTAATTCACAATAACGCAGGGGGCACTAGGGAAGAATAGCGTTATCTTAGATTGGTAGAGGAAAGTGATGGGAGTGGAGGGGTGGGGATGTGGGGATAGGAAAGATAGTAGAATGAAACAGTCATTATTACTGTATGTGTATATGGGACTACATGACCAATATGATTCTGCAACATGTACACTCTGAAAAATGAGAAATTATATCCCATCTATGTGGCTCAACCTATGCGCCCATCAGATGAATAAATTGAGTAAAATGTGTGTTTGTGTGTGTGTGTGCATGTCTGTGTATGTATGTG
The DNA here is from genome assembly GCF_964194105.1 of Spermophilus citellus. Lineage (NCBI taxonomy): Eukaryota > Metazoa > Chordata > Mammalia > Rodentia > Sciuridae > Spermophilus > Spermophilus citellus. The sequence goes on from NC_138192.1 coordinate 89,787,503, forward strand.
TGTGTATTTTTATACTGTCCAACCTTTGAAAGAAGGGAATTCTGTGATTTGCAGCTCCATATTAAGAGAAGTAAGTCAGGCACAGAAAATCAATACAGCATGACCTTACTCATACATGGAATCTAAAATAGTTGAACCCATAGAAGCAGAGAGTAAGCTATTTACCAGGGGCTGGGGTAGGAGAGGGGAGAGTTGGGAGATATTGGTGAAATTACATAAAATTTCAGGTACAGGAAATAAGATCAGAGACAAATTATACAAATTCAACTATAGTTGATAACAATGGATTATTTAGCTGTTAAATGTATTTTTATATATAGTTCAGGGAGAAAGTTTTCCAGAGGAAATGCTCTATAAAAAGGGAAAACAGGGTGCTGGATCTTTCACTCAGTGGTAGCACACTTACTTGGCATGTGTGAGGCACTAGATTCAAATCTAAGCACCATGTATAAATAAATAAAAAATAAAGGTCTATCAACAACTAAAAAGAATTTTTTTTACAAAAAGAAGGAAAACATTTTCATTTTGATACCAAGGGAAATTCAAAAGTTTTTTTAGACGGGTGACTATACTAATTCTTGTCATGGTTTGTGACTTTAACTCAATGTCCTGGGGATCCCTTACATCTCCCTGAAACACACTGTTTGCACTAATCCACACCTCCATTTCCCATACTTTCATGCTGATGTTAATACAATTTATTTTCTAATTTTGAGATTCCCTTCCTTTTTTTCTTTTGTCTTTCTAGAAAACATCTAAAGATTCTTCAAGGAGGCTCAGGTCAAACACAATTTTCTCCATGTGTATGCAAATATCAAAAAACATTGATACCTTATTGGAAATACTTTTTAAAAATTTAAATAAAAACATACTATGCCTAAGCAGAGATACATTACAACAAACCAGCGGCACATTTCTTATAAAAGAGATATGTTTAATAGTTTAATGTAGAAAAATTTTGGACATTTATAGCCAAAATAAGTCTAATGTAAAGAGGTACATACGAAGCATATAATTTTAAGCTTTTTTTCTTTGTCTATTTGAACCTTGCTAAGCACAAAGTACATATGGTAAAATGGGGAAATAAAGTACACATAGGCTACGTGACAACATGCAGTACTGTAAAATCTACATAATTTGGAGGAGGAGTGAAAGTCATGAATCTACATCAACAGTGAGCACAGGACCACAAGCAGCTGCTTCTGATCCTTGTGGTGCCCTTCAACTTCCTATTTCAGGAGCTTCATACACACAGGAAGATGAATGAGGTAGGGACTTAGAAGTCCACGTTTTTAGTGATTCATTACAAAAATTGTCTCTACAACATATTTATAAATTATGATAAATGTGCTGGCAATTCACTTTGCAGTGTGATCAGCTACATTTGAGCTGAGAGGTGTACTTGAGTAGTTCTATCTTTGACTTTTCTGTTAGCCCATATTTAAAAGTGAATAGTCATCACCTAACCCACTCTTCTTTATAACTTCAACTTCTACCAACATCACATTTAAATCAGCTATTGAGAAGAAACCTTATTTTTAATATTCTGAGAATAAGATTCCATCGTTTGGTAATAAAATCTAGTTTACAGTAATGTATAAGAAAACAAATTTTGTTTTTATTTCTGAGGATATTTTTAAGCATTAGTTGTTAAACAGAAAATAATTGTTCTACAATATATTTTTCTGCTAAGCAAAAGTGCTTTGTCTTATAGCCAGGCACAGTGGCACATGCCTGTAATCACAGCAGCTCTGGAGGCTAAGGCAGGAGGATCAATAGTTCAAAGCCAGCCTCAGCAAAAGTGAGGAACTAAGCAACTCAGTTAGACCCTGTTCCTAAATAAAATACAAAATAGGGCTGGAGATGTAGCTCAGTGGTGGAGTGCCCCTGAGTTAAATCCCAAGTACCCCCCCCAAATGCTTTTATACAGCATTACAACAACTGAAAATATGGTAATGAAATAATACATAATATTTCAACTATGTGAACCAGAGAAAAGTTATATTAGAATGAAATACAGAAAGCCATAAAAATGTTTCCAATAGTATGATATTGTGAGTTAATACTATACACAAGAAAGAAATGGAAAAAATAAGAGCTAGACATAACCCGTGTAAGCTGAAGATATGGTATGGAAGAATGAGAAGGATGCTTAGTCCTGAGTGCAAACCAGACCCAAGAAGAGAGTGGCTTCCTGTACTTGAATATGTTTAATTTCATTCTTGGTGCATACACACTTTCTCATCTGAAAAATAAAAACTTGTCTATGAAATTTATAGAAAACTGAAATAATATCATGTGCATTAAGCGATGTCTCCATGCCTTGGAAGTCTTAAGATCTCAACCAAACTTGTTTACATTTTCTCCTCTATTCAAACTTTTTTCTTGGAGTATTTCTAGTGCCTTGGGCCCTTGCAACAAATTAAGGTGGATTCATTCATGAGAAGAACAAATGAATATAATCCTGATGATACCAATATTGGAAATTAGAAAAACTGCATCCTGCTTATGAGTAAAAAGAATATTTTTGGTTCAAAATTTAACTCTGATAGCAAAGTTACATTACAACATTACATTCAAAGTAAATCATAAAGAAGATAATAGTAGAGTTACTAAGAGGATGGAATGAGCTAGCTGAAGAACAAGAGGCTAGAATATATTCAGTACTCCCTGAGTAATACTTTTGAATAGGTTGCTAATATTGTTGTTGATTATGTTATTGTAATGTTGATGATGTCATTGATAATAATAGATTTTCTCTCTAACATTGAATAGAGCATATTACATATGGCATATTACCTTATTTTATAATGTACTTACCCTTGGAGGGCAGAAAATAATTTCATATTATGCACAAATATTTATGCTCTTATCAAAGTAACTCAGTGACTGTTCACTGAAATCTATCTTCCTTTTTTAGTTTAATGTGAATATAAACAATCCTCCTCTTTCCAAGTTATCAGACTTTGTTGTGGTGTAGTGTGAATACTTACACTGTGGGATAAACCCTTAATTATAATATTAAAGAAAAACAAAAGTGTGTATATTCAGCAACAATCTTTTGCTGTTGGTAAAACTGCTGATGTTTAATTGGCTGCTGGGAGGGAATGTTATTTATGCAATTATACTAAAAATGATTCCACTGTTCCCAAATGAGTCCTCATGTTGTATTAACCCCTCCAAAGAAGGGCCTGCACTGCTGAACTTCTCTCTTCCTCTCATGTATCTTTCATATACCATGTGATATGTGTCTCCTTGGAAACAGAAATCATTTCCCTTAGAAGACAAAAGATGAATGATTTCTGCTTAATCCTATCATTATTCTTCAGAGAGGACTTCATTTTATTACCAGTGAAAAAGCTGCAGCAGCAATCTGTACTCTGCAATTAGGAACAGGGCAGTTTAATCCTTGTGGTAAGGCTGAACCAACAGCAGCTAAGAACTATTTTATTAACTTCCTAGAGGATTTGTGGCTGAAATACATTACGGAACGTTTCTTAGTAAACTAAGTGCCAGTGGGCAGATGATATACTTCAACCCCACATGAAAGGTCAGAAAAGCCCCCTGAGGAGTAGCTGAAATATTTGGTCTTCTTAAGTATCTATCAACACAGTGACACCATGTCATATATATGTTTGCTGTAGGCTTACTCTCTAAACCAATTTTTATTTACGATTGATTTTTAAAAATAGTATAAAAATCCTGATAATGATTTATGACTTCTGGTTTTTTTTTTTGTGCATTCACTTTGTGTGTATTGAAGAGAACAATCTCTCCTAAAATGTAAAGTCTTTGCAAATTTCTAATTTATTAACCCTTTCATGTATTTCAGTAATAGATGTACACATCCTTAACTTACATAGGGTTTATAATAATAATACAGTAGTGTATTATTTCATCTCTAACCTTTCAAAAATCATACCAGAATCACCAGCACCAGTAAATTATTCCACATCTCTTATCCAGCTATCTAAATAGTCCAATTTTTATTAATATTTTCCTATTTTCTGCCTTCCTTTATTGCCTCATTAAAATGTATGGATAGGTGAAAGCATCTCTTTTGAAGCAGATGTCAGTTTAAAACATCTTCTTGGAAGCAAAACCAGTAAAATAATAAATAAGAAAAATCAATGTAGACATTTAGCAAAAGCATCACAACTAGAAACACCAGAAAACTGTATTTTAAGAAGATGCAAATGTATTTAAGAGTAGATAAGCAATTTGTGTGTGTGCTTGTGTGTGTGTTTGCACATACATAAGCAAAATACATCTGTATGTGTGTGTGTGTGTGTATATATATATATACACACATATCAGAATGTTGAGAAATAATTGATACCTTTTCTACATATTTATGTAACATGATTAATTTTAATCAAAATTTTAAAAGAAATGCAAAAATTAGGTTTTGTTTTGTGAGGTTATTAATAAACTTATCCTGCTTCATTTTCTCAACAGGTAATGTAAGTACATCATGTTACATCGTCTTTCATTTTTTCTAAGATTGATGAAATATAGTTTCACATCCTAATTGGGTTCATTGTAATATATTCATACATGCTTATAATCAAATATATGTTTTCATATTCTTGGTTTATCAAAAGAAGTTAATCAGGTAAAATTAATTTTTAAGACTCTCAATGCTATGACTAAATTCCCACAAACCAAAGGATGAATGTTCTCTCTTATATGCAGATGCTAACACACAATAAGGTGGGTGGGAGAGAAGTTCATTGGATTAGACAAAAGGAAATGAAAGGAATGAAGGGGGATGGGAATAGGGAAGATAGAATGAATTGGCCACAACTATGTGCATATATGAATACACAACTAGTGTAAATACACAACTAGTATAAATCCACGTCATGTTCAACCATAAAAATAGGATATTAATTAGAATAAGTTATACTCCATGTATGTATAATATGTCAAAATATATTCTCCTGTAATCTATATCTAAAAAGAACAAATAAAAAACACTATGGCTATTTAAAAATATATAAGTTTAGAATCAAGAAACATATAAAAGAAAATAAATAAATGTTATAATCAAATTAAAGAACAGAGGTTGTTCTAAACTCTCCTCATAGCTTTAGAAAAGGAATATTAAATTTTAGCTAGACATGAACCCCCTAGAATAAAAACTAAAACCCTCAACTTTACTCCAGCCAGTTGAGTGCAGGTGATGTATGCCTGACCTTGAAATGAAACTTCTCTACTCCACTAGTATCTCTTCTATATTCATGGGATATCCCTCTCTTTTTTTACCCTTATTTTGATCTTCCACGTATGAAACAAAACATTTGACCCTTGATTTGGGGGGTCTAATTTACTTCACTTTGCATGATGTTCTCCATTTCCATCCACTTATCATCGAATGCCATAGTTTCCTTCTTCTTTCTGGCTAAGTAACATTCCACTGTGTATATATACCACATCTTCTTTATTCATTCATCCATTGATGAGCATCTTGGCTGGTTCCATAAGTTGGCTCTTGTGAATTGCACTGGTATAAACATTGATGGAGCTGTATCTATAATGCACTAATTAAAAAATATAAATAAAGAAAATAAAGACCAGCAGAATAGAGGAAAGGGAGCAGGAGGAGCAAGAAGGGGAGAGAAGGAGGAAGTCCTGGGGACTGAATTGGAGCAAATTATTTTTCTTGCTTGTATAATATAGCAAACCAAACCCCAATGTTATGTATAACTATAAGACACTAATAAAAATAAATAAAAAGCCAAAAAATGAAAGAAAAGCAAGTATCCTCACAGTGCCTTTTTAAAATGAATTTGCAATACAGCTATTGTTACTATTCCTGATGGACCATGCCCACTTAAATAAGCAATGTTCTAAAACTGACAGGGCAGAAAGTTAAAAATAGACATATGGTATTAATTATATCTCAGGTTCCTACTATTTGGACTCTTTGGTGCCACAGCTGAGGCTGTGTTTTCAGTAACACAGAACAGAGTCTTATATGTAAGTGTGAATATTGAATACTTCATTATCAATGCTTATTGAGAGACAACAATATGTGAACAACAAATTACTTCATGGCAATTGTGTTATTTTGTGATATGCAAATAAAAACAATACAATATAAATAAGTATGACAATAAAAGGTTGTCATAAGAAGAGCTTTTTGTGCAGTTGGCTTTTCAAATTGGAACACCCAGAAATTGGAATTTTGGGAAGGTGCAAATGTGTTGAAGAGGAGGAAAATGGAAATGTTAAATAGGAATAATCTAGATAATAACATTTCATTTTAAGGGAAAAATTTTTGAAGATATGATACTGTCAGAAAGGATAATTACAAGTGCAAAATGTCTGATGGCGACTCAAATGCTTTCAATAAATGATATTTTCTTGTGTTAAGACATTCAAAAATTGGTAGACATATTTATAAGTGTATATTAATAAATAGAAAAGTGAATATACAAAAAATATAATATCAAACCAAGTTTAACATTACTTTAAACATACTGCAATATTTAACAAAAAGTATAAATCTGGAATTTTTAATGAATGAATGGGAAATTCAAATGAAGTGGACAAGTGGGTATATACATCACCATGTATTTATTCTATCCCTAAAATAAAATTTAATATCTAACAGAGAAATAGAATTCTAGGAAAATTCAGCACATTATTCCAAAATAAGACCTATATAATACATCTCTTTGAAAACAATACATATTTAATATTCCATTTTTAATATGGTTAATAATATTATTTATATAAAATATTCCTATGAAATAGTAGCTTAAACTTTATGTATAAACATTACAGTGTGTGTGTGTGTGTGTGTATGTGTGTGTGTGTGTGTGTTAGAGAGAGAGAGAGAGAGAGAGATTTAATTCTTTGGAAAATAACAATTTTGACTATGATAATAAAATGTCTGAATATTTTATGAATCAATTCATAGCATGTACAAAATGAAAAATAGAGTAATGAGGATTAGACAAGAAGCAAAAAATTCCTTGAAGAAAATTACAATTTATTAAGAGATTAGACACTGAGAAATCACACCATGATTGCCTCTTACCATTAATGGCCTTAAAATTCCAAATATGTTTAATTTGTACTTTGTAATCTTTTAATCTAAAAGTACATTTTTACAAATTCATCTCACTCCAGATATAATCACTTGAATCTTATTTCTTTGGTGTATCTCCATAAAAATGTTTAAGCCATTACACACAGACTTGAAATCTAGTGACCTCTCATTAGCCCTGTTTCAATCCATACCCTTCCAAGAAAGAACACCTACGTAGGAATGAATAAAAGGTTACAGTAAAATCTCAGCAAGTATTTGTTGAATGAGTCATTTTAATGCATGTGTCACGTCTAAACATTGAACTCATTTTAATTATATTCAGCTAATTGCTATCTTGTTGAGATGGATCTTGTTATCTTTACAGGGAAAAAGAAAAAAATACTTTATAGGCAATTATTACTTTGCATTAAAGTAGAAATACATTTTGGCATATAGGAACCAGTTTGACTTCTGGTTCTATCCTAAACATAGAATGATAAAATGTATAGTTGATCTTATCTAATCTAGTTCCTTTGCTTGGTCACTAGATTCTACCCCCTCTTCCCTTGTCAAAGATTGTGGTCCAACAATTATCCTCCCTCTTACTTGATATCCTCCCTCCCTTACATGATATCTTACATGATATCCTCCCTCCCTTCCCTACGAGATAATTTCTACTGACAAATCAACATGATATGTTATTTATTCCATCTTTTAAAAAAATGAAATGTTATGGCTTCTCTTTGCAGCAAAAATTCTCTAATCAACCAAAAATGTGTTTACTCCTTCTACCCCAATGAAACTACTCTTGAATTCAACATTGATAGTAGATGATTTCCAGTAGCCTTTGAGTTCTCTGTGTAATCTATCTTCTAGTAGTTTCTTTTATTTGCATTCTCAGAAAATACTTTCTTACTTTTCCTCCAATTTCCCAAGAACTCAATGCTATTTTAAGTGTGATCCAGGACACAAATTACTGTCCTTTTCTGTGCTGAAACTACACTCTTTCCTTTGCTGATTCATTTCATCTCCTGATATTATATACCGTCTCTTTGACAACTATTCCCACATCTTTAATCTGGACCATTTTCTATAGCCCCTGTCTCCCATATATAACAGCCTATTTTACAAAACCAATCACTCAAGATATCTCCCTACATTAAACCTGTTCCTACCACAGTCTGCCTCAGCTCAATAATGACAATCTCATCCTATAGGTTATTCAGTACAAAGCCTGACAATCATTCTTGACTTCTCTAGCATTCCATATCCAATTTATCATCAAATCACATTTTATTCTTCAAAATATACCTAAAATTAGATACCTTTTGGCAACCTCTACTTTATTCAAACCACCAACATTGGCCTCCCTGCTTCCCAACATGTCCATCTCCTCCCACCGAGACACACACACTTTAAATTTATCAACACAAGATTGGGCACGGTGGTGCATGTGTATAATTCTGGCGGCTAGAGAAACTGAGACAGGAGTATAGCGAGTTCAAAGCCAAGTTTAGCAAAAGCGAGGTGCTAAGCAACTCAGTGAGACCCTATCTCTAAATAAAATACAAAATAGGGCGGGGGATTGGCTCAGTGGTTGAGTGCCCCTGAACTCAATCCCTGGTACCAAAAGAAGAAGAAGAAGTATCAACACAACACTAATCATGTGATTCTCCTAAAATGTGTATTGGGTGATAGATTTTACTAGATATTACTTATGTGTGATACGTTCCTCCAACAGGTCTGCATGTTACCTTCTGCAAGTGTTGAAGCCTCTTGCAAGGTATTCACGAGCTTTTCTGTTGCTTCCTCTTCATCTTGTATTGCTCTGTCTCTGGCCCACCCTTCTCCAGGGCTACCAGCCTTTTTCTTCTTCAAACCCAGGATGCCAGGCATATTACCAACTAAAGGTCCTTGCTATATTTGTCTATGCCAGGAGGTGCTGTCTTTGAGAATCTGCATGATTCACTACCTCACAATACTGAAGTTACAACACAAATATCACCTTCTCATTGATGCTCACCCAGGTCTTGCTATATAAAATGTTCACCCAATACCTTTACCTACACCATCTATATGTCTGCTCTCATCATCATGGTTTGATTTGTTTTCTTTTTCTAATAGTATATGCATTACCATTTATATGTCAATCACATTTACTATATCAAGTCAGTCACATCTAGCTAACATGCTAATTAAAAAAGAATAAATGTCTGTTTTGTTCATTGATGAATTTTAAGAACCTAGAACAGAACTGGGTACCTACTGAATATTCAATAAATATTGACTGGATGAATGCTTATGTTAAATAACATCATAACAAAATTTTATCACATGTATTCAATGATCATTTAACGTCATTTGAATATTGTCAATGGCTATTCAGTGGAGCATCACAATAAATGTATTTCCATTTTATCTCTTTTACTGTATCTTATTAAAGGGTTTGTAATGCCAAGGGAGAAGTTACAAACTTGAAATGCTTGATATTTCTGTTTGATGCCACTTATAAAGGGATTATAGCAAACCTAATAACAATTGTAAACTCCTGTAGCCTTAAGGAAACATTTTGTTTCCACTTATATGGATGATTATACAGGATAACTGTATGACTTCAGGCAAAGTACTGCAGAACTTTCGCTTTTTAAATTGAGGAAATACTTAGTCTGTTTTGTAAATTCTGAGGAAATATTTTAATTAGAATTTTTATAGGATGATTGAAAATATAAAGAGGTTTATAAGGGAAATGCATTTTAATACATATAAATGTTTTATAAATAAATTAAACTATTTTAGTTATATAAATTGTATACATCTTTCAATTTTGACATAAGATTCCTGTTTCATCAATAGACTTCTCCAGATTCAAATCAGCTCTGTAGCATAAAATGATGCTAAATTATGAGGACTTTAATTCATAAAAGTTTAGGGAAATATTCAGATATCATACATTTTTAAAAATCTTATTAGGATTTTCTTAGTAATGTCTTAATTTGACAATTCTATTCTCAACAGAAAAATGCCAAAACTACTCAAAAGATAATGTACCTTCACATTGATTCCATATGTATTTATAATACAATATGAAATTTTTTTTGCATTGAAATGATAGCAAAGTAAAGAATAAAGGGTAATACAAACTATATTCAGCTTTGACAACAATTCTGCCCTATTTTAAGAACAGTTTTTATCAAATGTTTATATTTCAATTAAAATGACAAAGTTTATAAATATTGCTGTATAATGAAAGTTACATAATAATAATTTATACTGTTTGTTATATATACATATTTCTATATATTATTAAATTTATTTATAATCATAAAGAAAACCCCATACTGTATTCAAAATTCAAGATTTAATTTTAAAATGATTTTCAACTAACATTTATTAAGGTCTCCTCAAATTAGAAAACTTTTTTTGTTTTTTATTCCTTTTAGTTATATAAGAAAGTAGAATGTATTTTGACATATCATACATACATGGAGTATAACTTTCCAATTTTGTGGTTATAAATGATGTGGAGTATATTCACATATAGTCATGTATTCATATATGAACAAAGGAAACAGGGATAGTTTGAGTTCTTTTCTGATTCATATCCCCTTAATTTCTTTCTTCTGTCTAATCACTCTAGCTTCTAGTTTCCAGAACTATATGTCTGATTCATTGTACTGTCTTTCCCAATTCCATCCTCCCTGCATTTCCTCCACTGCCCCCTGTCCAAGCCAGTGAATCACCACATCTCTCTCCCCACCACCTATTGTAAACATCCACATATCATAGAGAATATTTCACCTTTGGTTTTTGGGGATTGGCTAATTTCACTTAGCATGATAGTCTCCAGTTCCATCCATTTACTTTCAAATTACATAATTTCTTATTTCTTTATGGCTGAGTAATATTCCATTGTGTATATACACCACATTTTCTTTATCTATTCATCTGTTGAAGGATTCCTAGGTTGGCTCCATAGCTTAGCTATTGTGAATTGAGTTACTATAAACATTGATGTGACCATGACACTCTAGTGTGCTGATTTTAAGTCCTTTATGTATATGTCAAGGAGTGGAATAAGTGGGTGAAATGGTGGTTCAATTCCAAGTTCTTTGAGGAATCTCCATACAGCTTTCCAGAGTGGTTACACCAATTTGCAATGCCATTAGTAATGTATGAGTGTACCTTTCTCCCCACATCTTCGACAATATTTATTGTTACTTATTTTATTGATAACTACCATTCCAACTAGGGTGAGAGGGAATCTCAGTGTAGTTTTAATTTGCATTTCTCTAATTGCTAGTGATATTGAAAATTTTTAATATATTTGTTGACCAATTATATTTCTTCTTCTGTGAAGTATCTGTTCAGTGCCTTTGTCCATTTTTTTGAATGGGTTATTTGTTTTTTTGGTGTTAAGTTTTTTTTTTTTTTTTTAGTTCTTTATATATCTTGGAGATTAACACTCTATCTGAGGTTCAGGTGGCAAAGATTCTTGCCCATTCGGTAGGCTCTCAGATCACATTCTTGATTGTTTCCTTTGCTGTGAAGAAGCTTTTTAGTTTGATACTGTCCCATTTATTGGTTCTTGATTTTACTTCTTACGCTTTATTAGTCTTGTTGAGGAATTTGGGTTATAAGGTGACATGATGGAGATTTGAGCCTTTATGTTTTCTTCTAGTAGGTGCAGGGTCTCTCTGGTCTAAAGCCTAAATCCTTGATACACTTTGAGTAGAGTTTTGTACAGGGTGAAAGATAGGGGTCTGATTTCATTTTGGTATGATTTTATTTTCCATATGATTTCCAGTTTTCCTAACACCATTTGTTGAAGAGGTTTTTCCTTAAATATATGTTTATGGTGCCTTTGTCTAGTGTGAGATAAATGTATGTATATGGGTTTGTCTCTGTGTCTTCTATTCTATTTCATTGGTTTACATGTCTGTTTTGGTGCCAATACGATACCATTTTTGTTACTATAACTCTGTCTGGTATTGTGAATCCTCTTGCTTCACTCTTCTTGCTAAGGATTGGTTTGGCTATTCTGAGCTTCTTATTTTTCAAAATGAATTTCATGACTGCTTTTTCTATTTCTATGAAGAATGTCTTGGAACCTTAATAGGAGAAGTATTAGTATGGGCATTTTGACACTATTAATTATGCTATCCAAGAACATAGGAAATCTTCCATCTTCTAAGTTCTTCTTCAATTTCTTTCTTTGGAATTCTGTTTTCATTGTAGATGTCTTCACCTGTTTTGTTAGCTTGATTCCCAAATATTTTTTAGGCTATTTTGAATTGAATAGTTTTCCTAATTTCTCTTTCAGTTGATGCATCATTGATGTATAAGAATGCAATTGATTTATGGGTATTAATTTTATATCCTGATACCTTGCTGAATACATTTGAGTTCAAGTTTTCTGGTAGAGTTTTTTGGGTCTTCTAAATATAAAGTCATGTCATCAGCAAACAGGGATAGTTTGAGTTCTTTTCTGATACATATCCACTTAATTTCTTTCTTCTGTCTAATCACTCTGGCTACAGTTTCCAGAACTATGTTGAATAGAAGTGATGAAAGAGGGCATCCCTGTCTTGTTCCAGATTTTAGAGGGAATTATTTCAATTTTTCTTCATTTAGAATGATGCTGGCCTTGGTTTTAGAATATATATAACTTTTATAATGTTGAGGTATTGTCTCTAGTTTTTCTAGTGTTTTGAACATAAATGGATGCTGTATTATGTTGAGTGCTTTTTCTGCATCTATTGAGATAATCATGTGATTCTTTAAGTCTATTGATATGATGCATTATGTTTAGTGATGGCTGTATGTTTAACCAATCTTACATCCGTGGAATGAACCCCACTTGATCATGGTGCACTATCTTTTTTATATGTTTTTGTATGTAATTTGCTTGTATTTTATTAAGAATTTTTACATCTATGTTCATCAGTTATATTGATTTGAAGTTTTCTTTCCTTGATGTGTCTTTGTCTGGTTTGATATTGGGATGATATTAGCTTCACAGAATGAGTTTGAAAGGGTTCTCTTCTTTTCTAGTTAATGGAATAATTTGAGGATTGTGTTGGTTCTTCTTTGAAGGTCTGACAAAATTCAGCTGAGAATCTGGTCCTGGGCTTTTCTTTCTTGTTAGGCTTTTGATGGTGTCTCCAATTTCATTACATGAAATTGATCTGTTTGTATTTTCTATGTACTCCTGATCCAATTTGGGCAAGTGATATGTCTGCAGAAATTTGCTGATGTCTTCAAAATTTCCTATTTTAGTACAGTTTAAATTTTCAAAATAGTTTCTGATTATTATTAGTATTTTAGTAGTATCCTCATGATATTTCCTTTTTTATCACGAATTTTAGTAATTTGAGTTTTCTCTTTTTTTATCTTTGTTAGCTTGGCTAGGGGTTTATCTATTTTTCAAGAACAAAATTTTTATTTTGTCAATTATTTTGGATTGTTTCTAATGTTTCCATTTCATTGATTCCAGCTCTGAATTTAATTATTTCCTGTCTTCTACTGATTTTGATGTTGATTTGTTCTTTTTTTAAGGACTTTCAGATATAATATTAGGTTATTTATTTGTTTTCTTTCCATTCTTTTTCTGAGTGAGCTCAATGAAATAAACTTTTCTCTTAGCACTGCCTTCATAATGACCCAGAGATTTTGATATATTGTATTGCTATTCTCATTTGTCTCTAAGTATTTTTTTTTTACTTCACCTTTGATTTCTTCTGCTATCCATTGGTCATTCAATAGCATATTACTTATTGGTAATGTAGGTATTAGAGTAGCTTCTTTTTTAATAATTTTATTTTTTAGTTGCAGTTGGACACAATACATATTAGTTTATTTATTTTTATGTGGTGCTGAACCCAGGGCCTCACACTTGCTAGACGAGTGCTCTACCACTGAGCCACAACCCCAGCCCCATGCTTCTATTTTGTATTATGTCATTGATTTCTAATTTCATCCCATTATGATCTGATAGAATGCAAGGTATTTTCTCCATTTTTTTGTATTTACTAAGAATTGCCTTCAAATTACAAACATTTTAATGTATGTTGTATTCTTACATCCTCATACATGCCAGTCCTAATTTATGGATATAAATTTTAGCTATATTGCTGTTAAAATCTTATGTCCTTTTTCAATATCATTATTTCTTACTCTTTATATTCCTTCTTATTGTATAAGATTTGTGTACATGTTTTTGGATGTGTGTATATATGTCCAACCTATGTAATCTAGAAAAATGGTATACTTGGCAAACAGACCAAAATCATTATTATTTCCATGAGCAAAATTATTTATCTACCATGATAAAGCCTTCGCAGATGTTTTACCCCTACTTTTATAGATTATCATGAATAAACTACAAGTGGAATATATTAAGAAAATAGAAAATATAGTCAACTGAAAAGAAATTTTAAGCTATAACATTTTAAAAATAAAAACAACATGATATCTTGGACATAAATACATATCATCACTAGAAAAATTTTCATCCATGTAGAATTAACATGTAGTTATCTCATCTTCAACATGTTTCCAAACATAATTGTGAAAATATTCCATTTTAAAATGTTTATTATTTACAACACTCTACATTCAGAGGAAATTTGTAATAGAATGGATTTATAATAATTTCCTTTGGGTGTAGAGTGGAGAAGCAAAAGTAAAAAAAAAATATTGACTTGATTTTTATACAATCAAAAAAAAGTAAAATCTTGTATCCATATTTTTTCTCAAATAGACAATACTTCAAATAATTTCTAAAACAAAAAGGTGTGTACTTATATAACTTCATTGTAATTCAGAAATTTTGTTTTCTCAGAAAACTTATTGAACATCACATATTAAACTCATAATAAAAATTATACTTTTCACTTCAAGCACCACCATGCATGAGTGTTCAATAACATAATATGCATTTTTATCATACCATAAAACCAGTGCAGGAATTAATAGAAGTAACCCTGGTGATCTTTGTTCCTATCAAAAAGATATCCAAAGGAAACAGTTGAATTTAGTTGAATTAAAATAATTTATTACACTTAATGTAATACAGAAACAAATATTTAGTGATTAATAAACAAGCAAACAGATATTCTGCACATAAATGAGAATTAAGCATTTGTGTTTTGAAATGCAATTCTAGCAAATAACTAACGTACACTTAAATAACAAGTACAACAATTAAATAATTTTCCAAATACCAAAAATCTTAAATAGTTCCAAACCATAATGTATTTTAGTTTAATGTGCTTTATAGTGTTTTTCTTTTTCATTGCAAGTAACTTTCTTGTTTCATTCAATAAATCTCTACTTGTTTTTCTTTCTTTTTTTAATATTTTTTATTGATTATTTAAAACATTACATAGCTCATGATATATCATCTTTCATACATTTGACTCAAATTGGGTTTTGAACTCCCATTTTCACCCCAAATACAGATTGCAGAATCACATCTGTTACATATTCACATTTTTACATAATGCCATATTAGTGACTGTTGTATTCTGCTACCTTTCCTATCCCCTACTATCCCTCCTCCCCTCCCCTCCCCTCCCATCTTCCCTCTCTACCTCCTCTGCTGTTATTCAATTCTCTCCCTTTTTTCCCTCACCCTTGCCCCTCATAACCTCTTATAATTTTATGTATCATTGAAGGTCTCCTACCATTTCCATATGCTTTCCTTTCTCTCTCCCTTTCTCTCCCCCCATTCGTCTTTGTTTACTATAGTCTTTTCCTCATGCTCTTCCTTCCTGTTCTGTTCTTAGTTGCTCTCTTTATATCAAAGCAGACATTTGGCATTTGTTTTTTAGGTCTTGGCTAGCTTCGCTTAGCATAATCTGCTCTAATGCCATCCATTTCCCTGCAAATTCTATGATTTTGTCATTTCTTAGTGCTGCATAATACTCCATTGTGTATAGATGCCACATTTTTTTATCCATTCATCTATTGAGGGGCATCTAGGTTGGTTCCACAGTCTAGCTACTGTGAATTGTGCCGCTATAATCATTGATGCAGCGGTATCCCTATAGTGCGCTCTTTTAAGGTCCTCAGGGAATAGTCTGAGAAGTGCGATACCTGGGTCAAATGGTGGATCCATTCCCAGCTTTCACAGGAATCTCCATACTGCTTTCCAAATTGGCCTCACCATTTTGCAGCCCCACCAGCAGTGTACAAGTGTACCCTTTTCCCCACATCCCCGCCAACACTTATTGTTGTTTGACTTCATAATGGCTGCCAATCTTACTGGAGTGAGATGGTATCTTAGGGTGGTTTTGATTTGCATTTCTCTGATTGCTAGAGATGGTGCGCATTTTTTCATGTACTTGTTGATTGATTGTATGTCCTCCTCTGAGAAGTGTCTGTTCAGGTCCTTGGCCCATTTGTTGATTGGGTTATTTGTTATCTTATTGTTTAATTTTTTGAGTTCTTTGTACATTCTGGATATTAGGGCTCTATCTGAGGTGTGTGGGGTAAAAATTTGTTCCCAGGATGTAGGCTCTCTATTTACCTCTTTTATTGTTTCTCTTGCTGAGAAAAAACTTTTTAGTTTAAGTAAGTCCCATTTGTTTATTCTTGTTATTAACTCTTGGGCTATGGGTGTCCTATTAAGGAATTTGGAGCCTGACCCCACAATATGTAGATCGTAGCCAACTTTTTCTTCTATCAGACGCAGTGTCTCTGATTTGATATCTAGCTCCCTGATCCATTTGGAGTTAATTTTTGTGGATGGCGAGAGAAAGGGATTCAATTTCATTTTGTTGCATATGGATTTCCAATTTTCCCAGCACCATTTGTTGAAGATGCTATCCTTCCTCCATTGCATGCTTTTAGCCCCTTTATCAAATATAAGATAGTTGTAACTTTGTGGATTAGTCTCTGTGTCCTCTATTCTGTACCATTGGTCCACCTGCCTGTTTTGGTACCAGTACCATGCTATTTTTGTTACTATTGCTTTGTAGTACAGTTTGACCTCTGGTATCGCTATACCTCCAGATTCACACTTCCTGCTTAGAATTGCTTTTGCTATTCTGGGTCTTTTGTTTTTCCATATGAATTTCATGATTGCTTTGTCTATTTCTACAAGAAATGCCATTGGGATTTTGATTGGCATCGCATTAAACCTGTAGAGAACTTTGGGTAATATCGCCATTTTGATGATGTTAGTTCTGCCTATCCATGAACAGGGTACATTTTTCCATCTTCTGAGATCTTCTTCTATCTCTCTCTTTAGGGTTCTGTAGTTTTCATTGTATAAATCTTTCACCTCTTTTGTTAGGTTGATTCCCAAGTATCTTATTTCCTTGAGGATATTGTGAATGGAGTGGTTTTCCTTATTTCCATTTCAGAGGTTTTGTTGCTGATATACAGGAATGCCTTTGATTTATGCATGTTGATTTTATAACCTGCCACTTTGCTGAATAGATTTATTAACTCTAGCAGCTTCTTTGTAGACCCTTTTGGGTCTGTTGAGTATATTATCATGTCATCCACAAATAGCGATAGTTTAATTTCTTCTTTTCCTATTTTTATGCCTTTAATTTCTTTTGTCTGTCTAATTGCTCTGGCTAGTACTTCGAGAACTAAATTGAATAGAAGTGGTGATAGAGGGCATCCCTGTCTTGTTCCAGATTTTAGAGGGAATGCCTTCAATTTTTCTCCGTTTAGGATGATGCTAGCCTGAGGTTTAGCATATACAGCTTTTACAATGTTGAGGTAAGTTCCTGTTATCCCTAGTTTTTCTAGTGTTTTGAACATAAAGGGATCCTGTACTTTGTCAAATGCTTTTTCTGCATCCATCGAGATGATCATATGGTTCTTGTCTTTAAGTCTATTGATGTGGTGAATAGCATTTATTGATTTCCGTATATTGAACCAGCCTTGCATCCCAGGAATGAATCCTACTTGATCATGGTGCACAAGTTTTCTGATATGTTTTTGTATTTGATTCACCAGAATTTTATTGAGAATTTTTGCATCCAAGTTCATTAGAGATATTGGTCTGTAGTTTTCTTTCTTTGAAGTATCTTTGTCTGGTTTTGGGATCAAAGTGATGTTGGCCTCATAGAATGAATTTGGAAGAGCTCCTTCTTTTTCTATTTCTTGAAATAGCTTGAAAAGTATTGGTATTAATTCTTCTTTGAAGGTTTTATAGAACTCCGCTGTATACCCATCCGGTCCTGGGCTTTTCTTGGTTGGTAGTCTTTTGATGGCTTCTTCTATTTCTTCCTTTGTTATTGGTCTGTTTAGATTGTGTGTGTCTTCCTGTCTCAATCTGGGCAAATCATATGCCTTAAGAAATTTATCGATATCTTCACTATCTTCAATTTTATTGGAATATAGGGTTTCAAAATACTTTCTAATTATCTTCTGTATTTCTGTAGTGTCTGTTGTGATATTGCCTTTTTCATCCCGTATGTTAGTAATTTGAGTTCTCTCCTTCTTTTCGTTAGCATGGCTAAGGGCTTGTCTATCTTATTTACTTTTTCAAAGAACCAACTTTTAGTTTTATCAATTTTTTCAATGGTTTCTTTTGTTTTAATTTCGTTGATTTCTGCTCTAATTTTAATTATTTCTTGTCTTCTACTACATTTGCTTTTGTTTTGCTCTTCCTTTTCTAGGTTTTTGAGGTGTTGTGTGAGTTCATTTATTTGTTGTTTTTTTCTTTTTTTTGAGGTAAGAACTCCAAGAAATGAATTTCCCTCTTAAAACTGCTTTCATTGTGTCCCATAGATTCCAGTATGCTGTGTCTGTATTATCATTTGACTCTAAGAATTTTTGATTTCCTCCTTTATGTCTTCTGTAACCCATTGATCATTCAGTAACATATTGTTCATGTTCCATGTGATGTAGGATTTTTCCTTCCTTCTTGTATCATTGATTTACAGTTTCATTCCATTATGATCAGATATGGTGCATGGTATTATCTCCACGCCTTTATATTTACTAAGAGTTGCCTTATGGCATAATATATGGTCTATCTTTGAGTAGGATCCATGTGCTGCTGAGAAGAACATGTATCCACTTGATGATGGTTGATATATTCTATAAATGTCGGTTAAGTCTAGGTTATTGATTGTGCTGTTGAGTTCTATAGTTTCTTTATTCAGTTTTTGTCTAGAGGATCTGTCTAATGGCGAGAGCGGTGTGTTGAAGTCATCCATAATTATTGTGTTGTGGTCTATTTGACTCTTGAACTTGAGGAGAGTTTGTTTTATGAACGTTGCAGCTCCATTGTTTGGTGCATACAAATTGATGATTGTTATGTCTTGTTGGTGGATGGTTCCTTTTAACAGTATATAGTATCCTTCTTGATTAACTTAGATTTGAAGTTGATTTTATTCGATATGAGTATGGCCACTCCTGCTTGCTTCCGAGGGCCATGTGAGTGGTATGATTTTTCCCAACCTTTTACCTTCAGCCTGTGTATGTCTTTTCCTATCATATGAGTCTCCTGAAGGCAGCATATTGTTGGATTTGTTTTTTTGATCCAGGTTACTAGCCTATGTCTCTTGATTGGTGAGTTTAGGCCATTAACATTTAAGGTTACAATTGAGATATGATTTGTACTTCCAGTTATGCTTCTTTATTTATTTATTTTAGTTTGGCTAGTTTTACTTTTTGGTTATTTTCCTCCACCTTTACTGAGATACCTCCTGCTGTTAGTTTTGGGCACTATTTTTCAATTCCTCTTCTTGTAGTGTTTTGCTCAAAATGCTTTGCAGAGCTGGTTTTCTTGCTGCGAATTCTTTTAGCTTTTGTTTATCGTGAAAGATTTTAATTTCATTGTCAAATTTGAAGCTCAATTTTGCTGGATACAGTATTCTTGGTTGGAATCCATTATTTTTCAGCGTTTGAAATACATTGTTCCAGGATCTTCTCTCTTTCAAAGTCTGTGATGAGAAATCAGTCGTTAACCTAATTGGTTTACCCTGAATGTAATCTGCCTCTTTTCTCTCGTAGCTTTTAATATTCTCTCCTTGTTCTGTATGTTGGCTATCTTCATAATTATATGTCTTGGAGTTGGTCTATTATGGTTTTGAATGTTTGGGGTCCTGTAGTCTTCCAGGATTTGGCAATCCATTCCATCTTTCATCTCTGGGAAGTTTTCTAGAATTATTTCATTTAATATGCTGTCCATTCCTTTGGTTTGAGTCTCTGTGCCTTCTTCTATCCCTATGACTCTCAAATTTGGTTTTTTTATGACATCCCATATCTCTTGAATAGATTGCTCGTGGGAATTAAGCATCTTTTCTGTGTTGACTATATTCTTTTCAAGTTGATAAACCTTGTCTTCATTATCTGATGTTCTGACTTCTACTTGATCAAGTCTATTTGTAATATTCTCTTTTGAGTTTTTAATTTGTTTTATAGTTTCCTGCAATTCTAGGATTATTGTTTGATTTTTTTTAAGATCTCTATCTCCTGGTAGAGCTCGTTCTTTGCCATTTGAATTTGTTTGTTTAATTCATTTTCAAAATATACTTTTATTTCTTGGACTTGCTGTCTCATGTCTTCTCTAATATTCCTTTCCATTCGAGTTAGGTAGGCCTTGAGTTCTTTCGCTATCCCTGCTTCTGATGTTTCTATGTCCTCCTGTAGAACTGAGTTGTCTTTCATTGTTTGTAATCTTTTTTTCCCTTGTTTTCTCATGTTGTCCACGTTACTTTCCAGCTCTTTTTGATTGTCGTGTTTCTGCTCTCTTCTATAGATTTGTTTTGTTTCTGTATTACTCTGATGTCTCTCCTTTGTGTTGTTAAACTATGCCTGCTAACGTGGATTCCGCTGGGAAGGAATTCCCACGTCCGAGCTCCAGTGAGGACACTACTCTGCTATGACGGGCCCCATTCTCCTTGCCGGGGTGTCCTAATGGGGGGGTGTGACTGGACTGTCTCTGTTTGGTTTCAGCTCCCGGTCGCGGCAGGCGGGCGGTCTCCAGCCGCCCAGTATCACAGGCCACGGGCAGGTGATCAGTCGCCAGCGGGAGGGCGTTCTCCTACCGCCCAGTTACGCGGGCAGTGGGTGAACTGTCGCCGGCGGGCCTGCAGTTTCCAGCCGCCCAGTCATGAGGGCCTTGCCTCTAGTCCCCTGGTTTCTGTTGCTAGTCTTGGTTTCTCCTGCTAGACCAGATTTCCCCTGAGTGATGGTTCTCGGCAGTTCAAACTGTACTCTGGGCCTGCTGTTTGTTGGGTGTGGAGGGTGGCTATTGGGAACCCGGCACTCTATTGTTTTGTTTCCCTTGTGGGGGATAGAACTGTACCGCTTCCTTCCCCGTCTGAAATCCCGTACTCAACCCGGGGGTCGGTGCGGGCTTGGCTGGATCTCCGGGGTCACACAATTGGCTTTTGGGATCCCCGGCACTCTATGGTTTTGATTTTTTCTGCTTGCCCCTCCCCCAGCGCTGGCTAGACAGGTTTTGTTTTGGCTGCTGATGGGAGGGGGGTTGAAGGTCAGGTGCCTCTAGTTTTCCCTTAGTCTTTATGCAGGCTCACTCTGATATTCCCTCCCCTGGAAAGCCTAGGAGAGATTTTATGCGAAATCCCCCTATGTATGGGGGCTGAGCTGAGCGACACACACCTTTTTTGTTTTTGCAATCTGTTGGAGAGTGGCTGTGGATACTTCAGCTCTCCAAGATGGTGGCCGCTGATTGCCTTAGTGGAGTGTCCCTTGTGGGGAATGGGACTGTACCGCTTCCTTCCCCTTCTGAAATCCCGAACTCAGCCCGGGGGTCAGTGCGGGCTTGGCTGGCGGGATTCCATGTGTCACAGCCACTTATCTCCCTGCTTGCTAGTTAATCCCGTCTCTGCGGCGCCACGCCTTCTGTAGCCACAGGGCAGGCCGCGCGAATCAGACAGCCTGCTTATTTTTCTTTCTTGATAGGCACAATTGTGTAATTCTTCTATACTCCATTCCTGTTCATTCTTCTCCTTTGTAAAACTCAACCTCACATTCCTTCAAAAACATTAATTATGCTGCCTTTGTAAAGTCACTCAATAATAATTTGGATCAAATCATGATGAAATTGTAGGGGAAAAAAGCAGGTTTGCTATTGAGGATTAAAGCTCAATGGCAGAGGGGCTGGGGTTGTGGCTCAGTGGTAGAGCAGTCACCTAGCACTTGGGGCGCTGGGTTTGATCTTCAGCACCACAGAAGAAATAAAATAAAGGTACTGTGTGCAACTACAACTAAAACAAACAAACAAACAAAAAGCTCAGTGGCAGATACACACAACTCATATGCCTGTATAGGATGAATGTATTTGGGGTTGTCAGCAAAAATTTTTTTTTCCCTAGTCATTTCCCAGATGGCTATATTACATATTATCTAATCATCTAGCCACTGATTACTCCAGAATCAGAAAAGAGACTGTAAATCTACTAATGATTCTCTCCCCTGGAATTTTTGGACTTGTAACTATAAGAGATTGCAGCCATCTGTCTATAGTGCCTCAAGCTTTTAAATGTTATGGCTTTTTGAAACCATGTTTATTACCATTTATTTCATCCAGAAAGTTAAAAAAAAAGCTAGTTTTCTGAATAAGAGAAAGAAGAAAGCAAACGATCAGAAATGGAGACTAATGAAATAAAGTTTCCCAATATAAATCTCTACCTGTTCCTGATGCCTAGCAGCATTACTTTCTGAATTTGTTTAGATTTTCAATATTGTTATAAAGATTCCAATTCACCTCTTGTTTATATTATGATATTGGCAAATATGCCCCCAAGAGAGGTGGCAAATATAGTGTAAGCCATCATGTTTTCAAGGGTTAGACAGCTTAAATTTGCAAAAAGCTCATTACTTGATTAGATTTCTTCAGTTAATAGTGAATTACTTAAAGGAGAGACTAAATAATGACGTAGGAAACATTCTTGGTATTCCAAGCCTTCCAGAAGTGATGCAACATCAATTTACTTCCAGGTTATGATTCAGAGAGCGCTTTGGTACCCTATCTACGGTACTGATTATTTAGTACATATGGATTGCTTCTTCATCTGTAGCAGAGTCTTCTATTTCCCACTAACATGAAAATAAAAACTACCAATATATGTACAGAATTTCAATGGTTTGAGGATATAATGTGAAACCAAGTAGAACAGAATATTTTGTTCTATCAGAAGTAATACAGATAAAGGGCTGTGGGTATGCTAAGCATTAGGGTATTGTGAGAAATGAGTGTGGGCGGGGCATGGTGACTCATGCCTGTAATCCCAGTGGTTCAGGAGGCTAAAACCAGTGGATTGCGAGTTCAAAGCCAACCTCAGCAAAAGCGAGGCACTAAGCAACTCAGGGAGACCCTGTCTCTAAATAAAATGCCAGAAAGGGTTAGGGATGTGGCTCAGTGGTCAAGTGCCCCTGAGTTTAATCTCTAATACCCCCAAAAGAAAAGTAGAAAGAAAAGAAATGAGTGTGGAAAAGAGGGAAGCATTGTAACTTAACTAGTAAATTAATACACAATCTGCCTAGCATTCTTGATTTTGGCTCTTGTTTTTTCAACTGCCCTTGAAATGCTCATATGCTCTTGACGACTCGTGGTTTGTGTAATTATCCACACTATGTAGATGATTGTAAGCAATTACATATTTATATTACCATCTCTGATAATTCTGGCCATTCTGAAATAAGTATCATCTCATCAGACTTTAACAGAATAATTGAATTTATATATAAAACTTCTTACTGGAAATTTATGCCTGGATATTTTAGCATTTCAGTTCAACATTCTTAACATTGATTGGATTACTTTTCAAATCAAATTCCTCTCCCTCTTGTACTTCACTATTAATACTCTCACCCCAGTTTAAAATCTGAAGAATACCACAGAAGGCTCCTTCTCCACCATTTGGGCTGTATCACTAAATTCTGTGAATTGAATATCTTAGGCTTTCCAGTGTCTCCATGTCATTGCTAGTATAATAAATGTGCCCCCATCACTTCTCATCTAGATTGTTGAGAGGCAGTAAATGCAGTTCTTAGGAGCATAAATCTGGGACAAGAAAACTGAGTCCTATTTCCAGCATTGATGCTTAGCCTATAACCCTCATGTGTCTGTACCTCAGTCTCTTCAATTATAAAACAGAAAAATAATCACAATACTCATCTCAAAAATTCATTCTGAGGAGTAAATTTATTGTAAAGTACTTAGACATTGTTGGCAGTTGAGTAAAGGCTGCATTAATTTTAATTTTGCATTCCTCTTGGTTGCATTTCTAGTCTCTCTGAGTATCCCTCCAAAACCACAGCTTAATCCTTTAAAAAAATTCTAAGTGATCTTCATTACTTGAGCAATAACATTTCAAGTCCACGGTGTGGCACACAATACTAGTCAGGGTTTTGTTTAAACTTGCTGATTCAAAGTCCTCCTGAAGGTACAGACACTTAGGTATAATGATCCATCAATGTTTTCCTGCACAAGACTGCTGTCTTATCTGATGCTTTCTTTTACATTTGTTCTATTTATTCCTCTGTCACTCTGCTGAATTTCCTTTTAATCTCTAATTAATCAATTTATTTAGTTCCTACTACCAACAACTCTTTGTTCATCTTTTGATTTTGTGATATCACTTTCATGAATGACTTTCTGAAAAGAATACATATTTTAACACTTCCTGGATTAACTACATTTTTGCTTTAAATCTTGAATTATGGCTTAGTACTAAAAGTAAAAGCTGAAAATTAGCCTGATTTGTTTTGTTTTTCTGTAATCTGTGGGGAGTGGTGACTTGGCTTAGGATCTCTGATTGTCTTACAGGAGGAACCTGTACCTGTGTTGGGAACTTCCTGTGTAAAGGTAAAAGTCAAGATGGCCCATTTGCTATGGTCACATCCTGCTTAAAGAGGCTATGTGCAAGACACAGAACAATCATTCTTGACCCTGAGTTCAGACAGCAGCAGGGGTAGAGTATTATGAACACAAAAATAACAATTATTATTGGTTGGCAGTACTTCATCCTTTAAGACTGCCTGCTTTGAAGAAACTTTCTCACAGAAAATCCTTTTGATGATAAAACCTACATGATAAATGTGCTGAGCTAGCTCTGGTTCATAGTTCCTCCATCAAAGGATGGTGTTCCACCTGGTCCCAGCTTTCTCTCTCTGTTTGTTTGCCTTTTCTCATCCCCCATTTCTGAATTAACAGCCATGCAAGTAGTGGCAATAATCAATTGGAAATTATTGATAGATTTGAAGTAGCAAAAAATTATACTTTCAAGAAATTTTTTAAAAATATTTCTTGATAGACCTTTATTTATTTATTTTACTTATATGTGGTGCTGAGACTCAAACCCAGTGCTGCACGCATGCCAGGCAAGTGCGCTACTGCTGAGCCATAACCCCAGCTCAAGAAATATTAAAAACATATATCCAATAAGAAAAAATAGGATAGATTAAAGCAGATATTTCTCAACTGTCTCAGTTCAGTGTTCCCTTTATGTCTGAGTAATTTTGTGGTCCCCTTCCTTTTTTATTGAGTCATTTCAAAGCCATGGAGCAGTAACAACTCATGTGGCCACCAAAATAGTCAGTGTTTCCCTTGAAAATAAAATATCCCAAAGAGCATCTCAGTGATCAATATGGTGCCTTAATATATCACATTGATTTCTTAACTACAAGAATAAAGTATGTAAACAGGAAAACTCAAGACAAAATATCACTTGGAACAGGATTAACAAACTATGACCCATGAATTCAATCTATTATACTCCTATTTTTTTAATTAATCAGCTCTTATTGTAATATAAGCATGCTCAGTCCTTTACAAATTGTTTTTTAGAAGAACAAAGATGAGTCCTAGATATGGGGACCAAGTGGACCCCAAGGCTGAAAATACTCACTACCTGTCCCTTTACATTTTAAAACTTTTTAGCCCCTTATTTACATAAATCATCCAATTCAAACTGTCTAGACAAAGAAGAGACAACCCTAGAAATGCAATCTCACATTTATGCACAAACATTTGAATACTTTTAATATATCAGATATTCTGAGGAAACTATAGGACATTTGTCATGATGTTTAAAACCATAGGTTAAATTTGAAAGCATGGTAATTTCAGGTGTGTAATATTTTTTAAGCTCTCCAATTAAAATATCAAAGGAAATTATTTGCCACCAAGCATTAATTCTTTAATCATCACTATCCTACTATAGTTAAAGAGCAATTATGATAATTTTGAAATCTGTTCCTTTCAGATAGTAAGAACCACAGCAAAGCTGATGTGCTGATAGCTTCAGGAAAGAAGATTGAAACCCACTGTTCACCAAAAAAGATTTTTAAAGACTGGTAATTTCCAATACAATTTTAAATAAAGGATGTAGAAAGCCAGATTAGACTCTATTCTGCTGAGCAGCCTGAGATGACATGCTCACTTGGGAGAAATTGTTCTTTTCCAAGAGGCAGTATGCTTATTGAACACATTCAGGCATAGTTTAAATCATCCCTTTTCTAATCTAAAGGTAATTTTATAGATTACAGATAACAGAATCAGACTTCACAGCTGTTCTTAGTCCCTTCCCGCAAATGTCTGTGTCATTTATCATGTTCGATCCACCCACACACACTTCAGAGTTTCCAAAGCATTCTGCAAATAATGCTTCCAAATATATTCACACAATTTTGGATGTGGGTCTCTTGCAATATTGTTGTAGGGTTATGATGATACCTGATTCAGATATAAATACAAGATAACAATGTAGATAAAATTCAAATGTGGATCACTCTGTAGTCTATAAAAAATGTTTATATTGATATGTATAAAACATGTATATTGGGGCTGGGGATGTAGCTTAGTGGTAGAGCACTTGCGTAACATGCACAAGATCCTGACTTTGATCACCAACACCACAGAACAAAACAAAAAAGTGTGTGTGTGTGTGTGTGTGTGTGTGTGTGAGAGAGAGAGACAGAGAGAGAGAGACAGAGATATTATAGGCAGCTAGAAATACCTCTCTGTATTTTATTATGAAAGAAAATAAAATTAAAAATCTGTTATTTTTTCTATAAATAAAATTGCATCTTTTCTAAGATTCCATATTTTCAATTTATATTTATATTAAAAAAATCAATGACTATTCTCTAATAGGATTTTCACCAAATTGTTATTTAATAATCTTGGATAGAGTTATTTGATTGAAGGATTTTCTTTGCTTATTTACTGAAGGAATGTTTTTGGAACAAAAAAGATTAAAATCACTTAATTTTCTAAAGATAAAAGAATGTTATTATTTAGAATTCTTATTAATATGTATTGCAGTATTCCTAACATGATTCCTGATATGAGCTACATACTCAGCCCCAGCATACATGTTTTATATATATATAAATGTGGACGTTTTTTATAGACTACAGAGTGGTTCACATTTGAATTTTATCTGCATTACTAACTTGTATTTATATCTGACTCAGGTATCATCATAACCCTAAATATGATTATATATGCAAGGGCAGGATTTGTTGTCTCAAACTCCAAAATCTCTGTGAAAAATGGAAGACACATAGGTTCTGGTTAGCTTGGAGGAAGCAATAGATTTAATGGCATCACATCTTCCTCTTCCCTCACTTCCATTTCCCTGGTCTCCCTCCCTTGCCGCATGCTCTACATGTCCTCATTCATGTTTCCCAAGTAGTCCTGCATCCTCCCTGTAGTCACCAGCACCACCTCCAAAGCTATCTTTCTTGTTATTTTTCTTTCTCCTCCATCTTCCCACATACTAAGATATTCTGAATAAATTGGGTCTCAGAACACGATTTATCTCTTACCAGCAATTGCTCTTTCACCCACTGCCAGCAACTTTGTCATCTGTGATGTCTTTTCAGCATCCCTTATGCCTTCATGGGCCTCATTGCCATTCCACAGAGGCAGGGAATTCAACTACACCCTGTTTTATTCCTTCACCAATGTCACTACTTTTAACTGATAAAGTGGGAAAAAAAAGAGACCAGTTCCTCCTCTCTTTGTACAAGATACCATAAGTCTCAGACATTTTACACACACACACACACACACACACACACACACACACACACACACACAGAGTTTTTACAATTTTTAACCCAGAGGACATTTTAAGGAAGATTTTTATGGTCAATGTATTTCCAGAAATCAGTAATTTAAGTATAATTATTTACAGGCAAAATAACTTTTTAAGCAATAGTTAAGGACATGCTGTTTTTTAACAAATGATGAATTATTTACTCAAAAATGTAAAGTGCTTTTGAAATTAATTTTTCAGTTGTGATAGAGTACATTATTCTTTTCCTTAAAAAAACAGAATAGCTAATGCTGAAAAATCTTATTTAATCAAAGAATACTGTATCTTTTTAATAATTTATGTTGAAAGTTGAGGATTTAGGCTTCAAATTAAGGATTTATCATAGATATACATTTTATATTTGAATATGAAAAATATAATTTCAATTAGATCTCATGACTGTGAATCAGAAAATTCTAGTCATATAATCATGGTTTCTTTACTATATACCAAAGTTAAAAAGCATCATTTAACTGAAAATTCCTGTTTAATTTTTAAAATCATCTTCCATTTTCATTATAATAAATTGTATGTTTCCGTTTTCCTTGTAGTTTATAATCAGTGTCCCTTTAGAGTGAATCTAAGTTAGACATTGATAAAATAAATTCTCTTTAAAGTATTTTTATGAAAATCAATTTTCCTGTTTCAAATATGAAAAATTTGCATTAGGCAATAATTATACATCAGTGTGGATTAGGGGTTTTAAAAAATACTTACTGCAAAATAAATCAGTTAATCAATAGCCCTGCCTCGGTGGTACCACAAGGTCTGACAAGATAACTATTTCAGGACTTTTTCCTGCTCTTAGCTTTATCAACTATTCCTTTTACAATAGGAGGAAGACAGATAAACTCCAGAAGTAAGAACCAAAGGAAAAGGGTATGTTGCTCAAAAGGGCCTAATTTCTAAAATATTTTAAGCAGGACCCTGAACATACTGAGATTCCAGTCCTAGGAAAAGCAGGATGATTGAGCCCAGAGTCCACCAACCACAAACTCTGAAAACCAGCTCCAATTAGGACCTGTCAGCCAGGACAAGATGAACAATAGTTGCCCTTAAGCTGTTAAATAATGTAGCCTGTCAATCCAGAGCCTGTAGGTTAGGCTTGGGCAGAACTGTCCAACAAACAGCTCTTCTTCCAATAAAACCTTACACATAAGGAAATGAGCTATAGCTCTCTGCTGGGAAAAGACCCATTTTTCTCCCTCTTGGAAGAGTGTTGCTTTCTTTATCTAATAAATTTTGCTATGATTTTACCGTTTCAGTCTTGCCTGGAATCTAAGTAAGACATTGATAAAATAAATTTATCTTATAAGTATTTTTATGAAAGTCAATTTCAAGAACAGAAGATCTGAGAACAAAAAACAAATCCCTATCAATAACTGGAATTCCAATTTTCAATTAAATTCTAGACAAATATGTGAAACTGACTGACTTTTCCCCAGTAGCTAGACTCATGGCCGCAGATTCATGTGCAAAGTCTTTCTACCATGATTTTGAATAAAAATAATAAATCATTGCTTCTCTTTTGATATGTCTTTTGTTTATGTATTTGAATAAAAGAATGAGATAAGTTTTCATTCACATTTTTTTAAAAAAAATCACACCCAATTTTGTTTTAATGATAAATCTTTATGTTTTTCCTCTTCATTTTCATTCTCTCTTCTGTCAATCCTGCTTTTGGTCCTAATCTGTTTTAGGCTGAAGTAGTATTCATAACATATGCGCGCGCGAACACACACACACACACACACACACACACACACACACTCACACACAGAGCAAGCTAACTATTTGCTATTTTAAGCTACTATAATTCAATGTTCATCTGGTACTTTTCAGAGCAATGAGGTAGGAAGGGAAAATGTTGTCTTATAACAAGGAAATGGCTATGATTTTATAAATAAAGCAATATTTACAATGGAAACAGCAGATATCCCTGCACCTTAAACAATAGTCAACACTAACTCATTACTTATTTCTAAGTATTGAAGGAAAAATAACTTCATAGTTTTCATCTGTCTAATGAATGGAGGAATGTTTTAGCTTTCAGT
Source organism: Spermophilus citellus (assembly GCF_964194105.1). Taxonomy (NCBI): domain Eukaryota; kingdom Metazoa; phylum Chordata; class Mammalia; order Rodentia; family Sciuridae; genus Spermophilus; species Spermophilus citellus. The sequence goes on from NC_138192.1 coordinate 89,817,640, forward strand.
TTAATTATAGGAAGCTACAAACAATAATCTATGCAAAGAAATTTTTATTGTTGCTATTGTCAGGAAGTAAAAATTTACATGTCAATTTCACAGTGAGTATCTCAGTGCTTGTTCCCAGCTTCAGTCTAGAAATTCTATGCTGTGCCCTGAATAGCTGAACAAGAATGGCATGAAGAGATATGGGAACTCCTGCTTATGGAGTCTCCAAATTTTGTTTGTTACCATATGTTAATCTCCTCAAAGATGAATGTATTTCTTTCATTGAAAAAGATCCTTTCATTTGGAAGTTAATTGGTATTGCTTCTCCTTATGGAAGAATGAATGTGTTGTGAATAAAATATCAGTCACCTTCTATTTATTTTCTTTCTACAATCTCTTTTTCATTACAAGTTATGTATCACAGTGAAATTAACTTTCTTATACTTTACATATGTTAGACTATTAACCTCTTGGCGGAATTTTGATGAGTCCCATTTCCCTGCAGGTGAATGTCAAATCCTGATAATACTGAACAGTTCAGATTCTAAAGCATGGTTCCATGCCTAAAATCCTAACTTCAGACATTTTCTCCTCAAATATCAAGAACAAACTTTCTTTGGCCTTGCTTTTATTCTTCATAAAATTATAAATATCTTTACTTACTCAAATTTGATCAACATCTCCTCCCTCCTATTTTCCAATGTTTTCTCTCCTATGAATATTTATTTAAACTCTGTCTCCCTTTTAGAATATGTTTTTCTATTTTTCTGAACTTATCAAAACCCAGTTCAAACTTCTGAGCCTAACTTGTCTCATTTTCTCTATAATACTGATCTAGACTAATTCAAAACAAAACAAGTCCCCTTTTCTCTAATTCCATCATATTTAATTATGTTTTCTGAAAATGTTTAAAATTAATAAAATTGTTCAAAGCCAGTATTAATATAGGTATAACTTTATAAAATAGGAGATTGTCATCTGAATTCAAAATACTCTTGTAACAACATTTATCCAACAACAATTTTTCAAATGTACACTCTATTTTTAAAGCACTGCTCTAAATGTTGAGTTTAAAGGGATTATAGAAGCAGATCAAAGTCCTGCTTTCATGAAACATGTCCTAAAACAGGATAGAACCCCAAATTATGTCATATAAGTAAGTTCTGTATCTATCAGAACTTTTCAGGGAGGGAGGATGTGATGGTTAATTTTCTGTGTTAACTTGATTGGATCACAGAAGCATTATTCTGAGTATGTCTGTGGGGGTGTTTCTGGATAAGGTCATTTGAATTCAGAGACTGAGTAAAACAAATTGCTTTTCTTAAAGTGAGTGGGCCAAATCCAAACAAGACCTGAATGGAACAAAAAGGGCTGAGTAACAGGGAGTTCCTCTTCGCTGACTGCTTGAGCTAGGATGTTGGTCTTTTTCTCCCTTTACATTCAAACTAAAATATTAGCTTTTGGGTCTCAAGATGGCTGTCTTTAGGACTGGAATTCATACCATCAGCAGCTTTGGGTTCTCTGGCCCTCAGACTCAGGCTGGAACTACCACATTGACTTTCCAGGGAGTCCATCTTGCTTGCTTCAGATCTGGGGAATTCAGAGTCTCCAGAATCTTTTGATCCAATCATTTACAATCATAGATATTTTTATCTATATCTGATTGCTTCTGATTCTCTTGAGAATGCTAACATGGAAGATTATTTAGAGAATTAGGACACAGAAAGATAAGGTAGTTAGAGACAGTTCACTGAAAGATTTCAAGGTAATACTAAACTTAATTTACTTCTTTCTGGTGATAAAAAGACAGAAATTTCTAAGTAAAGTGTTTACAGGATCTATCCTGAGTATTTAACTCAGAGCCAGAATTGTTATAAGCCACCATAATTTGTATTCGGTATTTGGTTCAATTAATGTTTTAGTGACTTTAAAATAGAAAGATTAATTAAATCCAGGCAACCGCTGAGTTCAGGTCTAAGGTGATTAGCAAATGCCCTTTTTTTAAAAAAAAATATTTATTTCATATATGACAATAGTGGAATGCATTACATTCATAATTATTCATTCACAGCACAATTTTTCATAACTCTGTATATAAAGTATGTTCACAGTAAATTATGCCATTATACATGGCAAATGCCCTTTTTTGGACTCCAGTTTTTACATGAACGAAATGTGGATGATTGTACTACTGTCTCAGGAGGTACTTATGAAGGCTTTGTAAGATGTTATATTAGAATTGCCCAACTCATTGTTTCAAATGATGACCAGGGGATGATAGTCATAATGTTAACAATGGTCAAATTCTGCATATGATCAACATGTGAAAAAAAATGTAAAAAAGAAAGATCAAAGTCTCCTAAATTGCAAGTCTCTCAATTTTATTTATTTTTTTTTGGAAGAATTTTCCTTTGTTCACAAGCATAGGCAAAAACTAATTCTACTTGCTTTAGAATGTAATCAAATAGCTTTCCTCTGCTTAACTCGAGACCATCTTATGAAAATCTTCAATATAAAATGGAATGTGACAGTATCAAAAAGTATACCATGCAACAGTTCAGAAAGATTTTGTCACAAAAACACTTGGCTTACTTTATATTTGCTTATATATATTTATGGTAAATGCCAGGGGGCTTTTGCCTATTATTTTATTTTGTTTGCATGCTATGAATGCAACTTAAAAATTCATATTATGCTTTCAGAAAATAAATAACAGATGTTGAAATTCAAAACAAAGATTTTATATATACTATGAAGCACTTGTGTATATATAAAATGCATTAAGTGATTTTACATACAATTAGAATGTAAGAGGAGAAAAAAGTGCCCATATCACCAAGAGAAATAAAATAGATAATACAATCTAATGTGCATTGAAGCACTATTTAATATTTGCATTAAATAACTGTTGTCTAATAAGTATATTGCAAAGAGGGGGTAAAAGGATTTAGGATATTTTCTCATAAAATTGAATAAAAATTGTTTTTCCTACAGCATTTTAATTTCATGAACCCCCATTTTATCCTCCAGGCTATGAGCTCTTTTATAAACAGAAGTGAGAATGAGGTTCATTCTGTTCCTTTCTCGAATTTATTCCTTTGTCTAGATTATCAGATAAAATGTAGACTCTCTACATCTGGAAATTAAATTCCACTGTTTGCAAACTATATTAATTACAGACTTGACTTTAGCACAACATTCACACAGATTCTTTTTACGAAGGTACTGACATTCAATCACCGGGCAAGTGGATCTGGGTAGAGGCAGCAGAATTAGGCCTATTAACTTCAATTGGAATTGAACATTCACCCTGGGAAGCTTTGTTCAAGTGAAAATGAGGATAGGCAAGTTGAAGGCAAGGTGTATGAGAACACCCAAACATTTAAGGTGATACAAAGTGTTTTGATGAGGGTTATTAGTCACACATAGAAACCTGTTTTGATTCTAGACTAGTAATAAAAATACTTACAAGAGAAAATAAAGAGAGCCTCTGGATGCCCCTGGACATTTCCTTTAGTGTACCCCATAAATGACCCCCCCCCACACACACACACTATCAAATAACATTAGGATAGGTTGTTTTTAGTGATGAAGCCACATTCACACCTTGTCTTAAAATGTGGCCAGATTATTCCTTTGAGTCTAAATGCTATAGACAAAGGGATATTTAAAAGTGAACACTTTAAGCTCTTGTTTTTAAATAGTCTGGGGAAATTTTCATTTAAAGAACTCTTTTCTCCAATATTTTTGGAAATAAATAATTGATCTACCATTGCAACTTTTACAAATTCTGAATTTTATGTGTAACTTTTATCATTTTTTTTGTTCCTTTTGGGACAGATGTTGCATCTAGATTGTATAGATATACATTTCTCTATGCATGCACCCTTACATCTATGTAGTCAACACACACACACACACACACACACACACACACACACACTTAGAAGTAAATTAATTAGGAAGATAGCAAAATGAATGGGACATAACTTTCTTATGTTCATATATGAATATACCACCAGTGAAACTCCACATCATGTACCACCACTATAATAAGGATCCTAAATAGAATAAGTTATACTCCATGTATGTATAATATGTTAAAATAAACTCTGCTGTTGTTTATATCTAAAAAGTACAAATAAAAAAGAAGTTTAGAGGAATGTTTTTGTGCCTGAAAACTCCATTTCCTAATTTCTAGTAAATGCAAGCATCCCCAGTATCTACACAAGTAACTTGAATATTGCAGAGATATGAAATTGAGTTGCATTTGCAACAAAGCCGGATGAGTCATAGAATTTGTGGCTGCAGTCATCATTAATAAGGATATTTCATAATTATGAAATTCCAGAGAAAACTGAAAGAGATTTGTGAGGTGAAGCTAAAAACACAAAACTTAAGAAACAATAGAGATATGTTTAAAGATAAATGTAGCATACCCTATTAATCTAAGAATTTGGGATTTAGAAAGTTTCTCAACAATACAACCACAAAAGTCACTTTACCATCAGATGTTCAATCTGGAGAATTAAAGAGATCAGCGAAGGATTAGGATATACCAAAAAATGAAAAGATCACTAATGTCTTTGCCAGAGATGGTCCTAAAATATGAAGGGCATCTAGGAGAAAAGCACCAGTTAATTAGCACATGAAGATCACCATCTGATGGCAAGAGCATGCTATTGTGACATTTCCATATTTACCAAAAACAACAACAACAACAACAACAACAACAACAAAAAGCAATTCTAATTAGGTTTATGCAGTTCTTGGGATAGTGAGTTAATGACAAATTGAATTGATTGATCTGATTACATAGATTACCCAGTTACTTTAGGAAATTATATTTGTTTTACAATATACCTATTTTCACCTTACCATGTCTAGCCATAGACAAATCAAGCGAAAACACAGTTTATAAAGCAAAAACAACCATATACACTGAGAAAAAAAAGTAAATTTGTGCCAAAATCAAATGCTTGATTGTAGAATAATTTCTAAATATGAATATTATCAAATTAGTAAATACAGAAATTTTAAAGTTCACCTTGATCTGTGACTAATAATTCTGACAAATATTTTTATCAACCTTTATTACTTTTTTCCCTTTTCCGGAAACAATCACAATGACAACTGAACTCTTCTGTTTACCTCAAAAATTCTAGATATTAAGTTTTCACTGATATTATGTGATATTTTTTAAAATTTTAGGCATTATTCATCACTTCCTACTACAGAAGATGAGTGTTCTCTTCCCTATTTTCCTTCTCTCCTAATCTCTACCTCTTCCATATCACATTTTTTCAAAAGTTTATTTATGATTTAAATGATTTTGACTGTGTAAATATTTCTAATGGAGGTTTTCCAAGGTATACTATGATTGTATTTCTTATTTTTGTGTAATGATTTTTCTTACCTATTATTGACTTGAACTTATTCAAATGAATTTTATTAATTTTTCCATAAAACTCTTCTCAAGACACTTAAGTGTATGTGGAAAATATATATATATATATATATATATATATATATATTTTCATTCCTTTGGTTCCACTTTGTAATTTTTCTCCATTTTCTAATTTCTAATTTCTAATAAAAGTAAGCATCCCCGGTATCTACACAAGTAACTTGAATATTGCAGAGATATGAAATTGAGTTGCATTTACAATTTGTTTTCTCTGGACCATACTCATGCTGTGTTTTATCAACATCTCAAAAATCTCTTTGCCTACCTACATAATAGCCACTTCCTCCGGGTTTCCCTACCGTATGTATACTCTCAAAGACAGTGATTTTATGAGGCTCTTTAGTCCATATAAAGAACTCCCCCTAAAAATTATATGACTTCACTCACAGACCTCTTGTAATAATAGCAACTTATTGATGAAGATTTAAAGTAATTGGTAGAGAAAACTTTCACTGAATACTCATGATGCCACATTGTCCATTTTGCCGCTAGGAATGCCGGACTATAAAGATTCTTGTGCTTAATTGATGATGACACTCATCTGTCAAAAACAAACTTTATTTGGGGAATGAAAGAAAATTTGAATGTAACTTTGTGTTCTGTTATGTTAATTTGTTATTCAACATTCACTGCAGTATAAATTTATGACAACACATTGTCTGTCTCTCTCCTTGTACTCTTTAGACCAGAACTGCTTCATTCCGAGAACGTATGCTTCATGAATGTCCATTGTTCTCTCTAGCTTTATCACATTGGGCAAGGAGTTCATGGGAAATAAGACATAGAAGAGTCATTCTTCTTTTAGCACCTTCTAAAATCTATGTGGAAGTATATGTTATCAACTTACCCATCAATCCAGGAAAGGTTGTCAATTAGAATGGACTGTTGGCATTGGGGAGCAATGAGCTTTCAATATGGCTCAAACACACCAGGAGGAATATTTTGCATTTGTTACAAAGCAAGTGGTCAGTTAAGGTGAATGCCCCAGGGGCCAGAGGGAGAAGACTTACAAGGCAAAGGGCACCTGGCCCCACCCTGCTGCAGGTGTTTGACCAGAGGTGGTGTCATACTCAGCACATACACCTGAATGGACCTGACAAAAGTCAAAGGATCTTGATATCCAACATGAGATTTTCATTTTCATTTGTCCTTAACTGACAAATCAGGCACAGTAATAAAAATAAGACCTCCTTCGAGTTCTCTTCCTCTAGAGGACCCTAATACACCACTCGATTTATACTTACATGTGTAGACTTGAGCCTTTAAACATCTGCTTCATTTATATACCTCTGGAAAATTTATATAGTGTGGGTAATTATAGAGTTTTGATTTATTTCATATTCAAAAGAATATTGAATTTAAAATTTTAATTACTAGGATTCTTTTTTCATATATTAATATTAAGTATTTTCTTGGAAAAATAGTTTTTTAATGCCTTTGATTTTCTTTGCATATTCATTTCCAGCCACCTTGACAGCATCTGCTTTATACACTAGTTTGGGGATACATAAATTTTGGCTTGGTGCCTGTATCCAGAAAACTTTTTATTGGAACACAGGGACACCCATTAGTTCACATATTGTGTTTGGTTGCTACAATGGAAGAATTATGTAATTTTGAGAAAGACTATATGGACAAACCTAAAATATTTGCTATCTAACTCTTTGCAGAAAAATTTGTCAAGCCCTATACTACATAGCGAAGTGCAAAATATTTAGTATAATGTTCTAAATCAAACTTACTTGTAAAAAAAATTCAAAAAAGTTGGCATGGTATTAAAACATACCTAATACATTAAAATATAATAATTTCTTGGAATTATCCCCTTTTACCTCTTTAGCTGCTTCTTAACCATTACTTTTGAAGGTTTAGCCTCCTCAACTTTAATTCAACATATCCAAAACTAACTCATAAAAAACTTTGGCCCCATAATAATCCATCCTTTCCTATCTCAGTAAGCATCTTTCATATATACACAGCCATCAGATATCAGCAAATTATAAACCTATGCATCATTATTAGTACCTCTACCTCTCTGGATTCTCTGACCAATACTTAATAATTCCTATTTCACTCCCTAAAGTTCTGCCTGATCATCTCCATCAACATAAACTAACAAAATAAAGCTACCATTATATCCTGTGTAAAGTACCACAATGGGTCCTTATCTAGTTTACTGAACTTCCCATTTTAATGTAAGTGAACTTTTCAAAATGCAGCTGTCACCAAGTCATCCATCCATTTTTTTATTCTTCACCTTCTGCTGACTAACCAGTAGTTTAGGATAACAATCTAGATGTTAGGTTTATTGCATGTCTTATTTCTTTTTCATTCATCAAAATATATGTTTGCTAATAAAAATGAGCTATTAGTAAAATAAAAATGGAAATAGAGGAAAAAAAACAGTAAGTAATGGCTGCATTAAATCATATAGCAAGTTAGTGCTGGGTCTTGTGCTAACACTGGGGATTAAACCCAAGTATGCTATACTACTGAGCTAGATCTCTAGCTTTTTTAAATTATTTTAAGACAGGGTCTTAATAAGTTGCCCAGACTGGCCTCAAATTTTCAATCTTCCTGCCTCAACCTCCCAAGTTGAAACAAGATGGGGTAATGAGGTAGATCAATTTGAGTTCATCTGTTTTATAAATGAAATATGAGGGGCATCAAGTGGAAGGTATGTGTTAGCTTTGGATAAAAGTGAAAGTATAGGAGGAGGGAGTTGTGAACCAATGGACGTGAGCCCTCCTCCTGTCTTCCTCACCACCTGTGTCATTTGAATCACTTAGGATTAAATCCAAACCCTATGGTTCCCTACTTTACTCAGTGATAAAATAAGACAGTAGCCCACATCACTTTGTGACTTTTAAATTCTGTTATTTTTCTCAGTGGGATTTCTGATTCTGAGTAACAAATTGTGTGTTCCAGCAGGCAGGGAGGATCCATCATTCAATATAAAGCTAAGTAGTAAAAGCGCAGTGACAGTAGAGGAACATGACTTCTCAAAAACAGGGGAAGGGACAATAATCAATAAGGGCTTTGCCATATGCAAAATGGTCGTTCAAAGCTTGGTGAATTTATTTTAAAACCTGTGCTAGCCTGGTGATTACCTGATATAATGGCATAGTTAAAAGTAAAAATCTGGAAGACAATTAATATTTTGCTGTCATCTATAGATAGGCACAGTGAACATATCTAGCACTTAAAAGGCTTTGGGTTGAATTATTCCCATAGTCTTTTCAAAGTGATCAATCTTTGAAATATGAAATTAAGAATGACACACTGAAATAACACGAGAGAAATTATTCCTTGTAAGAGTATTTCAAAGTACAGCAATTTTCAGAGAGGTCACACTATATATATGACCAAAAGCATCACCTTCTAAAACTACAAATATTAGTGTCCATTTTCATAGATCTCTTCTTTGATTAGAATCCCATTTTACAAGCTTTTTAGAAAATATGCAGCCATCAGATATCTTAGGGCTTTGTCCAAGAAGTGGCACCCAATACCCTACTATGGATGAATATATCTTCTTTAAAAAGAGACAGGTTTCTTATCCAGAAAACCACTCATCTGCCCCAAAGCTCTGAAACCTTAATAAGAAAAATTAAAACACAAACAAAAAGTAAGCATCATAGAAAAAGTAATATTTATAGGGAATGAATAATTTAAAAACCTGTGATAGCAATTTAAATGTGAAACTATTTGATAATAATCAAATAGCATGTATTAATTTTCTATCCATAATAAATACTATGTGATAGAAATTTACTTGAGCATATTAAGATCATTCAGATGTTACCTTTTTCCACTATAATCACACTACAAAATTAAATCTTTTGTTATTAAACAATGTACAATTATGCACATAAACACTTTTGTATATACATAATTTTAAATGCAATACATTATATGTGTGTGTCTATGTATGTATGTATGTGTGTGTATATATATATATATATATATATATATATATATATATAGAGAGAGAGAGAGAGAGAGAGAGAGAGAGAGAGAATTAAGTGAGTAAAAGGGCTAGACCATTGTCCATTGTTCACTTTGAGAGTTCTTATGCTGTGAACTTCCAAGCAATATTTATTGAAAACATGAAGTACAGAAGAAAAAAAGAGAAAAGAAAACCTGTATGATAATGTGGCAGCTAATTTAGATGACATCATATCATGCACTAATTTTTATGTGTGTAGGAAATATTGTAGTTAGTTTAACTGCAATTTTAAACAACTATTCTAAAACAAAACTGTTGATCTTCAGTAGAAAATGTCCTAACAGAAAATATTATACTACTTATATGAAAAACCTTATCAAGGAAGCACTCAAATGGTCAACTATGAAAGTTTTTTCAGAAAAACATATATGAGTTTTTCTTTTCAATGATATGAAAAGAGAGTACACTTTAAATGCACAAAAAAAGGATCAAAAGCAGTAAATCCCTGAAATATACATGCCCTATAAAAATATGCTCAAATATGGACGTTTGAGAAAAAAAAACAGAAGCGCAAACTGATTTTTTAAAGATATGATTTCTGTACATCTCTTTTTTGAATAAAAATTGATTTGAAGATGGGTTTTGGAGATATATTCTAATAGAGACTTTACAGTTTGACTTAAAATACAAGCAAATGTTAAAAATACTTTTTAAAGACAATGATTATTACTTTCTTCAGGATTATGAAGCTTTCAGATTGGTTTCATCAAGAATGAGACATAGATGTTAATGTTATTATACTAGTAACAACTGAATAATTACATCACATGTTTGTCTTTGCTTTTATTACTTATTTGTAATAATGTTTTACTTTCCTGTTTTGAGTATACTTCTGTTGTAAAGTAGTTCTTTTCCAAGTTCAAAGATATAAAAGTAGGTAACGCAGAACACACTCTATTACTCATTAACTGTATCTCAACTTCAGTATTAAAATTATTTTATTACAGTATAACTTACAAATAATGACATGCTCAAATCTTAAAGGTATCATAAATCAACTTTTGCAAAATTGATGTTACTTTCATATAACCAACACCCTGCTTGACACAAAAAACTTTCATCCACCCAGAAAGATCTCTCACATTTCTCAGTTAACCTTCGTACCATGATGGTTATTTGAACAATGTGAAAATTAGAACACTGGTCAGTCCTACAACATATTGTGATATTGTAGCATTATTAACAGTGATTTAAAGACAAACTGAGTAACTGATCTTCTAAAGCAAGTATAAAAACATTATGATGACATTATGAGACAAAGAACAAAAATTGTGATCTGACTTGTGAACCAAATAAAATATCTTATTCAAACTCCTAATTTACTCCTAATATATGGAAATAAATTGTTTTTGTCTGTAGCACTGATTTGGTTGAGATAATTATCTTTCGTCTTAGGATGCCTTGTTTATGTTGAAAGTATAAGGATGTGTTATACAGGGAGTGCAAACTGTGAACTTGATAATTTCCAATCCAGTGGTAGAGAATTATCGTCTAGAAGTACATAAAACTGTTGAAAATTTGTGATTACTAATAATTTTCATCTCATCCCCTATGGACCATCCTCCTGAGGACACTCCTTAACTTGCTAATTTATGAAGAAACTTTCTCTATTATAGAGTCAATGAATTCTGGACCCTCTTTTTTGTTTGACATGGGGTTTTATGTTTTTTTTTCTTTTTAGTTATACATGACAGTAGAATATATTTTGGCAGACTCTATATACATAAACTATAAATTTTATATTAGGTTCATACTCTTGTGGTTACTCTTGTGGTTATACATAGTGGGGAGTTACCCTGGTTATGTATACGAATACAAAGCTAGGAAAGTTATGTCCTACTAATTCTATTGTCCTTCCTATTTCTCTCCCCTTCCCTCTCTCTGTTACTTCCATCCAGTCCCATTTATTTCTGTTATTCCCCTCCCCATGATCCCTTGTTTTGTGTTTGCATTCACAAATCAGAGAGAACATTTGGCATTGGGTTTTTTGGGATTGGCTCACTTAGCATGATATTCTCCAGTTCCATCCATTTACTGGCAAATACCATAATTCTGTTCTTCTTTATGGCTAAATAATATTTCTTTGTGTATATAAACCACATTTTCTTTATCCATTCATTCATTGAAGGACACCTACGTTGTTTCCATAGCTTGGCTAGCTATTGTGAGTTGAGCTACTATAAACATGGATGTGGCTGCATCACTGTAGTATGTTGTTTTTAAGTTTTTTGTGTGTACACTGAGAAATGGTATAAATGGGTCAAATGGTTGTTTCATCAAGTTTTCTGAAGAATCTTCATACTGCTTTCCATAGTGGTTGTACCAATTTGCAGTCCCACCAACAATATATGAGAGTACCTTTCTTCTCACATCTTCATCAACATTGTTACTTGTATTCTTTTTTAGCTATCATTCTGGCTGGAGTGAGATGGAATCTCAGTGTAGTTTTAATTGCATTTCTCTAATTGCTAGTGATGTTGAACATTTTTTTTCATAAAATTTTTTGAATATTTGTATTTCTTCTTTTGTGAGGCCTGCTTAGTTCTGCCTTTTATTGATTGGGTTATTTATTTTTCTGATGTTAAGTTTTTTGAGTTCTTTATATATCCTGGAAATTAATACCTTACCTGAGATATTGGTGGGGAAGATTTTCTCAGTCTGTAGTATTTCTGTACATGTTCTTGTTTCCTTTGCTGTGAAGAAGATTTTCAGTTTGATGTCATCCCATATTGATTCTTGATTTTACTTCTTGCATTTAAAGAGTCTTGTTAAGGAATTTGGTCCAGTAATGCCTAGGTCTTTGATCTACTTAGAGTTGAGTTTTGTGCAGGGTAAGAAGTAGGGGTTCAATTTTATTCTATTACATATGCATTTTTAGTTTTCCCAGCATCATTTGTTGAAGAGGCTATCTATTTCCAGTGCATGTTTATGGCACCTTTGTCTAGAATGAGATAACTGTATTTATATGGGTGTGTCTCTGTATCTTCTATTCATTTCCATTGATCTTCATGTTTGTTTTGGTGCTAATACCATGCTGTTCTTGTTACTGTAGCTCATAGTATAATTTAAGGTTGGATACTGTGACTTTTCAAGCTAAGTATTGCTTTGGCTATTATGGTCCTCATTGTTTTCCAAATGAATTTAATAATTGCCTATTCTATTTATGTGAAGAACATAATTGGGATCTTTAGAGAGAGTGTGTTAAATTTGTGTAGCACTTTTGGTAGAATGGCCATTTTGATAATATTGATCATGCCTATCCAGGAACATAGGAGATCTTTCCATTTTTCTGACATTTTCTTGCATTTCTTTCTTTAGTGTTCTGTAGTTTTCATTATGTAGGTCCTTCACCTCTTCTTTTAGGTTGATTCTCAAATATTTTTTTTTTGAAGCTTTTTGAATGGGATAGTTTTCCTGATTTCTCTTCAGCTGATATATCTTTGATGTATAAGAAATGCATTTGATTTATTGGTATCGATTTAAAACCCTGCTACTTTGCTGAATTCCTATATGAGTTCTAGGTGTTTTCTAATAGAGTTTCATGATCTTCTAAATATAGAAACATGTGGTAGAAAATAGAGATAGTTTGAGCTCTTCCTTTCCTATTCATATCCCTTTAATTTATTTCTTTTGTCTTATTGCTCTGGCTAGGGTTTTGAGGAATATGTTAAATAGAAATGATAAAAGAGGGAATCCCTGTCTTGTTCTGGTTTTTAGAGGGAATGCTTAGTTTTTTTTTCTGTTTAGAATGGCCTTAGGTTTAGTGTATATAACTTTTACAATGTTGAGCTATGTTTCTTCTATGCCTAGGTTTTCTAGTGTTTTGAGCATGAATGGATGCTGAATTTTGTCAAATGCTTTTTCTGCATCTATTGAGATAATCATGTGATTCTTGTCTTTAAGTCTATTGATATGATGAATTATGTTTATTGATTGCCATATGTTGAACCAACATTGCATCCCTGGGATGAACCCCAGTTGACCTTGGTACACTAACTTTCTAATATGTCTTTGTATGCAAATTGCCAGTATTTAATTGAGAATTTTTGTATCAATGTGTTTATCAGGGATATTGGCCTGAAGTTTTCTTTTTTCATGAGTCTTTGGTATTTGGTATCAGAGTGATACTACTTTTATAGAATAAGTTTGGAAGGGTTCTCTCCTTTTCAATTTCGTGGAATAACTTAAGGAGTATTGGTGAAATTTCTTCTTTTAAGATCTAATAGAACTCAGCTGAGAGTCCATCTGGTCCTATGCTTTTCTTGGTTGGTAGGGTTTTGATGGAATCTTCAATTTCATTGCTTGAATTTGATCTGTTTAAGTTTTATATGTCCATTGATCCAGTTTGGGTAGTTTATATGACATGGGTTTTTCTATGTCAGTTTTTCAATCTCTTCTGAGAAGAATTTCTACTTCCTTTATAAGTTATACATTATAAATAACTCTGACATTCTCCTTGGTAAATATCAAAACTTTCAATTTAGCAATAATGGAGATTTCAGAAAATGTTAACATGACAAATATTAATAATATATTTAAAATATGCTCATTACCCACAGTATAGAAAACAACAAATATTAGAAAGTCAGCTTACAGAAAGAAGAGAATGGGAAAAGTGCTGACCAACCAAGCTGCACAGTTACCTCATCTCTCGCTCTCACAACCAATGGCCACCTGCCCACCATTCAGAACAGCTTCCACTATGGCCACCCAGTTCCCACTTGAACAAATGTATCAAGCAGATTTATATGTCCCTGCCTTGGGTGATAAAATCCAAACTGTGTATATTAAGATTGATGGTACTGGAGAAAGACTTAGCATTAAGACCTGCACCCTGGACTGTGAGCCCAAATATGAAGAAAAGTTGCCCAAGTTGAATTTTGATGACTTTAGTCCTTTTCATTCTGAAGGCTCCAATAATGACATGATTTTGTCCCTGCTGACATGTTTTAGGACCCCTTCCTTAAGGATCCCAACAAGCTAGTGTTTTTTGAAATTTTCAAGTATAATAAAAACCTGGAGAGACCAATTTAAAGCATACTTGTGAACAGATAATGGACGTGGTGAGCAACTAGCACACCTGTTTTGATATGGAACAGGAGTATACTCTCACGGGAGCAGATTGTCACCCCTTCAGTTGGCCTTCAATAGCTTTCGTGATGCCCAAGGTTCATATTACTGTGGTGTGGGAGCCAACAAAGTCTATGGTGTGGAAATTGTGGAGGCTTATTGCCATGCCTGCTTGTATGATAAAGCCACAATTATGAGGACCAATGCTGAGGTTATACTTGCCCTGTGAGAATTCCAGACAGGACCTCATGAAGAAATCCACATGGCAGATCAACTCCGGTTGGCCCTTTTCATCTTGCATCATGTTTGTGAAGACTTTGGAATTATGCATACCTTTGATCACAAGCCTATTCCTTAGAACTGAAATGGTGCAGGCTGCCACACCAACTTTAGTACCAAAATCATTGTAAGGGTCCGGCGAAGCGTCAGAGAAGGAGAGACCACACGAGACTAGCTCCATGCAATGGCAAGGGGGATTTATTAGGGATCCGTTCCAGCGCGCTGGGGCTCTGTGCTCACTCAAGAAGGGAGAGCAGCCCAGAGCCCAGAGCAGAGGTCAAGCAGAGCTTAAGTACACTTTTTGGAGAGGGCGGGGGGCTTTGCATACATCAGAACAAATCATCATGAGGCACGGGAAAATTGAACAACAACTCTGATACATGATTAGTCCATTCATTGGCGGGAACAGGCTGGGCAGGGGTGATTGGTCACTTCTAAACTGGGTACACATTCAGACTGATTGGTTCGGGCCCTGTGACAAACTGCACAGGGCCCTAGGCTGAATGGCCAGTAGGGCGTTGTCTTAACTATCTCAGGAATCTGGGTGTAACAGAGGAACTTAATAATACCTAATCTTTTACATTTTAATTCAAGCTTTCCAGCTTAGAAACTTTACCCTTTCATCATGAAGGAGGAGACTGGTCTGAAGTACATTGAGAAGGCCATTGAGGAACTGGCACTAGTACCACATCTGTGCCTATGATGCCTAGAAGGGCGGTGACAATGCCTGGCACCTAAATGGATTCTGCAAAACCTCCAACATCAACCACTTTTCTGCTGGCATAGTCAACTGCAGTGCCTGCATCTACATTCACTGAACTGTAGGGCAGGAGAAGAAGGGTTACTTTGAAGACAATTTCCCTCTATCAACTGTGACCCCTATTCAGTGACAGAAGCCTTCTTACGTATTTATCTTCTCAGTGATACCATGATGAGCACTTCCAGTACAAAAACAAAGAGGACTAGACCTCAACCATCAAGTCCCTCCTAGTTCTGCATGCCACTCCAACTCTTCACCCTCTCAGTTTTCATGCTTGCCCAGGTTCTAACCCAAGTAATGGAATATCAAGTTCTTTTTTTAAAATTCCTCATGCCAAGTTAATCTTGCTTTCTTTGGCTAGGATAGAGGCATTAAATTCTTATTCTCTCCATACACAGCCACTCTTTTTCCCATCCCAAAGCTTTCTACTGTGCTAGTGAGGAAGCTGAGCAGTGCCCACTCAGGTGTGCCTGTCTGTTAGGCATAGCTGTGGGACCCAGCATATTTATGGAGTGGAAAATTTTTCTTCAAATAGCTGAAGGAGGATCCCTTGTGTGGTTAGGTTAGAATTTCCCCTTTGTGGTGGAAAGGCCTATTTCTTAAGGTATAACCAACTTTTTATAGACAATGGGGTGGTGGAGGTCCTTGAATGTAATGGTCAATTTGAATTGTCAACTTGATTGGATTAAGAGATGCGGGTGATTAAGAGGCTTCTGGGTGTGTCAGTGAGGGTCTGTCTAGGAATGATTGGCATCTAGGATAGTGAACTGAAGTGGAAAACCTCCCTAAGCATGGGAAACATTGTCCAATAGGATGGTAACTGGATGGAATATAAGTTGGAAGAATAAGAAAGCAGTAGCATCTGCAAGCTCAGCTCTTCTTGAACAGGTTCTTGGTTGCTGCTTCAATCTTTTGAGGATATCAAGCTCCTGCTCCCTCACTCTTCCAAAGCAGACTCTACCAGTGATTCTCCAGGGAGTTTCCAGAAGCCTTTGGTCTAAGAAGCCTAGAGAACCACTGCTGATCCCAGCCTGCAGATGGCCATTGTGGACTATGCAACTTCTGGTCATGGAGGCCAATCTAACAAATGCCCTTTTTATAATCATACTTGCTGTTGATTCTGTTCCTCTAGAAAACCCTAATACATGGAGGGAAATATCCTGGTCTCCTGCTATAGCACTTCTCTTGCTTGGTGCTACATGTGTTCCCAGGAACACAAATCTTTGTAAACTGATATATAGCCCTACCTGAAAAGAGAAAGTTCTTAGTGCTTGGTCCTTCATTTAAAACACAATACAAAGTAGTATTTGTATTTAAATATAAAAACAAAAATTATATGGGTGTATGTGTATGTGCTTTCTAAGGAAAGGAACCATCCTGGTCACTGGGTGCTAAATTTGAGGCAAGTAGTTTGGCTTAGAAATAAAGAAGATCCTTTGGAGCAGGAGTGGGGAGTGTGGTACTAGAAAAATTAGTTATTAGGGGTTCATACTCCTCATCACTACTTGAGGGCTGCCCTGCCCTGGTCACTCTTCTTCAGGAGGTAGACCCCAGAAATCTAGAAGGTAAATGTCCATGAGTATGGATCACTTGCCTGTGGGGCGAGTTTAAGAGACACACAGGGTACATAGGTTTCAAGGAGGGACTTGGATGACCCAAGTGAGAATGTTTCTGGCAGGGGCATGGGCTATTTTCTGGTGGAACTAGCATGTCACTAATTAGGCCTTTTGATGTATCAAATTTTTAAAAAAGCAAAATAAGTTTAGAGCATTAATCAAATTAGTTTCTAAGTCTAATTTTACAAAATTGTCTGTACAAAATTCTCTAATTTTACAAAATTCTCTCAGAGCAGTTGAGGCCAGGGCTGGAGTAAAAATACTTGTAATGTTGTATTCTAGTGTCTTTACTCCCAGTTAAAATATTTATTTCTTTATTAAGATTCCTAAGGATTTCTTTTCTGCATTTCCCCTTCTGTTCTCTGGATTTTGTGCTGGCCCGAGCAGGCCAGCTGTGGTTTTCTCTGTCCATGATGACTTCTAATTACCAAGTGCAGTATGTTAGAGTCAGATAACTCCATGCTGTAAACAAACTGTAACTGCCCACAGCAGCACTTATAAATCAACTGAAGAAAGAAAGAAAGACAGCTTGTATAACTTGCATAGTGAGGCCTCAAAAGCAAATTTCAATTCAAGGAATGACCTTGCTCAAAACTGTCAATTCTCCCTGGCTCTCTCCCTCTATCTTAAAATACTTCTCTTCCATTAGCTCCTCCCCCTAACTTTGAAATTTGTTACTCTTCCTTGATTTCTCAGGAAAAAGTAGTACTACATTGCAAATCGATCAGAAGAAAATATCTATAGAAGCTAAATTGTTATTATGATTTAGAAATAGCTAGAGATTATGAATTAAGAACTTCTTTCCCCCTAATCAACTACAGGTAGAATGATAGAATTTTACAAGACGATTCAATCAGTTTTTGCCACTATAATCAAAAGATCTGGCAAGAACAATATTAGGGGAGCAAAAGTTTATTTGGGGCTCACAGTTTCAGAAGTCTCAGTCCATAGATCCTAATTCTAGGCCCAAGGTGAAACAGGCCAACATGCAGAGGGGTGTGGTAGAGGAAAGCAGCTCAGAACAGGGCACCAAGAAGGGGGGGGGGGGGTGGGGGAGAGAGAGAGAGAGAGAGAGAGAGAGAGATCTCCACACTTCAGGGACAAAATATATATTCCAATGGCAGGCCTCCAGGGACCCACCTCCTCCAAACACACCCCATCTACCTATGGAAACAACCCAGTTATTTCTATCAGGAGATTAATGCACTGATTAGGTTAAGACTCTCATAACCCAATCATTTCATTTCTAAACATTCTTGCGTTGTCTCATGCATGAGCTTTGAGAGAACTCCTAATATCTAAACCGTAACATAAGAGAACTCTGATTTTTCTTGTACTGATTTTAATGATAGCCAAATTTTCACCCACCACTTCAGTTAATTTTTAAGTTACCTTATTTAGAGAAATGGTCAAAACCAGCAGGAGATTGGTTTAAATTACTTAACTCTAAAACTTCCAAATTATCATGAGCAATGAAGAAAAATAGAGCATGCATTGCATAAGTCTTATTTTAAAAAGTCTTTTTCTTAAAGATAGAAAATAGACTGAGAACTTTAAAGAAATAAAGATAAATAAATAAGAGATTTTAAAATTCAGTGTTAAGTAATTTTCAAACACTATTCTGGAGGAGTGCCAAGAGTTAAAAAAAAAAATGAGCTTTGTTCTCTTTTTAAGGAGGTCATTTGAAACTGGTGCTAGTGGATTTGAACAGAAAAAGATTGAACAATGAAATTGCCAAACTAGCTTACAGATGGTTAGATATTTATAGTACTAAGATTTCCTAGGTTTCTGTTACTTAAATTTTATTGTTATCTGAGACCATATTTTGTTAGTTTTTTATTCTTTAAGTTTGTTAAGATTCAGGATGTGTTCTACATGGCGAAAGTAAATTGAATCAAACTGAATTATTTATATACCTGAGCTGAGATGGGAAGTTAGCTTAATCTAATTGTCATTATAAAGCACTTTACACAACAATAGAAACTACATATTTTTTGAAATTCACATGTAATCTTCACTAGGCAGATCATATTTTGGTAGCTAAATAATCCTCAAGGGTTGAAAATGTTTATATTCAATTCTAAATAGCCTATAGGTCAAAGAAGTCTGAAGACAAAACATTTGGGCTAAATAGCAATAAAACAATTTATTTAAATTCATGAGATGTAGTGACAATAGTACTTAAATTGGAATTTATAGCACTAAATGCATGAATTTATACAGACGTTTTACAGTTTGTTTTTATTGTAGAAAGTCTTTATTTTTTCTTCAATTCTGAATAATAGCTTTGCTGGATAGAGCAACTTTGGCAATTGTTCTCTTTCTGTGCCTGGATGATCTCATTGCAAGCCCTCCTGGTTTTTAGAGTCTGAGTAAAAAGGCTGAAGCTAGGCCTTTTGGTCTACCCCTCCATTTAATCCCATGTTTTTCTCTGTAGCTTCTCTTTGCTTCAACACAAAAGTTCAATGTAATCCAAGTGTTAGTTTAAAGGACCAATGCCTCTCAGTTCGCCACTGTAAAACTTCTGATTTAATCACACTTATAGTGCTGCCATAAGCTTGAGTTTTTCTAAGCCATCATTTTGGAATCTTACTCTGATTTTATGTAGAAATAGTTGTCCCTGAGTGGGACCTGTTGTCCCCCTCTAGCTGCTTCTGCTTGGAACCTAGTTTTGGTTTGGAGTTTTTGCCTCCTGTATTCTATGTATTAAAGTATTAATAAAGCAAAACAGGGTTAGTTTGTAGGGGAGGGGTGCTGACACTGTGGGCATGTTTCAATGGCAGAGTCTTTGCCCAATGAACTTATGGCATATCATTCACTTCCAATCCTCTCTCAGAAAAAGAGGAAGCACAAAAACATAATATTGTACTTTTGGAAATTAGATAAAACAAGAGCAATTAAACCTAACAAAGGATGAAGAAAAGAGATAATAAAATAGCAGAAGTCAATAATGATGAATACATAAAATATATAGGGATAATAGCAAACCCAAATCTATCAAAAGATACAAAGATGGTAGGAAAACTGGAACTAAGTTAAACTAAGAAAAAGGATGATATAAATTACTAATATAAAAAATGACAGGGACATTATTTCTACTAATCTTGTGGAAATTCAAAGATAATAAAGGAATAATATGAGCAAATACATATCCACAAAGATGAAATAAATTAATTTCTTGAACAAATACCAGCACCAAAAGGAAAAACAGATGATCTTCATTATTCATTGTAGAAGTTAAATCAACAATTAGAAACCTTTCCAAAACAGACATCACCAAGCCTAGATGGTTTTAATAGTGAATTATAACAAACATCAAAAAAAAGAAATGCTATCAATTCTCAATATTCTCTTTCAGAAAAAAAGAACAGAGGACACTTCCTGATTCGATATATGAAGCTAGCATTGTTCTAGTTTTAAATAAACCAGGTAAATTTAGGATGCTATATAGATTGTCTTTATCTTTGCTGATTTTCTGACCTTAGGTCTATGTAATAGACAGAGGGATATTAATATTCCCAACTATAATAGTTGATTTATCTTTTTCTATTTTAAGTTTTTAACCACTAATATTTTGACATGTTAGGAGCATATATGTGTAATATTGACATGCTTCTTTAAAGACTTGATCCCTTTATCTGGTTTGCTAGATATGAATTTTTATAGTTTTGTTTTTTTCTGGGGAATTCACTTATCACTTTTGAAAGAGAGTTTTGCCAGATATGGGATTCCAGGTTATATCTATTTCATATCATTTTTCTTTCAGCACTTCAAATACTTAACTTAGATCCCTCTTCCTTGTGCAGTTTCTAATCTTGTGAGTTCACTTCTTCCTTTGCAGACAAGGTGTTTTCCTCTGCCTCTTTCAAAATTTTCTATTTTTTTTTTATTTCTAGAATTTAGACTGTGCCTAGGAGAGTGTGTTTGTGTGTGTGGTGTGTGCACACACCACATACACATATGTGCAGGTGCATTTTTTTTCCTGTTCTCTGGGCTTTCTAGATCAGAAGTTGGGTGTGTATCACTAATTTGGAAAGTTTTTGGTCAATATTACTTCTATCACATTTTCTGCTGCCTTCTTCATTCTCTTGTGGTATTCCAATTATGTGTACGCTTCACATTTCTTTGTATTTTACATTTCATGGTTGTGTTGCTTGGTCTTCATTCCTTTAGTTTTTTCATTTCAGCTTGAAAAGAGTCTATTGACCTAACTTCCAAGCTCAGTGATGATTCTTTCCTCAGCAATTTTGTGCTTATTGATGTTCCATCAAAGACATTCTTCATTTCTGCTACAATGATTGTAATTTATACCACTTCCTTTCGATTATTTCCTAAGATTTCTCATCTCTCTGCTTACATACAATTGTCATTTTTCCATTACAATACTGAGAGTAGTAGTGATAGCTATTTAAACCCCTGTCTGATGATTGCAGTATCTATGTCATTTCTATGTCCAGTTCTGATGCTTTCTTTGTCTCTTTGTTTTATCTTGCCTTTATTATCCATTGCAATTTTTTTTTAATTGAGAGCTAGACCTGTTGTATCAGGTTGAGGAAAATATGCCTTTAGTGTAAAGATTTGTGTTAATTTGGGTAGCAGCTGAGCTCTCTTTGATGTTTCTTATATTTATAAACATTAGAAGCCTCACATTGTTGTCCTTACATTTGTCTCTGCTGATCTGGGGCTTCAGAAAATACATCTACTCAGGGGACATCTGTGTTTTGTAGTTCTGTCAGGCTTCATCTACTATTAACACATGGGAGTCCTCTTGATGTGGTATTATATGGGAGAGGAAAGATCTGTCATCCTCTGACTGTACTCAGTCTTTTTCTGGGCTGTCAGTGTAGTTGAGAGCTTACTGAGCATGTGAAGCTCTGGGGTTGGTGCCCAACAATGATAAAAATAAATAAATGAACTCAGAGTTTTCATTGGCCTGTGCCTTGTGCTGTGAACTTCACAGGTGTTTCTCGATGAAGGAATCCTCCCACCCCTGAGTTTCTTCTTTTCTCTTCCTGGGCTACAGAGCTCTAATCAATTGACTGAAACTCCTCACTCCTCCTGACTGTGATTTCCACCCTGGTTTGGTGAAACAGGAAGGCCAGAGAGGATCTGAGTCAGAGGAATTTCATTCCTTCTGTTGAGACAAAACTAAGTGATGTGTTTTCTCCTGGAGAGCAGGCTTTCCTTATAGAGCAGTTTCCAGGCTATTTCACAAAGACAATTCTTCCTCTCATTCTGCCAGAGCCACAGGGGATGGTTGAGGGCTCCTTAAATTTGAGAACTTGGTGGAACGAATAAGAGCACAGAAATGTTTTGATTATTTTGAACTCTTTAATACAGGGTCAAGAAGCACATAAATATTAGGATAGGGAGCCCTCTTCAGAATTAAGAGAAAAAAAATGTGAATTAGAAATCAAAGTTTTATAAAAAGTTTACTATTTAAATGCAATGTAAATCATAGTTTAATAAGTTAGATATCATATATACAATTTTGACATGCAAGCAAGAAGAAAGGATTAACCATTAACAGACATTTACTTGCTGAAAAAAATATCTTTAAGGCTTTCTTATGGTTTCCAAAATGAATAATAAAACAAAGCAAAACCAATAAACTTCAATAACTTAAGGAATATTACTTTTCTAGGGTAGCATTTCTGCAACTAGTTTTTCAGAAAATATTTGTTCAATAGAATCATGGTTGGGTGCATAGAAAGCAATAAAAGGTGAATGTTTCTCTGGCTAAATGCATTTGGAGAATACAATGCATTATTAGACATTCATAAATTTTATTTTCATTTTAAAAACTCTATTTTCCATTATTACAAAAATCTATTTTACTTTATATAATCCAGTATTTATTGGTCATTCCATATTTTTTTCAGAGTTGGTAGTATTAGTTTGCTTCAAAAGATTAGAAAATTTTGGTTTATGGGCACCCAGATATATATGTTAGTCAGCTTTTTCACGGCTGTGACCAAATTACCTGATAAGAACAACTTAGAGGAGGAAAAGTTTATTTTAGCTCACAAAAGTTCAGTCCACCATGGACTGATTCCATGGCTCTGGGGCCATGGTGAGACAGACATGATAAGAAAATGGTACAGAAGTGCTGCTCCATTCATGTTCATGGCATACAGGAAGCAGGGGAAGGGTCCACAGGGAATATAAACCCTTCCAGATTATGCCCTCAGTCAAACATCAGCCATGCCCCACCTGCCTACAGTTAGTACCCTATTAGTGCATTCAAAGTAGGAAAGACCAATTAGTTTACAGCTCCCAATCATTCAATCATTTCACCTCTGAATATTTCTACATCAACACAGGAACTTTTGGGGGATACCTCATCCAAACCATAACATTATGTTAAGGAATAAAAACCACAGGATTCAAATTCTTTTCTAATTATGGGAAGATTTTACTCGAAATTTCTTAACAAACATAAATTTTAAAAATGTACTTTGTTTTATGTATGTTTTTCTAATGTGCATATATAGTTAACAGAGGCTTATGATGAGAGAAAGAGACTTAACAAATAAATCATCCAGTTCTGGAATAATCCAGAAGACAATTAGTAAATGTGCTATATTCCTCCTTTCAGAGAACAGTAGGCCGGCTATAACAAAAACATTTACATATACTCAATCTCTTGCCATACTCATTGCTATGTCATTTTATAATAAAATATGATAAATTTATAACAAAGTCTATTCTAAAATATTCATGGATTTAAAAATTCTCATGGATTTAAGTGTAGGTCTGATAATGGTTATTAACTCTTCAAGGAACTCCTATGAAAAGTTAACAGGAGAATTCCTATTAAGAGTTATTAAAAAAAAACAATTTACTTTCTTCTAACTACAGCCCATAAATGATAATTCTATGCCTTAAAGTAAATTAAGGAAAAAATGAAGATATAGAGCTATTTTTAATAGCTATAATTCAAATTTAGATGAACCTTAATTAGGTATGCTTTTTAGTATGTACTTTTACCCTAACTGACAAATATATACTATGAAATGAAGGTGGATAATGTCATAATTTTTCTAAACAGGTGGTCATATGAAATTTTAGACTATTATATTTTCTTCTATTTATATTTGACCATATCTCAACAATTTTCTTTTAAAATTTTAAAACAAATTGCAGAGGTTCAAAACCTCTATACTCAAATGTTTTCTCTGATACCTGGAAGCTAGATCAAAATAATGGCAAAAAGGGAGGGGATGTTGAATACCATGATTATAGAGAAAAAAATCAGTGTAGTAGAAGGAAACTGAGTGCAAAGGAGGAGAAAAATAGGACAAAATGCGGAATGAATTTGACAAATTATACTATCAATGCATGTGTGTGTATAAATCTGCCACAGTGAATTTCACCTTTATGTATATCTATAAAGTATCAATTAAAAATAAATAAATAAATAATTTAAAAGTAGACCAGTAGAATACAGGAAGGGGAATAGGGATGGGGAGAGGGGAGAGAAATGGGAAAACAGGGGAGTAAATTAAATTCAATGCATATATGATTCTGTCAGAATGAATCCAAATATTATGTAAAACTGTAATGCACTAATAAAAAAAGTAAAAATTTTAAAAAATGAGTTAATAAGTTGGCAGGATTTTCTATGCCAAATGCTTATTCAAATGCTATTTCAATTTGTGTAAAAACACAGAAGACAAAAAACATAATTTTCTACAAATCATATCAATATGGCATGGAGAAACATTTTATAGTAGAATTTTATTTTTTCTTACATAGTTAGAATTCACATAAAAGGTATATGTGTTTATATATGTGTGTATATATATGAATATGCACACATATGGTATATATGCATGTGTGTGCTTATGTGTATGTATATAGATGCCTATTTATGTTTGTATGTATTAAGCTAAAGTAAAATCAAGAAGATATGCTTTTTAAAAAATCCTCTGTCTAATTTCACATTATTTGGAATTTTTTTACTATGTAATTTAAAACAAAATTAAACATTTAAAAACATTTTAAATGTTAAGTGTTTAAAAAATAAGAAAGTGTAGATTTCAATAGAATATGATGATTAAGTTTCTTAAATATAGTTTATGTTGGAGACGACATATTAGATTCTGAGGGAATGGTAGAGATAAATAATTCAATAATACCTTTGATCAAAGATTTTATTGACTAGGAATGAAGTGTTTAACTATAATTAAAATATTCATAGTAAAATTCTCTCTAAAACCACAAGATAGTATAATGATATGTAAAATATGAATGGAAGATCAATAATGGATATGACAACAAAGATGTTACAAATATTGTAATAAAGGAAATTTGATATTACAGGGAAAATAATGTAACAGAATAGAGGCAAAAAATTCGATATATTTGTGAAAAATAAGCTGAATTTCTATAGAATAAGAGGACAAAATATGTCAAAGTATTTTGAAAGTTTAATTATGCATTAAAACTTTATTTAAATTCATTGTATTTAATATTATAAACAGTACTGAGAGAAAACAGTGGCACAGTCTTTGTAGAGGCGACTGTGGTAGACTAAGAAATATGTGCTAAGGAATTAACCAGGAGTGTGGTGAGGAAATTGGAGGATAGATGTTTTGATACCATTTTATAATAAGGTGTATAAATTTTATAGCTAAAAAATATTCAAAGATTTTTATATCATTTTATAATAAAGTCTGATAAATTTTATAATAAATATATTTAGAGATACTTTAAAATTACATCTTACAATAATGCATGATAAATTTTCTAACCTGTAATTTCATTCTCAAGTATTTATCTATTCTTTATAAAAGGGTTCATAAATAAGCTACAGGAAATTGGGACTCGTTTTGTATGAAGGAATGAGCAAGGGTAAGCTGTGGCAGAGATAAGAGTATCCTCTATATTAAAACAGCTCTGCAGTCCACAAATAACCTCTGCATAGCTGAAGAAACACCACCAGGATTGTCAGCATTCACTGTGTTTTATTGTGCTTCATTTCATAATTTTAATTACTATGTTTCTTTTCCCAATACACACATGTTAAAAGAGAAGAATTTATGTTTTAACAATCATAAATTTGTACATCAACAAATAAACTGTATTATTGATTTAATTGTTTAAGCAATTCTTGTTGTAAAAGAGGATTAAGGCCCATATAGATTTTATCTTCAGTTTTAAAAGACTTCTTTTTCTTTTAACCAGAGATAACATTGCAGAGCTCAGGAAATTTCAGAGGGCCCTCTTCAGTAAAAGATAACAAATGTTATTTTATAGAGAGTGGCTAAAGAAGACCTATTGAGAAGGTGACCTGTAAGCAGACTTGAATGAGGTGAGGCTGCCATCACACGGTGCCTGGTGGGAGTACAAAGCTCAGGGTGGAGAAGTGGGTTAGGTGCAGAGGCAGAAGGTGACTACCACTGAAGTAGAAAGAGTGAAGAGGGGGAGGCAAGTTAGAGCTGGATAATCAAAGATTTACGGGCCAAGGGTTTTTAATATGGGTGAAATAGGACCCAGGAGATGACTTGAACAAAGGAATAATCTCACTTTATGTTTTATAAAAGATATGCTTTAAGGATCAACGCCTTAAACAGTTAAGTTTGATTGCTCCGTTGAGAACTGTCAGTTCTTCCAATTCAGGGACAAGATGGCATAGACTCAAACTTTCCTTCTCTCTTACATATTCATTTCTGCTCTCTTACATATTCATTTCTGCTCTCTTACATATCTCTTACATATTCTCTTATATATTCTTCAAATAATTAAGCAAATATAAAAGAATTTTAAGCTAAAAAGAAGAAGGTTGATTATTTAGAAACATCAGGATGGGAGGAATTACAGTGTGGTCAACTGTGTGAGTTTTCCTTTAATTTGTCATATATATTCAACTGGGCACTGGAGAAATCAGCAAACTTGAACCAGTAGCTAGCTAATTAGCCTGTACACATACATGTACACACAAAACCTTGCTCCCTCTAGTGAAAAAGGCAAGGAAACCTAGTCAGGGAAATTGTCTCCCAACTCCACCCACTGGCTGCAGATCAGATCTGTAGAGGCAGCAGCAATGTCCCACCCACACTACAGTCTGTGATGAGCCTGGTTTAAACTGCAACAGCATAGGTGGATTCTAGGCAAAGATTCCCTATCCTACAACACATGATACTGGCATGGTAACACAAAAAGCCTGCATCTCCCTGTCCTCTTACCAGTGGCAGCAAGTGAGCTACATGCATGTTTCCCCTGCAATTTCCACCCAGCAGCACTTGTCAGCCTAAGTAGCACTTCCTGGTGTTGAGCTGGAGCTTCAGTGCCTCTGGGAGAATGAAGGAGACCTCAGGAGCTTGGCCACGACTTGGAAGACTTCACTCTTGCCACACATGTGTTACAACTAGTTCATCAAAGTGGGTCAGAACCTATACACTGCATTTAAGTAGTGTGATTGCCTCCTAAAACAGAGGATGTAAATAGAATTAAGAATCTCCTAACATAACATCCAACACGTCTAGGACATAATTTTAAAAAAATTGTACATCTGTTTTATCTTCAATATTTTGTATACAACATGTATTATATTAATCTATATGTATACAATATGTAGTATGTATCTCTCTATCCACTAGAAGGTGGCAAGCATCAGGAAAATTATAATTTAAATTAGAAAAGACAATTGATTTGTTAGGTCTCTTGTTTGCTGCAAAAGCTGACTAAACAGTTCTTTATCAGTCCAATATTCAAATAGAGATGGGTTAAACTTTTCAACCTGTGCTGGTGAGACTGAGACTGGGATTAAAATTAGGAAGAAAGAATCTTCGGATAATTTGCTACTACTTGCTCGGTTATATAAATGTATCACTCTTCCTTTTTGCTTATTGTAAAGTCTACACTTACTGAAAAATATTCTTTTACATTAATAATGTGACTTTATGTTTCATGAAACTTACTATTATTATGTTATAGTTGATTTAGTGCTTTTCATATAGCTCTCTAGTCTCCCTTATAAAAGAAAAATATTTTATAAACTGATTTTCTATTATGGATTATCTCATATAAAAACTGAGTTTCAGAGTCCCAGAGTACTAAGAATAAAGATATTATACTCTAGACTTATTTGATAAAAATGTCCACTGCTACTTGTTTCATTTAATTTTACTTACTCTATTTAGAAGAAAAAAAATGTTAAGGTGATCCTGTTATGTTTATGAATCAAAGTCTTATCTTTTGATTCCATAGTATACTGAGTGAGAATAGGGTGATTATAGGGTAAGAAGTTTACCTTATAAACCTAATTACCCTTCTGAATCACAATCACAGTGTAGCTACCAAAAGTGTTACAATGTACCGGGAAATGAAGTGTAAATTAAAAGAAAGCAGAATTAAGTTTATTATCAGAAATTAGAACAAGTTCTTCTTTGGTTGTAGACCACATAAGCCAAAGACCTTATGTGATGATGGTATTGGCAACCTAAGTTAACGGTCTCTCGACATTAGTATCTTCCAACATTAATGCATTTTTCTTTGTCATATTTTCCCAAACTTTTTCATGGTCAGAGAATGTTTTCTAGTTGTAAGCTACATACTCTGGAATTAAATGGGATATCTTAATTTTGATAACTGATTTTAAGGTAGGAGCACCTTAAAAATTATCAGACACTAAAATATCAATTTGCTTTCTGTTTCCTAGAGGGGTACAATTAGGTAAGTATTAAGATTACATTTCTAAAGTAATTATTTAAATATAATCTAAAATTATGCGCAAGAAGCAAAAAATATGTATTGAAAGTAAAAAGCAATCTGGTACCCTAGTTAAAATTCTAGATATTGCAAGTTTTACCAATACAATTGAAAGCAGAAAATCAATACAGCAATAAGAAAATATTAGAAATGGCAATGACCAAAAAGAAAAAAATAATCTTTATTTTCTCCTATAATTAACTACAAATTAATAAAACGAAATTATCATGTGCAATTTTAAAAATCCTCTTTTCAAATAGTAGACATTTGAGTGTTCTGTTTAATAAATTAAATTGCCACAAGTTTAATTGATCAATTTCAGTTTGAATCTATATTAATAAGCTTTCTCATGCAAGTTATGTTTATTTTAGGTATGAAGGCAGTCTAAAACTCACTAGTGAAGACCAAAGAGTTAAATTTTTTCATTTCATAGAATTCAGTAATGTCATAGTACTGATAATTTTGAGTTTAGAGAACTGCACTCTGATACTTGCATCTCTAGCTTTACACACAGTATTTGTTTATTATTGCTTCCAACAAAATTGTCAAAAATGTATTGGCTTGAGTTTCGACTCAGTGGTATAGTGCTTGACTAGCATGTGTGAGGCACTGGGTTTGATTCTCAGCACTGCATACAAATAAAGGTCAATTAACAATTAAAAATTTAAATTTAAATTGTAGTCACAATAGTACAAATGAATGGTCACATGATGTAGCCAATTATTTATAAACTAGCTAAAACAATATGTAAGTAACAAAATCTCAAAGAATGACAATTCAAAAACAGAAATAGGGTTATACAAAAATGGCATAGTGAGGCTGAAGGAGAATCAAAAAGAGTTGACAGGGCTTGGAGAAAAAGAGAATCTATGAAAAGTGGAAAGAAAGCAAAGGACAAACAGAAGCATCAAACCTTTAATAAGGCAATGTAATGAAATGGAAAAATAAAGCTAAGAATAAAATAATGAAGAAAAAGATTAAAACATTAGGAAGAAAGCAAAGAAGATCAACATGAATAAACTTGGAATTTCTTGAAGGAAGGGATAGAGAAGAAACATTGAACAAATGGCAGAAAATATTCCAAAAAAAAAAATCTAAGGGCATATTTTAAAGGGAAATTGGCTCAGATAATAAAAAAGACAGACTTGATAAAATTATTGAAATAGGGAGAGAAAACACAGCCTCTTCATATATGAAGAGAAAAACCTAGTCACAAGTTGTGCCAGAAGCCAAAAAGGCAAATGTACTGGAAATACCCAGGAAAATTATCATGAAATCAGGAGTTTATATTGACCCAGACAGACTATCAAAAGGAAAAGTGCTGCATACCAATAAATAATAAATCAGTGAATATTTTTCTCATTAGTCTATTATCAAGACATTTTCAAATAGCCATGACATGTTTGAGAATTTTCAGCATCAAGACTGCTCTTGGGCATTGAATATATTTCTCTGTACAAATAACACAAGGCTAAGGATTTTAGAATGACAAAATAGTTTACATTTATTATGCATTCTGACAATTTATATAGGCAGATTTTTATAAGACAACTCTCACAAAATGAAGGGATAGGGAAGAGAAACAAATAGTAGAAAAAGCTCACTAATAACCTTGTAAATAGTAACAGGTTTTTTTTGGATTATAGTTTTTTTAACACTTTTAAAATTCAATTTGAAAGCAACCCTTTTCTGTAACTAATATTTAATTGATTTCTCTTTACTGCAAATGTTAGAATATTTCTTCAGAGGGAGTAGAACTGCTGTTATATACTTACTTTCATAGCTTTACTACTGTGTTTTTTTATTATTATAAGTTACTTTTTTTAAATATGTCTGCTCTTTCTAGTGACATTGCAGGACTTTCTGTTATCTGCTTCTCTCCCCCCTCTCTCTCTCTCTCTCTCTCTCTCTCTCTCTCTCTCTCTCTCTCTCTCTCTCTCTCGTATCTAAAATTCTCTCTCCTTTATTCTAGAGTTTCTGTTCTGTTCTATTTGGATTCTTTGGTGTTGTGTTTGGGAACATTCACAGATACTCTCCAAGACATATAGTTTATGGATGTGTCTGTGATCCTTACATTTGGAGCCATCCCAGCATCCTTAATCTTCCTTCAATATTTTGCATTCAATGCCAAATTGAAATATCTGAAATTTTTCTTGTCACTTTCTGCAGGAGATAGCTGTCATATTGCCTTTGTGATAAGTTCTTACTATTACTTCTAGATTCTCTGGCTTATAAAGCTTTATTTTTCTTTTATCTTTAATTTAATCTCACATGCAGCTAATGATACTGGTGATATAAGGCCACTTATTCATTTTGTAGGGTTTTGGAGATGCCTTGTTGCCTAGACTTATTGCAGCTTTGTGTGTGTGTGTGTGTGTGTGTGTGTGTGTGTGTGTGTTTCATTTTGTTATAATAATTTTTTCAGGTAATATTCAAAAACTATTCTGCCATTTACATTTTACCTCAATTAGCAAGATAGAGCCACATTTATAATTTAACATTTTCTTTCTTATAATAAAGAGATATTTGGGCTGGGGATGTGGCTCAAGCGGTAGCGCGCTCGCCTGGCATGCGTGCGGCCCGGGTTCGATCCTCAGCACCACATACCAACAAAGATGTTGTGTCCGCCGAGAACTAAAAAATAAATATTAAAAATTCTTTTAAAAAAAGAGAGATTTGTGAAAATGAAACCAGGAATAAATAATGAACTGTATGTTTATCAATTTTTTTAAACCTAAATTAGAACTGATATTAAATAAAACCTAATAAATAATCTAAACATTGGTTGAAAAATAATTTCCTGATCAATTTATATCAGAGATAGGACCTTGAATAAGTAGACAAAACTATTTTTAATTAACTCTTGGGGAAGAGGGCCTTTTCTCATAGAGCGTATTCACTAAGACTACTGAGTATATTCTAAAGCTTGTTTTTAAAAGATTTTCAAGAGACAAAAATGAAGTTAGCAAAATGATTATGTCACAGAACAATTTCCTATTGAAATACTATTTCAAAGTAATTGAATGGGTATGAGTCTGCATATTTTGGAACTTATTTTCCTTTCTTAAGGCTCAAGTTTTTGGGTTTGACACAGAGGATAAGAGTCTTGTGACAAGACTGCTAATTATAACTTAACAATCTAATGACAACATTAAGGCTCAATTTACTTTTTCCATGAAGGTCAATGAAACCTGAAAGCTGTCATATGCGATATAAGTAAATTTGTCTGGGATTAAAACTTTGGGATTATAACTTTGTTTTGTCTGAGATTATAACTTCATATGTAATGTGGTATAAAAAGATGAAATTGGACAAGAAAGGAAGATAGTTATTTAAAGTAGTTTTATAAATCACATAGGTTAAATTGAAAATTTTACTCCCACACAGTATCTTCAAAATTTTAAGTCATATTATTTTTCTGAGATTACAGTGAAGATATCCATAATTATAATTCTTTAAAATGTCCTACAGTTTAAAATAGTTCAAAGTAATCTAGTCACTTTGGAACTAATAAACTCACAAGACAATAAATGGGATTAAGGAACATGAATGATTTTCTTTAACTTCTAAGCTTTCTAAATCAAGAGTAGGTGGGTTAGCATCATGTGGCAATGCTTTGTCCCTCCTCTTAATAAGCTGCTGTCCTTGATTTTGTTTTTCAAGTGATTATATTGGTTTTATTGTTGGTGATAAAAAGACAGTAGAAAAAATTAGGAAAATTTGAAGGATGACACAGAAAATTTAAAGGCTGTCAGAATTTAATGAACAATAAAAAAGTAATTTCATACAGTTAATAACATGAAATAAGATTTAAAGTTAAGAGGCATTTACAGTTGATGACCTTATGTGACTTGTGAAATACTTCAAAATATTATATTAATATATAAAATATTTCTTATAATTTTATAAGTATTATAAAATATTCAAAAATATTAAATAAAGTTATTTCTTTATTAAAATAACTTTATTTATATTGAAATATTCTGTTTTGCATCTTAAGTTTAATTGGTCTCAAGTTAAAAACTGTAGAACTAATATGTGCAGGGATATAGTAATGAATGTCATAATACATATGCTGAAATTTAATTTAAAAGACAATTAAATTAACTGAAATTTCTTTAGGAATTTCTGGGGTTTGAGTTCCACACAATAGATTCAACATGCAAGGATGTTTGGGAGTATTATTAAAACCATGTACGTGCTACATTTCTCTGAGCATCTAATCTTACAGAAATGCACAGTATAAACTCCTAAACACAAACACTAATCATACAAGATGATAGGAGGAAAATGTCTAAAATTTTGAAATACAGAGGCAGCTATATAGCCATATAAGTTAGCAGAAGGAATGATCAGAGTCAACTGGGATTGTAAAAAAAAATATTTCTAAAGGAACATTATTCAAGATAAATCTCAAAGATAAATCTCAAGATAAATCTCATTCTGATTGTTTTAAAATGATCAGTCAAAAAAATAAAAGTTTTGCTTGGCACAGTGGCACACAAGTATAATTCCAGCGGCCTGGGGAGCTGATGCAGGAGGATCGCATGTTCAAAGCCAACCTCAGCAGTTTATCAAGACCCTAAGCAACCCAGTGAAACTCTGTCTCTAAATAAAATATTTATAAGGGCCAAGAATGTGGCTTAGGAGTTAAGCGCTCCCAAGTTCAATCCATGGTACAAATAAATAAGTAAAAAATAAAAGTTGTGTGTTGGTATTAAATCCACATAAGTAGTATATGATGAGTGTTAGGGTCAAATAAGGAAGACATATTAGTTATATCTGTCAAATGACTTGCTATTGACAACAGAAACACTGGATTGAAACAGTGCCTTCAGTAGAGTTTATCACACTAAATACTTGAAGAATTCTTGAATAAATAAATGCAAAAAAACAGATTGTTTTCCCTTAAACAATCTGAAAACTAATACATATATAAGTACTGAGGGAATGAGAAAACTCTTTCAGGCTTTAATAAACCCCATAAATTACTCTTGGGAAGTTTTGCGAATTATAATTTGTATTTCCTTCACATGGTATATCCATCTGGGGTCTGGCTGTGACCTGGACAAAATTGGTTGCAGGTTTTGAGCATTTAATTACTTTTTTGCTTTCTCCCACATTGAATAACCATGTTAGAGCATGAATAAAACTGATACCATTTAGTCAATATAATATTTTATTGGTTATTATTATCAAATCCATGCAAAACCTATAACATTGGTATCATATTGCTTGAAAAGCCCTGTATACTAGTCCCCTTATCCTATGTATAAGAACCTTAATCTAGATAAGTGCTACAATTCTCATCCCTCTTAAAATAGAAAATCTGATAAGTGCAGGTGTTTCTTTGCTGACAATTTTATCTCTGAAGAGTGAGCAAAAGTTGAAAACTGCCCTGAGAACAATTCTAACACACAAAAAAGAAAGTTCTGGTAGGTGAAGTGAAAGTGATGGAAACATTTAGAGATACTAATCATATCATTAAACTGTCTGAAGTAGCTGTGAAAGGTAACATTCATCATCGTTAGGCTTGCACAATAAATTTTAAAAAAGAACATTACAGGATTTTAAGAGTAATTTTCAACTTATCACATCATAGAAAATTTATACTTATAAAAAATGCTTTATGATGTTTTACCTTAAAATTTGTCAGTTTTCCCAGACACTTTCAGCATTCAGTGGTATGATCTGTCCTAATATTTCACCCATAGCTCTCAGTTATCTAATATCTAATATTCCAAGAAAAATATATACAGGCCACCATCAACCCACTACACACACACACACACACATTTATATTGACAATTTTCTAAACATGTTCTGTGATATCACCTTGACTCCGGAAATTTCTTCTGCATTTTTCCTTTGAAACTTCCAATATTTCTGTCTTTATACAGCCTTACCCTCTTCTGAGGTCCAGTCAGCCTCTGCATCTTCCTCATTCCCATGACAGTTTATATACTCAATACCTACCTAAGAACTTCAGAGAAATTTGTGGACATGTCTGTGGCTGACATTACATGATGGGTTTCTTTCTTTTCCTTTTTATTCATTCATTTGTTTATTTACTTTTTTTTTTTACAGCTCTCATGCATGCTAAGCAAGTGTTATACCACCGAGCTCCAGCCCCAGTCCCACACAAGATATGGGTTTCTCAATGTTAGGGACTTTAACTTTGTTCCTTGACTTCCAAATGACATTCACACTGTTTGAGTCAGCCTCAATAACTGTTTGCTGATTGTGAGAAACAAAATTTTCATTATGACCATATAATAATTGAAATATAAAAAATTTAAACATTCTTTATAGTGTTTTCATAGATCTTCATTGATCCCTGTTTTATAATTGTTATTTTAAAAAACTTTTTTTTTTAAAAATTCTTTCATTTGGCATAATTGTTTCAGAAACTGAACCAGGGCCTCCATAAGAACTTTCAACTTGGTAAAGAAGCAAACCAGAGACGAAAATGTTCCAGAACAGGAGACAACAGAAAATAAATGGAAGAGAGACAATGGTAGCAGGGTGAAAACAAGAGAGTAGAGTGACAGATAATGTAAGAAAAAAAATTGTAGGAGTAAAACATGAAGAAAACCTTTTTTTTTTTAGGTATTATTCTATGCTCAGAGACAGAAGAAAATAAAGAAAGAGCGAGTCACTACATAGGTAATCCAGACAGAAGAGTATTAGGACTCCTATTTTGCTTCTCCATTCTCATCTTAGAAAATGCTCTAAATAGATGATTAAGGTATACTAATAACCAAGATGGGAAATACTAGTAATATCCCAGAAGGATTTTAGGAAGCTAAAAGACTTAAATAAAATTTTATTAAGTGAATATAAATTGATGAGTATGTATCTACTAGGAATAATAAATATGTAAATTTAAGACCTATCTTCCTACTTAGAACAATTAGAAAATATGGAAAAAATGTAAAACATGCAACACACACACACACACACACACACACACACACACACACACACAGTCTACTGGAAGGCAGCATTAGAGAAGTAAGGGCCAAGGTACCACAAATGGGGAAGAATCCAGAGAGTTGAACTTAACATTAGATGTTGTTTTTTTCATTATGGCATTCACAAATGCAAAAGTAACTGCAAGAAACTAAGAATACAAAATGTCTGAGTATTACTTTCAGACTCTACAAATCTCTGTAGGGGACAGCAATTGAAAATTGAATTCTGCCAAAGAGAAAGAGCCCTGAGAGACATCCAAAACTTTTGTTTGGGATCTTTAAAAGGCTACACCTGACTGTAAGATAAAGCAGAAACAGACAAACCCTTTAAAAACCTAAGTCTCATCTTTGAATCATCTCAATTTTCAATTGAATAAAGAACAGGAAAAATCAATAAATTCCATAGAGAAGATATATTAAAAGCAGATTCACATTATCTCTAAAATTTTAACACATTACAAACACTATTAAATAAAACTAACTAGATGTGGAAAAAGACAATACTTGGATAAAAATCAAAAGGAAATGGTAACATGGGAAATTGCCAAAAGCAGATACATATTGTTATTAGACATGAAATTTAAACTACTGCATATACAAATTTAAATGATGAATTTAAGAAAAGAAATAGAAATTTAAAAATACACAGAACTTTAGGATTCTAACTTGAAATTACTTAAAATAAAAGATGGAAAATAGGAAAACAAAGATAAGACACACAAGAGACAGGTATAAAGAACTACAATCAAGAAACTTGAGATTGAGAGATAAGGTATAGAACGAGATAGAGCACCTTTTAAAATATAATGGTGGAAATTTTCTAAAACTGTTGCCAGGCATCAAGAAAGGTTATGAAAACCAACAAGTATAAATTCACCTACAAATATATCTAAACACTTAAATATACCTAGACATTTCATCTTAAAAGGAGTGTAAAAGATGAAAATGTATAAATTTCAAAGAAAGAAATTCCAGGTTATTTATCAAGAGGAACACTAGAAACCAAGATACAATGATAGCTTTAAATGCAAGAAAACAACTTCCAATATAGACTATTATATAAAGCAAAAACTACCCTTAATAAAAGAAAGCAAATAGAAGCTGTTTTAAGCAAACAAAATGTAAATTTTTTTTTCACCAGTGGCTACATATTAATGGAAAAACTAAAGGACAGCTGCAGAAAACAAATATTTTGAGATGAAAACATGAGTATTCAGAGATAAAGAGAATGAAATAAAAAGGTAAATAGTAAATGAAAATAACATGGTATCTTATGCAGTTTAAATTATAGAGTCAACATACATTAAAAATAATAGCATAAATTTTGAGAAGGTACTCAATGTAATTGAAGAGTTTTAATATCTTTGCATAATCTATGATGTGAACAAAGTACTCATGTAAGTTAGACTTGGTGACTTGAACTTGCATTTGGATGTACAAAAATAAAAACCTTTAAAATAAAGGAAAAATAAAGTGTCATAAAATAATATAAAAAGGTAAACAAATAAAAGAGGATGTAGGGAAGATGGATAAAATTTTTAAAAATGTTACATGTTAGAAGTGTAATTATTATTATGTATGTAAAATGAGTAATTAAATAAAATGTGAAGGACTGAAGCATTGCAAATACAAGATAAAAATATTCAGAAAATGTTGAACTAATTATATATCAATTCTAAGAAAACCACAGATAAGCCGGCTTTGGGGGTGCATGCCTACAATCCCAGCGGCTCAGGAAGCTAAGACAGGAGAATAGAGAGTTCAAAGCCAGGCTCAGCAACAGCAAGGCTCTAAGCAACTCAGTGAGACCCTGTCTCTAAATAAAATATAAAATAGGCCTGGGGATATGACTTCAGTGATGGAGTGCCTCTGAATGCAATCCCCAGTACCAAAAAGAAAGAAGGAAGGAAGGAAGGAAGGAAGGAAGGAAGGAAGGAAGGAAGGAAGGAAGGAAGGAAGGAAGGGAGGGAAGGAAGGAAAAACCACAGATAAGATGAAAATTAAAAACCAAACCAAACAAATATTATGCAAAACTAATCAAGAGAAAGCTGTCCAAAAGAGCAAACTTTAAAGTAAAACATAATACTGGAAATAAAATGGAACAATGATATAATGGTCAATTTGACAGAAAGGTACATGGTACCATGTTCTTTCAGTGGAAGAATACATAAAGAGATTTGAGGGTATTTTTAAAAATATGTACTTTATAAGTCAATAAACTGCTACTTACAAATAGCACAGATGAATGCCATAATCATCATATGAAGTGTACAATCATAGTTCTATTTCCATGCTCTTCAGAAACAGGAATAATTAACTATGATGTGAGAAACCAGGATACTGTTTGGGGCTGAAGATGAAGATGATAGCAATAAAGAAGGAGGGCATTAGGCACCTGCTATTCTGGTACTGCCCTAATTCTCATTCTGAGTGGGGATTTTACAGGGATATTTCTATAATGTTATATAATTCCTTAAGTTATGCATTTATGAATTATATTTCTATGCATATGTAATACTTAAATAAAAGATTTTTAAATAAAATTATAATCTCACTTATTTGTGAAATCTAAAAAACTTGAACTCATAGAAGCAGAGAATAGAACAATGTTTGCCATCACCTAGGGAATGGGGAAATGGGGAGGTGTCGATCAAAGCATACAACCTTTCAGTTATAAAGGGAACAAGTTCTGGGGATCTAACATGCACCACGGGTGGTAATTAATTTGACTGTGGTAATCACTACACAGTTCATATGTATATCTAATTATGCTGTGCACCTTATACATTCAATCTATTTGTCAAATAAATATATTAAAATAATAGAAATTTCAAAACTAGCTTATCAAAGATAACAGTGCCAGAAGTAATGTTAGCAATATCACACAAAATGCCTGTAATATAAATGAATACATTTATAAAAAGAATAGGTGGCAAAGAATTGGCTTGAATATTTTTGCAACCAAAACTAAAGTTGCACATGATCAAATAAAAGATGCAGAGTGTTCATGAGTTGAAGATAAATCGTGGCTCAGAATAATATAAATATTCTGGGTACAGAGACCACAAGATAATTTTTGTTCATCCTCTTAAAAAATGTGCTGAACGTTATCTTCAAACATAACCTTAGAATATGGGAATGAGTTTCAAAGCACTCATGGCTCAAATAACTAAAAAGAAAAATCCATATGGAAAGAGGGAGAAGGAGTAAACAAAGTTCATGATTCAATTTCTTAAAAGGCAGTTTATTTGACTTATATAGTGAGAGATTTACATATATCATTTAAAAAGTACTCAACATAATTTCTTTTAACCCAACTTTTATCAATCATCACTGTCAAGGTCACACTCCCTAACAAGCATTTGGAATGCAACTGTGCTTTACTGCCAGTTTGTGCTGGGCCATATGCTACAACAATCAGTGAAACAGAAGGTAAGATTAACATCCCCTGTGAAATATGAGGAACCTGGCAAGGACAGGTGCCTCACCAGAAGGCCCCCGGCATATTCACACAGAGGTGGACCATGATAATTCCAACCAAGCTTCATGTCAAAAAGTAAAAGCCTGGTGTCTGTTCCAGCTTATCTGGGAATAGTTGATTGTGTCCCCAAATTTCTGTGCAAGATAGGATGATTGCAAAAGTTTGATGTGGAATGATTTCAATAAGTGAAACATTTCTATTATTTCCTGTTCCTTCTCCTCATCTACCACTGCTGCATCATCTGTTGACTCAATGAACTTTTAATATGTTACCCCACCTGCTAAGAACTTATGTATCCATTAAGTATCCATTTAGTATCCCAAATGGCTCAATAATAAGGACAAGGATAGTAGTAACCAAATAATAAAGACACATGTGCCAGGAACAGTGTTAAAATCTGTATATAATCATGTAATTTAATCCTCCCAAGAATACCTTGATAGTTTCACTTCTGTTACATACATAGGAAAAAATTAAGATGTGGGAAGGTAATCATACAGAGATGAAGTTTAAAATTCAAAATTTGAAACAGCCATATGATTAAGTCTGTACTCTTATTATTGAAACTAAAGGTATTGATGTTGAATTTAATTGCTGAGAAAATGGAAGTTTAAACATATGGGATAACTAGGCCAAAGTCACATACATTTAAAAACATGTAAAGTAGAATTAAATTCAATTTCATCTGACTTGCAAAGTGTGACATCAGGGATATGCAAAGACTTTAATATGGAAATATAAATTATGGATCTCCAGGAAGAATATGCAGCACATCACAAGTATTTTTTTCATGAAATCCTTTTTATTTTATATCTATTAACATCTCTGGAAATAATATGTAATATATATGTGTGTATATACACACAGACATAAATGCATATACATATATAAATATAAATTATAGGGTGCTTTACTATGCCACAGAGCATAAAATTTAAAAATGCATATTTATTGAAAAAGATTTAGGAAAGCTATAAAAGCACAGAGTAATGACATTAGATTCTTAGCCAACCACATGATTTTATATATGTCTATATGCATATCTCTATATATACATTTGCCTATAAGTTTAGTGTCAGTATTCTTAGTGGTAAAAAGCTGATCAATGTACAATAAGGAAGAAAAATTTACATAAATATTAAAGGGTTAGATCACTGGATTTTCATCTGAAGTGGAGTCAGTAGTCTGCCATCAACATATACATTTGAAGACAACTGGACCTGCTCAGAAAGCCAGGCTGATTTAATACCTAGTCACAGGCAAAATGGCTGAAGAATTCTGGGCTCCCTGAATCAGATATTACTTGTCTTCACCTTTGTAACATTATTTTCCTCTCCTTTGATAATATTCTTTGGTAACCATTCCTTTTACAAAAATCTCTGCAAAATTACTGCCAAAATTCTTGACTGAACTACTTCTTCAAACTAAGAGGATTGCCAAATGAATGCAGACTGCACTGTCAGTCATTGCTATTGAATCTCCAGCTCAGTGACTCAAAAACAAAAAATAAATGAAACTGAGTTTACCTGATGACAACTCCTAAAAAAGCTCTATTAAAATTATTTCTCTCTTGTTTTCTGGTGCCACTTAGACTTTTCAGTTACTCTGTATTTCTTTAACAGATTTTCTTATTTCCCTCGAATCAGCCATAGTTCACTAAATCCAGAAGGCTATTTTGCTTTGCTGATATCACTCATAGTGTATTTTACTTCTGGGAACCACATTTTAAAAAATTGATGTTATAAAAGTAACTTCTAAAAGTGACCATAATAATCAGATAACAAGAAACTATAACAAAAATGTATAAGAGTGTGAATATTCTTCCTTTAAAATTTTGAGGATAAAGGCATGATTCAAAAGAGGCTAATCAGGGACCATATCAACCAAAGATAATCAAAACTCAAGTGTGTTTATCTTTAAGGTGTTAAACTCCTTTTTAGTGTCAGAATTTAATGGGCCTGGATGATTGTTAAAACTCTCTTTGAACCACAAAATCACCCTTAGAAGTCAGTCATTACTATTTCAATAGCTTTGAAAAATCAATAGCTATTGAGTCTTTTTTTAATATATCTAGCAACAAACGAAGTGTTCCATATTCGTTTAAAAAATTTTTCACAAGAATGATTATATAGAATAGAAAGAAAAAAGAGTCTGTTATTTAATGGGATGTTGGAAATGAGGTGCCAACATCATTCTGGGGGATAGAAGTACATTGGGTTGTATTTGAAGGCTGAAGTGCTAGTTATGACACTTTTCATTCCATGTGGTTTCTCACAAAGTTCTAGTTAAGTAGAGTCTCTTTGTACCTTAAGCAATTAAGAAAGAAAATGAAAATGATTATAAAATACTTCAATTAGTAAAAATTTATATTTATAGTAATGGGAAAGAAACATTGTATTAAGAAGTAAATTATGTGGCATTTGGGAAAATAGGATACCAAACATATATTTGTAAGAAAGTTCCTATATTATTTTTGTTTTAAGCAAATAAAATATCTACATAGATATGATTCCATTTAAGAGATTTTCTCAAAGGTGCACAGAGATAACAGAAAGAACACAAAATCTTCTTCCTTTGGGATCCCTGTTTCCTAATGCCTTGATTTATCATTCATAATTTTCCAAATATTCTCTGGGTATTTTGCAATGTGACTAGTCCCATGAAACTCAGAATTTTAATTATAATAATTTAAATATGCAGAAACAATATCAACAGAAATATCTATATTTAGAAATTGCATTTGCTGGGAAGTAATGATAAATTGCAATGATCATTAAAAAGATTTCAATCCTGCATAAGTGAGCCATATCCTTTTACCTATTGAAGACATCACTAATTCTAGATCTTTTGTGAAATGATCAGAATGAGATATCTAACATTCAGGGGAAGTAGAAAGAAAAAAAAAAGAACTATTCTTCTAATCTTCTAATTCTTCTAAAAATTGGCAATCCAAAGAAGTCCTTCAACTTAACAAATATTTTTATTTAAATAGCAACATTTTGACTTTCAAATTATCACCCTCAAACTTTAGTCACTTTTAGAATTTTATGAGACAAAACTGAACAGTAGTTATGAGCTGTTGTTTTATTTTTAAAAAATAAGATCATGACATTTTGATATACATAGTAAAACAGGTACTACAGTGAAATTAATTATTGAAACTATCACCTCATATAGTTACTCAGTTTTTGCTTTTGTTGTATATTTTTAATATATACAATATATTTTATTTTTAAATGTTTTAACTTAAAAAAAGAAGAAATAAAGCAAGGAAATATTGAATCTACAGACCTTTGTGAGAAATGTGAAACTTTAGAGTTTTCCATCTGCTCACATCACAGTATTGCTAATTAGACCCTCCTTGCATAAAGTATACAGAGAATTGAGCTGTGTTGCATATGCACTTCTAAGTTGGGGAACAGGAAAGTTAAAAGCTGGTTCTATTAAGCCAATCAGTCAAGAGAAAAGGAAATATCTGACAGTACTCACAACATCCCCACTTCATGTTCTCACTCTTCAAAATACATGAGTCATTTGAAAACATATTTCTTCTTCTGTCATTAGTGATTACACTGAACATACACACTCATGTACATTACCAACACAGTTTCTGATAGGAAATGGAACCAGGATTCTCAGTACCTGTATTTCTCCTAGATCCCAGTATCTATATTCTCAAGCCTATCTTTCTCCTGGATCCCAGCAGAGGAGTACTCAAATGTTGGACATGCAAATCAAGAACATAAAAGGCAGCCTAGATGGAGCTTTCTCTGGCGAATCAGCATACATAAATTCCCAGAAGGAAGTGATACAGACAAAGAATTCATAGAATGTTGAGAGCCACAGACAAGTCAAGATGGCGCCTGGCATCTTGCCAGAGGGAGTGGTTTGAGAAGTAATGCCATTGAGATGATAGAGATTCCTTAATGACTGACTGCTGTGTCTAGATTATGTCAATTAAGTTAAGCTGTGTGTAATCATTAAGATGATGATTCCTTATTGGTTGACTGCTATATCTAGTTTATGTTAATTAAGATAAGCTGTGTATTCAGTAATGTATATATACCTCTACTGTCCTACAATAAAGCGGCTCCCGCTCCTGCTGTATCAATCTTCACAAGTTCCTTTTCACTCACCCGCCCCCCGCTATTTTGCCCAGCCAGCCGGGCTGCAGCAATATAAAATTTAAATAAACAGAAGGTAAATGAATCTTAGCATGACCTGAAAGGATATTATGGAGTATTCAGCCCGTAATTATTAAGCACCTATGAGATTTCAGACATCCTGCTAGTCATTCAGCAAATTGCAATATGTAAGACAAAACTATGTTCTCTGATGAATATTATTGTATATAAG
The DNA here is from genome assembly GCF_964194105.1 of Spermophilus citellus. Classification (NCBI taxonomy): domain Eukaryota; kingdom Metazoa; phylum Chordata; class Mammalia; order Rodentia; family Sciuridae; genus Spermophilus; species Spermophilus citellus. The sequence continues at coordinate 89,861,346 of NC_138192.1, forward strand.
GGAACTTGTGAAAGGGTAGATACATTAGATTTATTATTAAGTAAGGAAAAATATTTTCAAGTAAAGGAAATGCTCTCAGAAAGCTTAATGTTAAAAATTATATTCACTTGTTTGATAAGAAATTTGTGGTAGACCTTAGAGAGTGGAAGAATCATATTAAAGAATAGTGAAACAGAGATCAGGTATATGTTGCTGTGTAACTGGACCTTAAATATGAAGCAAGAGAATTTGAACAATGTCATGGAGATAATTTAGAGTACATACATTGTTATAGAAGAGATAAAACATAATGAATTGTTGGTGGATAAAGTAAAGGTAGAATAGACAAATATTATTGAGGAAATTATAAAGGTTTTAGGTAGAATAATGAAAATTAATGGAAACTAAAGGAATGGAATGGCAGTGGAAAATATTAAAGAGAATAATCTGAACATTATTCAATGGAATTTTCAAAATAGTTCATGGGCTATTAAATAATGAAGCAAATGACATTCTAGATGAACTAACAAAGTGAGCAAAGGAAATAACATAAGTATAATATACTTGGGTCCAAAAATAATTGCAACTGAAGCAGGATGATGCTCTGTGATTATTTCTTTTTCTCTTTTAAGTGTTAGAGATCAAACCTAGGGCCTTGCATATGCTAGGCAACCACTCTTCCGCTTAGCCACACTCCCAGCCCATGAAGATTTGTAAGAGAAATATATCTTACCTTCTGTAATTAGTAAATTTTAATTGATGAATTACTAGAATACAACAAATGTTTTCATTAGATATTCATTTATTACATCATTGATGATTCTTTTTTATTGAAGATAAAGCATTCATATATCTAAGGATCTGTTCTATACTATGTAATAATTCTCTGTAGATATTATGCTGCTAATACTAAACTTAAAAGGTGGATTTTCTCACACACACTTTATGAATAAAAATATTAAGACTCAGTTCTCTAATAGCTAGAGATAGAAATTCAGGTCTGAAGACTCTAGAATACAAGATATTGGCAAAAATATGCAACTTAATTGAAAAAAAAACATAAACAGGAACATAAAAATAATTATAAACAATATATTTTAGAAAATTAAACTCCCAAATAACAAAGTTTGTATAAATTAGTTATCAATATATTATTTCTTTTCAACTTTACCAAAGATACAGAAGATTGATAGTTTCCAGTGCAGGATGAAAAATGGAAATAAACCCACTTATATAATACTATAGGAAAATGTACATAGTAATATATCTATCTATTAAGCAATTTCCTTGATTTAATAATTAGCCCAGGGACTCTAACTGTATTAATAATCTTCATAAAATGTCTAAAATTATAGGTTATCAGTTAGTTTTTGTATATTTTTAAGTTTCTTTTTTTAAATGATTTTATTTTTTAATTACATGACAGCAGAATGCATTACAATTCTTATTACATATATAGAGCACAATTTTTCATATCTTTGTATATAAAGTATGTTCATGTCAATGCATATCTTCATATATGTATTTATTTATTTTTTGCTTTAAATTTCTTATTATACATAATACCACAATATTTCATATCTCTGTATATAAAGTATTTAATCTCATCAGTAAAAAGTACTGTGTGAGAATACAATCATATCTTATTATTAACTAAAGTAATAATTAACTAAAATAATATTATTTTATATTATTAAACTCAGGTGACTTTTTAAAAAGTTTGGTCATTTATTTATTAATTACACTCTATCTCTTATTCTGCTACTCACTCTCTTTTTCATTTTAGAACACACTGTGTTTTAAGAGTGAGCTAATGTTTGGGTAGTAAAGGAGAAATGTTGAGACAGGAATAAACTGAGTATTGTAAGAAAAAATTGGAGACCTGTGAAAAGTGAGATGGAAGAGGTGACAGAAGTCAAGAGGATAAGCCAAGGACAGAAATGTCTTACAGCAGGAGTAAGGCAGGAGAAAGATGGTTGGTGGAGGAGTTATGAATAAGAGTGGGGAACACACAGGATAGGTTAGGTGTTGTAACATGATAAGAGATAATTTAAAGAAATTTCTTTTTATCTTAGCACCACACAAAATAAATTTTTTATTCATATGCCATCTGACACTTGAAAGTCACATTATTCATTGATGATTTTGAAGAAGGATATATGGGATATTTTTGGATATGAAGGAAACAGAATTTGTCATTAAAGCAGGTACAGGCAAAAGAGTATCCAAAATGACCTACTTATTACAATTATCTGTGTAATTTTCTTAAGAAATTGAAACATAAAACAATTTATTAATAGTATTTTCATCCTGGATCGTGAACACTGTATTAGTTTGCTTGGGCTTCTTTAATAAAGGACCACAACTGAGGGACTTTAAAAAAGCAGTGATTTCTGCCTTGGTCCTACAGTCTGGACATTTGAAATAAGGTGTCAGCAGGGTCACACACTCTCTCTCTCTCTGAAGGATCTAGGGAAGAATCTTCCTTTTCCTAGCTTTCAGTAGCAGTCAACAAAATTTGCCTGTCTGTGTTGTCACATACTTTTTCTCCTTGGGTTTTTCTGTGTTACTGGGTATCTCTCTCCTTAGGAGGATATGGAGAATACCATTTAACTCATAACATGTAACTGAATAATGAAATATTATATTAGGAATCAGATCAAAACAATAATTTTATTTTAGAGTTTTGCAAATATTGTTAATATTTATTTATTTATTTATTTACTTATTTATTTTGGTGCCAGGAATTGAATCCAGAGGTGCTTAAACACTGAGCCATATCCCCAGCCCTTTTTATTTTTTATTTTGAGACAAAGTATAGGTCAGTTGCTCAGAGTCTTGGTAAGTCACTGAGACTGGCTTTGAACTTGTGATCCTCCTGCCCCAGGGATTACAGGCATGAAACACAACACCCAATTTATGCAAATAATTTTATTATTACTTTATGGAAATGAGATTTAAGTTTTTATAAATTACTTTTCCACCAAAAATATGTCCGTCAAAATGGCAGTTTGGATTAGATCTAACATATGGCATTTTGATGACATTGGAGATCAAGCAATGTACTCCATAAATGTTTCTGAACTTGTGTGCTATCGAAGAACATTTACTCAGTCACTAAAATAAAATGGTCAATATGGAATTCCTTATAAATGTTGTCTATATTTAACTAAGTGATCCATTCAGAATACAAAGGAGATATTGATGAAGAATAGAAAATATCTGTGAAAGAAATTCTGGTATTTTAACTCAGGAATTTTCCCCAGTGAGAAGTACATAGGTGTTTTCAAATAATAAGGAAACCTCAATGCTGCCCCCCAGATGCTCCAAAAATCACTTACATTGCTCTTTCCTTAATCTGTTAAGTATTGTTATGTCTCAAGTGTAAATATCCAAAAAAACTAAAATATTACATTAAAAATCTGTATTCTTCATCTACAAAGTGTCTTCCTTCATCTCAGTTTCATTAGAGAAATTGCAAATATTTCTCAAATGGTTATAACATTTGTGTGCAATTTAAACACTATGTTCTAGAGATAAGCTGTTATGAAAGGTGTCCCAGATGGTGTGTGAGAAATGAAAGATTACTGTTTTGGGTCATTGTCACCTTTACAAACCTGCTACCCTCAATTACTAAAATCCAACATAAAATTTCTGTTATAAGAAATTAAGGGACATTATTATGTTCTGTCAATTGGGAACTTAGGGAAATACTAAAGACATCAATAATTAATATATATTCTAAGGGGTAAAATAAGATGCTTATTGTGATTAAAGTTTTCATTCAACAAAACATGATATATAGGACATGTTAAGTACTCTGTTGGGCCCCAGATACAGGCAGGTGGGAACACAGCTACCATCATAGTGAAGAGAGCAGACTATGTACCAGGATAGAGTAGCTGTCAACTGACCAAAAGACAAATAAAATAGACCAGAAGACCACAGAGTTAACAGTAATAAATGGTACTTGGAGCATGCAGTATTGTTTTTAAAAAATGAGAAAATTTTTGGTTTGAATTTTGCATGATACTACGTGAGACTCTGTCTATAAATAATATCTGGCATGAAATGGTAATAAGAATAATGTTACCAATAGAGCTAACTCTGTTCAAATATCTGAAGCTATGAAGTGCTGAGGTGCTCTGGAAACACTGTTCAGTTTGCTCTGAAGGAAGAGTTGTGACCTGAGAGGGACCAAGAAGGTGGCACATCCTCGATTATAAAATGCCTATTTAGTGCTAATTAATTTGCATTTTATCTTTAAGGCAATGGAAAACAATTGGTGTTTTACTAGTACTACTATTACACTAAAATACCATATCAAAATGTGTCATTCATCTACAAAATGTTTTCCTTCAATTCAGTTCTCTTTGAGCAGTTGCATGAATGATTTAAAATACTATTCTACAGTCATTTGTTGAACATCTACTACTCTACTGAGACATACAGATATATCCATGGAAAAAAGAAAAAAAAATGTCACTGATCCTATAGACAATGGACAACAAACAAGAAAATACAAACATGAGATAATTAAAGATTGAAGCTCATGCCTCTATTGAGTAACACAATCGAAAACAACTGTGAGAGGCCCTTACATATACATGTTGGCATTGACAGGGTAGACACAAATAATAAAGAAAGCATATGTTTTTAACTGTTTGGACACAAATTCAACGAGGTAGCCAGATAGGAGAGGATTCATACAGCAGCTTCAGAAGACTTTGCAGTGTGTGGCTGCTGCTGTAGAGGCAAAGAAGCAAGAAAGTCCCTGATTACCAGGCATGTGTTCTGAATATGCTTAGATTGCACACACGTCAGAGGATTCCCAAAACCAATGGCTATTTGCTCTTTAGGACTCATGAGACTTAAAATTACTAAATACCTGTATGTTTTGTATCTTTATAGTAATATGATATAGAATATTTCCTCTTACCTTCTGTCTGGATTTATTGTTTAATCCAAGGCAAAGCACATATTTCATTCAATAAAAGATATATGAGGCTGGACATGGTGCCTGTAATCCCAGCAGCTCTGGAGGCTGAGACAGGAGGATCACAAGTTCAAAGCCAGCCTCAGCAAATGCAAGGCTGCTAAGCAACTACATGAGGCTCTGTCTCTAAATAAAATACAAAACTAGGGCTGGGGATGTGGCTCAGTGATTAAGAGCCCTGAATTCAATCCCCAGTACTAATAAAAAAAAGGAAATATGAATATTTAAATTAAAGCCAACCAAAATCTATACAAAAAAATTTACAAACAGTATGGTAATTTTCTCTTAATTTTAGAAACATATTGATCTTATTGATTTTTATGAGAAAATTTTTATTTATTCTAGAGAAATGATTCAGCATCTTTTTTTTTTTCTTTTCACCAAAAAGAAATTGGAAAGGGAGCTTGGGTCAACATTTCAATGACGCTCTTAAATGGCCTGACACTCATCACTGCCATAGTGTGTTTTCAACAGCAAACTATGACATAAAGAAAGTTGTTTTTTATTAAACAATGAAGTTCATTATGACTTAAATTAAGACCACAGCGTTGGTTCTTAATGTCTTTAAGTTTATCTACAGTGATATAAGTGTCCTTTGATAACTGATGAAGCCCATTGAAACTGCAAATTATTTCCTGTGTCAGATCTGCTCAGTTTATATTGACTTCCTTAATTATATGAAAATAAGATTTTTGCAAGAAAATATAAATGAACAGAAATTATATTCTTACATATGAAAGTAACAAAAAGTACCAAAAAATGTGCGAGCTGCACTGTGGATTTCACTGATTAATCTTCAAATTTTCCCCTCAAAAACTATATTTCATGGTCAATAGCTACATTCCAGAGTGAATAAGAAATATAAAGAAAAAAAAATACCACCTTTTCAGAAGTATGAAGGGAAAACCTACAACTTAATGTTGAGATGTCTCAAAAACTCTTGTATCATAGAAAAATTATTATAAGCAATATTTTTGAAAGTTGTTACACAACATTGATTGGATAATTCACACAAATACAAGTTTTCAAGATTATAGCAAATTCTGGAGCCCAGGGTGTAGCATGCTCTACACAGTTAGTACCTTTTACAGAACATGGCCTTTCTTCTGAACTGCCATTGAGATTGTGTACAAACAGAAGGTTTATACTCCATTTGCTATATAGCCACATAAGCTTACTCAAATATAAATTTTTCAAACATGAATTTAATTAAGAGCTTAATCAGTCTTTGGTTTATACTTAGCTAAGCTTATTATTACAGCTGATTATACATAATCAATAATAATAAGATTTTATTCTTTTGATAAGCAGATTTGTTTCCAAACCAAACCATCTACTATTTTAATAGTAGGGTGTTCATCAATTTTATAAAACATGTCAATATGAATAGACAAAATATTTGACTAGAAATAGTAAACAATATTCACAAGAATCCTAGTGATGTCAAGTCCAAGGGTTTCAGGTGGGAAAAAACCTAACATAAGCCAAGACCTCTAAAAACTGAAATCCTTGGTTTATTAAAACATTTCCATTCATTGATGACTAAAAAAAAAGTAATAAAATATGTAAAGAGAAAATGTGAAAAGTAAATCTAAACGACAATAAAAATAAAACTCCTTGCTTCATGTTCATACTAGTATAGACAAAAAGTAAAAACAATAATTTTAAAGATAAAAATATTTGAACTTCAGACTGGGGGGTGCATTATTAACAATAAATACTTAAGATATATTTCATCAATTTCCAAATTTTTATACCCTCTCATTCAAGAAGAATTTTCTTTTGAAAAAACCCACATGAACTTAATTACTGATAATTGATATCCTCCTTATTAATCCTCACATAGTTAAAATATATAATGTTTAATTTCTTTTAAATTCTGATATTCATATAATTTCAACAGAAAAGTACAGAGAACTACCACATATTTTTATATTCATAATTTGATGTCATTTTCCCCATTATATAATATAATTCTTATATAAATACAGTAATAGAATTAACAAAACATAATATGTTCATAAATATGTATTATACACACACACACACACACACACACACATTTATATATATACACACATGCACGGGGGATAACTTTTCCTAAACAACTGAGGAAAAATTCCAGATATTTTACTTCTTTGTCAGTAAATTTTCACGTGTGTACTTTTCTTTATGGACAAGGACAAGGCCATCTTTAAATGACACATTTTAATTATCAAAATCAGAAAATGTTACCCTTGATGATATTTATACTATAACTGACATTCTATATGCAAATATGATCAACTATATCCAGGACATTCTTTATCCAGTTACCTTTTTCTCTGATCCAGGAACCAATCTAGAATTGAACAATTTATTTAGCTGTCATATTTGTTTGGGATTTTAAAATCTGAAATAGTTTCAGCCTTTCCTAACCTTCTTGGCATTACAATTTTTGAAAAGTAGAAACCTGGTATTTTGTAGACTTTGCTCAGTTGGGCGCTTGTCCTACGGTTGGATTCTGGGTTCGAGGGAGGTGTTCTGGAAGGAGTGCCTCTGAGTGGATGTGCTCTGCTACCTTGCTGTATCAGAGGCACATGATGTGCATAGAACCTGGTATTAGTGATGTAAAACTACCACCACTTTGCTGACTTCAACTTTAAAATGTTCTCTGTCAGGATTTTTGCCAATAAGAAGATTTTGTTTCCTCCTTTTAATTAGTAAGCAGTTTGGGGATCCATATTCTTAGGGTAAGTATTCTAGTTCTATTAAGTTTTTGATCCATAGCTTTATCATCATTGATGACTTCATATTGTCATTGTTTTTTTCTATATTTATTAAATGGCATCCAACTTAAGTTGTAATTTGTTAGTTCTTTTCTCCAAAATTTATCTATTCATAAATTTTAATTTTATCCAATGATTTAACATCTATTGGTATCATTAAGTATTTTAATGGTTAAACAGTTGCAGATTTAGTCAGTGGAAGCCTCTTTGAGCTGCTTGGTGTGTCCTATTGATATTTGTCTCCCTTATTTTCTCAGAAATCCTGTACTTTCCATGCCCTGAAGATTCACCGTTGTTTCACAAATCCTGATTTCTGAGATGTACTTCTGACTCCTTATTGCAAGCATAAAAATACCTTTCACAGCTAAACTCTATTCAGGTCATCTCTTTTTCTTGCATTGGTCCATTTAATCTGTTAGTAAATTTGTGACTTTATTGTTCTTTGTTCTCTTCTTAAAATTATCCTTAAATGTTATGGACTCTGTACTGGTGACAGATCTTTCATTTCTAATGTCAGTATCTTCAGTATTCTCTTTTTCTCCTTGGTTAATTTGGATTGAAGTTATCAATTTTATTGATCTTTTCAAAGTGAAGCCAGCTTTTGATTCTGCTGGGTTTTGTTATTGAGAATGAGAAACTCCTGTGGGGATCTTGCTCTAATGTGCACTCAGCCTCAGCAATTTGTCAAAATTGCCATTTAAGTGTTTCTTCCAAATTATGGCCCCAGAGGCTTCTGCTCTGTGCAGCTGATTTAGATGTGAATCTCTGGGTTTTGCTGCTTCTCCAGATTTCTGGGTGTTGTTTGCCCTGCAACCTCAATTCACTCATGTATCCAAGAAGAGTTATTGATTTCAGTTAGTTCGGATAGTATCTTGTAAGAATGGAAGTAACACCTTCTATGTCCTTCAAATGTCAAGGCTGAAACAAAGTCTCTGAAATGTCCCTTTTTAAATAGTTTTGTTCCCTTAGTGGGCCTCAGTGGTATGGTCACATCAGTTTCTACTACAAGAGGACTCCTCCAAGATGGTTTCTAACTCTAGAACTGACTCTCCTGGTTCTACTCCTTCTCTGCACCACTCTGCCTGTAGTGTAGGGAGAAGAGTATATTCCTAGTTTGGTTATACAGGTTGTCAAGATACATGCAAAGTCAGACATTACAACACAGATCAATAAACATCACATAATTCTGCCAAATGTATTTACTTTCATTCTCTTGCAGTTACTAGAAAACACACAGAAAGATTATCATCATCATTAGATGATTATGAACTCACAATGAGTTAGGAGAATAATTCAAGATATCACTTTAATCTTCACACTAAATGTCCCTCCAACGACCCCAAAGCTGTCCTAGATTCTATACAGTCTAAAAAATCTCTTCTAGACTACAACCTCTTCTATGGCCATCTTCTCTCAATTTTTAACTGTTTTGGTTTACCACTTTAGCATCCCAGCTTCAGCCTGCATATGCTAAAATTTGGGGAGTCACTTTTGATTAGAGTGTCCAATAGCAGTGGTTATTTCATATTGGAGAATATACTATCTTCAATTTCATCAGAGAGGAGAATTTATTTAAAAAATAAAAACAAAATTAACTGATTCTAATAAGTAATGTTGACACTAGAGTGAAAATCAGTCTCTTCTGTAATCAATACAACCTTATGCATTTTGGACCAAACCTATTCCTCCTTTCTTCCCTCTCTCTTTCTTACTCATTCTACCCTCCCCAAACACACTAAACATCCCTCTCTCCGGGACTTTGTATTGGTACTTCCTGTGTAGAATACACTTCCTTTGACCACCTTCCATTGTTTCATTCATATCTCTACTAATTCTCACTTTATTTTAAAGTTTTTCTCTGATTCATCTCCACAAAATGACTGTGGCCCAACAAGTGTTTTATTTTTCTCCCCTTCACATACGCTTTGTTTGAATAAATGAATGAACATAGTATGTCATCAATTTTTTTCTCTTTACTGTGTCATACCAAAGGATCCATCCTTACCTGGAAGAGAAAGAAGATAGGATGAAATGTTCTACTTTTCCATGCTTATAATAATATATATCCCTAAGCAAAGGGAGTAACAGTATGTTTTAAGAGGAAGCCATAGAAGATAACAATGTTGTTTTGAGTTGCCAGAGGGTCTTGTTCAGAGAAATTTGAAATGAGACTTAAAAGATGAGAAGTAGCCAATTATATTAAGAATGGAATAATAACAATTTTCAGGCCTAAGAAAAGCACACATAATAAACACCCTGATATCAAAAAGTGCTTGGCATGTTTGAGGACCTGAGACACCCTCATGTGATACACTATCAGTAGTGGGTGTACCTGCAAGATATGAGTTTTGAAATCCAGGGAGGAGCTGAAATACAGAGTGCCTGGTGGGTCTTGCATAGAGCATGGATATTATTTTAAAGTGGAAAAGTAAGCCATGGAATGGTTTTAGAAAAGAAAGTAAAACAGCATGAGGTGCTTTAACATTATCATCATAACTGCTATGTGGAAAACAAAATGGAAAATGCCAATTAGAGAGGAAACCATTCAGGAGAAGATTGCTATACTTCAGATGAAAAATGATGGTGACCTGCACCAAAAATGAAGTACAGAAATAGATGGTAAGTGTTTTTGTGAGGTGAAATGAAAATGTCTTATATTGAACAGGTCAAATGTGAGGTTAAGGTGTCAAAATTCTCAGTATTAACTGGCATGACTGAGTGGATGGGGGCCATTTACTGATTTGGTAGTGTCTGTGGAGACAAAAAAGATATTGTGAAGGGCTAAAGGGAGAAATCAATAATTTAATTCAGTTATAGTAAGCATGAAATATCTTAGTGACAGCCAGGTGGAGGTTTGTAAAAGACAATTAATACATAAGTATACAGTTTGGAAGAGAGGCTTGAGCTAAAGAAAGAAAGTGGGAAGAGTTTTCCATCTGTTATATTTTCTCATCTAAATGATATATCTTTTAATTATAATACAGAACAGCACAATACAAATAGATCTGTGATTTAAAATCTTTCCAATAAGGTGCCATATGCTGATTTTAGTATAGAAGAAAAAAACTAATATTTAATGAATGTAGAATATTTGCAAAACTATGGTAGGCATTTTCCTCTATTTATTCATTTGCTTTCCCCAAAATACTACATATTTAATTGATGACATTTTCCCATGGAAAAAACTGTACTTTATAGAGGTTAATTTAAATTTTACCAACACCAGTCAATTTAAAAGGGTCAGAACCAGAATACAAACTCAGGTATTTGTCATTAAAATTCATCATATCTGCTGCAATGTAAATACATATTTTCCTTTTCTTTCATGGTGAGAGTTAAGAAATAGCAGTAAATTATTTCCAAAATGGAAGCAAGACAGCTATTGCTGCTACTGTTTAACTGCAGTAGCCTCCCCTCTCCTTAGAATCTGTGACTACTTCTAATTAAAGCCCATGAATACCATCCTCTATCAAAAAAGCCCAGGACATGGGGAGTGAAGTGATTTCAACAACTCTTTTATTTCCTTCCACATATGAATACTTTCAAAAAGTTTTATTTTCTCTAAATTTTGAAAAGACTAGGAAGTTTGATTACCACAGGGGAAAAATAAGAGCTGTATCTTGGTAGTCATTAGTTATTTCTAACACAGAAACTTCGTATTTGGGGAGCTTAAGTTATTCCTTAAGGTAAGAGTTAAGTGATTGATCAAAATTCTGATGCTGTTTATCATCAGAATTACCTGGAGGGCTGGTATTTGCTGTTCTTGCTATTTTTGACAGGGGGCAGGGGCAATGAGAGATGTTGTCTCCTAAAAGGATTTTTCCAAAACATGTTCATGATCATGCATTCTTTTATAACAAGGGGAGTGCTATTCCATTAGTTTACATAATTCTCATTTGGGGATGTAAAATGATTTTTCCCATCCTATCTTTCTCTGAGGATTTTGGAGAAAATAGGTTTATAATATGAATTCATTTATATTATAATTCATTATGTTTCTGAAGATATGACAAAAAATCTAAATATTCTCTTTGATGTGTTTCTGTTTTGAAGTGTAAAGAAATTGTTCTATTACATCTGTGTGTGCAGCTCTGCTCTTTATGTTTTAGCCAACATCTAGAGTAGTAACTGGTAATTAATGAAGACAACTTTAATAATGAAACTCTTTTTTTTAGTTTTTTTTTATTGTTGGTTGTTCAAAACATTACATAGTTATTGATATATCATATTTCACACTTTGATTCAAGTGGGTTATGAACTCCCATTTTTACCCCGTATACAGATTGCAGAATCACATCAGTTACACTTCCATTGATTTACATATTGCCATACTAGTGACTGTTGTATTCTGCTGCCTTTCCTATCCTCTACTATCCCCCCTCCCCTCCCCTCCCCTCCCCTCTTCTCTCTCTACCCCCTCTACTGTAATTCATTTCTCCCCCTTGTATTATTTTTTCCTTTCCCCTCACTTCCTCTTGTATGTAATTTTGTATAACCCTGAGGGTCTCCTTCCATTTCCATGCAATTTCCCTTCTCTCTCCCTTTCCCTCCCACCTCTCATCCCTGTTTAATGTTAATCTTCTCATGCTCTTCTTCCCTACTCTGTTCTTAGTTACTCTCCTTATATCAAAGAAGACATTTGGCATTTGTTTTTTAGGGATTGGCTGGCTTCACTTAGCATAATCTGCTCTAATGCCATCCATTTCCCTCCAAATTCTATGATTTTGTCATTTTTTAATGCAGAGTAATACTCCATTGTGTATAAATGCCACATTTTTTTTTTTTTTATCCATTCGTCTATTGAAGGGCATCTAGGTTGGTTCCACAGTCTTGCTATTGTGAATTGTGCTGCTATGAACATCGATGTAGCAGTGTCCCTGTAGCATGCTCTTTTTAGGTCTTTAGGGAATAGACCGAGAAGGGGAATAGCTGGGTCAAATGGTGGTTCCATTCCCAGCTTTCCAAGAAATCTCCATACTGCTTTCCAAATTGGCTGCACCAATTTGTAGTCCCACCAACAATGAACAAGTGTACCCTTTTCTCCACATCCTCGCCAGCACTTGTTGTTGTTTGACTTCATAATGGCTGCCAATCTTACTGGAGTGAGATGGTATCTTAGGGTGGTTTTGATTTGCATTTCTCTGACTGCTAGAGATGGTGAGCATTTTTTCATGTACTTGTTGATTGATTGTATGTCCTCCTCTGAGAAGTGTCTGTTCAGGTCCTTGGCCCATTTGTTGATTGGGTTATTTGTTATCTTATTGTCTAATTTTTTGAGTTCTTTGTATACTCTGGATATTAGGGCTCTATCTGAAGTGTGAGGAGTAAAGATTTTGAAACTCTTTTTGAAATAAAATTAAATTATTTTGTTATTTCTCATTGCTATCTTAGAAAATCATTTGGGGATATTAATATTCTAGGGTTAAAAATCATGTGTGATGAAATGGCTACTTTTTATTCCAGGTGAGAGGAGAGAGGGAGGAAGATGAAGAGAGCGGATATCATTTACTGAGAGAACAAAATATACCTTTGAAAGAGTTCGTGTGTGCTTTTCAACACCCTTCAATTCAGGAATTTTGTTTTCCATTTCAAAGATTGTTCAAGCAGTGCTCAAGAGATGAGATAATTAGTTAGACCTGACATGATGAGTAAGGAAAAGAATTGTGCAGGCTTCACATTATAATTGGGAATGAAACAATTGTCTAAACATCATGAATCACTAAAAACAAGAGATTCTATAATTTGCTTCAGCATGTTCTTACAGATCTGTATGGAAACCTCCTTTTTTTTTTTAACTGAAAGTGGAGAAATAGAACCTGTATAGGAGAAAATAATTAGCACCAATGTCATTTCACAAATAAACATCAAATTGGTTATACTTAACCTGATTTTTTATTCATAGACATTTTAAATTGAATTGTAATATGTTGTTTGGTGAATGTGTGGATATACCACCATTTATTTGTCCATCCATGTCTATTATTATTTTACTGGAATTAAACACTGTTAGAAAAATATATATATTTTTTCCCATGCTGGAGATCAAACCCGAGGCTTCACACATGAGAGGCTACGGTTCTACCACTGAGCTACAACACCAGTTCTAAAAATTTATTTTTTAGTTCACATTTGTATGGTTTATCATTTTGCCTTACTTTGTTTCTGAACACTGTGTTCACTTCTTTAAAAGATTGTTTTCTATACCAACTATTGTCATTTCTTTGTTAAACTGAGAGATCCAACCTTTTTGAGTGGTTCTGTCCTAGGCCAGGGTTCTCTTGAAGCAGAGCTTGACATGGAATCCTGGTGCAAGTGATTTATTAAAGAAATGTGTAAAAAGCAGGATAGAAATTGGGCCAGGAGCCATCTAAAGATGTACTTCTATTAAATTAATTGAATAAAAAACTCTGAATCATAGGTTTGTCTAAGCTCCAGATAAGGATAGGCTTTCTACTCCATATTAGCAAGTCATTGACTGCAGCTCATTACTAGGCAAAGGGCATAAGTTTCCATGCCTGTTCTGGTGAAGTGATTCCCTTAGACCAAAGCAGTTTTTAAGACAGGAGAGAACCTGTGAACCATGAGACATGTATACGCGTGGCAGCTGGGAGATAGGAGCACTGGCAGTGAGGGAGATACAGGCAGGACCTGAACAGCATCTTCTGCAGTCCCTGCTCAATTCATTTCTCACATTACTTCACCACCTGGACACACATTTGCTAGGAGTCTCCAGACACAATATGTGGGAATAGTTTTGAGAAAAGAATTTTGGGAAGACACCATACCCCCAATCTTAAATAATTTTAAGACTGCTGCCAACTTTTGCCAACTTTACCATGATTTATAGATTCCCAAATTTTCAAGAAAAATTTCTATTACTGTGGGTATCTTGTCTGAAAGGGTGACCCAGACTGTCTTAACTGAGGTGACTGAATCTCCATTTATCATGTCTGCATGAAGCCATTGTTGTTCACCTTGCCTATTTAAAGATAAAATTGTCAAATAAAGTGATCACCTGGTTGATTACTTAAACTGCCCATGTTTTCCTTCAGGCACTCATGGTGTAACAGCAGACATACTTCTTGTGATGAGAGTTAATGGATTTGCCAATAATGTTAACTCTTTTCTTTTCCTGCCAGTTAACAGTCATGAGGAATACAAGGCAAAAGGAAGTTTTTAAATTCAGTAGGGATGTTGCTGAGTGCCCTGGTGCAATAGGTACTGCTCTGAAAAGCAGATCCCCTAGATGTAGAGAGTCTAATTTGAAGGGGTAAGAAAACAAAAATTCTCCCAAGTATTTTCAGGAGTTGTCACGGGCCAGCCATGGTCAGTGTGTGTGAACTATGGGCATTTGAGCATATGGGAGGACTGGCCTGATATTGTGTGCTCTTTGGGCCGTGCAACACACATGTGTACTTTCCTCTTGCTCTGCCTGTGTTCCCACACAGCAACTGAGATGGGTGTGACTTGCCAAGATGTCAATCAATCTACTGACCACAAGACATCACAAAGCTAGACTCAACCCCCTGAAACCTGACCTTTGCCTTATTTGAAAAGAACATTCCATCAAATCTCCCTCTGTATCCTCCTCTATAAAAATAAAGAATTCAGGTGCAAGCTCTCTCTTTATAATGGATCCCTAAGGTAGAAAGCCCTCATTGGACCCCAAGAAAAAGGTATTTTCTGTGTCTGTGTAATTATTTCATGCCAACCCAAATTCTCCTTGAGTGACCCTGAATGATTTAGTTGCATGTCACGGCAAAGAGTGTTGTTTTCTGGACAAATGTCATCTACGTATTGGGAAACAGAACTGTGCAATGAATTTTGGTTTAAGGTTTACACTGTATTCAGAGGGTAGTAGACCATCTTCTTAGAGTGCCACAGTCAAGCTATTGCTCAGAGATTACTTTTAAAAACTACCCCACCACTATCAGTATCAGCATCTGTGATATGGAGTATAATATATTTGGGGGGCCTGTGCATACCTTAATTATGTGCCCACAGTTGTTCTTGCACTAGAATGGATACCTAGCTCTGAGAAGCATTATGTGGAATCCCATAATGGAAGTCTAATGCTATAGATGGTGGTTCTGACTGAGATACTAATGACTAGAAAGACAAGCTCGTGCTCAGAATATGTCCCATATACACAGTATTGCTGGGAAGGAAGGGATTCAGTATAATCAGCCTTCCACCATGTGGCTTGTTGGTCTCATGCAATAGCACCCTATAATGGGCTGAAAGTTGGCTATTATTTCTATTTCTGATTCCATTTGGCTAATTCGTTTATTCAAATGATTTGACCATTAATTTATATTATGAAATTTGTTATAATAAAGATGCTCAATGTATCTTTATTACCTTTTAAATATCTTGGGTAATGTAGTGATAGTTTAAAAAAGTCCTAGAATGTGAAATCTGTGTGTGTGTGATGCTTAGAATATTTCAATTTTATTAACCTTTTATAAAAGCTAACAATTATTATTAACAAAGTTTTATTTTCTAAAATTGGTCACCTTCATTTCTTTTGAGTTTTTTTTGTTTTAATTT
This sequence comes from Spermophilus citellus, assembly GCF_964194105.1. NCBI lineage: Eukaryota > Metazoa > Chordata > Mammalia > Rodentia > Sciuridae > Spermophilus > Spermophilus citellus. The sequence goes on from NC_138192.1 coordinate 89,877,639, forward strand.
TTAATTTGTTTTAATTAGTTACACAAGACAGTAGAATGCATTTATGCACTTTGATATATAATATATAGATGAGATAATTTATCATTTTTCTGAGTGTACACGTTGCAGAATCATATTGGTCATGCAGTCTCATATATGAATTTTTAAATTCTCTTTTATACAGAGCAAATAATTTTCTTGTGACAAAGCAGAGACTATTTTAAATTTATTTAATTTTTCTGATATATGCTAATATTGCTATAAATTTTACATTGTGGAAAATAATTGTTATTACTATAATTGCTTTACACAAGTATTGATAATTTTTATTAATTATTATTATTGATAATACCTTAAAGAAGTTCCTTAGCAAGGGACTTCAATTCCTTGCAGAGATTGCATACATTGGTCTAACTGAAGAAGTGGCATAGTACAACCACACAGAGTGCAGAGAAATGGCCTGGCTTTTAATTCTGGTTCCATGTTTTCAGCCTGCACAATCTTAGGCAAGTACTTAAATATTTTTGAACATGGTTTCTTCATATTGGTAATGGGAATGAAATTTTATTACCTGTTTCATTGAGTTCTTATAAAGAACAGAGAAACTACTCACACATGCAAAGCTCTCAGAACAATGTCTGGCACAGAATTAGTGATATATATCTTTCACTAAAAATATTACAATTAATCAAATAAACTAATTGGCTGTTATTCATAGACTCCCACAGATCTTTCTGGAGGTATAATTCACATACCATAAAATCCATTTGTTTAAATTGTGCAATTCAGTAATTCCAGTATATTCACTGAGCTGTGTAGTCAGCCACAGAATCTAAGATTGCAATATTTTTACCATCCTCAAAAGAAATCCATCCATTGTCAGTCTTTACTCATTTCCCCTATCCCAGCCCTGTTATCACTAATCTATTTATACTTTCTCTATAAATTTGATTCTGGACTTTTCAATTAAATGAAGTCATAATATATTTAGTATTTTACTTAAAACGCTCTATTTGAGTTTCTTACTTTCTCCCATGTTATAGCTTGTGTCAGTCCACTATTTCTTTTATGGAAGACTTTTATTATATTATAAGCATATATTGCAATTTATTTCTCTATTACTTAGTGGGACACTTGTGTTGTTTCCATCTTTCAACTATTACCAATAGTGCTGCTATGAACATTCACATACTAGTTTTTGTTTGTTCACCTATTTTTACTTTGGGGTATATATATCTAGGAATAGTCTTGATGGGACAAATGGTCTACCTTTATGTATCTTTTTGAGGAATTGCCAAAGTTTCTTTTAAAATTGTTCTTGACCTTAGGAACTATTTTAGTCAACTTTCTTGCTGCTCTGACCAAAAGATCCAACCAGAACAACTGTAGAGGAGGAAAAGTTTATTTAGGGGCTCATGGTTTCAGAAGTGCCAGTCCATAGACAGTAGGTAACATTGCTTGGGGCTTAATGTGAGGCATAATATCATGGTGGAAGAGTGTGGCAGAGGGAAGCAGCTCATGTGATGATCAGAAAGGAGAGAGAGAGAGAGAGAGAGAGAGAGAGAGAGAGAGAGAGAGAGAGAGAGAGAGAGATCTACTTGCCAAATACAAATATATACCCCAAAGTCATGCCCTCAATGCCCCGCCTCCTCCAGCCACAACCCACCTGCTCTCAGTTACCACTCAATTAATCCCATAAGGTTATTAATGCACTGATTGGATTAAAGCTCTTATAACCCAATAATTTATTCTCTGAAACTTTTTGCATTGTCTCACACATGAGATTTTGGGGTAAATCCAATCCATAAAAGGAAACTTTCAAACTTTCACCTTAAGTATGATATTACCTATATATTTTTCCCAAATGTTTTTTATCGAGTTAAGGGATTTTTCTTCTATTGATAATTTATTAAGGAGTTACATGAGGTCTATACATGTTATAAACTCAACAAAACATTGTTATAATTATTACTTTTAAAATTTTTTAATCTTTTAAAGAACTTAAAAGAAGATAATAAATGTTTGTAGGGTTTGTTATATTTACCTCCTTTTTAGTGGTCTCATTTCTTTCATTTCTTTATGTTATTATCATCTTGGTTCATTCCTTAATTTGATAAACTTTTGTCCACACCCTTGCTCTATATTATACAGTTCAATTATATATTTTATATACATGTCTTTCATGCAACTACTCTTAAATGAGGTAGAGAAAGAAGGAGTGAAGAAAGATCGTTTGTACTGCCTTTTATAATTTTTTATGTAATTATCTTTATTAGAAATATTTTTAAAACCTTTCCATGTGTTTCCATATTATTACCTGGTTTCACTAGATTTCAGCCAGAAGAAACCTGCCTAATACTGTTTCCTATAAAGTAAGTTTTCTAGCAATAAGTTCTCTCATATTTTGTGTATCTAGGAATGTTATCATTTTACCTATATTTTTTTAAGAGAGAGAGAGAGAGAGAGAGAGAGAGAGAGAGAGAGAGAGAGAGAGAGAGAATTTTTAATATTTTTTTTTCAGTTTTCGGCAGATACAACATCTTTGTTTGTATGTGGTGCTGAGAATTGAACCCAGGCCGCATGCATGCCAGGCAAGCGCGCTGCCGCTTGAGCCACATCCCCAGCCCCTTACCTATATTTTTGAAAGAGAGGGTGGATGGATATAGTATATTTGATTGATGGTATTTTTAACATCCGCCCTTTAAATATATTATACCTATGAACTTTGGTCTCCAGTGCTACTGGCAAGGATTCAGTTGTTATTTCATTGTTTCCTTTATCAATGATGAGTCACTTTTTTCCTCACTGCTTTTAAGACTTTGTTTCTGGCATTGAAAATTTGACTACACTGTGTCTGGGAAGGGATCCCTTTATGTTTATCACATTTGGAGCACATCAGACTTCTCAGATTTGCTGATTAATGCTTTTCATCAAATATAAGGAGTTTTCAGGAACACAATGTCCCACACATTCCTCTCTCTTCTCTGAGGTTTCCCCACTATACATGCTGGTGAACATATTGGTCCCTTCCATTTCTCTGTGACTCGGTTTTTCTTCATTCCTTGTTTTTTTCCATGATTCAGATTACATAACCCCTATTGATCTATCATCAAGTTTGAGCATATTTTTAACAACTCAAATTTTCTGTTGAGTCTATTTAGTGACTGTTTCATTTTGATTATTACATTTTCAACTGCACAATTTTCATTTAGTTCTTTGAAAAAATAATTTCTCTGTTTATTGATATTTTCTATGCCTGGAACATTGTCATTATGCATTCTTTTAATTCTTTAGACATGACGTATTTTAATTCTTCAAGTATATCTATAATGGCTGCTTTGAAGTCTTTGGTAACTACAGCATCAAGATCATTCCAAACAATTTTTATTTTTGCCCCCCCCTAACTTAAGACCATGATTTTGTTTCTGTGCATGTCATAACTTTGTGTCAATGATGGAATATTTGAGATCTGTATTCTAGCAGCTCATGGTGCTGATCTCCTTCACCAACTGGACATGTTACAGTTTTGTGACTTGTCTGTTTATACATTGATTAATGACTTAGCTGAACAGTTCCTGCAAATTTTATTTCTCACTAAATATGATTGTGTGACCTTTTGTATCCTTGCTTAGATTTTTTTTAATTTTAATCTTTTAGCCTGACTATCTAGGGATTTACCCAGACCAGCATAATCCATTTATTGTTCAAAGGTCATGCTTAGTACCCCCTAGCCAGTAAGATTTTTAAACTGCACTATTGGATGTGTCTGTGACTCAGAGGATGGTATGAGTTAAAAGAGTTTATTTTTGACAGATGCTCAGCCAAGTATGTGTAAAGAAGGTTTTCCCTTTCCATTTATTCCTGAGAAAGCATAGACTTGGACATGCTCACAATCTTCCAGGTTTCCAGGGATACATGTAATTATATTTTTAAACCTGGTTTCCTAGGAATTGTCCCTATGTCAAAGTCCTTGGTCTTAGGCTATGTATAAGGCCCTAGTGCTGTTGAGAATTCCACCCTCTGTTGATTGCCCTCTATGTGGTTAAGAAATGCTTTTAAGTATTCTCCACATTCCACCCTACTTGCTCCTGAGTAGTTGCAGCTTAGAACTTACATACAACCCTGGGGTTTGGCTGTGATCACAGGAGGGCCCCACTTAGTTCACTCAACCTCTAATTCTCTGTAATTTTCAATGCTCATCAATTTTTCTTATTTCTACTTGCATCTTGAAGTTATGAATGTGTCTCCTCAGTTTTTCTCCATGATAAACTCCATTGCTTTTGCTAATATGCTTGGTGTTTTAGTCAGCTTTTTTTACTGCTTTGACTAAAAGATCTGATCAGAATAATTGTAGAGGAGGAAAAAATTATTTGGAGGCTCACAGTTTCAGAGGTCTCAGTCCATCTAAACCATAACACTTGGTCATGAAATGCACTATTCCCTCCTCCAAATATAATCAGCTCCTTCACATAGAGCTGTGGAAGTCTTCATCGGTGAGAACTGCCTCTCCATCCTTTTTCTTTGCAGGGGCAGAACATGTGTACACCTTCATGAGCATTGGGAACGGGGACAGTGATCTTATCCTAGAATGACTCTTCTGCTTTAAGAGTAGGTACTAGCAGATCCCCTAGTATTCCTACCTTGTCCTGTTTGCTATGAAATCTAGGCCATATACGTGAGCTTGGAGCTATGGTGCAAGACAACAGGACAAGGTATTCTTGGTCTATTGCACCTAGAGTAAACCCCTAGGAGTAAGGGTTGGATAGAGCCAGAGAACACTGATCTTCTCACCCACCTGGCTGGAATAATACTTAGATGGCTGGAGGTGGAAAGAGAAATTCCTGCAGCCTGCTCCTTTCTACCCCTAGGTTGAAACCAAAATTCAAGCTGAGACTTCCAGGTGAGTTTCCATCTTTTTGCTCCTGGAATCCTTTACATAAGGTGGAGCCCGTAATGGGTTGGCGGGAGGCTGGTGGTAGATCACTGCCTTAACAAGATAGATTTTCTTGAATGCATCCTTCTCCTTTCATTGTATGCCCCTAAGAAAATTCTCAGAGACTTTAAACAATTGGATTTTTTACTATTTTTTAAACTTAAATGGCTGTTTGTTGACCAGTTTCTCAGGTATCCCTCACTCACTACTCAGAATGTCATCTCTGTAGATTTTAAAAACTGGAAACATATTTGGCAATGTAGACCAACATTTTTATATAGAAATGAAGGCATTTAATTCAGAGTGTTTTACTCAGGAATACAGAGTTAATTCAAAGGTAGCACTGAGCACCTCAATTTAAGAGTGACTTGTCCAAAATATCCCCTCTCCTGTCCATTCCTACAACTGGAATCTTTTCCTTGCTGTCTACTTGATTCTCGAAACTTCTTAGATTTGGAGAGAGATTTGTTCAAGCTGGCTCCTGTATCGTTTTGGTATGTCTCCATCATTCTTTGAATATTTTCTTTCTTTCCAGCACATACACCAAAAAGATGTTTTATGCCCATGTTCTTATTCCACATCTCAGTTCTGGAATCACATTTCTCCAAGGAGTCCTGGTTCTTTTCTAAAGTAGTTTTAAGACTATGAAATGTAATCTCCAAAACTTGGGAGATTAATGGAATTTTCCTTTCACTCTTTCTTATTAAAATATTTTGGTAAAGTAATTTTCTATCATCCACTCCAAATTTATCTGAGCCAGAATAGGCTTGCATAAATTTTTCTGAGTCTGACTACAGATTCTTTTCCCATGTAGCTTAGATTTCCCACACATTTCAACCAAACCCTCACTAAAATAGTCCACTGGTTTCCAGCTTTTCAATCTTATAACAATGAAATCTACTTCCTTCAGAGATTATGTTAACAAAGTTAAGAGAGATAAAACAGAAACTAAAGTTTAAATTTGTTAAGCTTTATTCTTCTCAGGGAAAAAATTATCAAAAATGTGTAAATGTAGAAATAGTTTTTATTTTATATATGTTTTCAGCTTTATAAAGGATAATATATGAACATATTTACTTAAGTCATAAAATCATAAATAGCCTTGGAAGGGAAAGAAAACATGTCAGTACAATGTCTAAATTTTTTGATGAACATTAAAAGATAGAATTCTTTAAGTTGTTCAAATTATTAAAATAAAGAGTTAAGCAGTATGTGTTTTCATGTTTTATATAACGTGGGATTTAAAAAATATATTTATTTAAAAGATAAAATTATGTTTTTGTTGCCCTTCAAGACTCTTTAAGATAATTCTGTCAAACAATTAGAATTTCAGTTATTTTACATCTGATTTGCTATTTAATTTTATTTTGGTTCTTTTGCCCTTGTGTTTGAGGTGCTCATTTTAGATCTACTTTTGTTTCCCTCAAGTTCTAATAGCTTCTGTTTTCTATTATTACCATTTTGGAAGTTAACACTAGTAAATACAATTAAATAGCTTTTCCTTAAAAAACTTTATACTTTCCTTTCAGGTACCTGTGATGGTAAATTTTATTGAACAAGAAGCTCTAATGATGATTACCATAATCATCTTCTTTCTGAGATTCTATCTCACAAAATTCTAGTCCATCAGGCTTTAATAAACCATTTTCTCTCATTTACTGTAACATTGCTGAAACTGTAGTTATTGATTTTAAATATGAAAACCAACAAAAACATTTTTAAAAAATAACCTTTTCAATGGAGAAGATAGCATGATAGTCATTTAAAAATGGACCTTATAATAATTAACTAAATTTAAAAGACAGTGCTCAAATATTTTTGTTAAAATTTTTCTTGTATCTCACTTTATTTCTTGTTCATGTTTTAAAGGTTGAAACTGACAGAACGTATCTCCAGAATCTCTAGAATAAAATCTTGTGTTTAAACATTACATGTATTTTCATTTAGCATGCTGAATCCTTTAGTAAATGAAAAATATTATAATGATATCTACTTTCCAGAGTTATAATGAGATTCTTGTAGCAATGTAATGTGTGTGAAGTACACTGCCAATATTTGTTTACACATTTAGATTGTTATTGGGTGCCTCTTATATGCTGAGAGAGGTTTCTTTATATAGACATTGGTTCCTGCTAATATTTACTTAGATGGTAGAATTTATAGGTAATAAAAATAATAGCAATAATAACTTTCCATCTTGTTCCAGCTCTTACTGTCGACCATTAAATGATAAACTTGCTTGAAATAAGGTCATGCACTTGAAGAAATAAAGTCACATTAAAATTGCATAGCCTTATTTACAGGTAAATAGATGGAGTTGGAGAATATAATTCTAAGCAAAGTTAGCCAATCCCAAAACACCAAATGCCGAATGTTTTCTCTGACCTAAGGATTCTGACTCATAATGGGATGGTGGGGGATGCGGTGGGGACAGGGGAGGAATAGACCAACTCTAGATAGGGAAAGGGGAAGGAGAAAAAGAGGGTGAATGGGGGTAAGAAAGACAGTGGAATGCAATGGACCTCATTACTCTAAGTACACGTATGAAGACACAAATGGTGTGACTCTATGTTTGTACCACCAGATATGAAAAATTGTGCTATATATGTGTAATATGAATTGAAATGCATTCTACTGTCATATATAACAAATTAGAATAAATTTTTAAACATAACCCCTACAAATCAATAATAATTATTAAAAAAATAAATAGCCTCAATGGCAGTTTTAAAGTTTAACATTTTCAGTCACCTTCTACTTTGTATATCTTGTGTAAGCTTCTCAGAATTACATGTGCTTTCTAAAACAGTGCTCACGTAACTGTCAAATCTTAACTATGCAAAGGAAAGGTCAGAATTCAGCAGATAATTCCTGTTTCCATGGAAACTGACTCTGTTTAGGAATAAGCTGTAAGTGCTTATAAATAATCATGGATTCAAAGACTTCATTACCTTCCTGACAGGTATAGTGATCTGCATCTTCCTGAGGAAGGGCCAAGCCATAGATTAGCTTGAAAACTTTGAATATTGATACTAATTTATCTGTCTTTAAGAGGAGTGCATGGCATACTCTTCCAAATAAAAATCCAATGTTAAAATAAATCATATTTTTATTAAAGCAAATAATTTACTAAATACATAGGCTTTTTCACTAACAGTCACAAACCTTTATTTCTTTTGCTCCATGAAGGAGTGGGCAAGATACTGAATGAATTCACCTTACACCCTGTGGGTATCTGTGATACTTTTGAAGGAATCTGCATTAGGTCTGCCAGATCTCTATGCATTTTACACAATAACACAGAAAAATAATAGCATTTACACTGATGCCATGAAGAGCCAAGGGAGAGCCACTTGAAAAGATTAAGTCATGAATTGGAAAATATTTCAAAGTAAATTGTTTTAGAGACCTATCAATTTAATAAAAGATCCATCAGTAGAAACAAAGATGGAATTGGATATGGACCACTTTCACATGAAATGTATAATATCTGGAATAAATTATTCATGTTTGTATTTGCCCATTACCATCATAAAATTCTTATTATTAGACCAACATTGATAATGAACCTCTTGGGAAAAGTAGTAGGTAGAAAAGCTAGTTAGTCTGTTACCCTTTTTTCCTCATATTCTTTTTCAATTTTTTCCCTTATTTCTTCTTTTATATTCTTTTCTCCCTTAAATTTGTCAAATGATCTTAATAATTCTTTTTCAATAAGCACAATTAATGAAGAGTTCATGAAGACACCATAAACTTATTCAGGAGTTTTTAAGTACTGTATATATTATTTTGCTTTAAGATGGCATCATGTCTAATTTTGTTTAATCTTTCCTTTCCCAAACATCCAATAAAATACTCTTGAAATGAGACTTAAAATTGGAATAACTTAAAAAATGTGAATTTATATCAATCATTTTTAAAAGTCTAGGAGTGCAGTGGTGCTTGCACAAAATCACAGTGGCTTAGGAAGCTGAGGCAGGAGGATCATAATTTTGAAATTAGCTTCAGCAACTTAGAGAGGCTCCAAGCAACTTAATGAGACTTTGTCTCAAGAACTGAAAAAGAGATAGGAATGCTGCTCAATGGTTATGTGCCCTTGGATTCATTCTTGGAGGAATGTCTCCTAATAGAGTTAAAACTAAAATAAAAATCAAAAATAGTGGCTTTTCAGCTGGAAATAGTTTAAAACAAACTGTACAATGTGAGTGATTGATGGTCCCCTAAGAGATATGACCTGTATAACAATTAACTCTCTCTGGTAACTGCATATCATCAACCTTTGCCACAGGATGAATATTTACTTAGAGATGCACAGAATCAGATGATGAGTTAGGACTTATAATAATACAGTTATATTCTAAATTATAAATAGCAAGTGCTTGGATTAAGAGACAAGGGAGAGATCAAAAAATTTACAAGAGTTTGGATGGAATTCTATTATTCAGATCTCTTCTTTGCAAGGCAAATACTAACTCATCCTTTAAAACAAAGCTCAAATTGAAAAAATCCTGAGTTAGAAAGAATGCTTGCTCTCTTTTCCATACTTTCAAAAAAATTCCAATATGTATCTTACCAGTATTAGAGTTACCAGAATGCAGAGTTAGATTCTACCATGTTGGGCTCTGTAGTTGTAGCACTTGATGTCCCACCTGTAGTCATTGCTTGATGCATATTCACTGGATTACATGTGTCATTCAGTTCTGTCTTTCAGATCCAATACATAGAGCTTGCAAACAAAGGCTACAAAAATGAAAAGAATTAAGTTAGTGATAGTTGGACTTTACAATGGTCTTTCAAACAGAAAGTAGAGAACTCTGTAACTACTTTCACAATAAATGGTTCAAACTACAAATAATAGCTTCAAACACTGAGAATAAGAGGACTTTGAAGATGACTGTTTCACCACATTTTGAGGAGTGTCTTTCAAAGGCTGTTTAGCTCTTTCATCTGTGTGCACTACAGGCAATCTTTCCCGAGTCCTACTTAATAGATAAAAAGTATGGGATTACAATGTCCTGTCTTTCTTGTACAAGATAACCTTGAAAATATTTTTTTAGATTGATGTTACTTTAACACTCTTGAAGAGAGGTACTTAAGTTGTGATCAACTTTTATATCTCTTACTGTTTTACCATAGAATTAAAGGAATAATTATGAGCTCTGTAAACTTGGTGGGGGAGATATACTTGTTGCTAAGTATTGTTAAATTGTCAAGCACACCCACAGTTCTGATTTTATATTGTAAGGCAGCTTGGTCTGATCAGGGTAATATAGGAATGAGGATTTGTTATCTAAAACATCAACTTCATTCCACTTCAACTCTTTGTACTTGAATCTTTTTCTACAAACTAAAATTTAATTTGGAAAAATGTGATCAATTGATGTCTATTTTAAGTAACTTTTGTAACATTGGTTTTTTTATAACTTTATTTTATTTATTTATTTTTTAATGTGGTGTTGAGGATCAAACCCAGGACCTTGCATGTGCAAGGTGAGTGCTCTACCGCTGAGCCATAACCCATGCCCCATTCGTGTCTATCTTTATAAAGAAAACAATGTATTGTTTATTACTGAAATTCGAAAGGCAGCACATAATTATCAGGATTGGTATCAATAATGGGTATTAGAAGCATGTTCAGCTGTACTGAATAGTGAAATTTAGATTTACTTGTCAATATAATAATATATAAAATTATTTATTTCAATAATATAACCCCAAATTAGTGTCTTTGTTATTTTAAACATTAAAATATAAAGTTAAATCAGTTTGCTCTTTATAAAGTTATATCTCAATAATATACGACCTTTTCTAGAAATTCCAAAGTTACTAGGACATATGGACATATTCTTTGTTATTCCTATACAAGTAATTAGGTCTCCCTTAGTGTTACTTAATTTTACAGGAAGAGCACAGGTCCATTTAGGACCATCTACCAAAATTTTATCATTGCACTGTAGTGAAGTTACTATACATAAAACAGAAAATTCTATAAGTCTGTCCTTGATGTCAGGGTATCATGTGCAAGATGCAGGAGAGACTCAAAACAGAGACATCTCCAGTTACTCCTCTGTTGGCATGGAGAATATCATGGTAGTATCTCAAACTGAAATTGTTAGTTACTGAGGAAAGGGATGATAGTGAGAAAGGAAATACAGATAATTTGAGAAATATTCACACAAAATGAAAATAATATTTAGAAAATAATATAAAATATCCAGTTTTTATTCTTAATATTTTTCCTGAATGAATTAGAATTTAAAGCTTCAAAATTGTACATATGCACATAGCAAAAATGTTTCATCTCTCCCTTTCATATATGCATAACTCACTCTCCCCTCCTCTTCCTTAACATTTATTCTGTTTTATATTCATTATGTATGAAGAAACAAATATAACTATGTATATTTTCCCTCCCCCTTTTATGCATAAATCAGAAAACTATCAACATTGTTCCAGAGTTTACTTTTTTCTTTAAAAATGTATTTCAGGACACATTTTAAATACCAGCTTTAGTATGTAAAGAACATTTCAGTTCATATGCAGAAAACTATATCTAGATATAGGCCTTAGAATTACAAACTCTTTGAAAAGGGTTATAGATACAAACAAAATGCAATACTATAAAACTTCTAGAGACAGCAGGTGTGACCTTTATTTTGACAATGAGTCTTTAGATACAACACTAGGACATAACTTGTGAAAGAAAAATATTGACAACTTAGACTTTATTAAAAGTAAAAACCTGTGTTCTCTAAAGAGACATTGTGGCAAAAAACAAAAGTCAAACTATGGACTCAGAGAAAATATCTTAAGCACATATCTTATAAAGGACTTGTATCTAAAATATACAAAGAAATCTTAACTCTACAATAACAACAAAAATCAGCAATAGAAAAATGGGTAAATAATCTGAACAACATTTCGCCAAACAAGTTACAAAAATGACAAAGAAGTATATGAAAAAACCCTTGACAACATATGCCTTTAGGAATTGCAAATTAAAATAAGGATATATGTAACATAACATTAAAATGATGAAAAATTTTAAATTAATGATAATACCAATTACTGGGAAGATTTGAGAGCAAGAACTCTCATTTATTGCTAACTAAAATGCAAATAGATATAGCTACTTTGAATTTAGTTTGACATTTTCTTACAAAGCTCAACACGGTCTTACAATGTACTACACCAATCATTCTCTTAGGTATTTACCCAATAGATTTGAAAATATATGATGTTATACAACACCAGAATGCAAAAAAAATATATAGAAGGTTAATTGATAATGTCAGGAGATTCCTGATAGATTGGCAAATGTGTCAATCAATTTATCTGTAAAACAAATCTATGAAAAGAAGAAATTTATAAAATGAAAAAAAAGGTGCTGGATAAATAACTTTGAAATTAAGGAGACAAGGATAAGAAAACTAAAAGCCAGTAGTGGCTTCGGAGGCTGAGGCAGGAAACTGGCAAGTTTAGAGCCAACCTCAGCAACTTAGCCAGACCATGTCTCAAGGACTGGAAATTTCAGGTCAATAGCTGATTTTATTGGGTGTATTGTGTGTAAACTGGAAAATGTCCTTGTTGTAGAAATAAACATGAAAGCATTTTGGGACTGATGGGTCACCAGAAAAACAACATTCTCAGAAGATTATTTGCACTGTACACTCAAAGACTTGATTTAATGTCACAACATTAAAAATAAGAAGCAAGTCAAAACAAATAATACATTTAGTAAATATCTCTTTTTAAAGTGGTAAACTGGTAAAACTAAGCTATAGCTTCTAGAGAACATACAGGGTGATAAAAATTTTTTAAAAAAGAAGAATGTTGTACGTTTCATATCTAAAAGAAGGGGAAAAACTCAAAAAAAGATTTTAAAGTAACAATGATCATTTTCTTATCTGGAATCATTATAATGTGGGTGTGTAGTTCAAATTGCTTAATGATTTCTATTTATTTTATTGCATTTTATTTTGTGTAGCATATTTAAACAAAAAGTTATCAGAAGAAATCATAGTACAATTAATTTATACCCTTGAATAAAATCAGAATAGAGAATATTCCAAGTAACATGTTTATTCATTATCCCAATATATTTATCAAAGTGAATTCTCAGTTCCTAAATAGAAAATAAATATAACTCTCATCCTAAAACATACCAGAACTTAGAGGGAAAGATTATCTGAAATACCTTTAAATAGGTATTTATACATTTTACTTTGTGACCCTTTTCTAAAATTAAAACCTATGTACTTTATTCCTTTAATTTCTGTACACATTTTCTTTGCAAATATATAAATATTGATTCCCTTATGGGCACTTCAAAATCTAAATTAATTATGTCAATAATCTCATGCAGGTTGAACTAATTATATGTAATTAGTTGATCTTGTCATTCTAAACATCTACCTCAGGGAGATTTCTGACCTGGACTATTTCAATTATCTTCTTTTCTCTAATCCATAATGGAGGTGGGGTGGGGAAGAATGAAGGAACTTTGGATCATACAGAGGGAGTGAGAAGAGGGTAGGGGATGTGGGGATGGGAAGAATGGTAGAATGAGCAGACATTACTACCCTATATACATGTATGATTACCCACCCCCATTATGGATTAGCATCCAATTGTCAGAAAAAACATTCAGCCTTTAGTTTGTGGGGGTTAGCTTATTTCACTTAGCATGATATTCTCCAGCTCCATCCGTTTACCTGCAAATGCCATAATTTTGTTCTTCTTTAAGGAAGAGGGTGGAACTACAAATTGGTGCAACTACTATGGAAAGCAGTATGGAGATTTCCTCAGAAAACCTGGAAAGGAACCACCATTTGACCCAATTATCCCACTCCTCAACTTAGACCCAAAGGACTTAAAATCATCACACTACAGTGACACAGCCACATCAATGTTTATAACAGCTCAATTCACAATAGCTAAACTATGGAACCAACCTAGATGCCCATCAACACATGAATGGATAAAGAAAATGTGGTACATATACACAAATTTGGTTCTAAACCCAGATGCTCCCCAAATTTACTAATAATTAATTATCAAAACTGTCAAATTTTACTTGCCTTATAAATTTTTCTTTCAAATAAAGGTTGTTTTTATTTCTCTTTTGGTTTAAAGAAACCTATGATTTATTAATCAAACAAGTTTTTTAAAATTAACAGATTAATCTCCAATTTTTATTTATTTTTTAAAAAAATTTTTAAACACTTTAATAGATATATACTACCTTCGTTATAAACTGTCAGCATAGCAAAGGATACTACAGAATTTTAAAATACAGAATAATTATATACTATTAACTATCCCCCCATGTGTAAGGTTAAATGTATTTTTGTTGAACTTAATTTGACATGCTAAAATTTTTAGTGAAAAACATTGAAGGGGAGTGTTTAATGAAGGGATAGAGTAGCTATCACCTACTCTATCCCTTCATTAAACACTCCCCTTCAATATTTTTCACTAAAAATTTTAAGTACCCAATATTACTGTTCACTCAGTCAGATTAGGGGTTAAGATGAGGGTTCTGTAATCTTGTGCAGTGTATATGGGGATTCTCACCAGGAAGGAATGACTTAATTATACTCTCATGTGAGTCTTCTGAGGCAGAAGGGCCACAATTCATAAAATGAGGGGCCCTGACTTCTTTAGTCTACTTCTACCTGATTCAATCCAGGGCAGTCCTGAAGTGACACACCATTTGTCATTTAGCTCTGTGCTTACTTTATCCTACTAAATTGTGACACTTCTGAGTTTCTTCTCCTTATTCTCATTTATCTTACTTCATTCTTCCACTTTGGTTAAGTATTCTGTGTGGGTGCTCTTCACAGTATCATCATAATAAGATTCTCTCCTGAGATGTGATAATGATTCTTCCTCTTGATATCTTACCGCCTTGCCTTCTGCCAGTTTTTGAAACAGATTCTCAAGTTTTCCACGATTCTCTCATCTGTTAGAGACCTTCTAACATATTTATGCTTTGTTTAATTTATGCAAAATCTTTCTGTGTTCACACCAAAAGAGCTGATATCAAAGACATCTTTGAATATGAACAAAGTTTAGCCTTACTTCTAAATACCACACACATTTGAATTTCTTTTAGCCATTTGCAGGTGAATCCAAACTCTTTTTGCATTACATACCCTAGAGAACTAGCTGTGTCAGAAGTTAGTCAGAAACTTCAACAGTTGATGGAAGAAAATGCCCAGCAAACTAGCACTACCATACTAATTTTCACTTCATAGCAGACAACATAATCTCAGAGTCATACCACAATAGGTATTCCTCGTGCATCTATGGTTTAGCTTGTACTTAACTAATCTAGACTGTCTAGTCATGTTTCAGACGCTGAGTCAAAAATCAGCTTTTGCAACTTCCTGTGTGTTGGAGTCTAGTCTGCTTCATATTCACTCATTTTAGGACCTGGTTGCTAAGCTTCCATGGGAAGGTGCTTATAGCATTGTAAGAGGCCCGAGAGGGAAACAGAAAAGCAGTTGCCTCTTACAGCCTGACTTTCAACTGCCATTGCTCCTTCTTCCAAATTTCACTCTCAAAGTCGAATAGCAGAGTCTCTAGTCAAGGATCTGAGAAGGATGTGCCCCCTTTCAAGAAAAGGAACTGCAATTCAGCTCTCAAAGGACAGGGAATAGGAAGAAGTGGGACCAATAATTCAGTCTACTACAATTATCCAAGGCACACATCAACTTAAAGATTCAAGGGTTCAGCTAAACAAGGCAAAACAGGAAATCAACAATCATAGTGGATCAGGATATATATAAAGATATATTTTAAAGTAATAAATCTAAACATGAATGTAAAAACAATGCAAAAATATTGTGGAACTAGGGTTAAAATCACACACATATATACCTGTATGTGTACATAATTACAAACACAGAAATGCACATATGTACACATACTTATTCACATTTATATCTATAAATTATAAATATTTCAAATAGTACATATAATATATATACATGCGCACCCATAATAGCATATGCTTATAGAATGTTTATGTTGTATTTATAAGTATATAGACATTTTTCTTACATCAAGAATATATCCTATATCTATTTCCCAATTTACTGTGTGAAGTTGCACTTCAATGAAACTGTCTTATGTCTCTTATTATCTATGTATCTGGAAAACAAACACAACATGGCTGATGATAGTGTATGTGTATGTGTGGATGTGTTTAATTTAATTAAATATGATGCTAAGGAATTTATGTATTTCTTTGTTTATTTATTACCACTGAGGATTGAATCTAAAGCTTTCTGAATGCTAGGCAAGCATTCTACCATTTAGCTACATTTCCAGCCTTTTAAAAACAATTTAATGTGAAACAGGGTCTAAATTTAAGGCTGCCCTTAAACTTAAAATCCTCCTTCTTTGACCTTCCGAATAGCTGGGATTATAGGAGTGGACATGTTACCTCTCTTCTTCATAAATTCATAGGTTCAACTGCTACATAAAAGGTCAAAATATACCTGCATAATATTTTAACTTTTGTCACAGTAATTGTTCTCCAATTATATCCAAATTCTAATTCCCATAAATAATGCTGCAATTAATATGCTTATACATGAAATTATTTCAAGTTTCTCTGTGTGAGTTTCTCTAATGTGTATCTGGGAAAAGGTTTCATTTCTTTTTATTCTTCCCATAAAAAGATTCACTTGTTTTGAAAACACATACCCTTTATTTCTATTGATTCCATCACAATGACTATACCAATAACATTTTTCTCCCTTAATATTTGTTCTATGAACTTTTCTTCTGCTAAATTTTCTGCACAACATCTGTTCGTTTCTCCAAATAATTTATTTGCATCTTCTCGCTTTTAAAATAACTGATTATAGGCTTATGATTTAATAATTTACAAAAAGATCTCTTTTAATTAGAAGACATATCTTAATGTATGGCAGAAACATTTTCAGAAATTTATAATCTAATGACATGAAAATACATTCTTTCCAAATAGTATCCTTGTTTTTACAAGAATGTTCAGACATTTGTTTTTAAATGAACTCTTAAAAATTGATTTTGCGTGTTTCTAAATTCATTAAAAAATAAACATAATTACATTTACTCTGTTATTCCAATGGAAATACCATTTACATATTCTTTTTCAGACAAAATTACAAATTTAATTATTTTAGGATCTAGTAGTTTAAGTTGTGTTTTCCTTTGACAGCTTAATTATATTCAGGAAACTCAATAACATTCTAATATTGGAAAGTTAATTGTTTTATTTTATCTTTTTACAGTTTTCCCCTTGGTACATTTTGTGAATGTAAAACACTTGATATAATAAATATTTTGATTTGTTTCTAAAATGTTCAGATAGAGCAAATATGATATTCTCAATTTTTAATTTTTATGAATTCTAAGAATGATACCACTTTCCTGGAAATAATTAAAATAAATTATATTTGAATAAATAGAACTAATTCCATTCATCAAAATATTTTAAAATAAATATTATACTTTAGACAACTTAAATAATTAATTTACATAAAGAAAAAAGAATCAATCTTCTAAAGAAAGGTCAATCATATTCATCTTATATCTTCACAGAATAATTTATTTTGCTAAGAGATACTATTAAGCATTTGGGAAGCATGTAGGATTTTCCGTAATAGTTGAGTCATGCACATATTCTTAAACATAAATTTAATTCCGGCCAACAGTCAACACACTTTTAAAATTTTAGTACTTTTTTGCAGGCTCAAATATCAGTTGTTTATATCCTACATATGTACTTGTCCTTGAAAATATTTGTATTCCTTGGGGGAGCTGTTAGAACATGCTAACAATTGTAAATTAAATACGGTATGTAAAAAGACTTCTAACTTACAAAGAAAATAACACAATATTTTCACCAGGGAGCTAGTAAAAAATCATATCATCTATGTTATAGCTCTTAGTACCCATTATTCCCTTACCTTTTTAATGATGATATTTTTCTTTATTTCTGGGATGCTAGTAGTTGGTTTGAGAAAAAGTAAATATATATACACATTACTTTACATAAATTCATGGGTTATGAGTAATTTGCATTTTATTTTTAAAATTTTTTTTAATTGTAGTTGGACACAACAGCTTTATTTTTTTTCATTCATTTTTATGTGGTGCTGAGGATCAAACCCAGGGCTTCCACATGCTAGGCGAGTGCTGTACCACTGAGCCACAACCTCAGCCCCACGCTTTATTTTTTGTTATTATAATTTTTTTAAGATTTTATTTTGAAGTATAGGTTACAGGCTCAAATAATAAAAAATTTTAGTCATTTATGACAATATAATTTTCTAGAGATGAGAAGAGGGTAGGTACTTTTTTATAACATAACCAGGAGAAATTTAATACATGGACTTTGTTTTCAAATCTTTATAATGAATTCATAGTTATAATATAATTTTATAACATATTGACACTATGGATTTAAAGTCAATAATGGAATTACATTTTTAAAAATCATGTAACCTTGATGTTCAAACTATTTTATATATACCCTGACTGGTAAAGGAACATATAATCTTAAGAGAATAAATTTTTAAGATGATTTTAAGATTCTCAATTTCTTTATATATTCTTTTTCAAAATACTATCTACCTAAATAATTTTTTAAATAAAAGCATAATAGTTTATTTATTAGTATAGACTTTTATCTTCAGTTGGAATGGAAATACTTAAATTCATATTCAAACATAAAGGAAATTGAACAAAGTGAAATGTTTGGCTGTTAAGGAAGAAGTTGTTCTTGTGTAGTGCTGAGGCTTCATCCCAGGCTCTTACCCATTCGAGGTGAGTGCTCGACCACTGAGCTATATCCCCAGCTCTAGGAAAAACTTTTTAATGTGTTTTTATGTATCTGTTGGTGAATAATAAGTCACAATTATACATAGGTATATGGATATGAAAATTAATATATAATTCTTTATATATTTATATAATAGTCATAATATTAAATTAATATGCAGCATTGCATATACAAATATGTATAAATTAAATAAATTCATTTAAAAGTTCTATAAAATATTTATTTTAAATTTGTAGTAATAAGATACAGACATCTACTTAAAATGATTGACACCATTGTGCGGTTTCTAAAATTTACTTGAAATGTTCAAGAGAAAAACTGTTCGAAAACAACATAAAAACAATTTTTCTTATATGTTTAAAAAGGAGTCATGTCACATATAGAAAATCCTCCTAAAATCTCTCCTGGCCACCCTTCTATTCTTTATTCATATTACTGTTAGCTTTTCTATCCCTTCAAATGGTTATCAAAGTTTAAAAACAAATAGTACAAAAGGACAATCAAGAGAGAGCCAGAGAATGTTCATATACATGTGTCCATATGTAGGTTTAGAGTGTGTACAAACATATACACATATATGTATAAAATAGAGCTTTGAGAGATATTCAAATGTATTCATGTTAGTCTGTATTTCAGTAAATATATATGCCTGAAATTCCTTTTGTGCTGGTGATTATCATGCTCTCACATAGCAGGTATAGCCCACAGTGTCAGATCTGTCCAGTTCTCACATTTTAACATATTTCTCCTGCTGTGCTGCCCTTTTGCCTCCTATGAACAGGTCAGCCTCTCACCTTTTTTTCCTAAAAACTGGCCTTAAGCTAATGGAGCTGTTTTCTCTCAAAGCCAGAAAGAGTAAATGTGGCTGGGAATTTATCCCTGATCCACCCCATCCAACTCTGATCTTACACACGTTCAAGTTTATGAAAGAGTAAATGTGGCTGGGAATTTATCCCTGATCCACCTCATCCAACTTTGATCTTAGACAGGTTCAAGTTTATGAAAATTCTGTTTTTTTTTTTTTCTTTCAAGTAGAGACCTCTGAGCACCAATGTATATTCCTGCAACCTCAGTTTGTAAATTAAGCTAAAACTGAGCTTTCCCTTGGATTCATCCTCTCCCACAAGTCCTTCATCCTGTACTTTTCTACTGGAAAATCTTTTTAATTATTTAATTTTAATTGAAAAACAATAATTGCATATATATGTGGGAATAATTTTTAAATAAATTACTTGCCCATGGAGCCATTCCTCAGTTTGCTCACTGAGGAAACTAAGGACATTAAGTGTCCTGAAATGATCAGAAAATAGTTTCCAATTCTATGATTGGGTAGGTGCTTAAAAATGTTACAGAAGCAATATTATATTCTAATACTTCTTAATAAAAGAGGTCAGAATTAAGTAGGATGAATTCCATAGTTATGCTAGTGAATCATTTGTCTCAGGGACAAAATACAATGGCCACCAAAATCCAAGTAATTTAGATAAATAATACTTTAGTGCAACCATTAAAAATTTTAAAAATCCATGATGTCAACAGTATCCCTCTTTTAATTAAAGATATAATAAATATGGCTAATTTTTTCTTTTGCCTCAGTTTTAAATATGTTTTCACATAGCCCTTTAAGAAACTAGAAAATAGAATCAAAAGAAAAGCAAAACATGGAAAGAATAATACAGATAAGAACAGAATGAATGAAACTAAAAGCAAAAAAGCAAAAGAGAAAGTAAATGAAACAAAATGTTGGTTACTTAAAAAAAATCTGATAAGCTTTTAACAACACAAAGAAACAATAGAAAGACATTAATTTCCAATAACAGGAATGAAAAAAAGGAGGGTGGGAAATATGACTGAAGCTGCAGATATTAAAAGGATAATAGGAGAATGTCATCATCATCTCAATGCACATAAATTTGACCTTAAGAGATATGAGCCAATTCCTCAAAAATTGCAGACTACCAAAACTCATCCAAAATTAAATCATCAGAATAGTCTACTAAAATATACTTGGTGGTTAAAAATTGTTAGGGGAGTAGATTTTAATCATTTTTGCCAC
Organism: Spermophilus citellus; assembly: GCF_964194105.1. NCBI lineage: Eukaryota > Metazoa > Chordata > Mammalia > Rodentia > Sciuridae > Spermophilus > Spermophilus citellus. The sequence continues at coordinate 89,898,447 of NC_138192.1, forward strand.
AAAAAAATAAGTATGTGAGGTAATACATATGTTAATTGGCTTGACTAACCATTTCATGATGTATACATATTTAAAAATATGCTGTATGTCACACAGAATTTTTAATTGTCAATTAAAATTAAAAATTAAATTTAAAACAATTTGTAAAAAAAAAAGTTTCTTCCACTAAATGATTCCCCTAGAGAATTCTAACAAACATTCAAAAATTTGGCACCAATTCTATATAATCTCTTCCAGAAAAAGCAGAAGAGAAGGCAGAACTTTCACTTGGTTATATGAGGCTAGGATTAGACAACACCAGCAGTACCAGTAGGGTACACACACACTCAAAATGATAAGAAAAATCAGAGTGCAGAATCCCTCATGAAAATAGAGATAAAAATATCTCCACAAAATATTACAAATCAAATCATGTATATATATATATATATATATATATATATATATATATATATATATACACATATACATATACATATACATATCATGTATATTATGATTGAGTTAATTCTAGGACTTCAACACTGATTAAAATATTCAAAAACTGATCAATGTAATCTGTCATAATAGCAAAATACAACAAACTTTCATAGAAATTCATTTTTGGCTAGAAAAACCATATTAACTTATTAAAATTGAAATCACTAAAGATCTGAAATTATTGAGAAAGTAGTTAATTTGATTTTCAGATTTGGACAGATTGGTAATTATTACTTTTATGTCAATCCTAAGAACTCAAGCTAACATGAAGAAAATATCACATAATTTTAATGATCACTAACTAAAGCATAAAATATATTAAATAATTTGTTTTCTTTGTCTTAATCCTTTATACACTATTACAGAAAAATTAGAGCTATGCACATAATATAATGTGCTTTCCTCCAGAATTTTAATGAATAAGCATTTCTACCTGGAACTTATTTGCCTTTTAATAATATAAATCAACAGTTTAAGCCAATCAATGCATAAATACTAAAACTGTATTCTGTATTTCACAAGAAATGTTTATATTTGAAAAATTGTAATTATGTTTTTGGTTTGCTGACTTTAAAATGGCCTAAGGAATCTTAATAAAATACATTTCTAATTCTATTAAAATCAATATTCCATACATTTATGTGAAATATATAAATATATGCAGAAATGCTTTCTTTTATATTAGATATTATTAAATGTTATCCATATTATTTCTATATATTATTATTCTAAGTTTATTTAATAAATTAATACATGTATTAATAAATATTTGAGAATTTTTTTGCTTGGTAATATTTCATTGTGTAATAAGTTTCATTTAAACAAATATGACTATAAGGTGGAAAAATGAGCAAGGAAGAAATTAAAACATGTAACATGCATCTTAATTTATAAGTTTGTGAAGGATGAGAACATGTATGAGAATAAACAGGAAAAGACATTCTATATTATTTTCTACTAACTAGTAGACCCTTTGATGTTCATCTACAGAATAATCATAGATTCTAATGTTCAGCGATGTTCCTATTAGTTCCACCTATAAAAATGTGTCTGTTTATTGTAATATGAAGTTGACTCAAATTCAGAAAGGTAGAATGAATATGTAAGTCACATATTTAGCAAGAAAGCACAGAAGTTTCCGTTCATCTTGATGTGAATAAAGTAAACAATGCAAGTTTTTGTGGGATATCGAGATATATTTATCTACATAAAGATTTTGCACACTCATTATGCAGAAAAATACATGAAAATGATGAATTCTTGAATATATAAAGCCTGGCTTTAGCATGAAGCTGGATAATGTTAGAGCAAGCCCAGGTCATCTATTCAAATCCTATCATATGTTATTAAAGAAATAAAGTCTGAAACAGTTCAAGTTTCAGTCTCTTCAGTAGCATCAAGAAAGTACTTTAAAGTAATGTACAATGCACCTGGAATCTCTCAAATGTCCTCACATTAAACCACAAATTATTTTTGCATTACCTGCTTGTATATGCTGGTAGAATTCTGTAGAATCCTCAGGTCTGGAGTAACCAAGCAGAATAATTATTAAATTTAAAAGCAAAATATTGGATAATTATAGAAACATAAATCAGTTGAATTAGAAACATATACCAGTTAGCTCCATGTGAAAAAGGAAAAGGTTGAGAACCTTAGTCATAAAATTTCAAGGCCAGGGGCACTCCTGTAATCCAGCATCTGGAGAGGCTGAGATAGGAGGATTACAAGTTCAATTCTGCCTCAACAATTTAGCAAGACCCTGTCTCAAATAAAAAAGTAAAAAGGGCTGGGTGTATGGTTGAAGGACCCTGAGTTCAATTTCTGGTAACAAAACAAAAGGAAAAAACATTTCAAGGACAGATTGGAAAGGAAAGATTTGAATGACCTAAACAGAATAACAGAAGTATAATGTCCAAAGCAAAGAGGAACTCTGCAAGCAAAATTGAAAGACATATATGTTTATAAGTGGTTTAGTTGTTGATTTTGAATGGAAGCAAATAAGGACTTTTAGTTAAAATTACCACCTGGAATCATCCCATCAATTCCATGTGGAAAATCTATAATCAATCTTAATTTATAAGTCTGTAAAATCAGAACATGTATGAGAATAAACAGAAAAATACATTCTATGGTGCATACCTTTACATCAATCACAGATTTGATAGGAGAAAGAAAAGCTTATGTATCATTTTATACATTTATATCCAAATGGCTTTGTATGCTGGTTTAATTCAGTGAAAGTGACCTGGTACCAAAAAAAAAAAAAAAAAAAAAAAGAGAGAGAGAGAGAGAGAAATATCAATATGCTAAGTATCTCAGGAAATCCACGTGGAGGACTAAACCACAGGAATGGTGTCCTGGGGAATAAGGGGTAGAGGAAAACAATTTTCCATAATGCTCTTTGATGAGGAAGTGAGCCTGAATTACTTTAGTACCAGATGATCCTTGGTCTGAAGGAATTCATGTATTTATAAATGGGCAACTTCTCTTAAGGAGTTTTGGTAAAGTTGAGAAGAAATATGATAAAACTAGCCTCTCATTTTCCAAGCACTTGTCTACTGAGACATTTTGGGAAATGCTACTTTACCTTCTTACACAAGGCCTGTGCTGCCCCCTTCTGGATAAAGGAAAATTGTCCAGAAATTTAAATTTCACCCAACCCAGATGCACATAAAATGCCATACCATGCTATACCATTAGATTGGCAATAGATGGATAGATAGTCAGACAGACCGACAGACAATAGAATCTTTCTACACTAAGAGTATTAAGTCAGTAAGGCCAAAGAGTAATGAACTAAAAGATCAGCATACATGGCCCTTAAATTGCCATTGGAGTAGAAGTTACATGTTGTCCCTCTAGCACCTAGAACAGTGTCTTTAATATGGCATATCCTCAAAATAATCACATTTTTTTGTACTGGTTATGGAACTCACAGATACTTCACCACAGAGCTACATACCTGACCCTTTTTAGTTCATTTTTGTTTTTCTAATTTTGAGACAGTTCTCTCCGAGTTGCTGAGGGTCTCAGTTTCTGTGGCTGGACTTAAACTTATAATACTCCTGCCTCAGCCTCCTGAGTCACTGGGATTTCAGACATGCACCAGAATTCCCAGCTTATATCCCCTTTATTATTTTTTTAGTAGCTTCTTTTCTGAGAGTTCTAACTCTTTGTTATGCCATTAAATTTCTCTATACTCTGATCCTAACCTGCATTTCGAGCCATAACATCTGGCCATCCACATCACCCAGGCTTTACTTTACTCTTATTGCCAAAACTTCTCTAACCATGTGCTTTCTGACTCTCATTAATAGTTCTCATTCTGTAGATTGTCTTTTTTCTCTCTCCTCCTCATGTCTACTAGTCAAAATCCTTTCCATTTTTAAAAATCAAAACCTATTTCTCATTGCTCTGTGAGGTCTTGCCACATTGAAAATTGCTTGTCTTTTCTGTAGCCTTCATATATTTTCATTTCCTTTACATTGTAATTATTTGCATTACCACCCTTGCTTTACATGTACAATGTCTGCCCTGACGTCTCTTCTTGTTAATCTCTGAGATCACTTTTTATTCATCTTTGTAGATCTACATTCTCTCCAAAATGTCTAACACAAAGAATGTCATTTAATTGAATAAACGCTGAGTACATTAATTTGCAAACTTTTAATAGTATTTCATATTCAAAATGAGTTAGCTCAGTTGAAAGATTTTAGCAACAAGATGAATTACAATATCAGGTTGAATAAGGTTTGTAACACCATGGAAAACATTAACAATTTTCACTAATTACAATATAGACAGGTAATGATAGTCATTCATCATCAAATCTTTTTATAAAAAAAAACTGCTTAATTCTGAAACATAACACCATGTTCTCTAGTGTGGGTGTGTGGTATACTGAACAATGGCTTCAAATATTCCTCAAAATCTGTGTCTAATTATTTTACATATATAAAAAATGATTTTGGAGGTATGATTTAATTGAGAACTTTGAGATGGGGCAAGATTGTTGTCAGTTACCCAGGTATGTCCAAGATAAATCTTCTACAGAGAGGCAAGAGGATCAAAGAAGAAAAATTAGATGTGGTTATGGAAGCTGAGGTTATATTGAAGGTATGTTGGAGATGGAGGAAGGGCCAATGATCCAGGTGATATCTGAAGGAAGAAAGTAAAGGCTCTCCTCTGAATTCTTCGCAAATAACATAACCCTGCAGACAGCCTGATCTGAGTTTAAATAAAACTCAACTAGGTTTCTGAACTCTGAACAAAAATACTAAATATGTGTTATTTTAAGTTAAAAAGTTTGGGATAGTATATTAAAGTAACACTGAGAAAGGAACACAGGACATTTCTTGAGCATTACAATGGGGCTTCTGTAAATATCAAGTCCATGATCAAAAAGTTGGCTAAACATGTAAATTATGACACATGGTATTTTAGATGGAATATCATTATAATATTATTACATGAAAATAATTGTAATTGCAATGAAATATTTAACCTCTACAATTATGATGTTGATGTAGATCCTAGAGAAGCCCTTACCATAATTGTAACAGCCATTGACTTTCCAAACAAGGTTTATAGAGAAATGAAGTTGTTTCTCTATATTACTCATGTCAAATAACTCACTGATCTTCACATACCTTATCATTGTTAGAGTCAACAAAGTCTTGAAATGTGCCTACAAATTAAAATAGATTTATAGCAGTGTAACTATTAACTTAGGATTGACTTGGTTATGGGTTATGACTTTTCCAACAGATTTCAGGCATCAATGGACCAACTGGCATATTCACATATTTTTGTACAAATAAATGATTCAAATAGTATTTTTTGCAAATTGTGCAGTTTTACTCGTGCTTTACATAGGGCATCACGGACCACTTTCAGAGTTAGCCCTGTATTTTCAGGACATACACTTCAGTTTATATGTGTTCATTTGTGTAATATTTATATATCTGAAAACTGAAAACAAATTATTTTGTCTTTAAACTTATACTTTAAAATTTTACCCCAGCTTTGTCCTCTCTCAGAAGGAAGCAACTTGGAGATGTCTTCACCCATTTTTCCATAGAAATGGAATGTAGAAATTCACAATTGTGAAATGTAATAGTGCCCCCATTTTATTCTTTGAATATAGCCCTTGCTGCTCTGCCATTGTGACTTATTTTTAAAAGGGCATGCTTCTTTTCCTCTCTCCCTCCACCTCCCTAATTTTTCCTCTTCCCTAATCTCAGAGGAGACAAGATTACCTTTCTTTCCTATCCTAGGAAGAGTTATCTGTCCTTGAGCACACATCCAACACAGGAACAAAGTAATTCAGACTTTGGGGATGGCACTAGAAAATCTCAGAACCAATCATCTTCCAAATTGACAAGTGAATTACAACTACAACAGACAAAATGTGGAGTGTACCCTTTAAATCACCTCTTCAAAGGCCCCTGTTCCCCTTGATGGGCAGAATAACAGCCTCTGGGACTGGAATCAAATCCCCTGTGTTCCTCCTTTGCTAGCAAAGCAAAGAAGAAAAAAATGTAAATACATTCTATGCTTTTACTTACTTTTATTTTTATCTATTTATTTATTTTATTATTCGTGGGAGCAGAAGCTTTAACAGGTAGAATATCCTACATCTTCTGAATTAAGCAAAACATGGTGTTGCATTTTTATAAACTTTTGCTTTAAAAGCCCTTTGGAGGATGCTTCTTTACTTTAGACACTATGCTGGAACACTAAGTCATATGTGATAGGCCACTGGAAACTCTCTAACGTTGAGCATTTTAACAGAATAAATTGTCTCCTCTTCAAGTCAGAAGAAAAAAATGAAAGACTGCTAGCTACGGTCAAATTTCTGGAAAAACAGATGATATGATTCTTTTCAAGAAGTTCAGAGATGTTCTAGGAAGAGTAAAGACTTCTTCAGAAATAAAGGAAGGGAATCCAACAGATAATAAAGCAGGACACTGCCTCAGAGTATGCACATGATCAAGGACAGCAGCATAGAAGGTGGAAGCCTTACTTTGATTATCAGCTCTGCCCTATGAACGTATTAAATTTATTGTAAAATAACTTAATTACTGGTTATTGACTTACTCAGAAATATTTGAAAGAAATCCTCTTTCACTTTACTGAAACTTCCAGTTAATCCACTGTACCAATTTCTCATTAATCAGGAGACCCATCCAGTAATTATTTATCTTTCTTTTAATGTTAGTTTTCATCAATTCTATTTTCCATTTGATTTGTTTGGGCACCTCTGTCTTTAGTTGCCTGAACAATCCAAAGGTCACATATAGACTTACATCACCTTCATTGTTCCTGCACACAGAGATGGATGCTTATTAAGAAAATCACAAAACCAGGCAGATTCGCATTTTAATAAAAGTACTATCCCCAAAGTCATTGATGTTCTCCAATTCTGTCATCTTTCTTGTACAAGTCCCTTGAAGTATTAATCAGGTCGGATATCCCTCAACTGCACATGGCTAATTCCAGAAGTGAACCTGTGTCTGCACTCACCTATTCTTTCTTCTTCCTGTGTCCATGCAGGAGACATGCCTCCCCTCTCCAAGGCCAATGCTTCTATGCTCACTTGCAGTTTGTTTCTCTCATGTTATGAATACTCTTGTTCTTTGAGGATTATTTCCTCTCCATTTTGTGTTATTAATTCTTTCCTGTCTGGTTCATCACTCATGAAAAAAAGGAGAGGAAATGAAAGAAGAGGAGAGGAGAGGAAGGAGAGGAGAGGGGCAGGGCAGGGTGGGGAGGAGGGGCAGATGTGTGTGTGTGGGGGGACGCTAGCAAGTAAGAAAGGAAGAAAGTGAGCAAGAAAGGAAGAAATGTCCTTTAATTCACCAACTGTAAATCAATAAAATTGAATTTTGTATAGAGAAACAAATCAAATCAAGTCAAGCCAACCAATCAACACTTTCTTAATGGCTCTCACTGTGCCTTAACTGCAATCTGAATACTTTATCTTAATCTACAAGCACAGGCTATTCTTGATCCCTTTTATTGTCATCCTTAGCTATTGCCATTCTGCTCCTTGCTAGCTACATATTTGCCAGGTGAGTATTTATGTTCTTTGAACATCAAAGCATTTCAACTAACAGATATTCCTGAGAGTTCCAGTTGCTATGGGCATCATGGCCATTCCTTGGGAACCTGGAAAGCCAGGCACTGCTGTTTTCAAGTCCTTCGCCTCCCACTGCCTTATTACCTGCTGTGGCAGGACTCCTCTGCTGCAGGAGTCGCCAATAGTAGCTCTCCCACCCAAATTTTACTCTTGGGCCATAGTTTGGCACGTGTCCCTCAGATGACACCTGCAAACTAACTTAGGTCGACTGAGAAATGTTACTTATTTATCAATCAATCAATGTCCTAATCTAAAAGCCACTGTGCTTTAGTGACCCCAAGCTGATGTTTGTTTACAGAAACCAGAACTATTTATAATCTAATTCCAATCTAACTAGTCATAAACAGAACCTAGGATTTGAAGAGTACAATTAGGATGCTCCTTTGGTACAAAGAGTGCAGAAGAAAGGAATGTGAGCCAAGCCAGGATAATAGGAGAAGAGACAGCTGCACACCAGCACAATGACACACAAGCAGGAGTAACATGGGGCCCAGCCCTTCTAGGCAGGCTGCTTTGAACACACGTACCAAGAAAGATTGGCTTATAGCCTGCAGATAGCATAAGTGCAACAAAAAGACAAAGTGAGGAAAAGACATTTGGGGTATTCTGAATGGGGCATCAGACAACTGTCCTTTCAAGTAACCTCAGACTTTGCTGAAGCTACTTTCATAAATGAGTGAACAGTTTGGGAAATGTTCAACAATCAAAAGCAAATGGCTGGGATGTGGTTGTGGCTCACTAGTAGAGTGCTTGCCTAGCATGTGTGAGACACTGGGCTCAAGTCTCGGCACTACATTAAAAATAAATAAATAAAATAAAGGTATTGTGTCCATCTACAACTAATTTTTTTTTTTTTAAAAGCAACTGGTCAAGAACACACAACAGAAATGTTTATCAGGAAAATCCAAAGAAAAGGAATAGCATTAAATATGTGGGCCTCCCCTTGATTGCTGCATTTTGTTTAAGCACACTGGGAACTAACATTGATGGGTGTTAGACTTAGGGAGAGGAAAACTTATTCTTACTCCATGGGCTGTATGATTTGTGTGAACCAGCCAGTCCCCTACTGGTATCAGGCATTTGCATGCAACAACAGTAAGCCAAGGCAAATACTTGGCCTATGCCTTGCTCTACCCATCAGCTCTGAAGAATGGATAACACCAGTTTATTCCTTAATCTGGTCTTTGTACTATTGTATAATTCTTTTTGTTGACCAATATTGATTTCTTTAAGCACTTAGCTATAAAAAGTTTCCACAGAGATTTTCAGGAAGCCAATTTCTCTGGGAAGATTTGAGGACAAATTAATTTTGACTTTCCAAGAGACAATCTCATCCCTGAAATGTGGGGACAGAAATGGTACAAACCAGTCAAAACATTTTATTCCTGAGAAATGGTAGGGAGGGGAAGCAATGAGTGATGAATGATTCACAGGGCAATAGCATGTTAATGGAAATTACCCTAAAAGCCCTAAAAGGCAGAATTAATGGTTTCAACCTGTTACATGAACTGGCCAGTGAAAGTGGAAATCACAGAAGAAAATCTAAACAGATTTACAGGCTGTTAAAATAGAGAGGTAGAAAAATTGGTGACCTAGAACACCTAGAGTTGATTTTATAAAGAGAATTCTTCTAAGGCAGAGTTATAGTGAAAGCTCACAGAACTAATTTGCACTCTAAACTTGCAAGTTGGTAAAATGTTGTTCATAAAAATAACAGCATCAAGTCAGCCTTCTGGAAATCTCAGACTTCCTTGCCTAACAGGTTGACAAGGCTTCCTGAGTTCCACTATAGCATGGGAGCACATTGAAATACCCAATCTCCAATTGGAGAACGCTTAACAGAAGGAGGGATTGCTATAATGATGATTGTTGTTACTGTTCTCAGGGTCAGTTGATTTAGTGATTGGAGGATTTTCAGAAAAACTCTGAGTTCTTCCATCTTCTTACTTTGCTTTTGTCAGAATGTAGATTTTTATCCTGATGTTCCTACTCTCCTGGCACATAGAGCCTGTTATATTTCTAAGATTTTTAGCCCAAAACTGGAAGTAGAAAAGAAGGTACTTCCTTTTGTTTGTGATCTTTTCTAAAAATAAGGAAACTTTTCAAGATCTACTGCTTTGCATCAAAACTCAATTGTCAAATGGTCAGGCAAAATTGATATTTGTTTGTAAAGCAAAAAGTAACAGGAAGAAGAAATTCCATGATTTAATGTGAATTTGTTATGCAGGGGTCTTTACTGGATATCAAACATTTTAAAACAACTGAGGTTCTATACCAAAAAAAAAAAAAAAGTAGAATAGATAAATGAGAGGAGATCAGAGAATGACTGCTAGTCTGGCCATCAAATGTGTCTGCAATAAAGTGTTTCATAGTAAATCAGCAGCATATTCTACATTCTTTTTTAAAATTTTGTTTTACTTGTTGATGAACCTTTATTTTATTTATTCATATGTGGAGCTGAGAATTGAACCCAGTGCCTCACACATGCTAGCACTGAACTACAACTCTAGCCCCATATTCTTCATTCTTTAAAGTATTTATTTTACATTTTGTTATATTTTGTTTTAGTATTCTGACTTTATAATATGGTGATGTTTTTTTTTCCTTTGCTAACAGTAAACATCTTGTCAGCCAGGCTATATTACCTACTTTGAAATCACCATGATACATAACGCAATATTATGCACAGAATTGTCCCTCAGTAAGTTAGTATTAATTAATAATAATTTTTTTAAAGAGAGAGTGAGAGGAAAGAGAGAGAGAGAGAGAGAGAGAGAGAGAGAGAGAGAGAGAGAATTTTTTTTTAATATTTATTTTTTAGTTCTCGGTGGACACAACATCTTTGTTGGTATGTGGTGCTGAGGATCGAACCCGGGCCGCACGTATGCCAGGCGAGCGCGCTACCACTTGAGCCACATCCCCAGCCCATTAATAATAATTTTAAGTAATAGCTAATATTTCTCTTAAAATAGGGCATGGTGGCACATGTCCATAATCCTAATAAGTGAGGAGAATGGCAAATTCTGAGCCAGTCTAGGCAACTTAGCAAGATCCTGTCTCAAAAAAATAAAAATAAAACAGTATAAAGTTGTAGTAAGTAGCAAAGCACCCCTGGGTTCAATATCTGGTACTACTGAAAAACAAACAAAAATAATGTATAGCTATTCTTCATTTTGTACAAGGAAATGTTCTTCAAAGTTGCAAACAAACTAAAGCTTCTAAATCATATTTTTGGTTCCCTCTTATGTCTCTTCTTATAAATACAAAGGTTTTTATGTATTAATAGTCAATTAGCAGTGTCTAATATTTTAAATATAAATCTCACATTTTCTCAAGTAGCTCTGCCAAGAAACAAATGATCTGAGTATAAACGTGGCTACATGGACAAAACTCAGTAACTAAAAGTACTTTAAAACTCTTCATAAAACAAACAAATAAACAAACAAAAAAACTTATCATGAAATATTGCACTGAAATTTGTGTTTATTAAAAAAGAAATTTTAAGTTTTCTTTTATTTAAGTTGACATACTATGTTAAAATACCAGAATTGTTTCTAAATGCTCATCTAATTAGATTTTGATTTGATTATTTATAAATTAAAACCAGGGAAATTGAATTATTACACCATTAAGACAATGCTTAAAATCCACAAATAAGGAAACACTCCAATTTTTCTTTTCATCTTCTTGAATGCCATTTATCTTCAGTATTCCTGGACTAGAAGACTCAAACAGTTTCAGGACAGAAATAGACTTTAGTAATCATTTAGTTGAGTCATATGTATCATCACATCTTGAAAGCCACAGTATATGTTAGATCCCTATTTAATAACAACAGAAATCTGCCACAGTCAAAAGAAAATCTATAATCATATGGCATGGTGTAGTCTTTTTAAATCAAAATATGTAACCATTTCTAAATGCAGTATTAAATGCTCCCAGGTTACAGTATTTCAAAAGCAGCATGTCACAGTTAGTTTGTTTTAAATATTAATGAGCAAGTTTCTTAAAGAATATCTCCAGGATAGAAATGTATTTGTACTCAGGATTCAAGATGGAAAAGTTAAAAAGAGAAATGTAAATATTATGAAAACCATGTGTAGGAGTAAAAGTTTTAGAAAATAACATGCATCTTTCCAAAAGCTTTGGAATGGAATTACATTGTGACAGTTTTTGTTTCATTTACTGAAATCCCTTGCTGTCTTTTTCCTCTTTGCAAAAATAATTTTAAAAGATCACATAAGACTGGCCAATGACCAGTCAAGCTGTTCTATTTAGGGAGATATTTTTAAAGAAGTTGCCAACAAAAATTTATTTTCTTAAATTTTTTATTTGTGGTCAGTAGTTAAATAAAATACATCTTTCTTCCAAAGTCAGATTTTATTACCCAGAGCTGACAAAATTTCTGTCCAAACAGATGCTGTGATTTCAGATTCCAGCCAAATGAGCAAATCATTTGTCCTGTACTTCACCCCTGTAAGGGGGTAAGGGGGGGTTGGTGGTGCTAGCAGGAGCGCATGTAAGGACATGTTGCATTTGAAAAAAAAAAATTACTCCTCTACCCGACTTCATATTCCATGGAAGAAAATCACTGTGCTATTCTCAAAATGAGTAGAAAAGAATGCAAAGAGTGTAACACCGTCTCCAAGAAACAGAGCTCAACTTCTCATTAGAGTTCCCAGGGGACACATAAAATTACTAGCACCTAGCACCTAGTCTCGGGTATTCTGACTATTGTCTCCATAATGAAATTTGTACTTTAAAAATAATTTCTTATTTAGAGCAGCTTAGATTGATGGAAACATTGAGAGGAAGATACAGAGATTTCCAAAATATTCTCCATATGGATAACCTGATCCAATATCAACATCCTCCACCCAAGTGGAATATTTATTAGATTGTGTAAATGTGTTCCAATATATCATCATCACCCAAAGTTCATAGTTAACACTAGGGCTCACTCTTGATACTGACATTCTACTATTTGGACAATGCATCCACCATCTATAGTATCCTACAGAGTAAGTTCACTGCCCTCACAATTCTGTTCTCTACCTCTTCATCCCTCCCAACCCGTAAACTCTGCCAACCACTGAACTTTTTGCCATCTTCATAGTATTGCCTCTTTCCAAATATTTTATGGTTGGAATTATATACTATATGGTTTTCTTAGATTGACTTTTTTTTTCACTTCATAATATGTATTTAACTTTCTTCCATGTCTTTTCATGGTGTGATAGCTCATACAATTTTTAGCACTGAATTATAATCCATTGCTTGGATATAACACTGTTCATTAATTCATTTACCTACTGAAGGATATCTTGGCTGCTTCCAAATTTTGTTAATTAAAAATAAAGTTGCTGTAACATCAACATACATGTTTCTGTGTGCATATGAGTTTTCAATTACTTTGGATAAATGCCAGTAGTATAATTGCCAGATCATATAGTAATAATATGATTAGTTTTGTGAAAAAGAATTGCTAAAATGCTTTCAATAATGGCTGCACCAATTTACTTCAATCAGCAATGAATGAGCATTTCTGTTGCTCCACATCCTTACCAGTGTTTGGCAGTAGATGTTCTGGATTTTGGCCATTTTAAAATGCTAAGTAGTAGATATATCATTGTGGTTTTTTGATATGTATTTTCTTGATTACATACATGATAGAGGACATCATTCCATAAGTTTAATTGTCATCTATATATTTTCTTTGGTGAGATGTCTGTTTAAAACTTTGATTAACATTTTATTTTTTTGTATATTTTGAGTTGTTTTAATGTATATTTTGAATAACAGTCCTTTGTTAGATATGCCTTTTGCAAAATATTCTCCCAATTTGTACATTATCTTTTTATGCTCTTAACAATGTCTTTCACAAAGCAGAAAGTTTTAACTTTAATTACATCCAGCTTGCCAATTCTTTCTTTCATTGATGATGTCTTTGATGTCATCCATATATTTTTAAAAAGCTGCCTTAATATTTATAATTTGTAAGGAAATTGGAGGGGGCACATCATTTTAGAGTTTCTTGAGTTTTATCAGTGAGGGGCTATATGTCTGGCATTCTGCCTTTATTCCTATCATCTCTGTTTTCCAAAGCAAGCTTCAACGCCCTATAGAACCTTACTCTACTAATGTCATGTAACCAACTCGTATGACACACATTCTTTACCTTAGTTGTGCAGAATGTATATGATAGCAGAATACAAAGCAATAACTTTAGCATGCTGAAAGAAAAATATTACAATGGAATTCAGTAACAGTAATTTCTTCATCCTGTTCTACCCTTTAATTCACCTAATTGGCTAATGTTTACTTGAGTTCTAAAATGTCACTTATATTCTTTACCTTTTTGATGATCTCATCTACCTACCTAAAAAAGGCTTCATCACTATTCACCTTTCAAGATGGCATGTTTTCATGGATAGAGAATAGACTCCAGTTTCAGACTTCTATGCTTCAAATTCTAGCTCTAGGGTTCTTAGTGTTGTTAACTTGGGAATATCACTGTGCACTTGTTTCTTAATTCGTAAAATATTGCTACCTATACCTTTTATGGTTATTGTTAATGTACATCACCACATAGAACTCTCTACTAACCACTTGGCACTTAATAAAGCTTACCATTATCTGAAGACTTCTCTTAGAGGCCTCCATCTCCAGATTATGTCAAGAAACACATTTCAATATTGTCAACATTTCTCATAATAATACAGCTATTCCTAATCTGCAAAAAGAAAAAAAAGAAAAGAAAAATTAGGAGTCAGGATATCACCTCCACACCTTATCTTTTCTTCCAAACCTGCAAACTTTTTGGGCTACAAAGGATATCCAACTTTCCTTCACATGATGCCCTGAGTTCTCTACCTTAGGGGCTAAAGACTAAGCCACTATATCTGGTTACTAATATATAAACAGTAGTTTACAACATTGACTTTAAATTTTCTTTTTCAACAATATCTATTTTAGTCAGCTTTTTCACAATTGTGACCAAAAAACCTGACAAGAACAAGTTTAAAGGAGGAAAATCTCTTTTGGCATTCTGTTTCAGAGGGGTGTGGAGGAAAACAATAGCTCAGACATGGCAATCAAGAAAACAGAACTCTACTTACCAGGTACAAAATATTTACCCCAGGCATGCCCCCAGTGACCCGCTTCCAGCCACATCCTACTTGCCTACAGTTACCACCCAGCTAATCCATTCAAGAGGATTAATGCACTGCTTAGGTGAGGGCTCTCAGACCCAATTATTTTACCTCTAAACTTTCTTGTATCAACTCACACATGAGCTTCTGGGGAACATCTCATATCTAAATCATAACAGTATATTTTTAAAATATTCCTTTTCTTCAAACTCCACAAATGTTTCTGGATTCCAGGCATGAATATTGACTATTTTCATCTATGGTCTACCAATCCTAAAGTCCCCTGAAGTAAATAAGAAAAATAATCATAAGTGATAATTAATGAAGGAGCTTAAACATTGACATGCTTGGTGTTAAGTATGACTATTCGTGAAAAGCAATAATAAATTTCATTATAGCCCTACAATGTCTAGTAGTGGTTTTAGATTCATTCATCCTGAAAATTTTCAGCTGCTAAAATATTGCCCTTTTAGTACAGTCTGTGTGTTTACTAGAAAGCCTTTGTCAAGATTTTGCTCATGCTTTATATCCAAGATGCAGGGGATAAAAAGCAGAGGGAAAAAAAAGGCTCATTTTTTGTATGCAACTTAGAGGGGAGAAAATTAGAATCAGAGTTATAATTCTGATTAAGCCACTAATCATCTCTATAATTTTCTAAGATCATTTTCTGTATGAAAAATATGATGATGATAGGAAACACCTGAGACTTTTTGAGGGCAAAATGATATATTGTGTTTAACATGCTCATCACAGTGGTTAATACATGATGAGCACTCATTAATTTGTAGCAATGTGAGAAATCATAATAATTTTTTAGTATAATTAACACAATTATTTTAGGGGAAGAGTACAATCATCTACAGGAAGGGAAAAGAGGCTTTACTTTATATTTATCACCTCATCTAATGAATTAAGGCTTTAAGTTGCTCTTATCTTTAGAATAGACTGCCTTCCATTAGTGATTAACATTTGGTAATTTTCCATTGTTAATTTTCTAAGAACTATTAGAAACTTTCTGTTGCATTTGATGTTTTAATGTGTCACAAATCTGGGAAATTTTTTACTTTAGACATTAAGCACTTTACATCACAATATTCTTTGACAGAGCAATGAAATCCATGGATGTCAGGACAATATATAAGAAAACATCATTAAAAATCATAGAATTTCTGAAGCTCATATATATGAATAGTAGCAGTATATAACCTAGAAGCTAAGAGTTCCCTACCCTACATAAATTGAAATATTTCACAAGAAGTTTTTTTTAAGATTTTGAATTTGTTGGCTCTAATTTTTGGTAACATGTGATCATACAATTTTCCCTTTCTTAAGTGTTGCCTGTTGTTACTTATAATCTTGAGGACAAGTAACGTACTCAATTCAAAAGAAGTCTTAAGGATATATAAGAAAAAGACACAAAACTGTGTCATGTTTGTGTGTGTGTGTGTGTGTGTGTGTGTGAAAATGATAACAGGACAATTTCATACAACGTTTTATTTTTTTTTCCAAAGCAATATTATCACTGAATTAATATAAAGGTAATTTTAGGGTCTATTTTAAAGAATAATCATAAATTTGTTGAAAATGATAGCTAATAAATTGACCCTCTAAAATGAAGTTTATACTATAAAATTACAGTGGGATATTCACTCAGAATATACAAATAAATAAAGGGAATAAAAGAGAAAATACACAAGCAATTCTACAAATATGGGAATTGGCAAGAGAGCTATTTGAAAAAAAAAACAATGAAAAATGGAGCTGATACAGTTAGCTAACTACAGGAAAAATAATTTACACACATAACCCAAATTATTTTTCAAGATTCATAAGAGATGAAAATGAAAAGAAGCCTGTTAGTGCTAAGAATAAAGCTGAAAATCTAAGTGAGTTCATTATCTTTGATCAGGAATTCTTTCAGAGCAAGATCATGAAGATACATACTAGAGGTTTTGAGTTAATTGCTGATGAGACAGACACCACTTACAGATGCTTTCTGTTTACAATTCAAAAGATTTTCTAAAAATTAAAACTTCAATATTTAAACATTTTAAGATTACAAATGCAAGGGTATTAGATGAGATTTTTTTGGGAAATGTAGCAGAATATTTGGTAAATCTGAACTAATGGTTCCACAGGGCAGCCTCCAGATAGAACTGGTTCAGGGTCTACTTTAGGAAGCAACAAGATATATCCAGAAATTTGTATCCCTCACTAGCTCTGCTTCACTCCATTTCCTTTCAGAAAATAGTGATGAATCATTCTTCCATTTTTTAAGATTAACACATATTATACACATTCAAAATGTTCTCGCATTTTGTACTCTTTTAGCCAAAGGTGCTCTCCTTCTCTTTCTTTCTCTTTCTCCTCAAATGTTTGTAAAATATCTCTAAGTGCTTGTTGGTCAAAATAATGAAAACTAAAGTGCAAAAACTCTATAGCTTCTTTTGGCCATTTCAAATGAAATTAATTACATAATTAAAACAAGATTCTCAATATATAGTATGTCAATTTATTACCCAATTTCTTCAACCACATAAAAGTTAAAAGATAGGTCAAACATTTTACATTTATTTTTCACTTCAAAGATTTGGCTAGAAATACTAGAAAGCGTCCTTTCTAAATTTTAGTCAATAGTTTTCCAAATTTTGATAAAGTCTCAGAAGTGTATGAACATCAAATTTCAAGAAAAGTACATTTCAAGAAAATAATGTTTAAAATGTTTAGGCAAAATATTTTTAGAAATGTAGAGGATAACAAACTATTTTTAAGTTTGAAAATGTTAAACATGTATGAGAGTGACAGTAAAATTGAAAAGTGTGTGTATATTAACTGAAGGCTAAAGCAATGACCACTCTGTAGAATTTATTCTTCCCCAAATGGCTTACTTACTTTTTAAACATTACACGCTAACTGAGTAAATAACTTCAAATTCTTTCTGGCTTTGCTCAAATAAAAAAATTTAAAAGAATGCAGAATGGATTAAAAATTGTTATAAAATCTATTTACAGTTTTTATATCTCTATGTCCTTGGAAGTAACATTTTGGAGGTCTACAGGGTATTGGCATCAGATCAATATTGGCATCAGATTTGCCATTTTAGGTTGGGAGCCATTTATCTAGAGGCTCCAAAGTTTCGATGCTGAGACAATGCTGCTTAACTTCCTGTAAGAACATGTGCCTGCCTAAAGGATAAACCCCACACCAGCTTATGACACAACTCATAAGCAGCTTATGAAATTCCTCTTGCGGGCTATAAAGCTGCTCTGTGAGTGCTGACATGCTGTTGCTCTTCTCAGAGGGACAGCCTTGTGGGTTTGTCTCCTGTTACCCACAATAAATCTCTTGCGTGAGATTCCAGTGTGTGGCATGGTCTTCGGACTTTGTGTGGACTCTACGTGTTCTTTCACAGAGTGTTTAACCTTCTCATCTTTCAGATTCAGAGCTGTTAGTAAACCTACAGGTATTAATCATCTACTATGTCCAAGAGCTAAAAGGCACTAAATATGAAACTAGGACCTCACAAGGTTTTTGTCCTCATAGAGCTCATCTGTAGCTGAGAGAGATGGGCAGCAACTAGTGAATGTGTGTACCTCTGATCACTTGAAGAGTCACAGTAAAAAACGAAAGGGTGTGTCAAAGTTGGGAGGGGCAGGGAGAGGGCTTTTGTATACAGAGAGACTACAGAAGATCCTCTTGATAGTGTCATTTGGAGGCAGACCTGAGGGAAATAAAAGAGAGAGACTTACAAATTTGGGGGAAGAGTTACATGTTGCTACCATTTTCATTAGGAGCATCACCTCTGGGATTTGTCATTGTCACTCTCCATAAAAAAAAAAAAAAAATCAGTGGGCAACATTTCTGATCCCCTCCAACAATTCATATTATACTTTCTGCTACCTCCACCTCTCAAAGTATAATTTATAACTTTAAAAAATTATTTAAACTACATAAAAAGGGAAGAAGAAGGTAGACATGAAATAATGCATTATTGTATACCATGTGTATTCTCAAAATTAAGTGTAGAGGAATAATGGAAAAAATACATATTTTTTCATTTTTGTGGAATTTATTATACATATGTTTGCATTGCCAAATACCTCTTCTTTATCCTGTTTCACTCAATATATTCCAACAGTCCAGATCTTTATCAAAGTGAAGATAAAGATGATGTTTAGCCAAGAAAACAAAGGGGAAAGATTGGACTGTATAACAAGGCCAAATTTCCACCTACATTGAGTGCTATCACTCTTCATCAATAGAAGAATCAAATGTGGAAGTGAGTTATGTGTTTGTGTGTTGCAGTGATGAGATATTGTAAGAAAGATGAATTGACAACATGTATCCTATCCAGGTGGATAAAAAATTCTGTATAACCTTGTTCTTGGTGAAATGTCTCTTGTTTTTCTTCAAGCAAAGTAATTTTTGTTACTATCCTTGAACTATAATTTATGTTTAAGAAAAGGAAACTGACTGTGTTATCCCTTTTTAACCCAAACACTTGTAAATCTGCTGCTCCAGATCTTGAACACTTACTGATTATAAACTGGCACTAAAACCTCTAAATGTTTGCCAGTCAACAAAAGTTCATAAAAAACATAAAGTAAAAATAGTATCCTAAAAATATGTACTTTCATAATCTGATGCTTTCCACTCTACTTCTTCTATAACCACATCATTCATTTTTTATGCAAAGAAAGAAGTGGGCAGGTCAGAGATTTTTCATGTGTCTTCGTGCCTTTTTAATTTGGGTAGACTCCAGTCTCTCTTCACTTTTCAATTTATTCAATTATCTAATAAATAATTACTTTGTACCTGTTTTAGTCAGCTTTTTCACTGCTGTGACTAAAGAATCTGACCAGAACAATTGTAGAGGAGGAAAAGTTTATTTGAGGGCTCATGGTTTCAGAGGTCTCCGTTCATATAAAGCCAGCTCCATTCCTCAGGGCTCAAAGTGAGGCAGAACATCATGGCAGAAGAGTGTGGCAGAGGCAAGCAGCTCACATGGTGAGCAGGAAGCAGAGAGAGTGATCTCAACTCTTCAGATACAAAATATAACCATAGCCATTCCCCCAATGAACCACTTCCTCCAGCCACATCCCACCTGCCCCCAGTTACCACCTGCTTAATATCATCAGGGATTAATTCACCGATTAAGTTAAGGCTATGATCCAATTATTTTTCTCCAAACATTCTTGCATTGTCTCACGTGTGAACTTTTGGGGTACACCTTATATCCACACCATAATAGTACCAATCATAAATCCAAACATAAATCTGGCTTTGAGGTTATAATCGTGAATACAAAGCTTATAGACAAGTTGAGAAATCCTCAAGTCAATGGACAATAATTATCTAAAGCAATTATCGCTTCGATGTGGTTAGTGAAGGGCATTGTGGGAGCACAAATGTGGATCATTTAACCATAGCTTAGAAAGGAAGTGGCAGAGACTTCTCGAAAGATGAACATCCAACTTGCAATCCTGAAGCTTAGATTGATATAGGTAAAAGTTAACCAGGAGATGCTGCAGAAAGAACAAGTTCAAAAACCAAAACAGAAAAGTTAGTATTATACATTCAGACAGATGCAAACTATGGGGAAGTAGGTTAGACTGTGACGAAAAGTAGAGATCAAATCCTATGCACCACTGGGAACAAGTTAATAACTTCAGGAAACATCCTAAGAGTAGAACTATTGAAGTTGCTTTTAGAGAAACAGAAGCAGTAAGGCTTGAATACATTAAGTAGCTTGGAAGAGGACTAAACTCAAAAACCCAGGAGATAGATGATGAAAACCTAAAGTGAAATTATGTCTTTGGTGTTTAAACGATAGAAATGACATGTCATAGTGATAGACTGAATGAGAAAATAAAGGAAAAAGGAATTGTCAGAATGAATACCTACTTTCACATTTAAGCCAGAAGGCAACATATGGTAATAGGGTTGTTTCCTCAGAGATAGAAGCAAAAATTCATCTTCGGACCTGTTGAATTTGAGGAGTAGGTGTTGTAAAGTTGTGAACTTAGATGTAGAACAGATTCAGAAGGTGTGAGCTAAAACAGACAGATTTGAGAAAGTAAATGGTAATTGAAAGAGTGAGGATGATTTCAAACAGAGGAGTACCTTGAAAGACTGCAGTAGTTTGTGTGTGTGTGTGTGTGTGTGTGTGTGTGTGTGTGTAGATGGAAGAAGGAGGTTTGAGAGTGAAGGGGCGAGAAAAAGAGGGAGAGAGAGTGGGGGGAGGGAAGGGAGGAAGGGAGGGGAGGAAAGAGGAGGATTTAACTCAGGAACTATGTTCCCTGAAAATGGTAGACAAGATGGCATACAGATCACAAGTAGAGGATGCGGCAGTCTTGATGGTAGGTGTATTTCTTTCATTGAAATGGGAGTGAAGGAAAAGAGATGTCTGTGGGGTGATATGAAGTCCTATTTTGTCAGTGTTGTAGAAAGCTCTGACTGAATATTTTGAAAGAGAACTAAAAAAAGAGGATAAAAAAATGTTAAAATGTTTACTGAGGAGGGCAGGAAAAATAACTGGAAAATAGAGAAATATTCAAACAAAGCATTGAGGAACAGATTAAAATTAAGAAGCTCATTTAATATCTGTATAAATGCATATGTTTACTCAATTTTTCTCCAGTATTTAAATCATTTTGGAAATAAGCACTGAAAGGTAGTACATATGATGAAAAATTAAATTTTAGGAATTGAAAAATTGGAATATTTGTTAGTGGAAACTAGGGAATAAAATAAAGAGAAAAGAGGAGTGGACTACGGAATGAAAAGGAAACATAGAACTGGGGACTCAACAGAGTCAAAGAATATGTGCACTGGGAAGAACTAAGGCAGATTGAAAATATACCAGTTTGTGCACATAGCATTGTCTGAGTTTAAATTATCTTCAGTAGTGGTGCAATATTAAGTAATAAGAATGCAGTTGTGGCTGTGCAATGGTTAAGTGCCCATGGGTTCAATCCCTGATACCAAAAAAAAAAAAAAGGTGATTTTTTTTCTTTTTATTTTCTTTATTTTAGTAATCAAACAATGCAAACCATAGCATCTACGTTACTTTGACTTTAATGACCATTATCCCCTCCCTCTTTTTTCCTATTATGATTACTGCTCTGGAAGTAGGAACTATCTATAGGATTTCATTTCATACTGGACACTGGCCCATTGGAAGAGACTGCCAGATCTTAAATTGAGGCAGGCTGGGGCTTCTGGAACAGACCACTCTGAAGCAGTTTAAAGTGAAAAGTGATTATTAGAAAGCCCTTGGCATAAATACCTCTGGCAGGGAGGAGAAGGAAGCTCGATTGGACAGAGGAGGTTTGGATGGAGTTTGTATGATTGCCTATGATAGAGCACTGGAGCTCAAAGGGCCCATTTTGTGACCCTGTGACCCTGGTTTGGGCCACTTGATTGTTATTCAGAACAATCACTTGATGGAAGCCTCCCTAGAAGGGGTATAACCTTGGGCCAGGCAGAACCTCTGCTTCTGAAGCACTCCTTGAATGTTCTGGGAGCTGAAAGTTATCTCCCAATACACTTCCAGCAGGTCAGGCAAAGCAGATCCTTTAAGAAGGATCTATCAGCACCATAGCACTAATCTACCATCTATCACTGCACTCATGTTTAATTAAGTAGGAATGATCAAAATGAATGGTTTAATATGCTTTGTACATGGCTGCTGGCAGTTTAGTTATTGCTATATTCTATCATAAGTGGATAGAATCATTTATTGGCAAGGTACGAATATGTTATGTCAAATGTAACAAAAACAGAACATTGAATGAAAAGTAGAAAAATAGAACATGGAAGATTAATACAGTGCTAAGGGGTGAAGATAAACAGCAAACAAGAGTTAGATGTTATTTTTTAATTTGTATAATCAAAATCCCTGTAAATTAACTTTATATTTTACTTTCTTTTATTCAAATAGAAGCCACTTAATCCTCCAATTTAGGTATTCTAAGTGTCTAAGCAAAAAAGCAATTATAACAAAGCAAAAAAATAATTAAGAAGCAGAGTATAACTTGAAAACCATCATGCTGCTTGGGAGGGGAGGGGAGGGGAGGAGAGGGGGGATAGTAGAGGATAGGATGGGCAGCAGAATACAACGGACACTAGTATGGCAGTATGTAAAAAAGTGGATGTGTAACCAATGTGAATCTGCAATATGTATACGGGGTAAAGATGGGAGTTCATAATCTGCTTGAATCAAATGTATGAAATATGATATGTCAAGAGCTTTGGAATATTTTGAACAACTAATAATAATAAAAAAAATTTAAAAAAAGAAACCCTCAATGTACTGATAGCACTGGACCTAGAGGCTGCCTTGAGAGTCAGAGCTCCTATGAATTGTCCCTCTGCAATCTATCTCATAGAGTGTTTAACTCTCAAAACCCGAGAATATTGTTGCTATTAAAAAAAGAATTTCCCTCACGTGGACTGCTTAATAGACTGTATTTTCCAAAGATGACCCCAAGGATGTATCCAATCCACAGGTTCACCTGCAATGTGGTGGCCAGAGTCTGGCTGATTTGTCCAATAAATGCAGCAGAGGTGATGCAGGTTAAGAGGACCATGCTTTCTGAACCCAAACCCAAGCACATCCTTTGACATATGTATTTGTTGTAAAAGCAATTTGTAAACAATCGAACAAAATATTCAATATTGGCACTACTCCAAAGAAGTAGTAAGGTACTTACTAAGGGTATGCTTAAAATCTGCCTTTTTAAATGAATAAACCTTGGACAATTAAAAAAAAAAAGAAAAGAAAACCATCATGCTGATGATTTATTTTCTATATGCATCATTTTTTCTTCTAATATGTAATCAGATAGTTCTGATTAAAAGTAATATTGATAATATTTATAATAATTTTATATTAATAGAAATGTCAAATGGGAATATTTCTTTAAGTGCTTTATTATTTAAAATTTGTATAATAATTAAGTCAGAGGAAATGATTTCTAACAAGAGGCAATGAATCAATTGCACACATATGTAAAGTATTGAAAGTCGGCCAGGTGCAGTGATTCATGTCTGAAATCCTAGCAATTCAGGAGGCTGAGGAAGAAGGAACTTGAGTTTAAAGCCAGTCTCAGCAACTTAGCGAGGGCCTAGGAAACTTAGGGAGACCCTGTCTCAAAATAAAATATAAAAAGGACTGGAGATGAGGCTCAGTGGTTAAGTGTTCCCAGTTCAATCTCTGTTACAAAAAGAAAGAAAGGAAAGGAAAAGAAAGAAAGTTATTGTGCGATGGAAAATATACTTTGAAATAATGATCTGAACTTCTAATACAAATTATTTATACAAACAAGTAGGCATGAATACTGATGTTAGAAAATATAGGAAGTCATATACATGGCTTTTTTTCTAACCTGAAATCATTCCTAAAAGAGGCAAATAACCTGGTTACAGTGCCTATGAAATTGTACTGCTGTCTCTATTTGAACTTAACTTTTTGCTTTCATTATTACTTCCCCCATAAGACAATTGTTCATGTAAATGATACTGACAGAGGATAAAAAGGCTGAAGCAATTTTCTTAAGAATCTCTCTACTTTTAGGTTTTCCATCTCCATTATTTACCCAAGTGACTTACATTCATTTCAATTTATTAATTTTTCCTTCAGCCATTCATCTATTTAAGCAGACACATCAATCGCATTTCAAGTACTTCAGTTACATGTGGCTAGGGGCATTTTACTGGCCAGCACAGGCATAGGACATGTCCATTATCACAGAATATTATACTGGAGAGTTCTAGAGTCTAGGAATGCAAATATAAAAGTTAAAATCTCTTCTATGACCAGGAGTGGCTGCACATGCCTATAATCCTAGCAGCTCGAAAGGCTGAAGTAGGAGGATTGTGAGTCAAAGCCAACCTCAGCAAAAGCAAAACGCTAAGAAACTCAGTGAGACCCTGTCTCTAAATAAAATTTTAAAAAGGGAGGGGGCTGGAGATGTGGCTCAGTGGTTGAGTGCCCCTTAATTTAATACCTGGTACCTCCCCCCAAAAAAAAACTTCTGCCATGGAGGAGTTCACAGACTATTAGAAGAAGATATAATAGAGGTGTCTTTAAAAAACTTTTCAATAACAAAGTATGAGCACCTAAGTAAAACTGGGTAGGGACATTAAATTAATAATAGGATGCCTGCCTTGGATTTAGCCAGGTGCTGATGGAAAGGCTCTGCAGGCATAGGGCTTCCATTTGTGGTACTCAGGAAAGAAACAAAACCAGGATAATGGCTTCAGGGACAAACTATATAGAGATTTAAATGGCTATAATGTACAGCAGTATTGGAGGAGATTTTCCAAACAGGTTTTATGTTTTGTTTTGTGTCATCTACAAAATAGGGACAATAATTGTATCTAATTCAACATTTGTTTTAAAATTTAACTACTTTTAATATGTGAAGCATTTAGAATAGTTCCTGGTGTAAGCATTTATAAATATTTGCAATTATTACCATTATTGGCATTTTTACACTTCTATAGTTGTTTTAGAAGACTGGACAGATGACTAAGGAGTTTCTACAGATTTGGAAGCAGAGGCACACTTCTGATCAGCGTACCCTACTCAGTGATATTTAGGAAAGAATGAAACTAAAACTGTCCTCTCTCTCTCTCTCTCTCTCTCTCTCTCTCTCTCTCTCTCTCTCTCACTTTTCAGTGATGAAGATTTACCTCAGAGTCTGCATGTATCCACCAAGCACTCTACCTCTGAGTCACATCCCCAGTTTTCTCTCCTTGGGGGGAGGGGTATGAATGATAGGAAAAGACAGGCAAGAAGGTCATTACTTCTAGAAATGCTGGCAGAGGGAAATAGCAAGCAATAATGGAGAAATAAAAGTTTGTTTAAAACATGGAGCCAAAATATTTCCTGGTTTATGTATGTGCGTATATGCTTTTAACTTACAATTACTTACATTTGTTTTTAACTTGACTGGATAATAAAAAAATGATATCAGAAATATGAAGCCAAAACAAAGCTGTGTTTCTACTGTTTCTTTTACTTTCTTGTTTGCTTTCTTTTCTCTTTCTCTTTTTTTAATTTTCTTCCTGGCATAACAGAATCAATGTTTAAAAATTGCCAAGAATATCTGAAGACAGAGTGTTATACAAATTCTAGTCAACTTTTGCCTACTTGAAAGATTTGGGTGGTTTGGCTGAGAGTCAACCAAGACTCAAACATCTTAGATGTTTATTCAAACTGAATTTTTGAACTCTTTCATGTTGTTCTTTTACTACTATGCACTAATGATAGAAACCCAATCCTGTTTTTAAAATAAATATTAGCATTTAGTTTAAAATTTTAACTAACTTCCTTTTCTTTACAATAAGCTATGAGAGAAATGTGATCATAAAAATAATACAGTGCTAGTTTTAACCAGCTAAACTCTGAGCTTTTTTTTTTTTTCTTAGTGACATAACTTAAGGTTTTAATTTTTTGTGGTACTGGGGATCTAGCCCAGGGTCTCAGGCATGGGAGGCAAGCATTCTACCCAGGAGCTACATTCCCAGCTCAAAACTTCAATAACACACAGACTATTAATCTTTCCTAAAGGAACTTATATTGTAAAAAGTTTGAATTTGATAGTTCTCTTTGGTAATTAATTTCAATAAAGTAATTGGTTCCACTTATGATTTACTGAAAAATATGAGGTTGTTGATTGTACTTACAAACTAATTTTATAGGGTAAAAATGCTTTAAATTTTCTTTTTGCCTAAATCATCAGTGGTAATTTTATACATCATGATATTAAAGCTACCTTTATCAGTTGTTCCAGTCACAATCACCCACGCCACAGCCCAAGATTTGCAAGTCAGAATTTCCGGGAGACAGAATCTGGTCCAAAGTGTTTTTCTTTTCTTTTCTTTTCTTTCTTTCTTTTTTTTTTCCCCTTTACTTTCACAAGTAAAACTCATGAGCATTCTTTCAAAGGAATACTTTTCAACCCAACAGACCAGTTTCATATCTGTATGGTAAAGGGAGTAATAAAAAGTAGTTTTAAAAAAGGCTGAAATTAGGACTGGGGATATGGCTCAAGCGGTAGCCCACTCACCTGGCATGCACCGGGTCGCTGGGTTCGATCCTCAGCACCACATAAAAATAAAATAAAGATGTTGTGTTCACCGAAAACTAAAGCATAAATATTAAAAATAGTTCTCTCTCTCTCTCTCTCTCTCTCTCTCTCTCTCTCTCTCTTTAAAAAAGGCTGAAATTAAAAATGAAAATATTTATACATGCTCTAATCATAATTCAATATATATTCATTATATTTTATGTATTCATATGTATTCCAGAATATTAATCTTAGGCAGTACTACATGAGATTGCATATCACATTAATCAAATGTGATATGTTTGTACTTACAATGAACATGTTTGGATTCGAGAAAAACTATATTGAACAGGAAAGAGTTGACTTTTTCTTTGATTCTTCTCACTTGAAATGGTTATAGGTAAGTAAAAACAGTTGTGAACTTATAACCTTAAACTACAGACTGATATAAGTTTATGGTTACAGTAATTCAATCACCAAGAGCAGCATAGCCTGCAGTGGTGAAATTTTCCAAAACAGTAAAACTTAGTAAAATTTTGAATAACAAAATTAAACTAATTTCTGGAAAATTGAAACTTAAGAATACTTTATGTTAAACCTAAAATTGAATCATAAAACAGTGTTCTACTCTGATTCTTTTTAACAGATTTTTTCTATTTAAATGTTGGCATATTGCCATTTGAAAGTCCTGTGGAAAATGAGACAATTATTTTGTGTGGATATCATGAGCATCCCTGATGGCAAATCACTGAATACCAATGCTATCCCTCACATCATTTGTGCTAATTGAGCATTGGCACCACCCTCTTTAATAACTGTAGTGCCTTAGAGGTAATCTGTTATGACGATCATGCAAATTTTCTCTTGTAACCAGCATTAAAATCAGTGGTTTTTGTTTTTTGTTTTTTTTTTTTCTGGGATCTTTGAGAGGTTTCTGCTAATTTGGGAAATGTCATACCAGATGACCTCCAGATTGTAAACTACTGGATTTGATGTAACTAGTACAGTAGGTGCAATAGGAACTTTATACATCATCCCCTTGGCACATGCCATACCCACACATATCAAAGATGTCCTCCCTGTCTGAGAGCTTCCTCTTCACTCATCTGCTGTACACGCTGAAAATAACTGAGGTTAAACCCTAAATGATTTTCTTAGTTCACTGATAAAAGTGAACTCAGGATTAAGATGCTAATTTTCCTGAAGATTATATCAGATAATCGGGACACCTGCCAAAGGTTTCCCTTAAAATTGAAACCCTGTTGCCTTTAGTGGTAACCTATATAATGTCACTTTAGTTAACTATTTTCTTCCCTTTCTTATCTCCCACTCTTTTCCAAATCACTTTCTTCAGATACGCATTTAGAGAACTCAGCCTAAGACAGTTAAGGATGGGATTCTAAAATAAGATTCCTTGTCTTTCAGATGTCAACAAAGCCTTCCATTGTTGGTAGTAACTAGGATAACAATAATCCATAGAATTTTGTACAGTGTAATTTCTATCATGTGTTAAGATGAAGACAGGTGGAAAGTTAGCAGTGGCTTATACAATAGCTCTAGCACTGAAAGGAATGAGCATGGTGCTAATTGCACAGTTTGCAGTTGTTGTTTGGTGATTCTGACATCACAAAATCCCAAAAGAGAAAAATAACATGAATTGGCAACCAAAGCACTTGGAGCACAATTGAGAAACACAGGGAGTGTCCTTGGTAGCATTTTAGGAGACCCTTATATCTAGGAGTTAAGAGTACACTGACAATGAAGGTCTTAATTATAAGAGTTGTCAGAGATACAGACCACAAAGGAAGCTTAAATTGCAGCAGCACTAGCAGGGGTTTTATGTAAAGTGAGAGGCCTGATAAGGGATGAATAAGACCCTGAGGCCAGGCTGTTAGGTAAGGACAGAGGTCTTTAAACCCATAAGTGTCCCTGTATACTCTAACAAGCCTAGAAAAATACCATTCTCCTTCCTAGACAGCCTCACATTACTTGGAGATGATATAAAGTTTTCTTCAGAAATTAATACCCTGCAAAATGATCCTTGGCCTCTTTTGATGTGTTTCCATCTCTGTTCATTGCTTCAAGATCAATAAGTAGAGGCATATCTCACCGCAACTCAAGTGGAAAAGTACAACTCCTTTCATGGGAAGAATATTGCACACCAAAGATCCTGGCTCCTATAATTTGGCAGGAATCTCTAGAACATGCTGGAAAATAAATTTGGAGGATATACAACTAGGGACAGTGAAATTTCCTGACAGGAAATTGTTGTATATAGAGGTCCTCTCTCATCATTCAGAATTTAATAATGCATTTAGAATATTAGAGATAGGCCTAATATGTTTCAAGAATTGTTCTCTGAAGTTTGGAAGCACCAATAAAAATATGGCAGAGACATCATAATTGTTTACCACAGAGTACTGAAAAAGCAGACAGAAAGTTTAGCAAAGTGTGCATGTTAAAGTAGATTTATTATATAATACCAGGTAAACTGCTGGCTTATAAAGTATTAGAAATACACAAAGAATGATCTCTTGCCTGAAGAAAAAGATTCAACTAGTAGAGTAACATGATCATCATATAGAAATCTCTTCTCTGTACCTTTTTCATTTTGAAAGGTATGTTAATGGAAAATAAAATCAAGAATTAATGTATTTATTGAGACAAACTTGATTTAAATTATTGAATATGTAGCTACTACTAAAGAATAAAATATTTTAAAATATCAGAAATGTTCTTGAAACAACATTTTTAAATCTATATCAATAGATATTAATTCAAAATGATGAACATTCAGATCCGTTAAACTAAACATTTTGAACAACATAAATCTATTTTCTAAACATATGTGGTACTCTAGGGAGGAAAATATTTTCCTTCTTCCCATGTGAGTTTCCTTGGAGAAACATAACAAAAGACAATTTAATAAGA
This sequence comes from Spermophilus citellus, assembly GCF_964194105.1. NCBI lineage: Eukaryota > Metazoa > Chordata > Mammalia > Rodentia > Sciuridae > Spermophilus > Spermophilus citellus. The sequence goes on from NC_138192.1 coordinate 89,928,227, forward strand.
GAAAAATTATGATTCTATTTAACATAAGTTATGTGTCAAAGAACACTTCACCAGGAAAGGAAGACTCAAGAAAGTTACGCCTCATTGTTTTATTATGGTAGGTTTGATGAAAAATGCAGAGTTGTGGAGAATTGTGTGAAAGAGAGAGTATGATCTAGGTAACGAACTAGAGAAACAAAGGCTGTTCAGATTCTTCTTGATATTTAGGTATCTGTGGAGACAAGGATGTTCTATTCTTCAGGTATTGGAAGAGAGCCCTCACATGAGGAACAAACCTGCTTCAAGGGAAGATTAAACAATCCTTCCTCGATTTTATGTCTGTTTGGAGGGAGAGGGAAGATGTAGGTAAGAGAGACTATTTGCTTCAACCATTCTTTTAAATTCCTTCAACTTTAAATATTCAATATGCCACATTGCTATATGTAGGGGTAGTCATTTCAATGCTTGAGAGGTATATTTTCAGAAAAAGTAAAGCAGTCTGAGGAGCAAGAAAATATGAATTATAACTAAAACAGATTAGAAATTTTTTTCAAAATTTATTTCCTTAAGACAAGTTAATTTTTGCAAAATATACTTCACAAGTGTATATATGCTGACAGAATGCTATATGTTTAACATATACTTTTTAAGGTTTCTTGGGGAATTGTAGATATCAGTAATGTTTCATGCAATAATTTGTATATAGTTTTTGATGCTTTATTACTTTAATAAGAGTGTATTTAATTGCCTCTTGATTTGATGTTTCCTTGTCCAAACATACCTGTTACATTTATTGAATACTTACTATGTGCCATGCTATTTTACATTGATTTCCTTGTTTATCATATTATTAATACAATGATGTAGGTATTAGTTCACATTCAAGAATTTAGAAACAGAAAATGAAGCTAAGAAGGATAAAGTAACTTGCCCATGATTAGGTAGCTGGCTAGAGACTAAGCAACAAGTTGAATTGTATAATTTGATTCCAGTGTCAACACATTTAACTATTTTCATAGTTATAAAAGGACATTATTTGATGAGAAAATGCCTCTCTGTGTTTCTCTCTCACCCCCTGCCCCCCCCACCTATCTCTATATATACACACATGTATATAGATATACACATGTATATACGAATATATGTTATATGTGTTCCAAATCACTAGAGTATAAAAATTATTGAAATAATAATTTTATATGGTTCATATACTAGATTTTTAACTTGTGTTTCAAATCAAATACGTTTAACTTCTTGGTTGTACAAATCAAACTAACAACAAGTGTCAAGAGGACCAAGAGGACCACTGGAGCCTCCTACTCTTTACTTCCCCACGTACCCATTTTCAAAATAACTTGTTCTTTGATTTCTCTCTTTGCTTTTCTAATTCTCAATCCTTATTCAAATATGTGCAGCTTAGGCTTTATTACTCTCTTGCTTAGTTTTAACAAATTCCTACCATTCCTTTGTTTTAATCAATCCTATTAGGGCCAAGTTTGGAAAAATACCAGCATCGCATTTTCACTCCTCTGCTCGAAAACAAAATGTGCCTTCTGAAAAGAAGGCATACTTCTTAGTTTTTCTTCAGGGCCTGGTAATCCAGCCTCCCTCCAGTTCCCACTCTGTCCCACGACTATCTCTGCCAGAATACTGGTCTGCTCCCTGCCTTTGCTCTGGGTTTGCTCACATGTTTTTCTCATGAGAAATGCTCCCCTCTTCTCTAAATGTGTTCAAACTGAGCCCTTTCTTTGAATCTTGATGCAAACCTTGATTTAACCTCTCCCCACAAAGATTCAGCATTTCATGTTAAGCTGCACATAGTTTTTACCACCAATTATGATTACAGAAACATTTTATTTTGATGATTTCTTCAGTCATATGATTCCAGATTCAAAGAAATGCTCTACATGTTTCAGAGTGGAACCTGAGACATTTTGTACTGAGGTTTTTATTTTAATATATTGCTCTATTGATTCTAGATACATACATACTTGGAAAAATATGTTTAGTGTCTAGGCCAGTAAGAGTTGCCAAATAGATAGTAACTGGTCAGTATCAATATGCATGTATCTATCTATCTATCTATTGATATAGATGTATATATAATTAGATTAGCTTATGCCAGAATCATTTGCAAGTCTTCTTAAATCAGTTTGTTCCTATCCCAGAATTTTTATAGTTGAGCAGATTTAGCTAGAGCCTGAGAATTTATCTTTTAAACAAGTTCTTAGGTAATGTTGTAGCTGTTCCTTACAGGACCACCTTTTGAGAACAACTGGACTAGGCTTTAAACTGGTTAATATTCCAACATGCCATAAAAATAATAATAGCTCTGTTTTTAGTTTTTCTTTATTTTTCAGTGTAATTTGCATTGGTATAATTCAGGAGAAAAAATCATGTTTACTATATATCATTTTGATTTTGGTATACTTATTTCTTTTTTTAATGTTTTTTGTAGTTGTAGATGGGCAGAATGCTTTTATTTTATTTGTTAATTTTTATGTGGTGCTGAGGATCGAACCCAGTGCCTCACAAATGCTAGGCAAGCGCTTTGCCACTGAGCTACAGCCCCAGCCTGGTATACTTAATTCTTTATGTAAAAATAGTGGCTATTCCCTTTATAAATTATTAGTTCAATACATTTATGTGCACTATTTTGCAACATCTGAGTTATTCTGTTTTCTCATGTTAGCTATGAAAAATTCAGCTTACTAAATATTAATAAAATTCATCCTTGCTTAAGTTTTAAAAAATAGATGATGTTGACATAAAGGTCATTAATCAGAACTGTTTAGTAATAGTTCTTCATTCCTCACCACCAGGAGAAACCTGCCAAGCAGATGGAATGTCATATCTGTCAGGGCCTTCTCAGAGGATTTTCTCAGTCACAGCAGTGCATAAATGAACCTATCTAGCAGAAGTGACTTCAGGTCACATTAAGAGAATGAACATCCCTGGAATGGTTGTGGCTAATGTATCAAATTCATACTACTCTTTGTCATTTACTTTTATTAAAAATTAATTAATTGAATTGTAAAGTCCTTGTACATCTCAGAAGAAAACCATTTATCTTCCAAAAGCAATGCTATTAGGCAGGTGACTAATGCAGGCTTTCTATCACTGTTCATAGAAAAGCTGTGTCTGGCATCTGTTATTTTTGTTTATTTTTATTCTCCACATATGTTCAGATTGCTTTAGTTGTATCATTTGTAAATCTAGCCAGAGTTTTTACCTCAGTAGTATCTCCTAGAGCCAATAAAGTCTGGTGAGGAAACAGAATCAGTCGGGCAAGATTAGAGTCTCCAACTACCCAAACAGAGGA